>NW_028262291.1:21100000-21726421 GCF_047370975.1 Nipponia nippon | reverse complement strand
CTTCCTGTACTCTCCCAAAGTCCAATACTAGCTGCCTGGGCTGCTGAGCCGGAGCCAGCTCAGCAATTCCGAACGTCCAGGGATTCCTCCCACACCAAAGGTGCCCAAACCAAAAGCTCTTGCTGCTCTTCCAGTATCCAGGCAACCGCATTCACTGCCCCACAAACGCTGGGGCTGTCTCTTTCTGTACTCTCCCAAAGTCCAATACTAGCTGCCTGGGCTGCTGAGCCGGAGCCAGCTCAGCAATAGCGAACGTCCAGGGATTCCTCCCACACCAAAGGTGCCCAAACCAAAAGCTCTTGCTGCTCTTCCAGTATCCAGGCAACCGCATTCACTGCCCCACAAACGCTGGGGCTGTCTCTTTCTGTACTCTCCCAAAGTCCAATACTAGCTGCCTGGGCTGCTGAGCCAGAGCCAGCTCAGCAATTCCGAACGTCCAGGGATTCCTCCCACACCAAAGGTGCCCAAACCAAAAGCTCTTGCTGCTCTTCCAGTATCCAGGCAACCGCATTCACTGCCCCACAAACGCTGGGGCTGTCTCTTTCTGTACTCTCCCAAAGTCCAATACTAGCTGCCTGGGCTGCTGGTCCAGAGCCAGCTCAGCAATTCCGAACGTCCAGGGATTCCTCCCACACCAAAGGTGCCCAAACCAAAAGCTCTTGCTGCTCTTCCAGTATCCAGGCAACCGCATTCACTGCCCCACAAACGCTGGGGCTGTCTCTTTCTGTACTCTCCCAAAGTCCAATACTAGCTGCCTGGGCTGCTGAGCCGGAGCCAGCTCAGCAATTCCGAACGTCCAGGGATTCCTCCCACACCAAAGGTGCCCAAACCAAAAGCTCTTGCTGCTCTTCCAGTATCCAGGCAACCGCATTCACTGCCCCACAAACGCTGGGGCTGTCTCTTTCTGTACTCTCCCAAAGTCCAATACTAGCTGCCTGGGCTGCTGGTCCGGAGCCAGCTCAGCAATTCCGAACGTCCAGGGATTCCTCCCACACCAAAGGTGCCCAAACCAAAAGCTCTTGCTGCTCTTCCAGTATCCAGGCAACCGCATTCACTGCCCCACAAACGCTGGGGCTGTCTCTTTCTGTACTCTCCCAAAGTCCAATACTAGCTGCCTGGGCTGCTGAGCCAGAGCCAGCTCAGCAATTCCGAACGTCCAGGGATTCCTCCCACACCAAAGGTGCCCAAACCAAAAGCTCTTGCTGCTCTTCCAGTATCCAGGCAACCGCATTCACTGCCCCACAAACGCTGGGGCTGTCTCTTTCTGTACTCTCCCAAAGTCCAATACTAGCTGCCTGGGCTGCTGAGCCAGAGCCAGCTCAGCAATTCCGAACGTCCAGGGATTCCTCCCACACCAAAGGTGCCCAAACCAAAAGCTCTTGCTGCTCTTCCAGTATCCAGGCAACCGCATTCACTGCCCCACAAACGCTGGGGCTGTCTCTTTCTGTACTCTCCCAAAGTCCAATACTAGCTGCCTGGGCTGCTGAGCCAGAGCCAGCTCAGCAATTCCGAACGTCCAGGGATTCCTCCCACACCAAAGGTGCCCAAACCAAAAGCTCTTGCTGCTCTTCCAGTATCCAGGCAACCGCATTCACTGCCCCACAAACGCTGGGGCTGTCTCTTTCTGTACTCTCCCAAAGTCCAATACTAGCTGCCTGGGCTGCTGAGCCGGAGCCAGCTCAGCAATTCCGAACGTCCAGGGATTCCTCCCACACCAAAGGTGCCCAAACCAAAAGCTCTTGCTGCTCTTCCAGTATCCAGGCAACCGCATTCACTGCCCCACAAACGCTGGGGCTGTCTCTTTCTGTACTCTCCCAAAGTCCAATACTAGCTGCCTGGGCTGCTGAGCCAGAGCCAGCTCAGCAATTCCGAACGTCCAGGGATTCCTCCCACACCAAAGGTGCCCAAACCAAAAGCTCTTGCTGCTCTTCCAGTATCCAGGCAACCGCATTCACTGCCCCACAAACGCTGGGGCTGTCTCTTTCTGTACTCTCCCAAAGTCCAATACTAGCTGCCTGGGCTGCTGAGCCAGAGCCAGCTCAGCAATTCCGAACGTCCAGGGATTCCTCCCACACCAAAGGTGCCCAAACCAAAAGCTCTTGCTGCTCTTCCAGTATCCAGGCAACCGCATTCACTGCCCCACAAACGCTGGGGCTGTCTCTTTCTGTACTCTCCCAAAGTCCAATACTAGCTGCCTGGGCTGCTGAGCCAGAGCCAGCTCAGCAATTCCGAACGTCCAGGGATTCCTCCCACACCAAAGGTGCCCAAACCAAAAGCTCTTGCTGCTCTTCCAGTATCCAGGCAACCGCATTCACTGCCCCACAAACGCTGGGGCTGTCTCTTTCTGTACTCTCCCAAAGTCCAATACTAGCTGCCTGGGCTGCTGGTCCGGAGCCAGCTCAGCAATTCCGAACGTCCAGGGATTCCTCCCACACCAAAGGTGCCCAAACCAAAAGCTCTTGCTGCTCTTCCAGTATCCAGGCAACCGCATTCACTGCCCCACAAACGCTGGGGCTGTCTCTTTCTGTACTCTCCCAAAGTCCAATACTAGCTGCCTGGGCTGCTGAGCCGGAGCCAGCTCAGCAATTCCGAACGTCCAGGGATTCCTCCCACACCAAAGGTGCCCAAACCAAAAGCTCTTGCTGCTCTTCCAGTATCCAGGCAACCGCATTCACTGCCCCACAAACGCTGGGGCTGTCTCTTTCTGTACTCTCCCAAAGTCCAATACTAGCTGCCTGGGCTGCTGAGCCGGAGCCAGCTCAGCAATTCCGAACGTCCAGGGATTCCTCCCACACCAAAGGTGCCCAAACCAAAAGCTCTTGCTGCTCTTCCAGTATCCAGGCAACCGCATTCACTGCCCCACAAACGCTGGGGCTGTCTCTTTCTGTACTCTCCCAAAGTCCAATACTAGCTGCCTGGGCTGCTGAGCCAGAGCCAGCTCAGCAATTCCGAACGTCCAGGGATTCCTCCCACACCAAAGGTGCCCAAACCAAAAGCTCTTGCTGCTCTTCCAGTATCCAGGCAACCGCATTCACTGCCCCACAAACGCTGGGGCTGTCTCTTTCTGTACTCTCCCAAAGTCCAATACTAGCTGCCTGGGCTGCTGAGCCGGAGCCAGCTCAGCAATTCCGAACGTCCAGGGATTCCTCCCACACCAAAGGTGCCCAAACCAAAAGCTCTTGCTGCTCTTCCAGTATCCAGGCAACCGCATTCACTGCCCCACAAACGCTGGGGCTGTCTCTTTCTGTACTCTCCCAAAGTCCAATACTAGCTGCCTGGGCTGCTGAGTCGGAGCCAGCTCAGCAATTCCGAACGTCCAGGGATTCCTCCCACACCAAAGGTGCCCAAACCAAAAGCTCTTGCTGCTCTTCCAGTATCCAGGCAACCGCATTCACTGCCCCACAAACGCTGGGGCTGTCTCTTTCTGTACTCTCCCAAAGTCCAATACTAGCTGCCTGGGCTGCTGAGCCAGAGCCAGCTCAGCAATTCCGAACGTCCAGGGATTCCTCCCACACCAAAGGTGCCGGCACCAAAAGCTCTTGCTGCTCTTCCAGTATCCAGGCAACCGCATTCACTGCCCCACAAACGCTGGGGCTGTCTCTTTCTGTACTCTCCCAAAGTCCAATACTAGCTGCCTGGGCTGCTGAGCCAGAGCCAGCTCAGCAATTCCGAACGTCCAGGGATTCCTCCCACACCAAAGGTGCCCAAACCAAAAGCTCTTGCTGCTCTTCCAGTATCCAGGCAACCGCATTCACTGCCCCACAAACGCTGGGGCTGTCTCTTTCTGTACTCTCCCAAAGTCCAATACTAGCTGCCTGGGCTGCTGAGCCAGAGCCAGCTCAGCAATTCCGAACGTCCAGGGATTCCTCCCACACCAAAGGTGCCCAAACCAAAAGCTCTTGCTGCTCTTCCAGTATCCAGGCAACCGCATTCACTGCCCCACAAACGCTGGGGCTGTCTCTTTCTGTACTCTCCCAAAGTCCAATACTAGCTGCCTGGGCTGCTGAGCCAGAGCCAGCTCAGCAATTCCGAACGTCCAGGGATTCCTCCCACACCAAAGGTGCCCAAACCAAAAGCTCTTGCTGCTCTTCCAGTATCCAGGCAACCGCATTCACTGCCCCACAAACGCTGGGGCTGTCTCTTTCTGTACTCTCCCAAAGTCCAATACTAGCTGCCTGGGCTGCTGAGCCGGAGCCAGCTCAGCAATTCCGAACGTCCAGGGATTCCTCCCACACCAAAGGTGCCCAAACCAAAAGCTCTTGCTGCTCTTCCAGTATCCAGGCAACCGCATTCACTGCCCCACAAACGCTGCGGCTGTCTCTTTCTGTACTCTCCCAAAGTCCAATACTAGCTGCCTGGGCTGCTGAGTCGGAGCCGACTAGCAATAGCGAACGTCCAAGAATTCCTCCCACACCAAAGGTGCCCAAACCAAAAGCT
This sequence comes from Nipponia nippon, assembly GCF_047370975.1. NCBI lineage: Eukaryota > Metazoa > Chordata > Aves > Pelecaniformes > Threskiornithidae > Nipponia > Nipponia nippon. The sequence goes on along the minus strand of NW_028262291.1, from coordinate 21,721,984 downwards.
CTTGCTGCTCTTCCAGTATCCAGGCAACCGCATTCACTGCCCCACAAACGCTGGGGCTGTCTCTTTCTGTACTCTCCCAAAGTCCAATACTAGCTGCCTGGGCTGCTGAGCCAGAGCCAGCTCAGCAATTCCGAACGTCCAGGGATTCCTCCCACACCAAAGGTGCCCAAACCAAAAGCTCTTGCTGCTCTTCCAGTATCCAGGCAACCGCATTCACTGCCCCACAAACGCTGGGGCTGTCTCTTTCTGTACTCTCCCAAAGTCCAATACTAGCTGCCTGGGCTGCTGAGCCAGAGCCAGCTCAGCAATTCCGAACGTCCAGGGATTCCTCCCACACCAAAGGTGCCCAAACCAAAAGCTCTTGCTGCTCTTCCAGTATCCAGGCAACCGCATTCACTGCCCCACAAACGCTGGGGCTGTCTCTTTCTGTACTCTCCCAAAGTCCAATACTAGCTGCCTGGGCTGCTGAGCCAGAGCCAGCTCAGCAATTCCGAACGTCCAGGGATTCCTCCCACACCAAAGGTGCCCAAACCAAAAGCTCTTGCTGCTCTTCCAGTATCCAGGCAACCGCATTCACTGCCCCACAAACGCTGGGGCTGTCTCTTTCTGTACTCTCCCAAAGTCCAATACTAGCTGCCTGGGCTGCTGAGCCAGAGCCAGCTCAGCAATTCCGAACGTCCAGGGATTCCTCCCACACCAAAGGTGCCCAAACCAAAAGCTCTTGCTGCTCTTCCAGTATCCAGGCAACCGCATTCACTGCCCCACAAACGCTGGGGCTGTCTCTTTCTGTACTCTCCCAAAGTCCAATACTAGCTGCCTGGGCTGCTGAGCCAGAGCCAGCTCAGCAATTCCGAACGTCCAGGGATTCCTCCCACACCAAAGGTGCCCAAACCAAAAGCTCTTGCTGCTCTTCCAGTATCCAGGCAACCGCATTCACTGCCCCACAAACGCTGGGGCTGTCTCTTTCTGTACTCTCCCAAAGTCCAATACTAGCTGCCTGGGCTGCTGGTCCGGAGCCAGCTCAGCAATTCCGAACGTCCAGGGATTCCTCCCACACCAAAGGTGCCCAAACCAAAAGCTCTTGCTGCTCTTCCAGTATCCAGGCAACCGCATTCACTGCCCCACAAACGCTGGGGCTGTCTCTTTCTGTACTCTCCCAAAGTCCAATACTAGCTGCCTGGGCTGCTGAGCCAGAGCCAGCTCAGCAATTCCGAACGTCCAGGGATTCCTCCCACACCAAAGGTGCCCAAACCAAAAGCTCTTGCTGCTCTTCCAGTATCCAGGCAACCGCATTCACTGCCCCACAAACGCTGGGGCTGTCTCTTTCTGTACTCTCCCAAAGTCCAATACTAGCTGCCTGGGCTGCTGGTCCGGAGCCAGCTCAGCAATTCCGAACGTCCAGGGATTCCTCCCACACCAAAGGTGCCCAAACCAAAAGCTCTTGCTGCTCTTCCAGTATCCAGGCAACCGCATTCACTGCCCCACAAACGCTGGGGCTGTCTCTTTCTGTACTCTCCCAAAGTCCAATACTAGCTGCCTGGGCTGCTGAGCCAGAGCCAGCTCAGCAATTCCGAACGTCCAGGGATTCCTCCCACACCAAAGGTGCCCAAACCAAAAGCTCTTGCTGCTCTTCCAGTATCCAGGCAACCGCATTCACTGCCCCACAAACGCTGGGGCTGTCTCTTTCTGTACTCTCCCAAAGTCCAATACTAGCTGCCTGGGCTGCTAGTCCTACGCCAGCTCAGCAATTCCGAACGTCCAGGGATTCCTCCCACACCAAAGGTGCCCAAACCAAAAGCTCTTGCTGCTCTTCCAGTATCCAGGCAACCGCATTCACTGCCCCACAAACGCTGGGGCTGTCTCTTTCTGTACTCTCCCAAAGTCCAATACTAGCTGCCTGGGCTGCTGAGCCGGAGCCAGCTCAGCAATTCCGAACGTCCAGGGATTCCTCCCACACCAAAGGTGCCCAAACCAAAAGCTCTTGCTGCTCTTCCAGTATCCAGGCAACCGCATTCACTGCCCCACAAACGCTGGGGCTGTCTCTTTCTGTACTCTCCCAAAGTCCAATAATAGCTGCCTGGGCTGCTAGTCCAGTGCCAGCTCAGCAATTCCGAACGTCCAGGGATTCCTCCCACACCAAAGGTGCCCAAACCAAAAGCTCTTGCTGCTCTTCCAGTATCCAGGCAACCGCATTCACTGCCCCACAAACGCTGGGGCTGTCTCTTTCTGTACTCTCCCAAAGTCCAATACTAGCTGCCTGGGCTGCTGAGCCGGAGCCAGCTCAGCAATTCCGAACGTCCAGGGATTCCTCCCACACCAAAGGTGCCCAAACCAAAAGCTCTTGCTGCTCTTCCAGTATCCAGGCAACCGCATTCACTGCCCCACAAACGCTGGGGCTGTCTCTTTCTGTACTCTCCCAAAGTCCAATACTAGCTGCCTGGGCTGCTGAGTCGGAGCCAGCTCAGCAATTCCGAACGTCCAGGGATTCCTCCCACACCAAAGGTGCCCAAACCAAAAGCTCTTGCTGCTCTTCCAGTATCCAGGCAACCGCATTCACTGCCCCACAAACGCTGGGGCTGTCTCTTTCTGTACTCTCCCAAAGTCCAATACTAGCTGCCTGGGCTGCTGAGCCAGAGCCAGCTCAGCAATTCCGAACGTCCAGGGATTCCTCCCACACCAAAGGTGCCCAAACCAAAAGCTCTTGCTGCTCTTCCAGTATCCAGGCAACCGCATTCACTGCCCCACAAACGCTGGGGCTGTCTCTTTCTGTACTCTCCCAAAGTCCAATACTAGCTGCCTGGGCTGCTGAGCCAGAGCCAGCTCAGCAATTCCGAACGTCCAGGGATTCCTCCCACACCAAAGGTGCCCAAACCAAAAGCTCTTGCTGCTCTTCCAGTATCCAGGCAACCGCATTCACTGCCCCACAAACGCTGGGGCTGTCTCTTTCTGTACTCTCCCAAAGTCCAATACTAGCTGCCTGGGCTGCTGAGCCAGAGCCAGCTCAGCAATTCCGAACGTCCAGGGATTCCTCCCACACCAAAGGTGCCCAAACCAAAAGCTCTTGCTGCTCTTCCAGTATCCAGGCAACCGCATTCACTGCCCCACAAACGCTGGGGCTGTCTCTTTCTGTACTCTCCCAAAGTCCAATACTAGCTGCCTGGGCTGCTGAGCCAGAGCCAGCTCAGCAATTCCGAACGTCCAGGGATTCCTCCCACACCAAAGGTGCCCAAACCAAAAGCTCTTGCTGCTCTTCCAGTATCCAGGCAACCGCATTCACTGCCCCACAAACGCTGGGGCTGTCTCTTTCTGTACTCTCCCAAAGTCCAATACTAGCTGCCTGGGCTGCTGAGCCGGAGCCAGCTCAGCAATTCCGAACGTCCAGGGATTCCTCCCACACCAAAGGTGCCCAAACCAAAAGCTCTTGCTGCTCTTCCAGTATCCAGGCAACCGCATTCACTGCCCCACAAACGCTGGGGCTGTCTCTTTCTGTACTCTCCCAAAGTCCAATACTAGCTGCCTGGGCTGCTGAGCCGGAGCCAGCTCAGCAATTCCGAACGTCCAGGGATTCCTCCCACACCAAAGGTGCCCAAACCAAAAGCTCTTGCTGCTCTTCCAGTATCCAGGCAACCGCATTCACTGCCCCACAAACGCTGGGGCTGTCTCTTTCTGTACTCTCCCAAAGTCCAATACTAGCTGCCTGGGCTGCTGAGCCAGAGCCAGCTCAGCAATTCCGAACGTCCAGGGATTCCTCCCACACCAAAGGTGCCCAAACCAAAAGCTCTTGCTGCTCTTCCAGTATCCAGGCAACCGCATTCACTGCCCCACAAACGCTGGGGCTGTCTCTTTCTGTACTCTCCCAAAGTCCAATACTAGCTGCCTGGGCTGCTGAGCCAGAGCCAGCTCAGCAATTCCGAACGTCCAGGGATTCCTCCCACACCAAAGGTGCCCAAACCAAAAGCTCTTGCTGCTCTTCCAGTATCCAGGCAACCGCATTCACTGCCCCACAAACGCTGGGGCTGTCTCTTTCTGTACTCTCCCAAAGTCCAATACTAGCTGCCTGGGCTGCTGAGCCGGAGCCAGCTCAGCAATTCCGAACGTCCAGGGATTCCTCCCACACCAAAGGTGCCCAAACCAAAAGCTCTTGCTGCTCTTCCAGTATCCAGGCAACCGCATTCACTGCCCCACAAACGCTGGGGCTGTCTCTTTCTGTACTCTCCCAAAGTCCAATACTAGCTGCCTGGGCTGCTGAGCCGGAGCCAGCTCAGCAATTCCGAACGTCCAGGGATTCCTCCCACACCAAAGGTGCCCAAACCAAAAGCTCTTGCTGCTCTTCCAGTATCCAGGCAACCGCATTCACTGCCCCACAAACGCTGGGGCTGTCTCTTTCTGTACTCTCCCAAAGTCCAATACTAGCTGCCTGGGCTGCTGAGCCAGAGCCAGCTCAGCAATTCCGAACGTCCAGGGATTCCTCCCACACCAAAGGTGCCCAAACCAAAAGCTCTTGCTGCTCTTCCAGTATCCAGGCAACCGCATTCACTGCCCCACAAACGCTGGGGCTGTCTCTTTCTGTACTCTCCCAAAGTCCAATACTAGCTGCCTGGGCTGCTGAGCCGGAGCCAGCTCAGCAATTCCGAACGTCCAGGGATTCCTCCCACACCAAAGGTGCCCAAACCAAAAGCTCTTGCTGCTCTTCCAGTATCCAGGCAACCGCATTCACTGCCCCACAAACGCTGGGGCTGTCTCTTTCTGTACTCTCCCAAAGTCCAATACTAGCTGCCTGGGCTGCTAGTCCAGAGCCAGCTCAGCAATTCCGAACGTCCAGGGATTCCTCCCACACCAAAGGTGCCCAAACCAAAAGCTCTTGCTGCTCTTCCAGTATCCAGGCAACCGCATTCACTGCCCCACAAACGCTGGGGCTGTCTCTTTCTGTACTCTCCCAAAGTCCAATACTAGCTGCCTGGGCTGCTGAGCCAGAGCCAGCTCAGCAATTCCGAACGTCCAGGGATTCCTCCCACACCAAAGGTGCCCAAACCAAAAGCTCTTGCTGCTCTTCCAGTATCCAGGCAACCGCATTCACTGCCCCACAAACGCTGGGGCTGTCTCTTTCTGTACTCTCCCAAAGTCCAATACTAGCTGCCTGGGCTGCTGAGCCGGAGCCAGCTCAGCAATTCCGAACGTCCAGGGATTCCTCCCACACCAAAGGTGCCCAAACCAAAAGCTCTTGCTGCTCTTCCAGTATCCAGGCAACCGCATTCACTGCCCCACAAACGCTGGGGCTGTCTCTTTCTGTACTCTCCCAAAGTCCAATACTAGCTGCCTGGGCTGCTGAGCCAGAGCCAGCTCAGCAATTCCGAACGTCCAGGGATTCCTCCCACACCAAAGGTGCCCAAACCAAAAGCTCTTGCTGCTCTTCCAGTATCCAGGCAACCGCATTCACTGCCCCACAAACGCTGGGGCTGTCTCTTTCTGTACTCTCCCAAAGTCCAATACTAGCTGCCTGGGCTGCTGAGCCGGAGCCAGCTCAGCAATTCCGAACGTCCAGGGATTCCTCCCACACCAAAGGTGCCCAAACCAAAAGCTCTTGCTGCTCTTCCAGTATCCAGGCAACCGCATTCACTGCCCCACAAACGCTGGGGCTGTCTCTTTCTGTACTCTCCCAAAGTCCAATACTAGCTGCCTGGGCTGCTGAGCCAGAGCCAGCTCAGCAATTCCGAACGTCCAGGGATTCCTCCCACACCAAAGGTGCCCAAACCAAAAGCTCTTGCTGCTCTTCCAGTATCCAGGCAACCGCATTCACTGCCCCACAAACGCTGGGGCTGTCTCTTTCTGTACTCTCCCAAAGTCCAATACTAGCTGCCTGGGCTGCTGAGCCAGAGCCAGCTCAGCAATTCCGAACGTCCAGGGATTCCTCCCACACCAAAGGTGCCCAAACCAAAAGCTCTTGCTGCTCTTCCAGTATCCAGGCAACCGCATTCACTGCCCCACAAACGCTGGGGCTGTCTCTTTCTGTACTCTCCCAAAGTCCAATACTAGCTGCCTGGGCTGCTGAGCCAGAGCCAGCTCAGCAATTCCGAACGTCCAGGGATTCCTCCCACACCAAAGGTGCCCAAACCAAAAGCTCTTGCTGCTCTTCCAGTATCCAGGCAACCGCATTCACTGCCCCACAAACGCTGGGGCTGTCTCTTTCTGTACTCTCCCAAAGTCCAATACTAGCTGCCTGGGCTGCTGAGCCGGAGCCAGCTCAGCAATTCCGAACGTCCAGGGATTCCTCCCACACCAAAGGTGCCCAAACCAAAAGCTCTTGCTGCTCTTCCAGTATCCAGGCAACCGCATTCACTGCCCCACAAACGCTGGGGCTGTCTCTTTCTGTACTCTCCCAAAGTCCAATACTAGCTGCCTGGGCTGCTGAGCCAGAGCCAGCTCAGCAATTCCGAACGTCCAGGGATTCCTCCCACACCAAAGGTGCCCAAACCAAAAGCTCTTGCTGCTCTTCCAGTATCCAGGCAACCGCATTCACTGCCCCACAAACGCTGGGGCTGTCTCTTTCTGTACTCTCCCAAAGTCCAATACTAGCTGCCTGGGCTGCTGAGCCAGAGCCAGCTCAGCAATTCCGAACGTCCAGGGATTCCTCCCACACCAAAGGTGCCCAAACCAAAAGCTCTTGCTGCTCTTCCAGTATCCAGGCAACCGCATTCACTGCCCCACAAACGCTGGGGCTGTCTCTTTCTGTACTCTCCCAAAGTCCAATACTAGCTGCCTGGGCTGCTGAGCCAGAGCCAGCTCAGCAATTCCGAACGTCCAGGGATTCCTCCCACACCAAAGGTGCCCAAACCAAAAGCTCTTGCTGCTCTTCCAGTATCCAGGCAACCGCATTCACTGCCCCACAAACGCTGGGGCTGTCTCTTTCTGTACTCTCCCAAAGTCCAATACTAGCTGCCTGGGCTGCTGAGCCAGAGCCAGCTCAGCAATTCCGAACGTCCAGGGATTCCTCCCACACCAAAGGTGCCCAAACCAAAAGCTCTTGCTGCTCTTCCAGTATCCAGGCAACCGCATTCACTGCCCCACAAACGCTGGGGCTGTCTCTTTCTGTACTCTCCCAAAGTCCAATACTAGCTGCCTGGGCTGCTGAGCCGGAGCCAGCTCAGCAATTCCGAACGTCCAGGGATTCCTCCCACACCAAAGGTGCCCAAACCAAAAGCTCTTGCTGCTCTTCCAGTATCCAGGCAACCGCATTCACTGCCCCACAAACGCTGGGGCTGTCTCTTTCTGTACTCTCCCAAAGTCCAATACTAGCTGCCTGGGCTGCTGAGCCAGAGCCAGCTCAGCAATTCCGAACGTCCAGGGATTCCTCCCACACCAAAGGTGCCCAAACCAAAAGCTCTTGCTGCTCTTCCAGTATCCAGGCAACCGCATTCACTGCCCCACAAACGCTGGGGCTGTCTCTTTCTGTACTCTCCCAAAGTCCAATACTAGCTGCCTGGGCTGCTGAGCCAGAGCCAGCTCAGCAATTCCGAACGTCCAGGGATTCCTCCCACACCAAAGGTGCCCAAACCAAAAGCTCTTGCTGCTCTTCCAGTATCCAGGCAACCGCATTCACTGCCCCACAAACGCTGGGGCTGTCTCTTTCTGTACTCTCCCAAAGTCCAATACTAGCTGCCTGGGCTGCTGAGCCAGAGCCAGCTCAGCAATTCCGAACGTCCAGGGATTCCTCCCACACCAAAGGTGCCCAAACCAAAAGCTCTTGCTGCTCTTCCAGTATCCAGGCAACCGCATTCACTGCCCCACAAACGCTGGGGCTGTCTCTTTCTGTACTCTCCCAAAGTCCAATACTAGCTGCCTGGGCTGCTGAGCCAGAGCCAGCTCAGCAATTCCGAACGTCCAGGGATTCCTCCCACACCAAAGGTGCCCAAACCAAAAGCTCTTGCTGCTCTTCCAGTATCCAGGCAACCGCATTCACTGCCCCACAAACGCTGGGGCTGTCTCTTTCTGTACTCTCCCAAAGTCCAATACTAGCTGCCTGGGCTGCTGAGCCAGAGCCAGCTCAGCAATTCCGAACGTCCAGGGATTCCTCCCACACCAAAGGTGCCCAAACCAAAAGCTCTTGCTGCTCTTCCAGTATCCAGGCAACCGCATTCACTGCCCCACAAACGCTGGGGCTGTCTCTTTCTGTACTCTCCCAAAGTCCAATACTAGCTGCCTGGGCTGCTGAGCCGGAGCCAGCTCAGCAATTCCGAACGTCCAGGGATTCCTCCCACACCAAAGGTGCCCAAACCAAAAGCTCTTGCTGCTCTTCCAGTATCCAGGCAACCGCATTCACTGCCCCACAAACGCTGGGGCTGTCTCTTTCTGTACTCTCCCAAAGTCCAATACTAGCTGCCTGGGCTGCTGAGCCGGAGCCAGCTCAGCAATTCCGAACGTCCAGGGATTCCTCCCACACCAAAGGTGCCCAAACCAAAAGCTCTTGCTGCTCTTCCAGTATCCAGGCAACCGCATTCACTGCCCCACAAACGCTGGGGCTGTCTCTTTCTGTACTCTCCCAAAGTCCAATACTAGCTGCCTGGGCTGCTGGTCCGGAGCCAGCTCAGCAATTCCGAACGTCCAGGGATTCCTCCCACACCAAAGGTGCCCAAACCAAAAGCTCTTGCTGCTCTTCCAGTATCCAGGCAACCGCATTCACTGCCCCACAAACGCTGGGGCTGTCTCTTTCTGTACTCTCCCAAAGTCCAATACTAGCTGCCTGGGCTGCTGAGCCAGAGCCAGCTCAGCAATTCCGAACGTCCAGGGATTCCTCCCACACCAAAGGTGCCCAAACCAAAAGCTCTTGCTGCTCTTCCAGTATCCAGGCAACCGCATTCACTGCCCCACAAACGCTGGGGCTGTCTCTTTCTGTACTCTCCCAAAGTCCAATACTAGCTGCCTGGGCTGCTGAGCCAGAGCCAGCTCAGCAATTCCGAACGTCCAGGGATTCCTCCCACACCAAAGGTGCCCAAACCAAAAGCTCTTGCTGCTCTTCCAGTATCCAGGCAACCGCATTCACTGCCCCACAAACGCTGGGGCTGTCTCTTTCTGTACTCTCCCAAAGTCCAATACTAGCTGCCTGGGCTGCTGAGCCGGAGCCAGCTCAGCAATTCCGAACGTCCAGGGATTCCTCCCACACCAAAGGTGCCCAAACCAAAAGCTCTTGCTGCTCTTCCAGTATCCAGGCAACCGCATTCACTGCCCCACAAACGCTGGGGCTGTCTCTTTCTGTACTCTCCCAAAGTCCAATACTAGCTGCCTGGGCTGCTGAGCCAGAGCCAGCTCAGCAATTCCGAACGTCCAGGGATTCCTCCCACACCAAAGGTGCCCAAACCAAAAGCTCTTGCTGCTCTTCCAGTATCCAGGCAACCGCATTCACTGCCCCACAAACGCTGGGGCTGTCTCTTTCTGTACTCTCCCAAAGTCCAATACTAGCTGCCTGGGCTGCTGAGCCAGAGCCAGCTCAGCAATTCCGAACGTCCAGGGATTCCTCCCACACCAAAGGTGCCCAAACCAAAAGCTCTTGCTGCTCTTCCAGTATCCAGGCAACCGCATTCACTGCCCCACAAACGCTGGGGCTGTCTCTTTCTGTACTCTCCCAAAGTCCAATACTAGCTGCCTGGGCTGCTGAGCCGGAGCCAGCTCAGCAATTCCGAACGTCCAGGGATTCCTCCCACACCAAAGGTGCCCAAACCAAAAGCTCTTGCTGCTCTTCCAGTATCCAGGCAACCGCATTCACTGCCCCACAAACGCTGGGGCTGTCTCTTTCTGTACTCTCCCAAAGTCCAATACTAGCTGCCTGGGCTGCTGAGTCGGAGCCGACTAGCAATAGCGAACGTCCAGGGATTCCTCCCACACCAAAGGTGCCCAAACCAAAAGCTCTTGCTGCTCTTCCAGTATCCAGGCAACCGCATTCACTGCCCCACAAACGCTGGGGCTGTCTCTTTCTGTACTCTCCCAAAGTCCAATACTAGCTGCCTGGGCTGCTGAGCCAGAGCCAGCTCAGCAATTCCGAACGTCCAGGGATTCCTCCCACACCAAAGGTGCCCAAACCAAAAGCTCTTGCTGCTCTTCCAGTATCCAGGCAACCGCATTCACTGCCCCACAAACGCTGGGGCTGTCTCTTTCTGTACTCTCCCAAAGTCCAATACTAGCTGCCTGGGCTGCTGGTCCAGAGCCAGCTCAGCAATTCCGAACGTCCAGGGATTCCTCCCACACCAAAGGTGCCCAAACCAAAAGCTCTTGCTGCTCTTCCAGTATCCAGGCAACCGCATTCACTGCCCCACAAACGCTGGGGCTGTCTCTTTCTGTACTCTCCCAAAGTCCAATACTAGCTGCCTGGGCTGCTGAGCCAGAGCCAGCTCAGCAATTCCGAACGTCCAGGGATTCCTCCCACACCAAAGGTGCCCAAACCAAAAGCTCTTGCTGCTCTTCCAGTATCCAGGCAACCGCATTCACTGCCCCACAAACGCTGGGGCTGTCTCTTTCTGTACTCTCCCAAAGTCCAATACTAGCTGCCTGGGCTGCTGAGCCGGAGCCAGCTCAGCAATTCCGAACGTCCAGGGATTCCTCCCACACCAAAGGTGCCCAAACCAAAAGCTCTTGCTGCTCTTCCAGTATCCAGGCAACCGCATTCACTGCCCCACAAACGCTGGGGCTGTCTCTTTCTGTACTCTCCCAAAGTCCAATACTAGCTGCCTGGGCTGCTGAGCCAGAGCCAGCTCAGCAATTCCGAACGTCCAGGGATTCCTCCCACACCAAAGGTGCCCAAACCAAAAGCTCTTGCTGCTCTTCCAGTATCCAGGCAACCGCATTCACTGCCCCACAAACGCTGGGGCTGTCTCTTTCTGTACTCTCCCAAAGTCCAATACTAGCTGCCTGGGCTGCTGAGCCAGAGCCAGCTCAGCAATTCCGAACGTCCAGGGATTCCTCCCACACCAAAGGTGCCCAAACCAAAAGCTCTTGCTGCTCTTCCAGTATCCAGGCAACCGCATTCACTGCCCCACAAACGCTGGGGCTGTCTCTTTCTGTACTCTCCCAAAGTCCAATACTAGCTGCCTGGGCTGCTGAGCCAGAGCCAGCTCAGCAATTCCGAACGTCCAGGGATTCCTCCCACACCAAAGGTGCCCAAACCAAAAGCTCTTGCTGCTCTTCCAGTATCCAGGCAACCGCATTCACTGCCCCACAAACGCTGGGGCTGTCTCTTTCTGTACTCTCCCAAAGTCCAATACTAGCTGCCTGGGCTGCTGAGCCAGAGCCAGCTCAGCAATTCCGAACGTCCAGGGATTCCTCCCACACCAAAGGTGCCCAAACCAAAAGCTCTTGCTGCTCTTCCAGTATCCAGGCAACCGCATTCACTGCCCCACAAACGCTGGGGCTGTCTCTTTCTGTACTCTCCCAAAGTCCAATACTAGCTGCCTGGGCTGCTGAGCCAGAGCCAGCTCAGCAATTCCGAACGTCCAGGGATTCCTCCCACACCAAAGGTGCCCAAACCAAAAGCTCTTGCTGCTCTTCCAGTATCCAGGCAACCGCATTCACTGCCCCACAAACGCTGGGGCTGTCTCTTTCTGTACTCTCCCAAAGTCCAATACTAGCTGCCTGGGCTGCTGAGCCGGAGCCAGCTCAGCAATTCCGAACGTCCAGGGATTCCTCCCACACCAAAGGTGCCCAAACCAAAAGCTCTTGCTGCTCTTCCAGTATCCAGGCAACCGCATTCACTGCCCCACAAACGCTGGGGCTGTCTCTTTCTGTACTCTCCCAAAGTCCAATACTAGCTGCCTGGGCTGCTGAGCCGGAGCCAGCTCAGCAATTCCGAACGTCCAGGGATTCCTCCCACACCAAAGGTGCCCAAACCAAAAGCTCTTGCTGCTCTTCCAGTATCCAGGCAACCGCATTCACTGCCCCACAAACGCTGGGGCTGTCTCTTTCTGTACTCTCCCAAAGTCCAATACTAGCTGCCTGGGCTGCTGAGCCAGAGCCAGCTCAGCAATTCCGAACGTCCAGGGATTCCTCCCACACCAAAGGTGCCCAAACCAAAAGCTCTTGCTGCTCTTCCAGTATCCAGGCAACCGCATTCACTGCCCCACAAACGCTGGGGCTGTCTCTTTCTGTACTCTCCCAAAGTCCAATACTAGCTGCCTGGGCTGCTGAGCCAGAGCCAGCTCAGCAATTCCGAACGTCCAGGGATTCCTCCCACACCAAAGGTGCCCAAACCAAAAGCTCTTGCTGCTCTTCCAGTATCCAGGCAACCGCATTCACTGCCCCACAAACGCTGGGGCTGTCTCTTTCTGTACTCTCCCAAAGTCCAATACTAGCTGCCTGGGCTGCTGAGCCAGAGCCAGCTCAGCAATTCCGAACGTCCAGGGATTCCTCCCACACCAAAGGTGCCCAAACCAAAAGCTCTTGCTGCTCTTCCAGTATCCAGGCAACCGCATTCACTGCCCCACAAACGCTGGGGCTGTCTCTTTCTGTACTCTCCCAAAGTCCAATACTAGCTGCCTGGGCTGCTGAGCCAGAGCCAGCTCAGCAATTCCGAACGTCCAGGGATTCCTCCCACACCAAAGGTGCCCAAACCAAAAGCTCTTGCTGCTCTTCCAGTATCCAGGCAACCGCATTCACTGCCCCACAAACGCTGGGGCTGTCTCTTTCTGTACTCTCCCAAAGTCCAATACTAGCTGCCTGGGCTGCTGAGCCAGAGCCAGCTCAGCAATTCCGAACGTCCAGGGATTCCTCCCACACCAAAGGTGCCCAAACCAAAAGCTCTTGCTGCTCTTCCAGTATCCAGGCAACCGCATTCACTGCCCCACAAACGCTGGGGCTGTCTCTTTCTGTACTCTCCCAAAGTCCAATACTAGCTGCCTGGGCTGCTGAGCCAGAGCCAGCTCAGCAATTCCGAACGTCCAGGGATTCCTCCCACACCAAAGGTGCCCAAACCAAAAGCTCTTGCTGCTCTTCCAGTATCCAGGCAACCGCATTCACTGCCCCACAAACGCTGGGGCTGTCTCTTTCTGTACTCTCCCAAAGTCCAATACTAGCTGCCTGGGCTGCTGAGCCAGAGCCAGCTCAGCAATTCCGAACGTCCAGGGATTCCTCCCACACCAAAGGTGCCCAAACCAAAAGCTCTTGCTGCTCTTCCAGTATCCAGGCAACCGCATTCACTGCCCCACAAACGCTGGGGCTGTCTCTTTCTGTACTCTCCCAAAGTCCAATACTAGCTGCCTGGGCTGCTGAGCCAGAGCCAGCTCAGCAATTCCGAACGTCCAGGGATTCCTCCCACACCAAAGGTGCCCAAACCAAAAGCTCTTGCTGCTCTTCCAGTATCCAGGCAACCGCATTCACTGCCCCACAAACGCTGGGGCTGTCTCTTTCTGTACTCTCCCAAAGTCCAATACTAGCTGCCTGGGCTGCTGAGCCGGAGCCAGCTCAGCAATTCCGAACGTCCAGGGATTCCTCCCACACCAAAGGTGCCGGCAACAAAAGCTCTTGCTGCTCTTCCAGTATCCAGGCAACCGCATTCACTGCCCCACAAACGCTGGGGCTGTCTCTTTCTGTACTCTCCCAAAGTCCAATACTAGCTGCCTGGGCTGCTGGTCCAGAGCCAGCTCAGCAATTCCGAACGTCCAGGGATTCCTCCCACACCAAAGGTGCCCAAACCAAAAGCTCTTGCTGCTCTTCCAGTATCCAGGCAACCGCATTCACTGCCCCACAAACGCTGGGGCTGTCTCTTTCTGTACTCTCCCAAAGTCCAATACTAGCTGCCTGGGCTGCTGAGCCAGAGCCAGCTCAGCAATTCCGAACGTCCAGGGATTCCTCCCACACCAAAGGTGCCCAAACCAAAAGCTCTTGCTGCTCTTCCAGTATCCAGGCAACCGCATTCACTGCCCCACAAACGCTGGGGCTGTCTCTTTCTGTACTCTCCCAAAGTCCAATACTAGCTGCCTGGGCTGCTGAGCCGGAGCCAGCTCAGCAATTCCGAACGTCCAGGGATTCCTCCCACACCAAAGGTGCCCAAACCAAAAGCTCTTGCTGCTCTTCCAGTATCCAGGCAACCGCATTCACTGCCCCACAAACGCTGGGGCTGTCTCTTTCTGTACTCTCCCAAAGTCCAATACTAGCTGCCTGGGCTGCTGAGCCAGAGCCAGCTCAGCAATTCCGAACGTCCAGGGATTCCTCCCACACCAAAGGTGCCCAAACCAAAAGCTCTTGCTGCTCTTCCAGTATCCAGGCAACCGCATTCACTGCCCCACAAACGCTGGGGCTGTCTCTTTCTGTACTCTCCCAAAGTCCAATACTAGCTGCCTGGGCTGCTGAGCCAGAGCCAGCTCAGCAATTCCGAACGTCCAGGGATTCCTCCCACACCAAAGGTGCCCAAACCAAAAGCTCTTGCTGCTCTTCCAGTATCCAGGCAACCGCATTCACTGCCCCACAAACGCTGGGGCTGTCTCTTTCTGTACTCTCCCAAAGTCCAATACTAGCTGCCTGGGCTGCTGAGCCAGAGCCAGCTCAGCAATTCCGAACGTCCAGGGATTCCTCCCACACCAAAGGTGCCCAAACCAAAAGCTCTTGCTGCTCTTCCAGTATCCAGGCAACCGCATTCACTGCCCCACAAACGCTGGGGCTGTCTCTTTCTGTACTCTCCCAAAGTCCAATACTAGCTGCCTGGGCTGCTGAGCCAGAGCCAGCTCAGCAATTCCGAACGTCCAGGGATTCCTCCCACACCAAAGGTGCCCAAACCAAAAGCTCTTGCTGCTCTTCCAGTATCCAGGCAACCGCATTCACTGCCCCACAAACGCTGGGGCTGTCTCTTTCTGTACTCTCCCAAAGTCCAATACTAGCTGCCTGGGCTGCTGAGCCAGAGCCAGCTCAGCAATTCCGAACGTCCAGGGATTCCTCCCACACCAAAGGTGCCCAAACCAAAAGCTCTTGCTGCTCTTCCAGTATCCAGGCAACCGCATTCACTGCCCCACAAACGCTGGGGCTGTCTCTTTCTGTACTCTCCCAAAGTCCAATACTAGCTGCCTGGGCTGCTGAGCCGGAGCCAGCTCAGCAATTCCGAACGTCCAGGGATTCCTCCCACACCAAAGGTGCCCAAACCAAAAGCTCTTGCTGCTCTTCCAGTATCCAGGCAACCGCATTCACTGCCCCACAAACGCTGGGGCTGTCTCTTTCTGTACTCTCCCAAAGTCCAATACTAGCTGCCTGGGCTGCTGAGCCAGAGCCAGCTCAGCAATTCCGAACGTCCAGGGATTCCTCCCACACCAAAGGTGCCCAAACCAAAAGCTCTTGCTGCTCTTCCAGTATCCAGGCAACCGCATTCACTGCCCCACAAACGCTGGGGCTGTCTCTTTCTGTACTCTCCCAAAGTCCAATACTAGCTGCCTGGGCTGCTGAGCCGGAGCCAGCTCAGCAATTCCGAACGTCCAGGGATTCCTCCCACACCAAAGGTGCCCAAACCAAAAGCTCTTGCTGCTCTTCCAGTATCCAGGCAACCGCATTCACTGCCCCACAAACGCTGGGGCTGTCTCTTTCTGTACTCTCCCAAAGTCCAATACTAGCTGCCTGGGCTGCTGAGCCGGAGCCAGCTCAGCAATTCCGAACGTCCAGGGATTCCTCCCACACCAAAGGTGCCCAAACCAAAAGCTCTTGCTGCTCTTCCAGTATCCAGGCAACCGCATTCACTGCCCCACAAACGCTGGGGCTGTCTCTTTCTGTACTCTCCCAAAGTCCAATACTAGCTGCCTGGGCTGCTGAGCCAGAGCCAGCTCAGCAATTCCGAACGTCCAGGGATTCCTCCCACACCAAAGGTGCCCAAACCAAAAGCTCTTGCTGCTCTTCCAGTATCCAGGCAACCGCATTCACTGCCCCACAAACGCTGGGGCTGTCTCTTTCTGTACTCTCCCAAAGTCCAATACTAGCTGCCTGGGCTGCTGAGCCAGAGCCAGCTCAGCAATTCCGAACGTCCAGGGATTCCTCCCACACCAAAGGTGCCCAAACCAAAAGCTCTTGCTGCTCTTCCAGTATCCAGGCAACCGCATTCACTGCCCCACAAACGCTGGGGCTGTCTCTTTCTGTACTCTCCCAAAGTCCAATACTAGCTGCCTGGGCTGCTGAGCCGGAGCCAGCTCAGCAATTCCGAACGTCCAGGGATTCCTCCCACACCAAAGGTGCCCAAACCAAAAGCTCTTGCTGCTCTTCCAGTATCCAGGCAACCGCATTCACTGCCCCACAAACGCTGGGGCTGTCTCTTTCTGTACTCTCCCAAAGTCCAATACTAGCTGCCTGGGCTGCTGAGTCGGAGCCAGCTCAGCAATTCCGAACGTCCAGGGATTCCTCCCACACCAAAGGTGCCCAAACCAAAAGCTCTTGCTGCTCTTCCAGTATCCAGGCAACCGCATTCACTGCCCCACAAACGCTGGGGCTGTCTCTTTCTGTACTCTCCCAAAGTCCAATACTAGCTGCCTGGGCTGCTGAGCCAGAGCCAGCTCAGCAATTCCGAACGTCCAGGGATTCCTCCCACACCAAAGGTGCCCAAACCAAAAGCTCTTGCTGCTCTTCCAGTATCCAGGCAACCGCATTCACTGCCCCACAAACGCTGGGGCTGTCTCTTTCTGTACTCTCCCAAAGTCCAATACTAGCTGCCTGGGCTGCTGAGTCAGAGCCAGCTCAGCAATTCCGAACGTCCAGGGATTCCTCCCACACCAAAGGTGCCCAAACCAAAAGCTCTTGCTGCTCTTCCAGTATCCAGGCAACCGCATTCACTGCCCCACAAACGCTGGGGCTGTCTCTTTCTGTACTCTCCCAAAGTCCAATACTAGCTGCCTGGGCTGCTGAGCCAGAGCCAGCTCAGCAATTCCGAACGTCCAGGGATTCCTCCCACACCAAAGGTGCCCAAACCAAAAGCTCTTGCTGCTCTTCCAGTATCCAGGCAACCGCATTCACTGCCCCACAAACGCTGGGGCTGTCTCTTTCTGTACTCTCCCAAAGTCCAATACTAGCTGCCTGGGCTGCTGAGCCGGAGCCAGCTCAGCAATTCCGAACGTCCAGGGATTCCTCCCACACCAAAGGTGCCCAAACCAAAAGCTCTTGCTGCTCTTCCAGTATCCAGGCAACCGCATTCACTGCCCCACAAACGCTGGGGCTGTCTCTTTCTGTACTCTCCCAAAGTCCAATACTAGCTGCCTGGGCTGCTGAGCCAGAGCCAGCTCAGCAATTCCGAACGTCCAGGGATTCCTCCCACACCAAAGGTGCCCAAACCAAAAGCTCTTGCTGCTCTTCCAGTATCCAGGCAACCGCATTCACTGCCCCACAAACGCTGGGGCTGTCTCTTTCTGTACTCTCCCAAAGTCCAATACTAGCTGCCTGGGCTGCTGAGCCGGAGCCAGCTCAGCAATTCCGAACGTCCAGGGATTCCTCCCACACCAAAGGTGCCCAAACCAAAAGCTCTTGCTGCTCTTCCAGTATCCAGGCAACCGCATTCACTGCCCCACAAACGCTGGGGCTGTCTCTTTCTGTACTCTCCCAAAGTCCAATACTAGCTGCCTGGGCTGCTGAGCCAGAGCCAGCTCAGCAATTCCGAACGTCCAGGGATTCCTCCCACACCAAAGGTGCCCAAACCAAAAGCTCTTGCTGCTCTTCCAGTATCCAGGCAACCGCATTCACTGCCCCACAAACGCTGGGGCTGTCTCTTTCTGTACTCTCCCAAAGTCCAATACTAGCTGCCTGGGCTGCTGAGCCAGAGCCAGCTCAGCAATTCCGAACGTCCAGGGATTCCTCCCACACCAAAGGTGCCCAAACCAAAAGCTCTTGCTGCTCTTCCAGTATCCAGGCAACCGCATTCACTGCCCCACAAACGCTGGGGCTGTCTCTTTCTGTACTCTCCCAAAGTCCAATACTAGCTGCCTGGGCTGCTGAGCCAGAGCCAGCTCAGCAATTCCGAACGTCCAGGGATTCCTCCCACACCAAAGGTGCCCAAACCAAAAGCTCTTGCTGCTCTTCCAGTATCCAGGCAACCGCATTCACTGCCCCACAAACGCTGGGGCTGTCTCTTTCTGTACTCTCCCAAAGTCCAATACTAGCTGCCTGGGCTGCTGAGCCGGAGCCAGCTCAGCAATTCCGAACGTCCAGGGATTCCTCCCACACCAAAGGTGCCCAAACCAAAAGCTCTTGCTGCTCTTCCAGTATCCAGGCAACCGCATTCACTGCCCCACAAACGCTGGGGCTGTCTCTTTCTGTACTCTCCCAAAGTCCAATACTAGCTGCCTGGGCTGCTGAGCCGGAGCCAGCTCAGCAATTCCGAACGTCCAGGGATTCCTCCCACACCAAAGGTGCCCAAACCAAAAGCTCTTGCTGCTCTTCCAGTATCCAGGCAACCGCATTCACTGCCCCACAAACGCTGGGGCTGTCTCTTTCTGTACTCTCCCAAAGTCCAATACTAGCTGCCTGGGCTGCTGAGTCCAGAGCCAGCTCAGCAATTCCGAACGTCCAGGGATTCCTCCCACACCAAAGGTGCCCAAACCAAAAGCTCTTGCTGCTCTTCCAGTATCCAGGCAACCGCATTCACTGCCCCACAAACGCTGGGGCTGTCTCTTTCTGTACTCTCCCAAAGTCCAATACTAGCTGCCTGGGCTGCTGAGCCGGAGCCAGCTCAGCAATTCCGAACGTCCAGGGATTCCTCCCACACCAAAGGTGCCCAAACCAAAAGCTCTTGCTGCTCTTCCAGTATCCAGGCAACCGCATTCACTGCCCCACAAACGCTGGGGCTGTCTCTTTCTGTACTCTCCCAAAGTCCAATACTAGCTGCCTGGGCTGCTGAGCCAGAGCCAGCTCAGCAATTCCGAACGTCCAGGGATTCCTCCCACACCAAAGGTGCCGGCAACAAAAGCTCTTGCTGCTCTTCCAGTATCCAGGCAACCGCATTCACTGCCCCACAAACGCTGGGGCTGTCTCTTTCTGTACTCTCCCAAAGTCCAATACTAGCTGCCTGGGCTGCTGAGCCAGAGCCAGCTCAGCAATTCCGAACGTCCAGGGATTCCTCCCACACCAAAGGTGCCCAAACCAAAAGCTCTTGCTGCTCTTCCAGTATCCAGGCAACCGCATTCACTGCCCCACAAACGCTGGGGCTGTCTCTTTCTGTACTCTCCCAAAGTCCAATACTAGCTGCCTGGGCTGCTGAGCCAGAGCCAGCTCAGCAATTCCGAACGTCCAGGGATTCCTCCCACACCAAAGGTGCCCAAACCAAAAGCTCTTGCTGCTCTTCCAGTATCCAGGCAACCGCATTCACTGCCCCACAAACGCTGGGGCTGTCTCTTTCTGTACTCTCCCAAAGTCCAATACTAGCTGCCTGGGCTGCTGGTCCAGAGCCAGCTCAGCAATTCCGAACGTCCAGGGATTCCTCCCACACCAAAGGTGCCCAAACCAAAAGCTCTTGCTGCTCTTCCAGTATCCAGGCAACCGCATTCACTGCCCCACAAACGCTGGGGCTGTCTCTTTCTGTACTCTCCCAAAGTCCAATACTAGCTGCCTGGGCTGCTGAGCCGGAGCCAGCTCAGCAATTCCGAACGTCCAGGGATTCCTCCCACACCAAAGGTGCCCAAACCAAAAGCTCTTGCTGCTCTTCCAGTATCCAGGCAACCGCATTCACTGCCCCACAAACGCTGGGGCTGTCTCTTTCTCTACTCTCCCAAAGTCCAATACTAGCTGCCTGGGCTGCTGAGCCAGAGCCAGCTCAGCAATTCCGAACGTCCAGGGATTCCTCCCACACCAAAGGTGCCCAAACCAAAAGCTCTTGCTGCTCTTCCAGTATCCAGGCAACCGCATTCACTGCCCCACAAACGCTGGGGCTGTCTCTTTCTGTACTCTCCCAAAGTCCAATACTAGCTGCCTGGGCTGCTGAGCCAGAGCCAGCTCAGCAATTCCGAACGTCCAGGGATTCCTCCCACACCAAAGGTGCCCAAACCAAAAGCTCTTGCTGCTCTTCCAGTATCCAGGCAACCGCATTCACTGCCCCACAAACGCTGGGGCTGTCTCTTTCTGTACTCTCCCAAAGTCCAATACTAGCTGCCTGGGCTGCTGAGCCAGAGCCAGCTCAGCAATTCCGAACGTCCAGGGATTCCTCCCACACCAAAGGTGCCCAAACCAAAAGCTCTTGCTGCTCTTCCAGTATCCAGGCAACCGCATTCACTGCCCCACAAACGCTGGGGCTGTCTCTTTCTGTACTCTCCCAAAGTCCAATACTAGCTGCCTGGGCTGCTGGTACAGAGCCAGCTCAGCAATTCCGAACGTCCAGGGATTCCTCCCACACCAAAGGTGCCCAAACCAAAAGCTCTTGCTGCTCTTCCAGTATCCAGGCAACCGCATTCACTGCCCCACAAACGCTGGGGCTGTCTCTTTCTGTACTCTCCCAAAGTCCAATACTAGCTGCCTGGGCTGCTGAGCCAGAGCCAGCTCAGCAATTCCGAACGTCCAGGGATTCCTCCCACACCAAAGGTGCCCAAACCAAAAGCTCTTGCTGCTCTTCCAGTATCCAGGCAACCGCATTCACTGCCCCACAAACGCTGGGGCTGTCTCTTTCTGTACTCTCCCAAAGTCCAATACTAGCTGCCTGGGCTGCTGAGCCAGAGCCAGCTCAGCAATTCCGAACGTCCAGGGATTCCTCCCACACCAAAGGTGCCCAAACCAAAAGCTCTTGCTGCTCTTCCAGTATCCAGGCAACCGCATTCACTGCCCCACAAACGCTGGGGCTGTCTCTTTCTGTACTCTCCCAAAGTCCAATACTAGCTGCCTGGGCTGCTGAGCCAGAGCCAGCTCAGCAATTCCGAACGTCCAGGGATTCCTCCCACACCAAAGGTGCCCAAACCAAAAGCTCTTGCTGCTCTTCCAGTATCCAGGCAACCGCATTCACTGCCCCACAAACGCTGGGGCTGTCTCTTTCTGTACTCTCCCAAAGTCCAATACTAGCTGCCTGGGCTGCTGAGCCAGAGCCAGCTCAGCAATTCCGAACGTCCAGGGATTCCTCCCACACCAAAGGTGCCCAAACCAAAAGCTCTTGCTGCTCTTCCAGTATCCAGGCAACCGCATTCACTGCCCCACAAACGCTGGGGCTGTCTCTTTCTGTACTCTCCCAAAGTCCAATACTAGCTGCCTGGGCTGCTGAGCCAGAGCCAGCTCAGCAATTCCGAACGTCCAGGGATTCCTCCCACACCAAAGGTGCCCAAACCAAAAGCTCTTGCTGCTCTTCCAGTATCCAGGCAACCGCATTCACTGCCCCACAAACGCTGGGGCTGTCTCTTTCTGTACTCTCCCAAAGTCCAATACTAGCTGCCTGGGCTGCTGGTCCGGAGCCAGCTCAGCAATTCCGAACGTCCAGGGATTCCTCCCACACCAAAGGTGCCCAAACCAAAAGCTCTTGCTGCTCTTCCAGTATCCAGGCAACCGCATTCACTGCCCCACAAACGCTGGGGCTGTCTCTTTCTGTACTCTCCCAAAGTCCAATACTAGCTGCCTGGGCTGCTGAGCCAGAGCCAGCTCAGCAATTCCGAACGTCCAGGGATTCCTCCCACACCAAAGGTGCCCAAACCAAAAGCTCTTGCTGCTCTTCCAGTATCCAGGCAACCGCATTCACTGCCCCACAAACGCTGGGGCTGTCTCTTTCTGTACTCTCCCAAAGTCCAATACTAGCTGCCTGGGCTGCTGAGCCAGAGCCAGCTCAGCAATTCCGAACGTCCAGGGATTCCTCCCACACCAAAGGTGCCCAAACCAAAAGCTCTTGCTGCTCTTCCAGTATCCAGGCAACCGCATTCACTGCCCCACAAACGCTGGGGCTGTCTCTTTCTGTACTCTCCCAAAGTCCAATACTAGCTGCCTGGGCTGCTGAGCCAGAGCCAGCTCAGCAATTCCGAACGTCCAGGGATTCCTCCCACACCAAAGGTGCCCAAACCAAAAGCTCTTGCTGCTCTTCCAGTATCCAGGCAACCGCATTCACTGCCCCACAAACGCTGGGGCTGTCTCTTTCTGTACTCTCCCAAAGTCCAATACTAGCTGCCTGGGCTGCTGAGCCAGAGCCAGCTCAGCAATTCCGAACGTCCAGGGATTCCTCCCACACCAAAGGTGCCCAAACCAAAAGCTCTTGCTGCTCTTCCAGTATCCAGGCAACCGCATTCACTGCCCCACAAACGCTGGGGCTGTCTCTTTCTGTACTCTCCCAAAGTCCAATACTAGCTGCCTGGGCTGCTGAGCCAGAGCCAGCTCAGCAATTCCGAACGTCCAGGGATTCCTCCCACACCAAAGGTGCCCAAACCAAAAGCTCTTGCTGCTCTTCCAGTATCCAGGCAACCGCATTCACTGCCCCACAAACGCTGGGGCTGTCTCTTTCTGTACTCTCCCAAAGTCCAATACTAGCTGCCTGGGCTGCTGAGCCAGAGCCAGCTCAGCAATTCCGAACGTCCAGGGATTCCTCCCACACCAAAGGTGCCCAAACCAAAAGCTCTTGCTGCTCTTCCAGTATCCAGGCAACCGCATTCACTGCCCCACAAACGCTGGGGCTGTCTCTTTCTGTACTCTCCCAAAGTCCAATACTAGCTGCCTGGGCTGCTGAGCCAGAGCCAGCTCAGCAATTCCGAACGTCCAGGGATTCCTCCCACACCAAAGGTGCCCAAACCAAAAGCTCTTGCTGCTCTTCCAGTATCCAGGCAACCGCATTCACTGCCCCACAAACGCTGGGGCTGTCTCTTTCTGTACTCTCCCAAAGTCCAATACTAGCTGCCTGGGCTGCTGAGCCAGAGCCAGCTCAGCAATTCCGAACGTCCAGGGATTCCTCCCACACCAAAGGTGCCCAAACCAAAAGCTCTTGCTGCTCTTCCAGTATCCAGGCAACCGCATTCACTGCCCCACAAACGCTGGGGCTGTCTCTTTCTGTACTCTCCCAAAGTCCAATACTAGCTGCCTGGGCTGCTGAGCCAGAGCCAGCTCAGCAATTCCGAACGTCCAGGGATTCCTCCCACACCAAAGGTGCCCAAACCAAAAGCTCTTGCTGCTCTTCCAGTATCCAGGCAACCGCATTCACTGCCCCACAAACGCTGGGGCTGTCTCTTTCTGTACTCTCCCAAAGTCCAATACTAGCTGCCTGGGCTGCTGGTCCGGAGCCAGCTCAGCAATTCCGAACGTCCAGGGATTCCTCCCACACCAAAGGTGCCCAAACCAAAAGCTCTTGCTGCTCTTCCAGTATCCAGGCAACCGCATTCACTGCCCCACAAACGCTGGGGCTGTCTCTTTCTGTACTCTCCCAAAGTCCAATACTAGCTGCCTGGGCTGCTGAGCCAGAGCCAGCTCAGCAATTCCGAACGTCCAGGGATTCCTCCCACACCAAAGGTGCCCAAACCAAAAGCTCTTGCTGCTCTTCCAGTATCCAGGCAACCGCATTCACTGCCCCACAAACGCTGGGGCTGTCTCTTTCTGTACTCTCCCAAAGTCCAATACTAGCTGCCTGGGCTGCTGAGCCAGAGCCAGCTCAGCAATTCCGAACGTCCAGGGATTCCTCCCACACCAAAGGTGCCCAAACCAAAAGCTCTTGCTGCTCTTCCAGTATCCAGGCAACCGCATTCACTGCCCCACAAACGCTGGGGCTGTCTCTTTCTGTACTCTCCCAAAGTCCAATACTAGCTGCCTGGGCTGCTGAGCCGGAGCCAGCTCAGCAATTCCGAACGTCCAGGGATTCCTCCCACACCAAAGGTGCCCAAACCAAAAGCTCTTGCTGCTCTTCCAGTATCCAGGCAACCGCATTCACTGCCCCACAAACGCTGGGGCTGTCTCTTTCTGTACTCTCCCAAAGTCCAATACTAGCTGCCTGGGCTGCTGAGCCAGAGCCAGCTCAGCAATTCCGAACGTCCAGGGATTCCTCCCACACCAAAGGTGCCCAAACCAAAAGCTCTTGCTGCTCTTCCAGTATCCAGGCAACCGCATTCACTGCCCCACAAACGCTGGGGCTGTCTCTTTCTGTACTCTCCCAAAGTCCAATACTAGCTGCCTGGGCTGCTGAGCCAGAGCCAGCTCAGCAATTCCGAACGTCCAGGGATTCCTCCCACACCAAAGGTGCCCAAACCAAAAGCTCTTGCTGCTCTTCCAGTATCCAGGCAACCGCATTCACTGCCCCACAAACGCTGGGGCTGTCTCTTTCTGTACTCTCCCAAAGTCCAATACTAGCTGCCTGGGCTGCTGAGCCAGAGCCAGCTCAGCAATTCCGAACGTCCAGGGATTCCTCCCACACCAAAGGTGCCCAAACCAAAAGCTCTTGCTGCTCTTCCAGTATCCAGGCAACCGCATTCACTGCCCCACAAACGCTGGGGCTGTCTCTTTCTGTACTCTCCCAAAGTCCAATACTAGCTGCCTGGGCTGCTGAGTCGGAGCCAGCTCAGCAATTCCGAACGTCCAGGGATTCCTCCCACACCAAAGGTGCCCAAACCAAAAGCTCTTGCTGCTCTTCCAGTATCCAGGCAACCGCATTCACTGCCCCACAAACGCTGGGGCTGTCTCTTTCTGTACTCTCCCAAAGTCCAATACTAGCTGCCTGGGCTGCTGAGCCAGAGCCAGCTCAGCAATTCCGAACGTCCAGGGATTCCTCCCACACCAAAGGTGCCCAAACCAAAAGCTCTTGCTGCTCTTCCAGTATCCAGGCAACCGCATTCACTGCCCCACAAACGCTGGGGCTGTCTCTTTCTGTACTCTCCCAAAGTCCAATACTAGCTGCCTGGGCTGCTGGTCCAGAGCCAGCTCAGCAATTCCGAACGTCCAGGGATTCCTCCCACACCAAAGGTGCCCAAACCAAAAGCTCTTGCTGCTCTTCCAGTATCCAGGCAACCGCATTCACTGCCCCACAAACGCTGGGGCTGTCTCTTTCTGTACTCTCCCAAAGTCCAATACTAGCTGCCTGGGCTGCTGAGCCGGAGCCAGCTCAGCAATTCCGAACGTCCAGGGATTCCTCCCACACCAAAGGTGCCCAAACCAAAAGCTCTTGCTGCTCTTCCAGTATCCAGGCAACCGCATTCACTGCCCCACAAACGCTGGGGCTGTCTCTTTCTGTACTCTCCCAAAGTCCAATACTAGCTGCCTGGGCTGCTGAGCCAGAGCCAGCTCAGCAATTCCGAACGTCCAGGGATTCCTCCCACACCAAAGGTGCCCAAACCAAAAGCTCTTGCTGCTCTTCCAGTATCCAGGCAACCGCATTCACTGCCCCACAAACGCTGGGGCTGTCTCTTTCTGTACTCTCCCAAAGTCCAATACTAGCTGCCTGGGCTGCTGAGCCAGAGCCAGCTCAGCAATTCCGAACGTCCAGGGATTCCTCCCACACCAAAGGTGCCCAAACCAAAAGCTCTTGCTGCTCTTCCAGTATCCAGGCAACCGCATTCACTGCCCCACAAACGCTGGGGCTGTCTCTTTCTGTACTCTCCCAAAGTCCAATACTAGCTGCCTGGGCTGCTGAGCCGGAGCCAGCTCAGCAATTCCGAACGTCCAGGGATTCCTCCCACACCAAAGGTGCCCAAACCAAAAGCTCTTGCTGCTCTTCCAGTATCCAGGCAACCGCATTCACTGCCCCACAAACGCTGGGGCTGTCTCTTTCTGTACTCTCCCAAAGTCCAATACTAGCTGCCTGGGCTGCTGAGCCAGAGCCAGCTCAGCAATTCCGAACGTCCAGGGATTCCTCCCACACCAAAGGTGCCCAAACCAAAAGCTCTTGCTGCTCTTCCAGTATCCAGGCAACCGCATTCACTGCCCCACAAACGCTGGGGCTGTCTCTTTCTGTACTCTCCCAAAGTCCAATACTAGCTGCCTGGGCTGCTGAGCCAGAGCCAGCTCAGCAATTCCGAACGTCCAGGGATTCCTCCCACACCAAAGGTGCCCAAACCAAAAGCTCTTGCTGCTCTTCCAGTATCCAGGCAACCGCATTCACTGCCCCACAAACGCTGGGGCTGTCTCTTTCTGTACTCTCCCAAAGTCCAATACTAGCTGCCTGGGCTGCTGAGCCAGAGCCAGCTCAGCAATTCCGAACGTCCAGGGATTCCTCCCACACCAAAGGTGCCCAAACCAAAAGCTCTTGCTGCTCTTCCAGTATCCAGGCAACCGCATTCACTGCCCCACAAACGCTGGGGCTGTCTCTTTCTGTACTCTCCCAAAGTCCAATACTAGCTGCCTGGGCTGCTGAGCCAGAGCCAGCTCAGCAATTCCGAACGTCCAGGGATTCCTCCCACACCAAAGGTGCCCAAACCAAAAGCTCTTGCTGCTCTTCCAGTATCCAGGCAACCGCATTCACTGCCCCACAAACGCTGGGGCTGTCTCTTTCTGTACTCTCCCAAAGTCCAATACTAGCTGCCTGGGCTGCTGAGCCAGAGCCAGCTCAGCAATTCCGAACGTCCAGGGATTCCTCCCACACCAAAGGTGCCCAAACCAAAAGCTCTTGCTGCTCTTCCAGTATCCAGGCAACCGCATTCACTGCCCCACAAACGCTGGGGCTGTCTCTTTCTGTACTCTCCCAAAGTCCAATACTAGCTGCCTGGGCTGCTGAGCCAGAGCCAGCTCTAGCAATTCCGAACGTCCAGGGATTCCTCCCACACCAAAGGTGCCCAAACCAAAAGCTCTTGCTGCTCTTCCAGTATCCAGGCAACCGCATTCACTGCCCCACAAACGCTGGGGCTGTCTCTTTCTGTACTCTCCCAAAGTCCAATACTAGCTGCCTGGGCTGCTGAGCCAGAGCCAGCTCAGCAATTCCGAACGTCCAGGGATTCCTCCCACACCAAAGGTGCCCAAACCAAAAGCTCTTGCTGCTCTTCCAGTATCCAGGCAACCGCATTCACTGCCCCACAAACGCTGGGGCTGTCTCTTTCTGTACTCTCCCAAAGTCCAATACTAGCTGCCTGGGCTGCTGAGCCAGAGCCAGCTCAGCAATTCCGAACGTCCAGGGATTCCTCCCACACCAAAGGTGCCCAAACCAAAAGCTCTTGCTGCTCTTCCAGTATCCAGGCAACCGCATTCACTGCCCCACAAACGCTGGGGCTGTCTCTTTCTGTACTCTCCCAAAGTCCAATACTAGCTGCCTGGGCTGCTGAGCCGGAGCCAGCTCAGCAATTCCGAACGTCCAGGGATTCCTCCCA
The DNA here is from genome assembly GCF_047370975.1 of Nipponia nippon. NCBI lineage: Eukaryota > Metazoa > Chordata > Aves > Pelecaniformes > Threskiornithidae > Nipponia > Nipponia nippon. Next base: position 21,694,829 of record NW_028262291.1, on the reverse strand, counting down.
CACCAAAGGTGCCCAAACCAAAAGCTCTTGCTGCTCTTCCAGTATCCAGGCAACCGCATTCACTGCCCCACAAACGCTGGGGCTGTCTCTTTCTGTACTCTCCCAAAGTCCAATACTAGCTGCCTGGGCTGCTGAGCCAGAGCCAGCTCAGCAATTCCGAACGTCCAGGGATTCCTCCCACACCAAAGGTGCCCAAACCAAAAGCTCTTGCTGCTCTTCCAGTATCCAGGCAACCGCATTCACTGCCCCACAAACGCTGGGGCTGTCTCTTTCTGTACTCTCCCAAAGTCCAATACTAGCTGCCTGGGCTGCTGAGCCAGAGCCAGCTCAGCAATTCCGAACGTCCAGGGATTCCTCCCACACCAAAGGTGCCCAAACCAAAAGCTCTTGCTGCTCTTCCAGTATCCAGGCAACCGCATTCACTGCCCCACAAACGCTGGGGCTGTCTCTTTCTGTACTCTCCCAAAGTCCAATACTAGCTGCCTGGGCTGCTGAGCCAGAGCCAGCTCAGCAATTCCGAACGTCCAGGGATTCCTCCCACACCAAAGGTGCCCAAACCAAAAGCTCTTGCTGCTCTTCCAGTATCCAGGCAACCGCATTCACTGCCCCACAAACGCTGGGGCTGTCTCTTTCTGTACTCTCCCAAAGTCCAATACTAGCTGCCTGGGCTGCTGAGCCAGAGCCAGCTCAGCAATTCCGAACGTCCAGGGATTCCTCCCACACCAAAGGTGCCCAAACCAAAAGCTCTTGCTGCTCTTCCAGTATCCAGGCAACCGCATTCACTGCCCCACAAACGCTGGGGCTGTCTCTTTCTGTACTCTCCCAAAGTCCAATACTAGCTGCCTGGGCTGCTGAGCCAGAGCCAGCTCAGCAATTCCGAACGTCCAGGGATTCCTCCCACACCAAAGGTGCCCAAACCAAAAGCTCTTGCTGCTCTTCCAGTATCCAGGCAACCGCATTCACTGCCCCACAAACGCTGGGGCTGTCTCTTTCTGTACTCTCCCAAAGTCCAATACTAGCTGCCTGGGCTGCTGAGCCAGAGCCAGCTCAGCAATTCCGAACGTCCAGGGATTCCTCCCACACCAAAGGTGCCCAAACCAAAAGCTCTTGCTGCTCTTCCAGTATCCAGGCAACCGCATTCACTGCCCCACAAACGCTGGGGCTGTCTCTTTCTGTACTCTCCCAAAGTCCAATACTAGCTGCCTGGGCTGCTGAGCCAGAGCCAGCTCAGCAATTCCGAACGTCCAGGGATTCCTCCCACACCAAAGGTGCCGGCACCAAAAGCTCTTGCTGCTCTTCCAGTATCCAGGCAACCGCATTCACTGCCCCACAAACGCTGGGGCTGTCTCTTTCTGTACTCTCCCAAAGTCCAATACTAGCTGCCTGGGCTGCTGAGCCGGAGCCAGCTCAGCAATTCCGAACGTCCAGGGATTCCTCCCACACCAAAGGTGCCCAAACCAAAAGCTCTTGCTGCTCTTCCAGTATCCAGGCAACCGCATTCACTGCCCCACAAACGCTGGGGCTGTCTCTTTCTGTACTCTCCCAAAGTCCAATACTAGCTGCCTGGGCTGCTGAGCCAGAGCCAGCTCAGCAATTCCGAACGTCCAGGGATTCCTCCCACACCAAAGGTGCCCAAACCAAAAGCTCTTGCTGCTCTTCCAGTATCCAGGCAACCGCATTCACTGCCCCACAAACGCTGGGGCTGTCTCTTTCTGTACTCTCCCAAAGTCCAATACTAGCTGCCTGGGCTGCTGAGCCAGAGCCAGCTCAGCAATTCCGAACGTCCAGGGATTCCTCCCACACCAAAGGTGCCCAAACCAAAAGCTCTTGCTGCTCTTCCAGTATCCAGGCAACCGCATTCACTGCCCCACAAACGCTGGGGCTGTCTCTTTCTGTACTCTCCCAAAGTCCAATACTAGCTGCCTGGGCTGCTGAGCCAGAGCCAGCTCAGCAATTCCGAACGTCCAGGGATTCCTCCCACACCAAAGGTGCCCAAACCAAAAGCTCTTGCTGCTCTTCCAGTATCCAGGCAACCGCATTCACTGCCCCACAAACGCTGGGGCTGTCTCTTTCTGTACTCTCCCAAAGTCCAATACTAGCTGCCTGGGCTGCTGAGCCAGAGCCAGCTCAGCAATTCCGAACGTCCAGGGATTCCTCCCACACCAAAGGTGCCCAAACCAAAAGCTCTTGCTGCTCTTCCAGTATCCAGGCAACCGCATTCACTGCCCCACAAACGCTGGGGCTGTCTCTTTCTGTACTCTCCCAAAGTCCAATACTAGCTGCCTGGGCTGCTGAGCCAGAGCCAGCTCAGCAATTCCGAACGTCCAGGGATTCCTCCCACACCAAAGGTGCCCAAACCAAAAGCTCTTGCTGCTCTTCCAGTATCCAGGCAACCGCATTCACTGCCCCACAAACGCTGGGGCTGTCTCTTTCTGTACTCTCCCAAAGTCCAATACTAGCTGCCTGGGCTGCTGAGCCGGAGCCAGCTCAGCAATTCCGAACGTCCAGGGATTCCTCCCACACCAAAGGTGCCCAAACCAAAAGCTCTTGCTGCTCTTCCAGTATCCAGGCAACCGCATTCACTGCCCCACAAACGCTGGGGCTGTCTCTTTCTGTACTCTCCCAAAGTCCAATACTAGCTGCCTGGGCTGCTGAGCCAGAGCCAGCTCAGCAATTCCGAACGTCCAGGGATTCCTCCCACACCAAAGGTGCCCAAACCAAAAGCTCTTGCTGCTCTTCCAGTATCCAGGCAACCGCATTCACTGCCCCACAAACGCTGGGGCTGTCTCTTTCTGTACTCTCCCAAAGTCCAATACTAGCTGCCTGGGCTGCTGAGCCGGAGCCAGCTCAGCAATTCCGAACGTCCAGGGATTCCTCCCACACCAAAGGTGCCCAAACCAAAAGCTCTTGCTGCTCTTCCAGTATCCAGGCAACCGCATTCACTGCCCCACAAACGCTGGGGCTGTCTCTTTCTGTACTCTCCCAAAGTCCAATACTAGCTGCCTGGGCTGCTGAGCCAGAGCCAGCTCAGCAATTCCGAACGTCCAGGGATTCCTCCCACACCAAAGGTGCCCAAACCAAAAGCTCTTGCTGCTCTTCCAGTATCCAGGCAACCGCATTCACTGCCCCACAAACGCTGGGGCTGTCTCTTTCTGTACTCTCCCAAAGTCCAATACTAGCTGCCTGGGCTGCTGAGCCAGAGCCAGCTCAGCAATTCCGAACGTCCAGGGATTCCTCCCACACCAAAGGTGCCCAAACCAAAAGCTCTTGCTGCTCTTCCAGTATCCAGGCAACCGCATTCACTGCCCCACAAACGCTGGGGCTGTCTCTTTCTGTACTCTCCCAAAGTCCAATACTAGCTGCCTGGGCTGCTGAGCCAGAGCCAGCTCAGCAATTCCGAACGTCCAGGGATTCCTCCCACACCAAAGGTGCCCAAACCAAAAGCTCTTGCTGCTCTTCCAGTATCCAGGCAACCGCATTCACTGCCCCACAAACGCTGGGGCTGTCTCTTTCTGTACTCTCCCAAAGTCCAATACTAGCTGCCTGGGCTGCTGAGCCAGAGCCAGCTCAGCAATTCCGAACGTCCAGGGATTCCTCCCACACCAAAGGTGCCCAAACCAAAAGCTCTTGCTGCTCTTCCAGTATCCAGGCAACCGCATTCACTGCCCCACAAACGCTGGGGCTGTCTCTTTCTGTACTCTCCCAAAGTCCAATACTAGCTGCCTGGGCTGCTGAGCCGGAGCCAGCTCAGCAATTCCGAACGTCCAGGGATTCCTCCCACACCAAAGGTGCCCAAACCAAAAGCTCTTGCTGCTCTTCCAGTATCCAGGCAACCGCATTCACTGCCCCACAAACGCTGGGGCTGTCTCTTTCTGTACTCTCCCAAAGTCCAATACTAGCTGCCTGGGCTGCTGAGCCAGAGCCAGCTCAGCAATTCCGAACGTCCAGGGATTCCTCCCACACCAAAGGTGCCCAAACCAAAAGCTCTTGCTGCTCTTCCAGTATCCAGGCAACCGCATTCACTGCCCCACAAACGCTGGGGCTGTCTCTTTCTGTACTCTCCCAAAGTCCAATACTAGCTGCCTGGGCTGCTGAGCCAGAGCCAGCTCAGCAATTCCGAACGTCCAGGGATTCCTCCCACACCAAAGGTGCCCAAACCAAAAGCTCTTGCTGCTCTTCCAGTATCCAGGCAACCGCATTCACTGCCCCACAAACGCTGGGGCTGTCTCTTTCTGTACTCTCCCAAAGTCCAATACTAGCTGCCTGGGCTGCTGAGCCAGAGCCAGCTCAGCAATTCCGAACGTCCAGGGATTCCTCCCACACCAAAGGTGCCCAAACCAAAAGCTCTTGCTGCTCTTCCAGTATCCAGGCAACCGCATTCACTGCCCCACAAACGCTGGGGCTGTCTCTTTCTGTACTCTCCCAAAGTCCAATACTAGCTGCCTGGGCTGCTGAGCCAGAGCCAGCTCAGCAATTCCGAACGTCCAGGGATTCCTCCCACACCAAAGGTGCCCAAACCAAAAGCTCTTGCTGCTCTTCCAGTATCCAGGCAACCGCATTCACTGCCCCACAAACGCTGGGGCTGTCTCTTTCTGTACTCTCCCAAAGTCCAATACTAGCTGCCTGGGCTGCTGAGCCAGAGCTAGCTTCTAGCAATTCCGAACGTCCAGGGATTCCTCCCACACCAAAGGTGCCCAAACCAAAAGCTCTTGCTGCTCTTCCAGTATCCAGGCAACCGCATTCACTGCCCCACAAACGCTGGGGCTGTCTCTTTCTGTACTCTCCCAAAGTCCAATACTAGCTGCCTGGGCTGCTGAGCCAGAGCCAGCTCAGCAATTCCGAACGTCCAGGGATTCCTCCCACACCAAAGGTGCCCAAACCAAAAGCTCTTGCTGCTCTTCCAGTATCCAGGCAACCGCATTCACTGCCCCACAAACGCTGGGGCTGTCTCTTTCTGTACTCTCCCAAAGTCCAATACTAGCTGCCTGGGCTGCTGAGCCAGAGCCAGCTCAGCAATTCCGAACGTCCAGGGATTCCTCCCACACCAAAGGTGCCCAAACCAAAAGCTCTTGCTGCTCTTCCAGTATCCAGGCAACCGCATTCACTGCCCCACAAACGCTGGGGCTGTCTCTTTCTGTACTCTCCCAAAGTCCAATACTAGCTGCCTGGGCTGCTGAGTCGGAGCCAGCTCAGCAATTCCGAACGTCCAGGGATTCCTCCCACACCAAAGGTGCCCAAACCAAAAGCTCTTGCTGCTCTTCCAGTATCCAGGCAACCGCATTCACTGCCCCACAAACGCTGGGGCTGTCTCTTTCTGTACTCTCCCAAAGTCCAATACTAGCTGCCTGGGCTGCTGAGCCAGAGCCAGCTCAGCAATTCCGAACGTCCAGGGATTCCTCCCACACCAAAGGTGCCCAAACCAAAAGCTCTTGCTGCTCTTCCAGTATCCAGGCAACCGCATTCACTGCCCCACAAACGCTGGGGCTGTCTCTTTCTGTACTCTCCCAAAGTCCAATACTAGCTGCCTGGGCTGCTGAGCCAGAGCCAGCTCAGCAATTCCGAACGTCCAGGGATTCCTCCCACACCAAAGGTGCCCAAACCAAAAGCTCTTGCTGCTCTTCCAGTATCCAGGCAACCGCATTCACTGCCCCACAAACGCTGGGGCTGTCTCTTTCTGTACTCTCCCAAAGTCCAATACTAGCTGCCTGGGCTGCTGAGCCAGAGCCAGCTCAGCAATTCCGAACGTCCAGGGATTCCTCCCACACCAAAGGTGCCCAAACCAAAAGCTCTTGCTGCTCTTCCAGTATCCAGGCAACCGCATTCACTGCCCCACAAACGCTGGGGCTGTCTCTTTCTGTACTCTCCCAAAGTCCAATACTAGCTGCCTGGGCTGCTGAGCCAGAGCCAGCTCAGCAATTCCGAACGTCCAGGGATTCCTCCCACACCAAAGGTGCCCAAACCAAAAGCTCTTGCTGCTCTTCCAGTATCCAGGCAACCGCATTCACTGCCCCACAAACGCTGGGGCTGTCTCTTTCTGTACTCTCCCAAAGTCCAATACTAGCTGCCTGGGCTGCTGAGCCAGAGCCAGCTCAAGCAATTCCGAACGTCCAGGGATTCCTCCCACACCAAAGGTGCCCAAACCAAAAGCTCTTGCTGCTCTTCCAGTATCCAGGCAACCGCATTCACTGCCCCACAAACGCTGGGGCTGTCTCTTTCTGTACTCTCCCAAAGTCCAATACTAGCTGCCTGGGCTGCTGAGCCAGAGCCAGCTCAGCAATTCCGAACGTCCAGGGATTCCTCCCACACCAAAGGTGCCCAAACCAAAAGCTCTTGCTGCTCTTCCAGTATCCAGGCAACCGCATTCACTGCCCCACAAACGCTGGGGCTGTCTCTTTCTGTACTCTCCCAAAGTCCAATACTAGCTGCCTGGGCTGCTGAGCCAGAGCCAGCTCAGCAATTCCGAACGTCCAGGGATTCCTCCCACACCAAAGGTGCCGGCAACAAAAGCTCTTGCTGCTCTTCCAGTATCCAGGCAACCGCATTCACTGCCCCACAAACGCTGGGGCTGTCTCTTTCTGTACTCTCCCAAAGTCCAATACTAGCTGCCTGGGCTGCTGAGCCGGAGCCAGCTCAGCAATTCCGAACGTCCAGGGATTCCTCCCACACCAAAGGTGCCCAAACCAAAAGCTCTTGCTGCTCTTCCAGTATCCAGGCAACCGCATTCACTGCCCCACAAACGCTGGGGCTGTCTCTTTCTGTACTCTCCCAAAGTCCAATACTAGCTGCCTGGGCTGCTGAGCCAGAGCCAGCTCAGCAATTCCGAACGTCCAGGGATTCCTCCCACACCAAAGGTGCCCAAACCAAAAGCTCTTGCTGCTCTTCCAGTATCCAGGCAACCGCATTCACTGCCCCACAAACGCTGGGGCTGTCTCTTTCTGTACTCTCCCAAAGTCCAATACTAGCTGCCTGGGCTGCTGAGCCGGAGCCAGCTCAGCAATTCCGAACGTCCAGGGATTCCTCCCACACCAAAGGTGCCCAAACCAAAAGCTCTTGCTGCTCTTCCAGTATCCAGGCAACCGCATTCACTGCCCCACAAACGCTGGGGCTGTCTCTTTCTGTACTCTCCCAAAGTCCAATACTAGCTGCCTGGGCTGCTGAGCCAGCTCTAGCAATTCCGAACGTCCAGGGATTCCTCCCACACCAAAGGTGCCCAAACCAAAAGCTCTTGCTGCTCTTCCAGTATCCAGGCAACCGCATTCACTGCCCCACAAACGCTGGGGCTGTCTCTTTCTGTACTCTCCCAAAGTCCAATACTAGCTGCCTGGGCTGCTGAGCCAGAGCCAGCTCAGCAATTCCGAACGTCCAGGGATTCCTCCCACACCAAAGGTGCCCAAACCAAAAGCTCTTGCTGCTCTTCCAGTATCCAGGCAACCGCATTCACTGCCCCACAAACGCTGGGGCTGTCTCTTTCTGTACTCTCCCAAAGTCCAATACTAGCTGCCTGGGCTGCTGAGCCAGAGCCAGCTCAGCAATTCCGAACGTCCAGGGATTCCTCCCACACCAAAGGTGCCCAAACCAAAAGCTCTTGCTGCTCTTCCAGTATCCAGGCAACCGCATTCACTGCCCCACAAACGCTGGGGCTGTCTCTTTCTGTACTCTCCCAAAGTCCAATACTAGCTGCCTGGGCTGCTGAGCCGGAGCCAGCTCAGCAATTCCGAACGTCCAGGGATTCCTCCCACACCAAAGGTGCCCAAACCAAAAGCTCTTGCTGCTCTTCCAGTATCCAGGCAACCGCATTCACTGCCCCACAAACGCTGGGGCTGTCTCTTTCTGTACTCTCCCAAAGTCCAATACTAGCTGCCTGGGCTGCTGAGCCAGAGCCAGCTCAGCAATTCCGAACGTCCAGGGATTCCTCCCACACCAAAGGTGCCCAAACCAAAAGCTCTTGCTGCTCTTCCAGTATCCAGGCAACCGCATTCACTGCCCCACAAACGCTGGGGCTGTCTCTTTCTGTACTCTCCCAAAGTCCAATACTAGCTGCCTGGGCTGCTGGTCCGGAGCCAGCTCAGCAATTCCGAACGTCCAGGGATTCCTCCCACACCAAAGGTGCCCAAACCAAAAGCTCTTGCTGCTCTTCCAGTATCCAGGCAACCGCATTCACTGCCCCACAAACGCTGGGGCTGTCTCTTTCTGTACTCTCCCAAAGTCCAATACTAGCTGCCTGGGCTGCTGAGCCAGAGCCAGCTCAGCAATTCCGAACGTCCAGGGATTCCTCCCACACCAAAGGTGCCCAAACCAAAAGCTCTTGCTGCTCTTCCAGTATCCAGGCAACCGCATTCACTGCCCCACAAACGCTGGGGCTGTCTCTTTCTGTACTCTCCCAAAGTCCAATACTAGCTGCCTGGGCTGCTGAGCCAGAGCCAGCTCAGCAATTCCGAACGTCCAGGGATTCCTCCCACACCAAAGGTGCCCAAACCAAAAGCTCTTGCTGCTCTTCCAGTATCCAGGCAACCGCATTCACTGCCCCACAAACGCTGGGGCTGTCTCTTTCTGTACTCTCCCAAAGTCCAATACTAGCTGCCTGGGCTGCTGAGCCAGAGCCAGCTCAGCAATTCCGAACGTCCAGGGATTCCTCCCACACCAAAGGTGCCGGCAACAAAAGCTCTTGCTGCTCTTCCAGTATCCAGGCAACCGCATTCACTGCCCCACAAACGCTGGGGCTGTCTCTTTCTGTACTCTCCCAAAGTCCAATACTAGCTGCCTGGGCTGCTGAGCCAGAGCCAGCTCAGCAATTCCGAACGTCCAGGGATTCCTCCCACACCAAAGGTGCCCAAACCAAAAGCTCTTGCTGCTCTTCCAGTATCCAGGCAACCGCATTCACTGCCCCACAAACGCTGGGGCTGTCTCTTTCTGTACTCTCCCAAAGTCCAATACTAGCTGCCTGGGCTGCTGAGCCGGAGCCAGCTCAGCAATTCCGAACGTCCAGGGATTCCTCCCACACCAAAGGTGCCCAAACCAAAAGCTCTTGCTGCTCTTCCAGTATCCAGGCAACCGCATTCACTGCCCCACAAACGCTGGGGCTGTCTCTTTCTGTACTCTCCCAAAGTCCAATACTAGCTGCCTGGGCTGCTGAGCCGGAGCCAGCTCAGCAATTCCGAACGTCCAGGGATTCCTCCCACACCAAAGGTGCCCAAACCAAAAGCTCTTGCTGCTCTTCCAGTATCCAGGCAACCGCATTCACTGCCCCACAAACGCTGGGGCTGTCTCTTTCTGTACTCTCCCAAAGTCCAATACTAGCTGCCTGGGCTGCTGAGCCAGAGCCAGCTCAGCAATTCCGAACGTCCAGGGATTCCTCCCACACCAAAGGTGCCCAAACCAAAAGCTCTTGCTGCTCTTCCAGTATCCAGGCAACCGCATTCACTGCCCCACAAACGCTGGGGCTGTCTCTTTCTGTACTCTCCCAAAGTCCAATACTAGCTGCCTGGGCTGCTGAGCCAGAGCCAGCTCAGCAATTCCGAACGTCCAGGGATTCCTCCCACACCAAAGGTGCCCAAACCAAAAGCTCTTGCTGCTCTTCCAGTATCCAGGCAACCGCATTCACTGCCCCACAAACGCTGGGGCTGTCTCTTTCTGTACTCTCCCAAAGTCCAATACTAGCTGCCTGGGCTGCTGAGCCAGAGCCAGCTCAGCAATTCCGAACGTCCAGGGATTCCTCCCACACCAAAGGTGCCCAAACCAAAAGCTCTTGCTGCTCTTCCAGTATCCAGGCAACCGCATTCACTGCCCCACAAACGCTGGGGCTGTCTCTTTCTGTACTCTCCCAAAGTCCAATACTAGCTGCCTGGGCTGCTGAGCCGGAGCCAGCTCAGCAATTCCGAACGTCCAGGGATTCCTCCCACACCAAAGGTGCCCAAACCAAAAGCTCTTGCTGCTCTTCCAGTATCCAGGCAACCGCATTCACTGCCCCACAAACGCTGGGGCTGTCTCTTTCTGTACTCTCCCAAAGTCCAATACTAGCTGCCTGGGCTGCTGAGCCAGAGCCAGCTCAGCAATTCCGAACGTCCAGGGATTCCTCCCACACCAAAGGTGCCCAAACCAAAAGCTCTTGCTGCTCTTCCAGTATCCAGGCAACCGCATTCACTGCCCCACAAACGCTGGGGCTGTCTCTTTCTGTACTCTCCCAAAGTCCAATACTAGCTGCCTGGGCTGCTGAGCCAGAGCCAGCTCAGCAATTCCGAACGTCCAGGGATTCCTCCCACACCAAAGGTGCCCAAACCAAAAGCTCTTGCTGCTCTTCCAGTATCCAGGCAACCGCATTCACTGCCCCACAAACGCTGCGGCTGTCTCTTTCTGTACTCTCCCAAAGTCCAATACTAGCTGCCTGGGCTGCTGAGCCGGAGCCAGCTCAGCAATTCCGAACGTCCAGGGATTCCTCCCACACCAAAGGTGCCCAAACCAAAAGCTCTTGCTGCTCTTCCAGTATCCAGGCAACCGCATTCACTGCCCCACAAACGCTGCGGCTGTCTCTTTCTGTACTCTCCCAAAGTCCAATACTAGCTGCCTGGGCTGCTGAGTCGGAGCCGACTAGCAATAGCGAACGTCCAAGAATTCCTCCCACACCAAAGGTGCCCAAACCAAAAGCTCTTGCTGCTCTTCCAGTATCCAGGCAACCGCATTCACTGCCCCACAAACGCTGGGGCTGTCTCTTTCTGTACTCTCCCAAAGTCCAATACTAGCTGCCTGGGCTGCTGAGCCAGAGCCAGCTCAGCAATTCCGAACGTCCAGGGATTCCTCCCACACCAAAGGTGCCCAAACCAAAAGCTCTTGCTGCTCTTCCAGTATCCAGGCAACCGCATTCACTGCCCCACAAACGCTGGGGCTGTCTCTTTCTGTACTCTCCCAAAGTCCAATACTAGCTGCCTGGGCTGCTAGTCCAGTGCCAGCTCAGCAATTCCGAACGCCCAGGGATTCCTCCCACACCAAAGGTGCCCAAACCAAAAGCTCTTGCTGCTCTTCCAGTATCCAGGCAACCGCATTCACTGCCCCACAAACGCTGGGGCTGTCTCTTTCTGTACTCTCCCAAAGTCCAATACTAGCTGCCTGGGCTGCTGAGCCAGAGCCAGCTCAGCAATTCCGAACGTCCAGGGATTCCTCCCACACCAAAGGTGCCCAAACCAAAAGCTCTTGCTGCTCTTCCAGTATCCAGGCAACCGCATTCACTGCCCCACAAACGCTGGGGCTGTCTCTTTCTGTACTCTCCCAAAGTCCAATACTAGCTGCCTGGGCTGCTGAGCCAGAGCCAGCTCAGCAATTCCGAACGTCCAGGGATTCCTCCCACACCAAAGGTGCCCAAACCAAAAGCTCTTGCTGCTCTTCCAGTATCCAGGCAACCGCATTCACTGCCCCACAAACGCTGGGGCTGTCTCTTTCTGTACTCTCCCAAAGTCCAATACTAGCTGCCTGGGCTGCTGAGCCGGAGCCAGCTCAGCAATTCCGAACGTCCAGGGATTCCTCCCACACCAAAGGTGCCCAAACCAAAAGCTCTTGCTGCTCTTCCAGTATCCAGGCAACCGCATTCACTGCCCCACAAACGCTGGGGCTGTCTCTTTCTGTACTCTCCCAAAGTCCAATACTAGCTGCCTGGGCTGCTGAGCCAGAGCCAGCTCAGCAATTCCGAACGTCCAGGGATTCCTCCCACACCAAAGGTGCCCAAACCAAAAGCTCTTGCTGCTCTTCCAGTATCCAGGCAACCGCATTCACTGCCCCACAAACGCTGGGGCTGTCTCTTTCTGTACTCTCCCAAAGTCCAATACTAGCTGCCTGGGCTGCTGAGCCAGAGCCAGCTCAGCAATTCCGAACGTCCAGGGATTCCTCCCACACCAAAGGTGCCCAAACCAAAAGCTCTTGCTGCTCTTCCAGTATCCAGGCAACCGCATTCACTGCCCCACAAACGCTGGGGCTGTCTCTTTCTGTACTCTCCCAAAGTCCAATACTAGCTGCCTGGGCTGCTGAGCCGGAGCCAGCTCAGCAATTCCGAACGTCCAGGGATTCCTCCCACACCAAAGGTGCCGGGACCAAAAGCTCTTGCTGCTCTTCCAGTATCCAGGCAACCGCATTCACTGCCCCACAAACGCTGGGGCTGTCTCTTTCTGTACTCTCCCAAAGTCCAATACTAGCTGCCTGGGCTGCTGAGCCAGAGCCAGCTCAGCAATTCCGAACGTCCAGGGATTCCTCCCACACCAAAGGTGCCCAAACCAAAAGCTCTTGCTGCTCTTCCAGTATCCAGGCAACCGCATTCACTGCCCCACAAACGCTGGGGCTGTCTCTTTCTGTACTCTCCCAAAGTCCAATACTAGCTGCCTGGGCTGCTGAGCCAGAGCCAGCTCAGCAATTCCGAACGTCCAGGGATTCCTCCCACACCAAAGGTGCCCAAACCAAAAGCTCTTGCTGCTCTTCCAGTATCCAGGCAACCGCATTCACTGCCCCACAAACGCTGGGGCTGTCTCTTTCTGTACTCTCCCAAAGTCCAATACTAGCTGCCTGGGCTGCTGAGCCGGAGCCAGCTCAGCAATTCCGAACGTCCAGGGATTCCTCCCACACCAAAGGTGCCCAAACCAAAAGCTCTTGCTGCTCTTCCAGTATCCAGGCAACCGCATTCACTGCCCCACAAACGCTGGGGCTGTCTCTTTCTGTACTCTCCCAAAGTCCAATACTAGCTGCCTGGGCTGCTGAGCCAGAGCCAGCTCAGCAATTCCGAACGTCCAGGGATTCCTCCCACACCAAAGGTGCCCAAACCAAAAGCTCTTGCTGCTCTTCCAGTATCCAGGCAACCGCATTCACTGCCCCACAAACGCTGGGGCTGTCTCTTTCTGTACTCTCCCAAAGTCCAATACTAGCTGCCTGGGCTGCTGAGCCAGAGCCAGCTCAGCAATTCCGAACGTCCAGGGATTCCTCCCACACCAAAGGTGCCCAAACCAAAAGCTCTTGCTGCTCTTCCAGTATCCAGGCAACCGCATTCACTGCCCCACAAACGCTGGGGCTGTCTCTTTCTGTACTCTCCCAAAGTCCAATACTAGCTGCCTGGGCTGCTGAGCCGGAGCCAGCTCAGCAATTCCGAACGTCCAGGGATTCCTCCCACACCAAAGGTGCCCAAACCAAAAGCTCTTGCTGCTCTTCCAGTATCCAGGCAACCGCATTCACTGCCCCACAAACGCTGGGGCTGTCTCTTTCTGTACTCTCCCAAAGTCCAATACTAGCTGCCTGGGCTGCTGAGCCGGAGCCAGCTCAGCAATTCCGAACGTCCAGGGATTCCTCCCACACCAAAGGTGCCCAAACCAAAAGCTCTTGCTGCTCTTCCAGTATCCAGGCAACCGCATTCACTGCCCCACAAACGCTGGGGCTGTCTCTTTCTGTACTCTCCCAAAGTCCAATACTAGCTGCCTGGGCTGCTGGTCCAGAGCCAGCTCAGCAATTCCGAACGTCCAGGGATTCCTCCCACACCAAAGGTGCCCAAACCAAAAGCTCTTGCTGCTCTTCCAGTATCCAGGCAACCGCATTCACTGCCCCACAAACGCTGGGGCTGTCTCTTTCTGTACTCTCCCAAAGTCCAATACTAGCTGCCTGGGCTGCTGAGCCAGAGCCAGCTCAGCAATTCCGAACGTCCAGGGATTCCTCCCACACCAAAGGTGCCCAAACCAAAAGCTCTTGCTGCTCTTCCAGTATCCAGGCAACCGCATTCACTGCCCCACAAACGCTGGGGCTGTCTCTTTCTGTACTCTCCCAAAGTCCAATACTAGCTGCCTGGGCTGCTGAGCCGGAGCCAGCTCAGCAATTCCGAACGTCCAGGGATTCCTCCCACACCAAAGGTGCCCAAACCAAAAGCTCTTGCTGCTCTTCCAGTATCCAGGCAACCGCATTCACTGCCCCACAAACGCTGGGGCTGTCTCTTTCTGTACTCTCCCAAAGTCCAATACTAGCTGCCTGGGCTGCTGAGCCAGAGCCAGCTCAGCAATTCCGAACGTCCAGGGATTCCTCCCACACCAAAGGTGCCCAAACCAAAAGCTCTTGCTGCTCTTCCAGTATCCAGGCAACCGCATTCACTGCCCCACAAACGCTGGGGCTGTCTCTTTCTGTACTCTCCCAAAGTCCAATACTAGCTGCCTGGGCTGCTGAGCCGGAGCCAGCTCAGCAATTCCGAACGTCCAGGGATTCCTCCCACACCAAAGGTGCCCAAACCAAAAGCTCTTGCTGCTCTTCCAGTATCCAGGCAACCGCATTCACTGCCCCACAAACGCTGGGGCTGTCTCTTTCTGTACTCTCCCAAAGTCCAATACTAGCTGCCTGGGCTGCTGAGCCGGAGCCAGCTCAGCAATTCCGAACGTCCAGGGATTCCTCCCACACCAAAGGTGCCCAAACCAAAAGCTCTTGCTGCTCTTCCAGTATCCAGGCAACCGCATTCACTGCCCCACAAACGCTGGGGCTGTCTCTTTCTGTACTCTCCCAAAGTCCAATACTAGCTGCCTGGGCTGCTGAGCCAGAGCCAGCTCAGCAATTCCGAACGTCCAGGGATTCCTCCCACACCAAAGGTGCCCAAACCAAAAGCTCTTGCTGCTCTTCCAGTATCCAGGCAACCGCATTCACTGCCCCACAAACGCTGGGGCTGTCTCTTTCTGTACTCTCCCAAAGTCCAATACTAGCTGCCTGGGCTGCTGAGCCAGAGCCAGCTCAGCAATTCCGAACGTCCAGGGATTCCTCCCACACCAAAGGTGCCCAAACCAAAAGCTCTTGCTGCTCTTCCAGTATCCAGGCAACCGCATTCACTGCCCCACAAACGCTGGGGCTGTCTCTTTCTGTACTCTCCCAAAGTCCAATACTAGCTGCCTGGGCTGCTGAGCCGGAGCCAGCTCAGCAATTCCGAACGTCCAGGGATTCCTCCCACACCAAAGGTGCCCAAACCAAAAGCTCTTGCTGCTCTTCCAGTATCCAGGCAACCGCATTCACTGCCCCACAAACGCTGGGGCTGTCTCTTTCTGTACTCTCCCAAAGTCCAATACTAGCTGCCTGGGCTGCTGAGCCAGAGCCAGCTCAGCAATTCCGAACGTCCAGGGATTCCTCCCACACCAAAGGTGCCCAAACCAAAAGCTCTTGCTGCTCTTCCAGTATCCAGGCAACCGCATTCACTGCCCCACAAACGCTGGGGCTGTCTCTTTCTGTACTCTCCCAAAGTCCAATACTAGCTGCCTGGGCTGCTGAGCCAGAGCCAGCTCAGCAATTCCGAACGTCCAGGGATTCCTCCCACACCAAAGGTGCCCAAACCAAAAGCTCTTGCTGCTCTTCCAGTATCCAGGCAACCGCATTCACTGCCCCACAAACGCTGGGGCTGTCTCTTTCTGTACTCTCCCAAAGTCCAATACTAGCTGCCTGGGCTGCTGAGCCAGAGCCAGCTCAGCAATTCCGAACGTCCAGGGATTCCTCCCACACCAAAGGTGCCCAAACCAAAAGCTCTTGCTGCTCTTCCAGTATCCAGGCAACCGCATTCACTGCCCCACAAACGCTGGGGCTGTCTCTTTCTGTACTCTCCCAAAGTCCAATACTAGCTGCCTGGGCTGCTGAGCCGGAGCCAGCTCAGCAATTCCGAACGTCCAGGGATTCCTCCCACACCAAAGGTGCCCAAACCAAAAGCTCTTGCTGCTCTTCCAGTATCCAGGCAACCGCATTCACTGCCCCACAAACGCTGGGGCTGTCTCTTTCTGTACTCTCCCAAAGTCCAATACTAGCTGCCTGGGCTGCTGAGCCAGAGCCAGCTCAGCAATTCCGAACGTCCAGGGATTCCTCCCACACCAAAGGTGCCCAAACCAAAAGCTCTTGCTGCTCTTCCAGTATCCAGGCAACCGCATTCACTGCCCCACAAACGCTGGGGCTGTCTCTTTCTGTACTCTCCCAAAGTCCAATACTAGCTGCCTGGGCTGCTGGTCCAGAGCCAGCTCAGCAATTCCGAACGTCCAGGGATTCCTCCCACACCAAAGGTGCCCAAACCAAAAGCTCTTGCTGCTCTTCCAGTATCCAGGCAACCGCATTCACTGCCCCACAAACGCTGGGGCTGTCTCTTTCTGTACTCTCCCAAAGTCCAATACTAGCTGCCTGGGCTGCTGAGCCAGAGCCAGCTCAGCAATTCCGAACGTCCAGGGATTCCTCCCACACCAAAGGTGCCCAAACCAAAAGCTCTTGCTGCTCTTCCAGTATCCAGGCAACCGCATTCACTGCCCCACAAACGCTGGGGCTGTCTCTTTCTGTACTCTCCCAAAGTCCAATACTAGCTGCCTGGGCTGCTGAGCCAGAGCCAGCTCAGCAATTCCGAACGTCCAGGGATTCCTCCCACACCAAAGGTGCCCAAACCAAAAGCTCTTGCTGCTCTTCCAGTATCCAGGCAACCGCATTCACTGCCCCACAAACGCTGGGGCTGTCTCTTTCTGTACTCTCCCAAAGTCCAATACTATCTGCCTGGGCTGCTGAGCCAGAGCCAGCTCAGCAATTCCGAACGTCCAGGGATTCCTCCCACACCAAAGGTGCCCAAACCAAAAGCTCTTGCTGCTCTTCCAGTATCCAGGCAACCGCATTCACTGCCCCACAAACGCTGGGGCTGTCTCTTTCTGTACTCCTCCAAACTCCAATACTAGCTGCCTGGGCTGCTGAGCCGGAGCCAGCTCAGCAATTCCGAACGTCCAGGGATTCCTCCCACACCAAAGGTGCCGGCAACAAAAGCTCTTGCTGCTCTTCCAGTATCCAGGCAACCGCATTCACTGCCCCACAAACGCTGGGGCTGTCTCTTTCTCTACTCTCCCAAACTCCAATACTAGCTGCCTGGGCTGCTGGTCCGGAGCCAGCTCAGCAATTCCGAACGTCCAGGGATTCCTCCCACACCAAAGGTGTCGGGACCAGAAGCTCTTGCTGCTCTTCCAGTATCCAGGCAACCGCATTCACTGCCCCACAAACGCTGGGGCTGTCTCTTTCTCTACTCTCCCAAAGTCCAATACTAGCTGCCTGGGCTGCTGAGTCGGAGCCAGCTCAGCAATTGCGAAGGTCCAGGGATTCCTCCCACACCAAAGGTGCCCAAACCAAAAGCTCTTGCTGCTCTTCCAGTATCCAGGCAACCGCATTCACTGCCCCACAAACGCTGGGGCTGTCTCTTTCTGTACTCTCCCAAACTCCAATACTAGCTGCCTGGGCTGCTGAGTCGGAGCCAGCTCAGCAATTCCGAACGTCCAGGGATTCCTCCCACACCAAAGGTGCCCAAACCAAAAGCTCTTGCTGCTCTTCCAGTATCCAGGCAACCGCATTCACTGCCCCACAAACGCTGGGGCTGGCTCTTTCTCTACTCTCCCAAAGTCCAATACTATCTGCCAGGGCTGCTGAGTCGGAGCCGACTAGCAATAGCGAACGTCCAAGAATTCCTCCCACACCAAAGGTGCCGGGACCAAAAGCTCTTGCTGCTCTTCCAGTATCCAGGCAACCGCATTCACTGCCCCACAAACGCTGCGGCTGTCTCTTTCTCTACTCTCCCAAAGTCCAATACTAGCTGCCTGGGCTGCTGAGCCAGAGCCAGCTCACCAATTCCGAACGTCCAGGGATTCCTCCCACACCAAAGGTGCCGGGACCAGAAGCTCTTGCTGCTCTTCCAGTATCCAGGCAACCGCATTCACTGCCCCACAAACGCTGCGGCTGTCTCTTTCTGTACTCTCCCAAACTCCAATACCATCTGCCTGGGCTGCTGAGCCGGAGCCAGCTCAGCAATTCTGAACGTCCAGGGATTCCTCCCACACCAAAGGTGTCGGGACCAGTAGCTCTTGCTGCTCTTCCAGTATCCAGGCAACCGCATTCACTGTCCCACAAACGCTGGGGCTGTCTCTTTCTCTACTCTCCCAAACTCCAATACCATCTGCCTGGGCTGCTGAGCCGGAGCCAGCTCAGCAATTCCGAACGTCCAGGGATTCCTCCCACACCAAAGGTGCCGGGACCAGAAGCTCTTGCTGCTCTTCCAGTATCCAGGCAACCGCATTCACTGCCCCACAAACGCTGGGGCTGTCTCTTTCTGTACTCTCCCAAACTCCAATACTAGCTGCCTGGGCTGCTGAGCCGGAGCCAGCTCAGCAATTCTGAACGTCCAGGGATTCCTCCCACACCAAAGGTGTCGGGACCAGAAGCTCTTGCTGCTCTTCCAGTATCCAGGCAACCGCATTCACTGCCCCACAAACGCTGGGGCTGTCTCTTTCTCTACTCTCCCAAAGTCCAATACTAGCTGCCTGGGCTGCTGAGTCGGAGCCAGCTCAGCAATTCCGAACATCCAGGGATTCCTCCCACACCAAAGGTGCCCAAACCAAAAGCTCTTGCTGCTCTTCCAGTATCCAGGCAACCGCATTCACTGCCCCACAAACGCTGGGCCTGTCTCTTCCTGTACTCTCCCAAAGTCCAATACTAGCTGCCTGGGCTGCTGAGCCGGAGCCAGCTCAGCAATTCCGAACATCCAGGGATTCCTCCCACACCAAAGGTGCCCAAACCAAAAGCTCTTGCTGCTCTTCCAGTATCCAGGCAACCGCATTCACTGCCCCACAAACGCTGGGGCTGTCTCTTTCTGTACTCTCCCAAACTCCAATACTAGCTGCCTGGGCTGCTGAGCCAGAGCCAGCTCAGCAATTCCGAAGGTCCAGGGATTCCTCCCACACCAAAGGTGCCCAAACCAAAAGCTCTTGCTGCTCTTCCAGTATCCAGGCAACCGCATTCACTGCCCCACAGACGCTGGGGCTGTCTCTTTCTGTACTCTCCCAAAGTCCAATACTAGCTGCCTGGGCTGCTGAGTCGGAGCCAGCTCAGCAATTCCGAACATCCAGGGATTCCTCCCACACCAAAGGTGCCCAAACCAAAAGCTCTTGCTGCTCTTCCAGTATCCAGGCAACCGCATTCACTGTCCCACAAACGCTACGGCTGTCTCTTTCTCTACTCTCCCAAAGTCCAATACTAGCTGCCTGGGCTGCTGAGCCAGAGCCAGCTCACCAATTCCGAACGTCCAGGGATTCCTCCCACACCAAAGGTGCCCAAACCAAAAGCTCTTGCTACTCCTCCAGTATCCAGGCAACCACATTCACTGCCCCACAAACGCTGGGGCTGTCTCTTTCTCTACTCTCCCAAAGTCCAATACTATCTGCCAGGGCTGCTGAGTCGGAGCCGACTAGCAATAGCGAACGTCCAAGAATTCCTCCCACACCAAAGGTGCCCAAACCAAAAGCTCTTGCTGCTCTTCCAGTATCCAGGCAACCGCATTCACTGCCCCACAAACGCTGCGGCTGTCTCTTTCTGTACTCTCCCAAAGTCCAATACTATCTGCCTGGGCTGCTGAGTCGGAGCCAGCTCAGCAATTCCGAACGTCCAGGGATTCCTCCCACACCAAAGGTGCCGGGACCAGAAGCTCTTGCTGCTCTTCCAGTATCCAGGCAACCGCATTCACTGCCCCACAAACGCTGCGGCTGTCTCTTTCTGTACTCCTCCAAAGTCCAATACTAGCTGCCTGGGCTGCTGAGCCGGAGCCAGCTCAGCAATTCCGAACGTCCAGGGATTCCTCCCACACCAAAGGTGCCGGGACCAAAAGCTCTTGCTGCTCTTCCAGTATCCAGGCAACTGCATTCACTGCCCCACAAACGCTGGGGCTGTCTCTTCCTGTACTCTCCCAAACTCCAATACTAGCTGCCTGGGCTGCTGAGCCGGAGCCAGCTCAGCAATTCCGAACGTCCAGGGATTCCTCCCACACCAAAGGTGCCCAAACCAAAAGCTCTTGCTGCTCTTCCAGTATCCAGGCAACCGCATTCACTGCCCCACAAACGCTGCGGCTGTCTCTTTCTGTACTCTCCCAAAGTCCAATACCATCTGCCTGGGCTGCTGAGCCGGAGCCAGCTCAGCAATTCCGAACGTCCAGGTATTCCTCCCACACCAAAGGTGGCAAAACCAAAAGCTCTTGCTGCTCTTCCAGTATCCAGGCAACTGCATTCACTGCCCCACAAACGCTGGGGCTGTCTCTTTCTGTACTCTCCCAAAGTCCAATACTATCTGCTGTGCGCTGGTCCACAGCCGACTAGCAATAGCGAACGTCCAAGAATTCCTCCCACACCAAAGGTGCCCAAACCAAAAGCTCTTGCTGCTCTTCCAGTATCCAGGCAACCGCATTCACTGCCCCACAAACGCTGGGGCTGTCTCTTCCTGTACTCTCCCAAAGTCCAATACTAGCTGCTGTGCGCTGGTCCAGAGTCGACTAGCAATAACGAACGTCCAGGGATTCCTCCCACACCAAAGGTGCCGACACCAAAAGCTCTTGCTGCTCTTCCAGTATCCAGGCAACTGCATTCACTGCCCCACAAACGCTGCGGCTGTCTCTTTCTGTACTCTCCCAAACTCCAATACTAGCTGCCTGGGCTGCTGAGCCGGAGCCAGCTCAGCAATTCCGAACGTCCAGGGATTCCTCCCACACCAAAGGTGCCCAAACCAAAAGCTCTTGCTGCTCTTCCAGTATCCAGGCAACCGCATTCACTGCCCCACAAACGCTGCGGCTGTCTCTTTCTGTACTCTCCCAAAGTCCAATACTATCTGCCTGGGCTGCTGAGTCGGAGCCGACTAGCAATAGCGAACGTCCAGGGATTCCTCCCACACCAAAGGTGCCCAAACCAAAAGCTCTTGCTGCTCTTCCAGTATCCAGGCAACTGCATTCACTGCCCCACAAACGCTGGGGCTGGCTCTTCCTGTACTCTCCCAAAGTCCAATACTATCTGCCTGGGCTGCTGAGTCGGAGCCAGCTCACCAATTCCGAACGTCCAGGGATTCCTCCCACACCAAAGGTGCCCAAACCAAAAGCTCTTGCTGCTCTTCCAGTATCCAGGCAACCGCATTCACTGCCCCACAAACGCTGGGGCTGTCTCTTTCTGTACTCTCCCAAAGTCCAATACTAGCTGCCTGGGCTGCTGGTCCCGAGCCAGCTCAGCAATTCTGAACGTCCAGGGATTCCTCCCACACCAAAGGTGCCCAAACCAAAAGCTCTTGCTGCTCTTCCAGTATCCAGGCAACTGCATTCACTGCCCCACAAACGCTGGGGCTGGCTCTTTCTGTACTCTCCCAAAGTCCAATACGTTCTGCCTGGGCCGCTGAGCCGGAGCCGACTAGCAATAGCGAACGTCCAGGGATTCCTCCCACACCAAAGGTGCCCAAACCAAAAGCTCTTGCTGCTCTTCCAGTATCCAGGCAACCGCATTCACTGCCCCACAAACGCTGGGGCTGTCTCTTTCTGTACTCTCCCAAAGTCCAATACTATCTGCCTGGGCTGCTGAGTCGGAGCCAGCTCAGCAATTCCGAACGTCCAGGGATTCCTCCCACACCAAATGTGCCGGTACCAAAAGCCTGGCTACTGGAAGAGCAGCAAGAGCTTTTGGTCCTGGCACTTTGCTGTGGGAGGAATCCCTAGACGTTCGCAATTGCTGAGCTAGGTCACACTCTACTCAGTGGCCCAGGCAGATAAGATTGGGCTTTGGGAGGCTGTAGAAAGAGACAGCGCCAGCGTTTGTGGGGCTGTGAATGGGGTTGCCTGGCTACTTGAAGAGCAGCAAGAGCTTTTGGTCCTGGCACCTTTGGGGTGGGAGGAATCCCTGCACGTTCGCAATTGCTGAGCCTGGCTCAGACTCATGGGAACAGGCAGATAGTATTGGGCTTTGGGAGGCTGTAGAAAGAGACAGCGCCAGCGTTTGTGGGGCTGTGAATGGGGTTGCCTGGCTACTTGAAGAGCAGCAAGAGCTTTTGGTCCTGGCACCTTTGGGGTGGGAGGAATCCCTGCACGTTCGCAATTGCTGAGGTGGGCTCCGTTCAGCAGCCATGGCAGATAGTATTGGGCTTTGGGAGGCTGTAGAAAGAGACAGCGCCAGCGTTTGTGGGGCTGTGAATGGGGTTGCCTGGCTACTTGAAGAGCAGCAAGAGCTTTTGGTCCTGGCACCTTTGGGGTGGGAGGAATCCCTGCACGTTCGCAATTGCTGAGCTGGGCTCCGGCTCTACTCAGCGTCCCAGGCAGAGAGTATTGGGCTTTGGGAGGCTGTAGAAAGAGACAGCGCCAGCGTTTGTGGGGCTGTGAATGGGGTTGCCTGGCTACTTGAAGAGCAGCAAGAGCTTTTGGTCCTGGCACCTTTGGGGTGGGAGGAATCCCTGCACGTTCGCAATTGCTGAGGTGGGCTCAGACTCATGGAAACAGGCAGATATTATTGGACTTTGGGAGGCTGTAGAAAGAGACAGCGCCAGCGTTTGTGGGGCTGTGAATGGGGTTGCCTGGCTACTTGAAGAGCAGCAAGAGCTTTTGGTCCTGGCACCTTTGGGGTGGGAGGAATCCCTGCACGTTCACAGTTACTGAGGTGGGCTCTAGCTCAGCATCTCACGCAGCTAGTATTGGACTTTGGGAGGCTGTAGAAAGAGACAGCGCCAGCGTTTGTGGGGCTGTGAATGGGGTTGCCTGGCTACTTGAAGAGCAGCAAGAGCTTTTGGTCCTGGCACCTTTGGGGTGGGAGGAATCCCTGCACGTTCGCAATTGCTGAGCTAGTCTCCGGCTCTACTCAACGGCCAAGGCAGACATTATTGGGCTTTGGGAGGCTGTAGAAAGAGATAGCGCCAGCGTTTGTGGGGCTGTGAATGGGGTTGCGTGGGTACTTGAAGAGCAGCAAGAGCTTTTGGTCCTGGCACCTTTGGGGTGGGAGGAATCCCTGCACGTTCGCAATTGCTGAGCCTGGCTCAGGTCTTCGGACGAGGCAGAGAGTATTGGACATTGGGAGGCTGTAGAAAGAGACAGCGCCAGCGTTTGTGGGGCTGTGAATGGGGTTGCGTGGCTACTTGAAGAGCAGCAAGAGCTTTTGGTCCTGGCACCTTTGGGGTGGGAGGTTTTCCTGCACGTTCGTAATTGCTGAGCCTGGCTCAGACTCATCGGAACAGGCAGATAGTATTGGGCTTTGGGAGGCTGTAGAAAGAGACAGCGCCAGCGTTTGTGGGGCTGTGAATGGGGTTGCCTGGCTACTTGAAGAGCAGCAAGAGCTTTTGGTCCTGGCACCTTTGGGGTGGGAGGAATCCCTGCACGTTCGCAATTGCTGAGCCTGGCTCCGGCTCTAGTCAGTGGCCCAGGCAGATAATCTTGGAGTTTGGGAGGCTGTAGAAAGAGAGAGCGCCAGCGTTTGTGGGGCTGTGAATGGGGTTGCCTGGCTACTTGAAGAGCAGCAAGAGCTTTTGGTCCTGGCACCTTTGGGGTGGGAGGAATCCCTGCACGTTCGCAATTGCTGAGCCTGGCTCCGGCTCTAGTTAGCCGCCCAGGCAGATAGTATTGGAGTTTGGGAGGCTGTAGAAAGAGACAGCGCCAGCGTTTGTGGGGCTGTGAATGGGGTTGCGTGGCTACTTGAAGAGCAGCAAGAGCTTTTGGTCCTGGCACCTTTGGGGTGGGAGGTTTTCCTGCACGTTCGTAATTGCTGAGCCTGGCTCAGACTCAGCTGCCCAGTCAGATAGTATTGGAGTTTGGGAGGCTGTAGAAAGAGACAGCGCCAGCGTTTGTGGGGCTGTGAATGGGGTTGCGTGGCTACTTGAAGAGCAGCAAGAGCTTTTGGTCCTGGCACCTTTGGGGTGGGAGGAATCCCTGCATGTTCGCAATTGCTGAGCCTGACTCAGACTCATGGAAACAGGCAGATATTATTGGGCTTTGGGAGGCTGTAGAAAGAGACAGCGCCAGCGTTTGTGGGGCTGTGAATGGGGTTGCCTGGCTACTTGAAGAGCAGCAAGAGCTTTTGGTCCTGGCACCTTTGGGGTGGGAGGAATCCCTGCACGTTCGCAATTGCTGAGCTGGCTCCGGCTCTACTCAGCGGCCCAGGCAGAGAGTATTGGGCTTTGGGAGGCTGTAGAAAGAGACAGCGCCAGCGTTTGTGGGGCTGTGAATGGGGTTGCCTGGCTACTTGAAGAGCAGCAAGAGCTTTTGGTCCTGGCACCTTTGGGGTGGGAGGAATCCCTGCACGTTCGCAATTGCTGAGCCTGGCTCAGACTCATGGGAACAGGCAGATAGTATTGGACTTTGGGAGGCTGTAGAAAGAGACAGCGCCAGCGTTTGTGGGGCTGTGAATGGGGTTGCCTGGCTACTTGAAGAGCAGCAAGAGCTTTTGGTCCTGGCACCTTTGGGGTGGGAGGAATCCCTGCACGTTCGCAATTGCTGAGCTAGTCTCCGGCTCTACTCAGCGTCCCAGGCAGCTAGTATTGGGCTTTGGGAGGCTGTAGAAAGAGACAGCGCCAGCGTTTGTGGGGCTGTGAATGGGGTTGCGTGGCTACTTGAAGAGCAGCAAGAGCTTTTGGTCCTGGCACCTTTGGGGTGGGAGGAATCCCTGCACGTTCGCAATTGCTGAGCCTGGCTCAGACTCATGGAAACAGGCAGATATTATTGGGCTTTGGGAGGCTGTAGAAAGAGACAGCGGCAGCGTTTGTGGGGCTGTGAATGGGGTTGCCTGGCTACTTGAAGAGCAGCAAGAGCTTTTGGTCCTGGCACCTTTGGGGTGGGAGGAATCCCTGCATGTTCGCAATTGCTGAGCCTGACTCAGACTCATGGAAACAGGCAGATATTATTGGGCTTTGGGAGGCTGTAGAAAGAGACAGCGGCAGCGTTTGTGGGGCTGTGAATGGGGTTGCCTGGCTACTTGAAGAGCAGCAAGAGCTTTTGGTCCTGGCACCTTTGGGGTGGGAGGAATCCCTGCACGTTCGCAATTGTTGAGGTGGGCTCCGTTCAGCAGCCATGGCAGATAGTATTGGGCTTTGGGAGGCTGTAGAAAGAGACAGCGGCAGCGTTTGTGGGGCTGTGAATGGGGTTGCCTGGCTACTTGAAGAGCAGCAAGAGCTTTTGGTCCTGGCACCTTTGGGGTGGGAGGAATCCCTGCACGTTCGCAATTGCTGAGCCTGGCTCAGACTCATGGGAACAGGCAGCTAGTATTGGAGTTTGGGAGGCTGTAGAAAGAGACAGCGCCAGCGTTTGTGGGGCTGTGAATGGGGTTGCCTGGCTACTTGAAGAGCAGCAAGAGCTTTTGGTCCTGGCACCTTTGGGGTGGGAGGAATCCCTGCACGTTCGCAATTGCTGAGCTGAGCTCCGGCTCTACTCAGCGGCCCAGGCAGAGATTATTGGGCTTTGGGAGGCTGTAGAAAGAGACAGCGCCAGCGTTTGTGGGGCTGTGAATGGGGTTGCCTGGCTACTTGAAGAGCAGCAAGAGCTTTTGGTCCTGGCACCTTTGGGGTGGGAGGAATCCCTGCACGTTCGCAATTGCTGAGCCTGGCTCCGGCTCTACTCAGCGGCCCAGGCAGATAGTATTGGGCTTTGGGAGGCTGTAGAAAGAGACAGCGCCAGCGTTTGTGGGGCTGTGAATGGGGTTGCCTGGCTACTTGAAGAGCAGCAAGAGCTTTTGGTCCTGGCACCTTTGGGGTGGGAGGAATCCCTGCACGTTCGCAATTGCTGAGCCTGGCTCAGACTCATCGGAACAGGCAGATAGTATTGGACTTTGGGAGGCTGTAGAAAGAGACAGCGCCAGCGTTTGTGGGGCTGTGAATGGGGTTGCCTGGCTACTTGAAGAGCAGCAAGAGCTTTTGGTCCTGGCACCTTTGGGGTGGGAGGAATCCCTGCACGTTCGCAATTGCTGAGCTGGCGCAGACTCAAGGGAACAGGCAGCTAGTATTTGAGTTTGGGATGGTGTAGAAAGAGACAGCGCCAGCGTTTGTGGGGCTGTGAATGGGGTTGCCTGGCTACTTGAAGAGCAGCAAGAGCTTTTGGTCCTGGCACCTTTGGGGTGGGAGGAATCCCTGCACGTTCGCAATTGCTGAGCTAGTCTCCGGCTCTACTCAGCGGCCCAGGCAGATATTATTGGGCTTTGGGAGGCTGTAGAAAGAGACAGCGCCAGCGTTTGTGGGGCTGTGAATGGGGTTGCCTGGCTACTTGAAGAGCAGCAAGAGCTTTTGGTCCTGGCACCTTTGGGGTGGGAGGAATCCCTGCACGTTCGCAATTGCTGAGCTGGCTCCGGCTCTACTCAGCGGCCCAGGCAGAGAGTATTGGGCTTTGGGAGGCTGTAGAAAGAGACAGCGCCAGCGTTTGTGGGGCTGTGAATGGGGTTGCCTGGCTACTTGAAGAGCAGCAAGAGCTTTTGGTCCTGGCACCTTTGGGGTGGGAGGAATCCCTGCACGTTCGCAATTGCTGAGCCTGGCTCAGACTCATGGGAACAGGCAGATAGTATTGGACTTTGGGAGGCTGTAGAAAGAGACAGCGCCAGCGTTTGTGGGGCTGTGAATGGGGTTGCCTGGCTACTTGAAGAGCAGCAAGAGCTTTTGGTCCTGGCACCTTTGGGGTGGGAGGAATCCCTGCACGTTCGCAATTGCTGAGCTAGGCTCCGGCTCTACTCAGCGGCCCAGGCAGAGAGTATTGGGCTTTGGGAGGCTGTAGAAAGAGACAGCGCCAGCGTTTGTGGGGCTGTGAATGGGGTTGCCTGGCTACTTGAAGAGCAGCAA
Source organism: Nipponia nippon (assembly GCF_047370975.1). Lineage (NCBI taxonomy): Eukaryota > Metazoa > Chordata > Aves > Pelecaniformes > Threskiornithidae > Nipponia > Nipponia nippon. The sequence continues at coordinate 21,668,255 of NW_028262291.1, read as the reverse complement.
GAGCTTTTGGTCCTGGCACCTTTGGGGTGGGAGGAATCCCTGCACGTTCGCAATTGCTGAGCCTGGCTCAGACTCATGGGAATAGGCAGCTAGTATTGGAGTTTGGGAGGCTGTAGAAAGAGACAGCGCCAGCGTTTGTGGGGCTGTGAATGGGGTTGCCTGGCTACTTGAAGAGCAGCAAGAGCTTTTGGTCCTGGCACCTTTGGGGTGGGAGGAATCCCTGCACGTTCGCAATTGCTGAGCCTGGCTCAGACTCATGGGAACAGGCAGATAGTATTGGACTTTGGGAGGCTGTAGAAAGAGACAGCGCCAGCGTTTGTGGGGCTGTGAATGGGGTTGCCTGGCTACTTGAAGAGCAGCAAGAGCTTTTGGTCCTGGCACCTTTGGGGTGGGAGGAATCCCTGCACGTTCGCAATTGCTGAGGTGGGCTCCGGCTCTACTCAGCGGCCCAGGCAGATATTATTGGGCTTTGGGAGGCTGTAGAAAGAGACAGCGCCAGCGTTTGTGGGGCTGTGAATGGGGTTGCCTGGCTACTTGAAGAGCAGCAAGAGCTTTTGGTCCTGGCACCTTTGGGGTGGGAGGAATCCCTGCACGTTCGCAATTGCTGAGCCTGGCTCAGACTCATGGGAATAGGCAGCTAGTATTGGAGTTTGGGAGGCTGTAGAAAGAGACAGCGCCAGCGTTTGTGGGGCTGTGAATGGGGTTGCCTGGCTACTTGAAGAGCAGCAAGAGCTTTTGGTCCTGGCACCTTTGGGGTGGGAGGAATCCCTGCACGTTCGCAATTGCTGAGCCTGGCTCAGACTCATCGGAACAGGCAGATATTATTGGACTTTGGGAGGCTGTAGAAAGAGACAGCGCCAGCGTTTGTGGGGCTGTGAATGGGGTTGCCTGGCTACTTGAAGAGCAGCAAGAGCTTTTGGTCCTGGCACCTTTGGGGTGGGAGGAATCCCTGCACGTTCGCAATTGCTGAGCTGGGCTCCGGCTCTACTCAGCGTCCCAGGCAGATATTATTGGGCTTTGGGAGGCTGTAGAAAGAGACAGCGCCAGCGTTTGTGGGGCTGTGAATGGGGTTGCCTGGCTACTTGAAGAGCAGCAAGAGCTTTTGGTCCTGGCACCTTTGGGGTGGGAGGAATCCCTGCACGTTCTCAGTTCCTGAGCCTGGCTCAGGTCTGCGGACGAGGCAGAGAATATTGGACATTGGGAGGCTGTAGAAAGAGACAGCGCCAGCGTTTGTGGGGCTGTGAATGGGGTTGCCTGGCTACTTGAAGAGCAGCAAGAGCTTTTGGTCCTGGCACCTTTGGGGTGGGAGGAATCCCTGCACGTTCGCAATTGCTGAGCTGGCTCCGGCTCTACTCAGCGGCCCAGGCAGATATTATTGGGCTTTGGGAGGCTGTAGAAAGAGACAGCGCCAGCGTTTGTGGGGCTGTGAATGGGGTTGCCTGGCTACTTGAAGAGCAGCAAGAGCTTTTGGTCCTGGCACCTTTGGGGTGGGAGGAATCCCTGCACGTTCGCAATTGCTGAGGTGAGCTCTGCTCAGTGGCCATGGCAGATAGTATTGGAGTTTGGGAGGCTGTAGAAAGAGACAGCGCCAGCGTTTGTGGGGCTGTGAATGGGGTTGCCTGGCTACTTGAAGAGCAGCAAGAGCTTTTGGTCCTGGCACCTTTGGGGTGGGAGGAATCCCTGCACGTTCGCAATTGCTGAGCCTGGCTCCGGCTCTACTCAGCGGCCCAGGCAGCTAGTATTGGGCTTTGGGAGGCTGTAGAAAGAGACAGCGCCAGCGTTTGTGGGGCTGTGAATGGGGTTGCCTGGCTACTTGAAGAGCAGCAAGAGCTTTTGGTCCTGGCACCTTTGGGGTGGGAGGAATCCCTGCACGTTCGCAATTGCTGAGCCTGGCTCAGACTCATGGGAACAGGCAGCTAGTATTGGACTTTGGGAGGCTGTAGAAAGAGATAGCGCCAGCGTTTGTGGGGCTGTGAATGGGGTTGCCTGGCTACTTGAAGAGCAGCAAGAGCTTTTGGTCCTGGCACCTTTGGGGTGGGAGGAATCCCTGGACGTTCGCAATTACTGAGCCTGGCTCAGATTGTTCGGAACAGGCAGCTAGTATTGGGCTTTGGGAGGCTGTAGAAAGAGAGAGCGCCAGCGTTTGTGGGGCTGTGAATGGGGTTGCCTGGCTACTTGAAGAGCAGCAAGAGCTTTTGGTCCTGGCACCTTTGGGGTGGGAGGAATCCCTGCACGTTCGCAATTGCTGAGCTGGCTCCGGCTCTACTCAGCGGCCCAGGCAGATATTATTGGGCTTTGGGAGGCTGTAGAAAGAGACAGCGCCAGCGTTTGTGGGGCTGTGAATGGGGTTGCCTGGCTACTTGAAGAGCAGCAAGAGCTTTTGGTCCTGGCACCTTTGGGGTGGGAGGAATCCCTGCACGTTCGTAATTGCTGAGCCTGGCTCAGACTCATCGGAACAGGCAGCTAGTATTGGACTTTGGGAGGCTGTAGAAAGAGACAGCGCCAGCGTTTGTGGGGCTGTGAATGGGGTTGCCTGGCTACTTGAAGAGCAGCAAGAGCTTTTGGTCCTGGCACCTTTGGGGTGGGAGGAATCCCTGCACGTTCGCAATTGCTGAGCCTGGCTCAGACTCATGAGAGCAGGCAGATAGTATTGGGCTTTGGGAGGCTGTAGAAAGAGACAGCGCCAGCGTTTGTGGGGCTGTGAATGGGGTTGCCTGGCTACTTGAAGAGCAGCAAGAGCTTTTGGTCCTGGCACCTTTGGGATGGGAGGAATCCCTGCACATTCGCAATTGCTGAGCCTGGCTCCGGCTCTACTCAGCGGCCCAGGCAGACATTATTGGGCTTTGGGAGGCTGTAGAAAGAGACAGCGCCAGCGTTTGTGGGGCTGTGAATGGGGTTGCCTGGCTACTTGAAGAGCAGCAAGAGCTTTTGGTCCTGGCACCTTTGGGGTGGGAGGAATCCCTGCACGTTCGCAACTGCTGAGCTGGCTCAGACTAATGGGAAAAGGCAGAGAGTATTGGAGTTTGGGAGGCTGTAGAAAGAGACAGCGCAGGCGTTTGTGGGGCTGTGAATGGGGTTGCGTGGCTACTTGAAGAGCAGCAAGAGCTTTTGGTCCTGGCACCTTTGGGGTGGGAGGAATCCCTGCACGTTCGCAATTGCTGAGCCTGGCTCAGACTCAGCGTCCCAGGCAGAGAGTATTGGGCTTTGGGAGGCTGTAGAAAGAGACAGCGCCAGCGTTTGTGGGGCTGTGAATGGGGTTGCCTGGCTACTTGAAGAGCAGCAAGAGCTTTTGGTCCTGGCACCTTTGGGGTGGGAGGAATCCCTGCACGTTCGCAATTGCTGAGCTGAGCTCCGGCTCTACTCAGTGGCCCAGGCAGAGAGTATTGGGCTTTGGGAGGCTGTAGAAAGAGACAGCGCCAGCGTTTGTGGGGCTGTGAATGGGGTTGCCTGGCTACTTGAAGAGCAGCAAGAGCTTTTGGTCCTGGCACCTTTGGGGTGGGAGGAATCCCTGCACGTTCGCAATTGCTGAGCTGGCTCAGACTCATGGGAACAGGCAGATATTATTGGACTTTGGGAGGCTGTAGAAAGAGACAGCGCCAGCGTTTGTGGGGCTGTGAATGGGGTTGCCTGGCTACTTGAAGAGCAGCAAGAGCTTTTGGTCCTGGCACCTTTGGGGTGGGAGGAATCCCTGCACGTTCGCAATTGCTGAGGTGGGCTCCTGCTCTACTCAGCAGCCCAGGCAGATAGTATTGGGCTTTGGGAGGCTGTAGAAAGAGACAGCGCCAGCGTTTGTGGGGCTGTGAATGGGGTTGCCTGGCTACTTGAAGAGCAGCAAGAGCTTTTGGTCCTGGCACCTTTGGGGTGGGAGGAATCCCTGCACGTTCGCAATTGCTGAGCCTGGCTCAGGCTCATGGGAACAGGCAGAGAGTATTGGAGTTTGGGAGGCTGTAGAAAGAGACAGCGCCAGCGTTTGTGGGGCTGTGAATGGGGTTGCGTGGCTACTTGAAGAGCAGCAAGAGCTTTTGGTCCTGGCACCTTTGGGGTGGGAGGAATCCCTGCACGTTCACAATTGCTGAGCCTGGCTCAGACTCATGGGTCAGGCAGCTAGTATTGGGCTTTGGGAGGCTGTAGAAAGAGACAGCGCCAGCGTTTGTGGGGCTGTGAATGGGGTTGCCTGGCTACTTGAAGAGCAGCAAGAGCTTTTGGTCCTGGCACCTTTGGGGTGGGAGGAATCCCTGCACGTTCGCAATTGCTGAGCCTGGCTCCGGCTCTACTCAGCGGCCCAGGCAGCTAGTATTGGGCTTTGGGAGGCTGTAGAAAGAGACAGCGCCAGCGTTTGTGGGGCTGTGAATGGGGTTGCCTGGCTACTTGAAGAGCAGCAAGAGCTTTTGGTCCTGGCACCTTTGGGGTGGGAGGAATCCCTGCACGTTCGCAATTGCTGAGCCTGGCTCAGACTCATGGGAACAGGCAGATAGTATTGGAGTTTGGGAGGCTGTAGAAAGAGACAGCGCCAGCGTTTGTGGGGCTGTGAATGGGGTTGCGTGGCTACTTGAAGAGCAGCAAGAGCTTTTGGTCCTGGCACCTTTGGGGTGGGAGGTTTTCCTGCACGTTCGTAATTGCTGAGCCTGGCTCAGACTCAGCTGCCCAGTGAGATTGTATTGGAGTTTGGGAGGCTGTAGAAAGAGACAGCGGCAGCGTTTGTGGGGCTGTGAATGGGGTTGCCTGGCTACTTGAAGAGCAGCAAGAGCTTTTGGTCCTGGCACCTTTGGGGTGGGAGGAATCCCTGCACGTTCGCAATTGCTGAGCTGGCTCCGGCTCTACTCAGCGGCCCAGGCAGAGAGTATTGGGCTTTGGGAGGCTGTAGAAAGAGACAGCGGCAGCGTTTGTGGGGCTGTGAATGGGGTTGCCAACCTACCTGAAGAGCAGCAAGAGCTTTTGGTCCTGGCACCTTTGGGGTGGGAGGAATCCCTGCACGTTCACAATTGCTGAGTTGGGCTCTGGCTCAGCATCTCAGTCAGCTTGTATTGGAGTTTGGGAGGCTGTAGAAAGAGACAGTGGCAGCGTTTGTGGGGCTGTGAATGGGGTTGCCTGGCTACTTGAAGAGCAGCAAGAGCTTTTGGTCCTGGCACCTTTGGGGTGGGAGGAATCCCTGCACGTTCGCAATTGCTGAGCCTGGCTCACACTCATCGGAACAGGCAGCTAGTATTGGACTTTGGGAGGCTGTAGAAAGAGACAGCGCCAGCGTTTGTGGGGCTGTGAATGGGGTTGCCTGGCTACTTGAAGAGCAGCAAGAGCTTTTGGTCCTGGCACCTTTGGGGTGGGAGGAATCCCTGCACGTTCGCAATTGCTGAGCCTGGCTCAGACTCATGGGTCAGGCAGCTAGTATTGGGCTTTGGGAGGCTGTAGAAAGAGACAGCGCCAGCGTTTGTGGGGCTGTGAATGGGGTTGCCTGGCTACTTGAAGAGCAGCAAGAGCTTTTGGTCCTGGCACCTTTGGGGTGGGAGGAATCCCTGCACGTTCGCAATTGCTGAGCCTGGCTCCGGCTCTACTCAGCGGCCCAGGCAGACATTATTGGGCTTTGGGAGGCTGTAGAAAGAGACAGCGCCAGCGTTTGTGGGGCTGTGAATGGGGTTGCCTGGCTACTTGAAGAGCAGCAAGAGCTTTTGGTCCTGGCACCTTTGGGGTGGGAGGAATCCCTGCACGTTCGCAATTGCTGAGCCTGGCTCAGACTCATCGGAACAGGCAGCTTGTATTGGAGTTTGGGAGGCTGTAGAAAGAGACAGCGCCAGCGTTTGTGGGGCTGTGAATGGGGTTGCCTGGCTACTTGAAGAGCAGCAAGAGCTTTTGGTCCTGGCACCTTTGGGGTGGGAGGAATCCCTGGACGTTCGCAATTACTGAGCCTGGCTAAGATTCTTCGGAATAGGCAGCTAGTATTGGGCTTTGGGAGGCTGTAGAAAGAGAGAGCGCCAGCGTTTGTGGGGCTGTGAATGGGGTTGCCTGGCTGCTTGAAGAGCAGCAAGAGCTTTTGGTCCTGGCACCTTTGTGGTTAGAGGAATCTCTGGACGTTCGCAATTGCTGAGCTGGTCTACGGCTCTACTCAGCGTCCCAGGCAGATAGTATTGGGCTTTGGGAGGCTGTAGAAAGAGACAGCGCCAGCGTTTGTGGGGCTGTGAATGGGGTTGCCTGGCTACTTGAAGAGCAGCAAGAGCTTTTGGTCCTGGCACCTTTGGGGTGGGAGGAATCCCTGCACGTTCGCAATTGCTGAGCCTGGCTCAGACTCATGGAAACAGGCAGCTAGTATTGGGCTTTGGGAGGCTGTAGAAAGAGACAGCGCCAGCGTTTGTGGGGCTGTGAATGGGGTTGCCTGGCTACTTGAAGAGCAGCAAGAGCTTTTGGTCCTGGCACCTTTGGGGTGGGAGGAATCCCTGCACGTTCGCAATTGCTGAGCTAGTCTCCGCCTCTACTCAGCGGCCCAGGCAGATATTATTGGGCTTTGGGAGGCTGTAAAAAGTAATAGCGCCAGCGTTTGTAGGGCTGTGAGTGGTGTTGCGTGGCTACTTGAAGAGCAGCAAGAGCTTTTGGTCCTGGCACCTTTGGGGTGGGAGGTTTTCCTGCACGTTCGCAATTGCTGAGCCTGGCTCAGACTCATGGGAACAGGCAGCTAGTATTGGAGTTTGGGAGGCTGTAGAAAGAGACAGCGCCAGCGTTTGTGGGGCTGTGAATGGGGTTGCCTGGCTACTTGAAGAGCAGCAAGAGCTTTTGGTCCTGGCACCTTTGGGGTGGGAGGAATCCCTGCACGTTCGCAATTGCTGAGCCTGGCTCCGGCTCTACTCAGCGGCCCAGGCAGAGAGTATTGGGCTTTGGGAGGCTGTAGAAAGAGACAGCGCCAGCGTTTGTGGGGCTGTGAATGGGGTTGCCTGGCTACTTGAAGAGCAGCAAGAGCTTTTGGTCCTGGCACCTTTGGGGTGGGAGGTTTTCCTGCACGTTCGTAATTGCTGAGCCTGGCTCAGACTCATCGGAACAGGCAGATATTATTGGCCTTCGGGAGCCTGTAGAAAGAGACAGCGCAGGCGTTTGTGGGGCTGTGAATGGGGTTGCGTGGCTACTTGAAGAGCAGCAAGAGCTTTTGGTCCTGGCACCTTTGGGGTGGGAGGAATCCCTGCATGTTCGCAATTGCTGAGCCTGACTCAGACTCATGGAAACAGGCAGATATTATTGGGCTTTGGGAGGCTGTAGAAAGAGACAGCGGCAGCGTTTGTGGGGCTGTGAATGGGGTTGCCTGGCTACTTGAAGAGCAGCAAGAGCTTTTGGTCCTGGCACCTTTGGGGTGGGAGGAATCCCTGCACGTTCGCAATTGCTGAGCCTGGCTCCGGCTCTACTCAGCGGCCCAGGCAGATAGTATTGGGCTTTGGGAGGCTGTAGAAAGAGACAGCGGCAGCGTTTGTGGGGCTGTGAATGGGGTTGCCTGGCTACTTGAAGAGCAGCAAGAGCTTTTGGTCCTGGCACCTTTGGGGTGGGAGGAATCCCTGCACGTTCGCAATTGCTGAGCCTGGCTCAGACTCATGGGAACAGGCAGATAGTATTGGACTTTGGGAGGCTGTAGAAAGAGACAGCGCCAGCGTTTGTGGGGCTGTGAATGGGGTTGCCTGGCTACTTGAAGAGCAGCAAGAGCTTTTGGTCCTGGCACCTTTGGGGTGGGAGGAATCCCTGCACGTTCGCAATTGCTGAGCTGGCCTCCGGCTCTACTCAGCGTCCCAGGCAGATATTATTGGGCTTTGGGAGGCTGTAGAAAGAGACAGCGCCAGCGTTTGTGGGGCTGTGAATGGGGTTGCGTGGCTACTTGAAGAGCAGCAAGAGCTTTTGGTCCTGGCACCTTTGGGGTGGGAGGAATCCCTGCACGTTCGCAATTGCTGAGCCTGGCTCAGACTCATGGGAACAGGCATCTAATATTGGAGTTTGGGAGGCTGTAGAAAGAGACAGCGCCAGCGTTTGTGGGGCTGTGAATGGGGTTGCCTGGCTACTTGAAGAGCAGCAAGAGCTTTTGGTCCTGGCACCTTTGGGGTGGGAGGAATCCCTGCACGTTCGCAATTGCTGAGCTAGGCTCCGGCTCTACTCAGCGGCCCAGGCAGAGAGTATTGGGCTTTGGGAGGCTGTAGAAAGAGACAGCGCCAGCGTTTGTGGGGCTGTGAATGGGGTTGCCTGGCTACTTGAAGAGCAGCAAGAGCTTTTGGTCCTGGCACCTTTGGGGTGGGAGGAATCCCTGCACGTTCGCAATTGCTGAGCCTGGCTCAGACTCATGGGAACAGGCAGATAGTATTGGAGTTTGGGAGGCTGTAGAAAGAGACAGCGCCAGCGTTTGTGGGGCTGTGAATGGGGTTGCCTGGCTACTTGAAGAGCAGCAAGAGCTTTTGGTCCTGGCACCTTTGGGGTGGGAGGAATCCCTGCACGTTCGCAATTGCTGAGCCTGGCTCAGACTCATGGGAACAGGCAGATAGTATTGGGCTTTGGGAGGCTGTAGAAAGAGACAGCGCCAGCGTTTGTGGGGCTGTGAATGGGGTTGCCTGGCTACTTGAAGAGCAGCAAGAGCTTTTGGTCCTGGCACCTTTGGGGTGGGAGGAATCCCTGCACGTTCGCAATTGCTGAGCTGCACTCTAGCTCTACTCATCGGCCCAGGCAGATAGTATTGGGCTTTGGGAGGCTGTAGAAAGAGAGAGCGCCAGCGTTTGTGGGGCTGTGAATGGGGTTGGCTGGCTACTTGAAGAGCAGCAAGAGCTTTTGGTCCTGGCACCTTTGGGGTGGGAGGAATCCCTGCACGTTCGCAATTGCTGAGCTGGGCTCCGGCTGTACTCAGCGTCCCAGGAAGATATTATTGGAGTTTGGGAGGCTGTAGAAAGAGACAACACCAGCGTTTGTGGGGCTGTGAATGGGGTTGCCTGGCTGCTTGAAGAGCAGCAAGAGCTGTTGGTCCTGGCACCTTTGGGGTGGGAGGAATCCCTGCACGTTCGCAATTGCTGAGCTGGCTCAGACTCATGGGAACTGGCAGATATTATTGGACTGTGGGAGGCTGTAGAAAGAGACAGCGCCAGCGTTTGTGGGGCTGTGAATGGGGTTGCCTGGCTACTTGAAGAGCAGCAAGAGCTTTTGGTCCTGGCACCTTTGGGGTGGGAGGAATCCCTGCACGTTCGCAATTGCTGAGCCTGGCTCAGGTATTCGGACGAGGCAGAGAGTATTGGACATTGGGAGGCTGTAGAAAGAGACAGCGCCAGCGTTTGTGGGGCTGTGAATGGGGTTGCCTGGCTACTTGAACAGCAGCAAGTGATTTTTTTCCTGGTACCTTTGGGGTCGGAGGAATTTCTGCACGTTCGCAATTGCTGAGCTGGGTTCCCACTCTACGCACTCACCCAGTCAGATAGTATTAGACTTGGGGAGGCTGTAGAAAGTGATATCACCAGCGTTTGTGGGGCTGTGAATGGGGTTGCCTGTCTCCTTGAAGCGCAGCAAGAGTCAAATACAATCTCTCTGCCTGAACTTCTGAGTAGAGTTGAGCCCCGCTCAGTAATTGCGAACGTCCAGAGATTCCTCCCACACCAAATGTGCCAGGACTAAAAGCTCTTGCTGCTCTTCAAGTAGCCAGGCAACCCCTCTCACAGCACCACAAATGCTGGCGCTGTCTCTTTCTACAGCCTCCCAAAGTCTTCTACACTCTACACGAACCTCCTAGACTGTTTTTTTTGCTCTATTGTATTTCCGGGAGGCATCTTTTAAGGGAATGGTTGATGGTGAGAGATGACGGCAGCAAAAGAAGGCAACGGAAGAAGTGAAGGAAGAAGGCAGTGGCAGAAGAGTACAGTGGAAGAGGCGGTGGAGGAAGAGGCCTGGTAAGAAGCAATGGGTAAGAAGGAATGGAAGAAGGAAGTGGAAGAGCTTGTAGAAGAGGCAGCAGAAGTAAGGCAGAAGAATAGGCAGCTGAATTGGTGGTAAAAGAAGGTGGCAGAGGAAGTCGGTGGAGAATCAGACAGAAGAGATAGACAAAGAGGTGCAAAAAGAGGCAACAGAAGAATCTGGCTGAAGAGGTAGTGGCAAAAAAGCAGCAGAAGGTGGCAGTGAAAAAGGCAGCAGAAGACAGTGGCTAAGGAGGCAGCCAAAAAGGAAGCAGAAGATGGCGGCGATGGAATATGGTCGCAGAATAACAAAACAGAAGAAGGCAGCAAAAGAATGCAATGAAGGTAGGTTGCATAAGAAGGCAGTGGAGGAGGCTGCAGTGCAAGAGAAGGGGGGGCGACAAATAATTGTGTTTTATTAAGGCGGTGTTGGAAGGCGGTGGCAGAACATGAGGCATCAGAAGAATTTGGTGGAAGTGTCAGTGGCGGAAGACAACAGTGGAAAAAGCAATGGAAAAGGATTCGGAGGAAGGGGGGAGAAGAGGAAGACAGCAATGAAAAAATGAAGGAGACAGACAAAGTGGTGCCATAAGAGTTCAGTGGAAGAATCAGTGGAAGACTGCAGTATAAGAGGTGGCAGAAGAAGGCGGAACAATTTGACAGAACACACGTTGGAATATGGCAGCAGAAGAAGGTGACGGAAGAAGCGACAGAAGGTGGCAGTGGAAGAGGCGGAGGAAGAGGTGGCAGGGGAGAAAGCACAAGAAGACTACACAAGGCAGTGGCAGAAGACGCAGCAGGAGGAGACAGTGGAAGGGGCAGAAGAGGCAGAAATGTGGAGATGGAAGAAGATAAAGAGGACATAGCAGTCACACAAGTGCTGCTCTCCCACATTCCGTCACAATATCCCCATGCAACACTACAGGCTTGGGGAGGAGTGGCTGAAGAGCTGCCTGGCAGAAAAGGACCTGGGGGTGTTGGTTGAGAGCCGCCTGAACGTGAGCCAGCAGTGTGCTCAGGTGGCCAAGAGGGCCAATGGCATCCTAGCTTGTATCAGGACTAGTGTGGCCAGCAGGACCAGGGAGGTGATAGTGCCCGTGTACTCGGCATTTGTGTGGCCGCACCTCGAGTACTTTGTTCAGTTTTGGGCCCCTCACTACAAGAAGGACATTGAAGTGCTGGAGCATGTCCAAAGAAGGGCAACGAAGCTGGTGAAGGGTCTAGAGCACAAGTCTTATGAGGAGAGGCTGAGGGAACTGGGGTTGTTTAGTCTGGAGAAGAGGAGGCTGAGGGGAGACCTTATCACTCTCTACAACTAATTGATAGGAGGCTGTAGTGAGGTGGGGGTCGGTCTCTTCTCCCAAGTAACAAGTGATAGGACGAGAGGAAACGGCCTCAAGCTGCGCCAGGGGAGCTTTAGGTTGGATACTTGGAAAAACTTCTTCACTGAAAGTGTTATCTAGCACTGGAACAGGCTGCCCAGGGAAGTGTTTGCGTCCCCATCCCTGGAGATATTTAAAGAAAGGATAGATACGGTGCTTGAAGACATGGTATAGCTGAACTTGACAGTGATATGTTGACGATTGGACTCTATGATCTTAAGGGTCTTTTCCAACCTTGATGATTCTATGATTCTATGACACACACAAGTATATCAGGTTGATCAGAGCCCCATCCAGCCTGTCCTTGAATGTTTCAAAGCATGGTGAATCTACCACCTCTCTGGGCAACGCATTGCAGTGTTTCACTACCCTCATTGTAAAAAATTTGTTGCTTTTATTCTAGTCTGATTCTACCCTCTTTTAGTTTAAAACCATTACCCCTTGTCCTATCACTACTGAAAAAAGTCTGTCCCACCTTTCTTATAAGCCCCCTTCAAGTACTGAAAGGCTGCAATAAGGTCTCCCCCCAGCCTTCTCTTCTCCAGGCTGAGAAATCCAGCTCTTTCAGCCTTTTCTCATAAGAGAGGTGTTCAATCCCTGTGATCATTTTTGTGGCCCTCCTCTGGACCCTCTGTAACAGGTGTATGTCCTTCTTTTACTGAGGACCCCAGAGCTGGACGCAGTACTGCAGGTGGGGGTCTCACCAGAGCAGAGTAGAGGGGTAGAACCACCTCCCTCGACGTGCTGGGCACGCTTCTTTTGATGCAGCCAGAGCACATTGCTGGCTTATGTCCATCTATCAGTACCCCCAAGTCATTCTCGGCAGGGCTGCACTCAATCCCTTCTTCCCCCCAGCCCGTACTGATACCGGGGATTACCATGAGCCAAGTGCAGGACCCTGCATTTAGAGAGAAGGATATTGTGGGGCACCATTTCAAAGGCCTTACAGAAGTCCAGATAACCCTTCCCTCTTCCACTGATGCAGTCACTCCATCATAGAAGGCCAGTGCATTGGTGAGGCAAGACTTGCCCTTGGTGAAGCCATTCTTGCTGTCCCGAATCACGTGGCTGTCCTCCATGTGCCTTAACACAGCTTCTAGGAGGATCTGTTCCATGATCTTCCCAGGCACAGAAGTGAGGCTGACAGGTCAGTAGTTCCCAGGGTCCTCTCTTCTACCCTTTTTAAAAATGGGTGCAATATTTCCCTTTTTCCAGTCACTGGGGACTTCACCTGACTGCCATGACTTTTCAAATATCATGGAGACTGGCTTAGCAACTACATCAACCAATTCCCTCAGGACTCTGGGATGCATCTCATTGGTACCCGTAGACTTATATACATTCAGTTTCCTCAGGTGGTCACGAGCCTGATCTTCTCTTACAATGAGAGGCCCTCTGCCCTCCCGATCCCCATCAAATGGCCCTTTGACTCACAAGGTGTTGAGGAAAGAGTTTGCCAGTGAAGGCTGAGGCAAAAAAATTGTTGACTACCTCAGCCTTCTCCTCGTCTCTCGTTATCAGCTCGCCACTTCTGGTCATCAGACAGGGTACACTTTCCTTAACCTTCCTTTTTTGGTTAATGTACCTCTAGAGGGCCTTATTATTATTCTTCGGAGCCCTTGCCAGCTTTAGCTCCAGCCAAGCCTTGGCCTTCCTGATCCCATCCTTACACAAACGGGCAGCATCCCTGTGCTCCTCCTAACATACCAGGCCCTTTTTCCACTGCCTGTGCAATCTCGACCTTTAGTTTGACACCACAGGTCATGGCTCAGCCATGCCGGCCTCCTCCCTTCCTTGCCTGATTTCCTGCACCTAGGCATCGAGAGCTCTTGTGCCCTATGGAAAGCATCCTTGAAGGCCTGCCAGCTCTGTTCTGCTCCCTTGGCCCTGAGGGCCATTTCCCAGTGAGTCCTGTTGATTAACTCATTGAAGACCTGGAAATTTGCTATCCATTTCTTGACAGATTGTGAAGACGTGTTCCTGAAGATTAGCCATGAGCATATTGAAAGTTTATGGGTAAGAATTAAGGCTGCCTGATCAAGGGGAGCTTGCTGATGAAGACTTTTTTCTTCAGGTACAGGAAGCTTCGCCCTCACAGGCTCTTGTCCTGATGGGAAAGGGATGGGGACAGAGACAGGTACAGTGCTCCCTCCATCCCTCAGTGTCCCCCTCAAACCTGTGAGTAGCAGAAGGGTCCACATCACCTCCATGCCAGTGACAACCAGCTGTCGGGAGTGGATGGAGGAGTGGAAGGTGACATGGAAGATGCACTAGGCATTGGCAGGGCTATACACGTCCAGGGTGCTGCACTGCTCCTGCCCTGTCAGTGTGTAGATGTGGCCATCAGCACTCACTGCCAGTGGCAGCCCAGGCTCTGGAGGTACTGTGCCTTGGTGTCTGACAGTGGGCAAGCAGGGACATTGTCACTGGCTGGGGGGACAAAGTGCCACCACCCCACAACCTCCCTGCCAATGAGAGACTCACTTCTGAGGATAGTAGCCCTCTTGCAGTGTTGGGCACTTACAGCGGCAAGGGACACAGATGGCACCAGACTGTCACATAACTCCTGGAGGTGGCAGCAGGTCTGGCCCAGGCTCAGCAGTTTGGGCAGTGTCAGGAAGGAGATGCTGTGCAGTAGCTGTGGGGAGGAGGGGAGAACATCAAGCCTGTGACCACCCCCCTGCTCTGGGGGGAGACCCCAGGCCCATCATCCTGCCCACTTCAACTCACCATCTCAGGTGGAGATGCTGGATGACAGCCACGTCCTCACCTCATCACCATCCTTCAGGCTGCTGCGGGGCTGCTTGGACTGTGATGAGGGGAAGTGGGTGAGGTGATGGCACCTGGCCTCACGGCAGGCATCACCCTCCCCACCCGTACTTGTCCTGCTATTCCAGCAGCCTCACCTTCACAGTGAGCAGCCCTGTGGCCCACGGCTGCCATCTAGTGGCACGGCCACAGGTAACCAACTTTCTGTGAGCTGGTGGCTCCCATGGAAACAGGGGTTCCAGAACATGTGGTGGCCAGGGAGGAGGGGAGAGAGAGGGAGGGGCAGAAGGAGGGAAGAAGGGCTGAGGTGATGCTCTCTCTGATCAGGATGCTTCCCTGAGGTAATTGTCTCTCTGATTGGCCGTCTGGGCTGTCACTCTGCCCAGATGTGATGCTCTACCCTTCCCCGAGGTGATTTCTCTCTCTGATTAGAATCCAGAGGGGGCAACCCCACCTCTAGTGTCCACCCTTCCCTGGGATGATGTTTCCTCTGATTGGCTGCCTGGGATTTCCCATCAAATGATGGGTCAGACAAATTAACAGTCATCCATACGTCACTCTCGTGCTTCAGTACCAGTGAGTTGTTGTGTCCAAACCAGATAAAGTGAGCGTGGAGCAGGTAAGGATAGTGAGAGTGGGTAGGGAGGCAGATAGGGGTGAGGACAGGCCTCCAGTGGGGACAAGGATGGGTATAGGGCACATGCAGGGACAGTGTTGGCGACAGGGCATGTGCCGAGGTGACACTGGGGACAGTGATGGGGACAGGCAGGTGTTGGCCTGTCTCTTGTGGTGCCTCCAGTGGAGAGACAGCAAAAGGTGTATGACATTCAGCAGAGAAGCGGAGAAAGGAGCATGGCCTCAAACTGTCAGGAGAAATGAACTTGGACTCCACAGCAGAGAGGGTAGGGTGGCATGCCGAAGGGCTTTAAAGCAGCAGCAGGGATGGTGTGACAGAAGCACAGCTGTGATCATGACAGCACTTACTGAAGGGGACAACATGTCTGTTCCTCCACTTCTGGGGGGAGGGGTTTGAGGGAAGTCGTGGTAGTGCTGTGTCTGTAACAACCCATCTAATGCTGCCTCATGGGCAAGCAGAGCAGCCCTGCCTTTACATCTGCAAATTCTGGTACATGCAACAGTACCAGTGCTGCTGCTCCTGAACCACCAGATGACAATGGCTGTGATTTTGTGAGCTCATTAAGAAATACAAGAAACAGACAAAATAAACTGGGATCAAGCCCCTTTTCTCCAGACTAGCCTGTCACATGAAGTCACTTATTCACCATTCAAAGTCATAAAATTTTGTAATTTATAACACTTATCTCTTGATTTTTTTACCCATGAGCCAAAAAAAGAAAAAGAAAGGAATTTGTTACCTAGCCAACACAGAGAGTGTTCATCCTTCCTCGTCTGTCACAGTAGAGATGCCCCTTGTATTATACCAGGAAGCACGAATGTCTCAGCAGTCCAGCTGCTTCTGGCTCTGCTTCAAAATCTTTTTGGGTTAGCTGATAGTTTATATGTTCCAGCCTGGAGGTTTGGTCTATAGGTTTTCCATAAAAGTCAGTGGATTATGATAAAAGTGGTAGACAAAAGACAAAGACTGCCAGGGCCAGCACTTTGTAGGTCTGCATAAGGGCCATTTAGCTCCTTCTAGCCACCTGCCTCAGGTTTCCCTTTACTTCAAAGGGAAAGTGGTTGATCATGTGTCACAGCTGTTGCTCCCATGGCCTGGTTGCTCCGTGCCTTTCTGAGTATCACTTCTGTTGAGGTTCCCTCATCAATAGCCAGCGAGTCCTGTCAGCTGCTCACCACTGACAGTCATGAGTGTTATTTAAAAAAAAAACAAAACACAAAACACAACTCTGTCATTACCTACCTCTTTCTTCCAGTTCACTTCTAGCAGCACTCCTGAGCCATGAGCTCCAAATATATATGTGACTTCTTTCCAACACGACACAGCTAAGGACAGGGTGATTCTTCAAGAAGCTGGGCTGACATTTCATAAGGGGTTCTTAACTTCTGCAAATGTTTTTGTGCATGCACAGCACTTTTTTTTGAAATGACAATATGATAAACTAGCAATGAATAACCGGCTGTGATTTTTTTTAATAGAAGCTGCATTAATCTTGCTAAAACTTAGTCACTGGAGAACAGGAGGACTAATGAGGTCAGGGTGATAGCAGTTTGCTTTTTCCCAGAATATTTCTATAAAGCACTGTTATATATTCAACTTGTCTCAGCTCAACAAAATAAACTTGCAGAAATTCATCACCCGTACTGGCAGTGGGTAAGATCTCAGATTGGATCCCCGGGACTTATTGCAGGACAAGAAAGATAACCTCCATGAAAACAGCTGCTATGTTACTAATGTTGAAGCTACTGCATATGGTGGCAAGCAGGTTCCTCATAATCTGTCAGTAGCAGTAAAGTATATGCCATTCCTTCTCTTTTCCAGTCACATCCAAGTACAGCTTGGCAAAACCAACCTGGCACTCACAGAATCGACACAGCAGTTGATTAATTCAGCTAAAGTCAACAGTCACTCTGGCTACAGCTCCAAAACACTGGTCAATGACTTTATGCTCACCAATCTTGCCGAACCAGCCCATCTCAACAGAGCTGACCAAACAGTTCCTCTGCCTGCCAGCTGTGTGGCCACAGAAAACACATGCCTAATCTCTGCCTGGAGCAACACACTCACAATACCAGTGAGTACTCTGTGAGAATGTACAGCATCATGAGGGCCCGGGAGACAATATGAGACCTCAGAATTAACTCCAAACAGTACTGGGTAAAGAAGAGAAGTGCTGTGGGACAAGCCTTTTTTGAATGATCAATCTCTGTAGGAAAGTAACCATTTAATTGCTGTAAAGGCAAGCCTTTATAAGGTCCTTCCTCTTGCTCTGTGTTATGAATATGGAATCAATTAAATCATCCATGTGCCATTCATCCTGCCATAAATTTTGTGGCCTTTTGCCATCAGCAGTGCGGTGCAAACACTAGCAATTTAAATAATATCATTAAAGTTGTCTGTTCTCTGAGAACAAGATCAAAATCTCTGCCTATGGAAGTAAAATCACTGCAAGACATCTCCATTCTCTTACACAAATGGTCAGAGGTGTAAATGGTGACTGGAGTCTAAGTTGCTGTTGACAACTAAAACTGCACCAGAGGAGAGGATAGTTTCCCTGAGGCCCAGGTTTCTCTCCTGCTCTTAGCACCATGGTTGCCAAATGATGATTTTTCTAGCTATCAGAAAAAATTACGGGGCTGCAGTGTAGAACCGTGGACCCATGGGTAGAATCTGTTCCATCTAAACAAAAGGAATCTATGCTGTAATTACTGTTCAGAGGAAAAATCATGACTGCTGAAACAGGATGTTCAGTGATTACTTTTCTGCTTAGAACGAACTTCTCTGGGCTCGGAAATGAAGTCAGAGATCTCATAAAAAAATCTCTCCATATTTTCTTGTAGATCCATATCCAGATACCCTGCAAAGCCCTAAGGCTCCTGTATTCTCCACAACGGAGTGCTTTACCTATTAAACTCTCTTTATGTCAAACCATGAGTTTTCTCACTTTTACTCTTCTGATGCTGTCCTCCATGCCACCGGGGGGGTGGGGGGGGGTGGGGGGGCGAGTGAGCGAGTGGCTGTGTGGTGCTTAGTTGCCAGCTGGGGTTAAACCATAACAGACACACGTATTCTAAGCATCTGCCAAGGACTGCTTTGGTCAAAAATAGGCACCTTACTCATCCTTAGCTGTAGTGCCCTTAGAGGTAAAGTAAGGCACAGTAGCATTTTGTGTAGAGTAGTAACCAGAAATGACCTAAAAATGTCTGAAGAACTTCATTATAGAAAAAGCCCACTGGAGGTCCCTCGAATGTCAGTGATTTCTGGGACTTCTGTCTCATCAATGATTCTGACACCAGTTGGTGACTACCTATATTTTTATGTGCATGGGGGATTCCGGTGGTCCAGTTGTTGGCAATGGGCAGCTCCAGGGCATTGTCTCCTGGGGGATAGGATGGGCGCAGACACAAACTGGGTTTAAACTAAGGTTTGCAATAATGTCTTCTGGATAAAAGCAACTATGACTGCCAAATGAGACACTCTCTTTCAATGTGACCTGCTTTTTCTCCTCATCATTTTCTTCTGCTTTGGGACTAGACATACAAAAAAAACCCCACAGACTTTCTGGCACACCTTCTTTGTGCAACATTTCTCTGGGTACTTCCATAGGGAAGGACAGAGAAAGGGAATATCGCTCTGGGAAAATTATTTATTTGCAGTGCCTCTCAACTAGGAGGACCTTGGAACATTTTGCAGACTCATCTTCAGGAGTCTTCCGTTCACTTATAGGCAGCCTTTTCTGGAGCAGAACATCTTTACTGTTTCTCAATGTGTACTCAGGTGCTACAAAACTGCTTAAACCAGCCGAGAGAATGTGCTGAATCATGCAGCATTCTCGTAATGTAGAAAACAGCAGGCAGGAACACAAACACTCTGCATCACCCCCGCTCCCACCCCCAATAATATGACTGAACATCTCTCTGCCTGAAAGCTCTACTTTGGGAAACAACCTCTTGCTACAGGTTGTTGTCTTCAGGTACCAGTGCTACTGGGGCTGCTCTCTTTGCCTTTTTGCTCAGTTAGCTAGTCATGCTGGGCTTGCTTAGTTTTCCTGGAAGAGTCAAAAGGACCTCTGAACAGTAATTACAGTATGGAATGTAACATTTCCACATACTGCATTTATCACAGAGCTGTGCACAGCAAGAATGAGAGGATTAGAGCTGTGAGACCTGATTTGCATCTGAGGGTCAACAGAAAAAGGTTCCCTGCGTTTTCTCTATTTTCCTCTGCAAAAAGTCCAGTGGAATCAAAAGCAATGTATTTCAGTACACATAGAAAGGCACAAAAACCTTGCATGAATGTGGCACGAAGGGAAGTAACCAAGTGGCAGCACCACTTAACTAACAGCCTCCAAAGATGAGACAGAAATAAAACTCTGTCAGTTCAACTTCTTGAAAGGGGCATTACATTTGGACAAAGAGTTAAGAATAGACCTGCGGCAGAGTCCCAGTGTTTGTAGGGCTGAGAAAGGGCTGCCAAGGGAAGGTGAGGACCAGTTTTCAGTCCTTGCATCATTTGTGTGGAAGAAATCACTGGACATTTTCGCTTTTGGAGCCAGGATGTGGTTGGACTAAGAGAGTGTTGGGACCACTAGGAGGCAGGGCAAGCGCAGAGTCCCAGTTTTTGCCAGGCCGTGAAAGGGCTGCCAAGGGAAGGTGAGGACCAGCAAGAGGTTTCAATCTTTGCACATTTGGTGTGGCAGAAATTGCTGGAAGTATTCAATTTTGGAGCTGGGCTGTGGCTAGACTGTGAGAAAGTGTTGGAATCATTAGGAGTCTAGTTAAGTTCTTAGTCCAAGTGTTTGCTGGGCTGTGGAAGGGCTGCCATGGGAAGGTGAGGGCCAGCCACCCACAACTTTCAGTCCTGACACCTTTGGTGTGGGAGAAATCACTGGACTACTTCAACTCCAGAGTTGGGCTCTAGTTTGATAGATTAATGAGGAAGAATATTGGAACCTTTAGGAGGCTAGGGAAGAGCTCTGTGCGCTCTGTTCTGCTCCTTTGTCCTTGAGGACAGTTTCCCGGGGGTCCTATTGACTAACTCTTTGAACAGCTGGAAGTTTGCTGTCCTAAAATGCAGAGTCCAGACACTACTGTCCACCTGGCCAGTATCCCTCAAGATTGTGAATTCTGCCGGGCATGATCACTGCAGCCCAGGCTGCCACCAATTTTGATGTCTGTATTTCATCCTTGTTGGTTAGAAACAGTTCTAGTAACACTTCTCTAGTTTTGCTGTGTATCACCTGGACGAGGAATTATCCTCAATGCACTCCAAGAGTCTTCCGGACAGCTTACAGCTTGCTGTGCTGTTTTTCCAGCAGATGCCAGGGTAAGTGAAGTCCCTCAGCAGGATTAAAGGCTGTGAGCGTGATGCTTTCTGTGACTGATGTCAGAACACTTCGTCAACAGGCTCCCTGCAATCAGGCAGCCTGTAGTCAACACCAACCATGAAGTTTCCTTTGTTGGCTTGGCCCCTAAGTTTTACCTCTAAGCTCCCAATGTATTCATCTCTGGTTTTCAGAGACAGCTCTGTGCAGTCAATCCATTCTTTTACAGAGAGGATAACCCCCTGTCCCTCCTCCCTGCCTCTACCTTCTAAACAGTTTATAGCCATTGATTGCAGCGTTCCAGTTGTGTGATTCACACAAAATTGGAAGTGCACAGCATGCACAGAGAACCATGCTGAACAAAAAAGCTCTCAGAAGCCCCTGTTGCAGACATAAAGTGAGTCAAAGGCCTCAAGACAGCATGAAGGGCACCCAGAGGCCCTGAGAACAGACTGACTATGTCTACAGACAGAAGCAATCTGAATCAAGGATCTGTACAGAAGGGCACTTGGAGGTCCATAGGCAGCACAGAAATGCACACAGAAACACATGGGCTAAGCAGAAAAACTTCCACGAGCTCCTTGGGTTCAACAGAAAGGCAGTCCGAAGTGTCTGGGGCACACAGAAAGGAAATGGAAGGACCCCCTCAGGACAAAGAAAGGCACTAAAACGTCACACAGAAATGCATTCAGAGGCCTCTTGGTCAAACAGAAAGGCACTGAGAAGCCCTTGTCCCTAACAGCATGTGACAAAGAGGCTCCTGGGAGACAGAAAATCACATGGAGGCCCTTGGATTGCACAAAAACACACTTGGAGGTCTCTTCACCCTACAAAAAGGAACTCAGAGGACCGTGAATGTAATAGAAAAGCTCACAGAGTCCCTTGGTTCAAACAGGAAGGCACTCGGATGCCCCAGAACCACAAAAAAAGGCAATTTGAGGCCCCTGAGCTGAACAGAAAGTTCAGCCCAGTGTCTTCCCAGTCCCTTTCTCTGTTGCCCATGGAGTTCTGAATGGTTTCCTGTTTGAGACAGGGGCCTCTGA
Organism: Nipponia nippon; assembly: GCF_047370975.1. Taxonomy (NCBI): domain Eukaryota; kingdom Metazoa; phylum Chordata; class Aves; order Pelecaniformes; family Threskiornithidae; genus Nipponia; species Nipponia nippon. The sequence continues at coordinate 21,647,220 of NW_028262291.1, read as the reverse complement.
GTGCTTTTGTGTTTGACCAAATTGTCTCTGGGTGCCTCTCTCTGGACTCCAGAGGCTTCCAAGTGCCTTTCCTTAAGGCCCAGGAGATGCCATGTGCTTTTCTGCTTGATCAAGGGGCCTCTAGGTGCCTTCCTGCACCATCCCAGGGTCTCTGAGTACCTTTCCTTTTCCACATAAGAGCCTTCAAGTGCCTTTTCGTGCATCCCAGAGATCTCTGAGTGACTTACTTTGTTTCATTTGAGTGCCTTTCTGTGCAGACTGGGCCTTTGTGTTCATCTCTCACCCCTTGGTGTCGCTTTCTGTGTGGCTTCAGGCAGCAAACTATGATCCTGTGCACCTCAGGGTCCTCCGAGTGCCCATCTTCACAGCCCAGGGACCTCCATGTACAGTTCTGTTCACTTTTCACCCCTCAGTATCACTTTCTGTGCAGCCCCAGAGCCTCCAAGTGCCTCTTGGTGAGACCCATGGGCTTCCTTGGGCTGTTCTGTGCACGTAAGGGTCTCCATGTGCTTCTCTGGGGTGGCCCTGGGGATTCCTTCTGCCTATGTGTGCAGCTCTAAGGCCGCCGATTGCCTTTCTGTTTGACACAGGGCTCTCCCAGAGCATTTCTGTGAGGTCCTGGACTCTCTGAATGCTTTTGTGTATTGACCTGGAGCATCTGAGTGCCTTTCTGTGCAACCTTGATGCCTCCAAGCACATTTTTGTTCATGTCAGGGATCTCCTACTGCCTTTCTGTGTGCCCCAGTGGCCTCTGAGTTCCTTTCTGTGTGTCCAAGGGGACACAGCCTGCCTTTCTCTGCAGCCCATTGGCCTCTAAATACCTTTCCATTCAGTCTAATGGCCACCAGGTGCCTTCTTGTGTGGCCCTGGGTTCTATAGGTGCCTTTCAGTGTGGACCAAGGGCCTCCATGTGCCTTTCTTTGCTGCCTAGTAGGAATGGTGTATTTTTCTGTGCACCCCAATGGCCTTCAAATGCCTTTCTGTGTCTTTGGGGGCCTTCAGAGCTTTCTGTGTGTCCCATGGCTCTTCAAGAGCCTTTCTGGGCACCTCTTCCCCTCAGTGGCACCTTCTGTGCAGCCCTAGGGGCCTCCTGCTGTCCAGGGGCCATGGTATGCTTTTCTGTGCAGCCCAGGGACCTTTGAGTGTGTTTTGGTGCATCCCTGAGGCTTCCAAATGCCTTTCTTTGTGGTCCAGGGGTCTTCAAGGACCTTCCTGTTCATGTATCAGCCCTCAATGTCACTTTGTGGGTCAAGGGCCTCCGAATGCCTTTCGGTTAGACCCATGAGCCTCCTTCGGCCTTTCTGTATGTTGCATGTGCAGCTCAGTGAGACCTCTGGGCTTCTAAGTGCCTTCTGATGCATGTCAGGGACTTCCCAGTGCCATTCTTTGCTTCCCAGCAGCCTCTGTGTGCCATTCTTGTGCAGCCCTGGGGCCTCTGAATGCCCTTCTTTGCACTTCCATGGACTACTGCATGTCCTTCTGTGCTCCTCCAAGTGCCTTTCTTTGCACCACAGGGCCTCTGAGTGCCTTTCTGCATGACCCAGGATCCTCACTCAGCATTTCCTAGGACAAGGTTGCTGAACAGAAAGCACCAAGAGCTTCGGCTGCTTGTGAAGACATGCCAGGCATACAACAAATAAATTCCAACACCTTGAGACTGCCACAAGAGTGGTTTGCTTCACATGCCAATCTTGCTCTCCCTTTTTTTAAAGCATGCCAGGTTTTGTTTTTAACCTGTGGAATTTTTCTGTTATAGTCAACTTTGTTCAGTTAAAGTGAACTAAATACTTCTGGGAACAGTTAAGTGCCTCCAGGAAGTAGGTAACTAACCCCTGTAGTCCATAAGCACACCTTAGTTTAATAAGTCATCAGTTATAGGAGATAACTTGCACAATTTTTGCCTTTGGTGCTGAGTCTGCATGTCTCACAGCAACTTGTCCTATACCTCATACTGTGTTTCTTCTTATCCCCTTACGTTAAATATATATATTTTTGTGAAAATGATTTCTGAAAATGAACTGGTGGTGTCACCTAGCAGAGAAGGGTATTGCAAATACCAGACATGCTCCAAAAATACACATCCTTCAACTCTTTCTGTCTTATTTTTTACTCGTGTTAGTGGGGTTGGTGGTCTTGGAAGCTGAACGATCATTACGCTGTCATGGAATGCACATGTAAATGATTTAATGATTTGCTGGATTGGAGCCAGGGACTCAACATCTCACAGTAGTGACTTCTTGGGAAGACAGAGGATTTACAACTGACTTTGGTTCTGTTCTTGATAAGAATCAGTCATTACAAATGGTAAGGGCCTGCCCCAAAAGTCAGCCAGGACTCTTTACTTAAATGTAACCAGGATGCAGGTGTGGTAAGTACAACTAGTAATTTTACTGAAATGCTCAGATTCTTTAGGCTGTGTGTGCACTACAAGTTGTAGCCTAGAAGAGCATGGATGGGCTTGAATGAGCTTCTTGGAATAGTCAAGGCACTCAGCTGTCAGAGCCAGTATGTCAGCAGCCTAAATTAGCAGTCTTGCAGTGTGGATGTAAATCTTTCTGCAACTTCTTCACCCAGCAAGCCAATGCCTTTCATAGAGTGTGTTATGTGAAAAGTTCACCCTGGGTTCCAAGACATTGCCACACTGTGGCTGTAGCCAAGAGACATAAGTGAACTGGGTTGGATTTCACAGGAGACTCCATCAAAGTGCAGATATTTCTTGGGAAGCCCTGTCATTTTAACGAAGGTAAAATGAGTCTCTGCAACTTTCTTGCTTCATAAATATTAAAAATTTTATTAAAATATTTTACTTTAATGTTTTGAGTCAGTTCCTTTTCAAATTAAATGGTTCATTGTTCCAGTCACTATATAGATACAACGCAGAGTACAGTCAGAGGACCAGATTTGTAGCTCTAACTCCCACAGCTTAACACTTCACTCACATTGGAAGAATTGGGGGCTAACTGTACAGTACTGTGGTCATTAGTGGGAGCAGGCAGGCAGTATTTGGCCATAAATAAACATTACTGGACCAACTTATTTGTGGAGACATCCATCTCTCTAGTAATTTTACCAACCAAGCTTGTTGCTTGGTTTTCTTTTTCTTTCGACTTGTGTGAATAACTTGAGCAGTTGGTAAACTGCTTCCACCATGTCTGGTTGGTATTTGGTGGGATTTGCTGAGCAAGATGTGATTGAGCTACACTTGTCCACCTTGTCTGTTAGCAGGCTGGCGTGTAAACACCAGAGTAGGTGATAGTGTCCTAGCACCAATATTTACAGAGAGAGAGAAATAAATAAGTTGCTAAACCTCAAACCATATAGCTTGTCCAGTTCAAGAGTCCATTTTGGGCAAGGGTGCCAAGAGTTCTTGTGCCTGTGGCCTTCTTTTGAAAGGACAGGCTGTTTGAGAAAGTCTCCTTCCCTCTATTTGTCCCCACCATTTGTTTTTAAAGGCAGACTCAAAGGTCTCTACTGTCTCTTGACTGCAGCAAGAACATCAGGGAGGGAGGGGCAGGACTGGAGAACACACCTAAATCTTCCCAGTAAAGTCAGGTCATATACCTGATACTTACTCTACGCATGTACTGTATGCCTACCTCGTGCACCTGCACATGCCATATTCATTGCTTAACATGCCTAGTTCAGGTAAGGAGTGTGGACAACTGACAGCATCCTACACACAAAACTCCAGGCAAAGGACATCTTTGGTTGGTAATGGTTCTCCATGCAATGCTGGCATCTCATTACATTAGAGGGTGACAATTCCACTTGCAGGCGGCAAGTACAATGTGGGAGAGTCACCCATGAGCTCACAGAGCTAATAATGTTACCAGTGTAATCAACAGGATTAGAGGAGGATTATGAAGGCATGTGAAAAAACCAGAGACTGTGCAAGGTCGTCTATGTTGCGTTATTATTACAGCCGGTGAAAAGTAGTGATGGATACAGCCAAGAGCCCCTCTACAAAAGCTAGCAATGAAAAGGAGTGAGTAATGTTAGCTAATCTCCAAACAGTCCGACATATTTGCATCGATGTTCATGCGTTTTGCACACATTCACAGGAAGCCCAGCAAAACTATGCACTTTTCTCTTTGAAAGTCATGTTCAGCTCAGATCCCATGAGAGGGGTGAGAACTACAGATATCTGTGAGGAGCCTGTAATACGTGGGAGCTTTTATGATGATAAAAACAAACAAACAAAAAAGTCTTAAACTTTCAAAGGGACTTAATAGAAGCACTCTTTGGAAAAAAAGTATGAGAGCAGAGTAACTCTGAATTTAGCGAATTTCTCAAATGCAGTAATCAAAAACTATTTAAACACCTTCCATGCTGTGTTTTTTAAGAACATTGACCTCCATGCAAGTAATCTTATGCTCCTGAGGAAATTTTGAAATAACAAAAGATCAGTCACAAAAATTATAAGATGAAAAAATGAATCCATAATTTCCTTCATGTGTCCAAACAGAAGAGCCAAATTACCTCATCAGATTTAGAAGAGTCCAGAAATAGTCGGACAATGTAAGATAGCTGGGTCATGTAGTCAAGTGCTGGGCTATGACAAGTCACAGCTGCTTCAAAGGCAAGAAAAGAAAGTTTCACAATGAGAAAAATGTGCATTCTATGCTTTGTGAGTGCCTGTTGCTAGTAGTTATGTTGGATTAAATCCCAAAGCATGATTTGATTGATTTTTTTTTTTTTTTTTTGCAATAGCCACACGAGGGCAGTAAGCGCTATTTTCTACTAAAGGAAGTTTGGTTTTTTTTCTCAGTTTCTGAACGTTGCACAAAGTGCTTGTTCAATAACATATGCAGCTCATATTTGCACTGTATGGACCTAATGTGAAATATTACAGTATCTCACCAAGTTTTCAAAGTGATGATCACTTTGACATCCTGAATCAAATTCAGGATTCATGAAAATAACATTTAATAGGGACGTATCATATGGCCTTTTTAAAACAGCATTATTCTAGAGCATATAATTTTCCCACATGTATTCTTTCTACAATGTCATTTTCATGTATTTGTTTCTAAAACCAAAATTTGCCTGCATCAAGTTCTTGATTGAAATCATATTATCTTTGTAGAAAAGCCACATAAAATCAGTCACTGGCAGAGTCATAAACACCTTGCTACAAACATTAGGCCGGCATTAAGATATGCTGAGAAATACTGTTCTACTCTTTTCATGGGCTTTGGTAGAAAGCAGTCTTTCTTTGCATTCTGTGATGTTTCACAATACTGCTTTTTTCCACTATTCTTCATTTTAAATCATCCAGAAAATTATAGTCTTTGAAGGAGATGTGCAATTTCAGTCCCTTCTCTGACCAATTAAATTTCTTATATATTGTCATATAGAAGAACACTGAGACTTCTCAGCCCTATATGCTTTTGATAATTCCACATACTGATGGATTTCTTTTCTTAGCCATTTTTCCATTGATCCTTCTGTTCCTTCATTAAACCAGAAGAACATGTTTATGTGTGGTGGTATTCCAGTCATCCAGCAGGTCATCTCTTTGAGTCTTAAATTCATTACCTTCCCAGGCACAAATGCAACAATGCTTATTCTCACAGATGATGACAGTGTAAAGTGCCAGCAGGCAGAACATGGGGCTTTGCAATAGTCATTCACTGGCTGACAGTATTTTTGAAAAGCATCCTGGCAGATATGGCTTACCTAGGAAGCTGACCTGCCTACAAGTTAGTAAATAGCCCACAGTCATGTATATTATATTTCTTTATGTCCTGGAAAACTTGTTGGTGAAACATGTTGATGATCTGTGCTTCCAGTCACCTTTCCTTACCTGTTCTCAGCTCTTTATGTGCTTTCAACATATGTTTTACATACATATGGGTAGAATTTGTGCTTTGTTTATGACCACAAAACTGAGCACAATTACACTGAATTGAACTACTCAGTCACAAATATGGACAAAGTCCACTGGATGCTTACGTCATTTCAAAGAGTCAGCCAAACACCACAAAAGTACTTGTGTGCTGCTTAGTTTACTTTCTGCTGGTCATCTTGATAAGAGCTGAAGTTAATGTTGGTAAATAGGTTAGTCAAACATTTTGCTTTCTGTAACAATTTTTATTACTCATTAGGATGGTTTGACAAACATGAGGTCCTTAAACCTGACTAAATACTTCAATTTCTCCAGAAACTGAAAAATATTATGATTCTTAGCTATTTACCCACAGAGCCAATATTTCACCTGCTTCTATTTAGGTGAAGAGTGCCACAAACTTTATTGCCTCCTGCGCCAAATGTAAAGCACTTTTTCCATACTCGCTTTGCTTGTAGATACCTCTATATGCTCAGGAAATATTAAATTATAAAAATATAAAGGCAATACATTTTTTCCAATTAAGTGAGGAAGACAGACCAACATGACAAATTGTTCTGGAAGAGGCTTCGTCATGCAGGGAGGAGAATAAATACAAAGAGCAGAACAGAAGACTATAGAATAAAACAACACCCAAACTAACTTTTGAACCTGGTAATTCTCCAGCTTTTAAACAATTTTTCTCACCAGTAAGGCCTTAGTGGTAAAAACTAGCCATTGACTTTGTTGGTGTCAGTTTCTGATAGGAAAAAAAGGGAAAAAAACCCAAATCTTGCTTGATGTCAGAGATTCCATGGCAAATGAAAGGAAGATTTGGGCTTCTAATTTAAACATTTATGAGCATTAACCAAGATGTTGGTTTTGCAGCTACAGCTTTGAGCATTATAGCTGGGATCCATCTTTTGTAACACTGTCTTGGAGAACCAGAGCTGGTATCAGCATGTTCCCACTGCTTCATAGCTGTCTTTGGCAGTTATGAAATCTCAGCATAACTGTGGGTACCACCCATTTTGGGTACCATCTGTGAGTATCTGGCACTGCTTTGACAGCTGTGCTGTCCTGCACCCCCACAACGTTCCTAGAGACCACTTGAGATGTTATGGCAACGTTTGCTTGCCTTTTAAATGCATGTTTCCTCTCTTTCCAGTAAGGATGCAAGAAGAGTCAAAGTGCCATCAGGGCCAGCAAAGGCAACAGGGCACAACAGGAGCTGAAAAGGAGGAAAGTGGATGCCAGAATCCTGCAACAGACTTCATACTGGCAGAGTGAGGAACTAAAATATCTTTATGCAAGGGTTACCTCTATAAATCCACAAAAGAGCTGTGATATTTACTGCCACAACAACCACACAAGCATACCAGACTACCTGATGAGGAAGATGATCAGGTGCTGAGGCTCAACAGTTGTGGCAAGGACAACACACAGAGCATCGTGACACACTGGACCTGCCCCCAGCAGCAGCCTACACATCACTGCTGCAGCTGAGGAGCTGCTTCAGTAACCTGTATGTGTACTATAACTATGCAGAGAGATTTTTAAACTGCTTTTCTTCTACTGCAAATATCATCCACGCCCAAGGTGTCTCACACTTGCTTTTTCATGTCCTGCTCCAATTTCTGGAGGATTTTTCCTCTTCTTACCTACTCAGCACTCTGCTTCGCTTGAGTTGGTGGTACTATAGAAGTTAAAGGAAACACATTGCAAATAAATTATGCTTTATTATGGCTGCAGATACAGAAAGATAAGGAAGTTCAATAGAAAAAGTACAAAGGTAGATTTTAATTGTATGTATGCACTCAGCTTTGACTGAAGATGAGACTTGCATATGCTGCAAATCTACAGGGCCTTATAATCTCTTGGTTATGCATTATACATCTAAAACAAAGTCTATGGAATTGAGTTCATATTTCCACCTGTTTATGGAAATCTACTGGTGCGATAAGAGAGCAGCTACAGCACAGATGATAGTTTTTACTTTGGCATGAACATTATAAGGAAAATGAGCCATCTTTCAGGACTTTGCATAGTTAGAATATCCTTTTCTTTTCTAAAACTGGTTGGGGAACAGTCTTTGAAAAGAGTAGCACTGTGGATCTTAGTTTGATTGCTGTGACTATGGTTTTCAGTACTGGATACTTTACGTGGCTTAGTTTGGAAATAGCTCTGGCACTGATATTAGATGCCAAGAGAAGCTTGATAGGGGCAGGGTTGGTCTGATCTAAATTTCCTGTATTTTCTGGAAGGTATTCTGAAATGTAGAGCAAGAAAATCACAAAGCACTAGGCAGAATGGAAGAATATGTCTTCACACAGCTGTATTCATCACTAAAGAAGGCATATATGAGTGAGCATGACAATTAACAAGGAAAATGCCATAATGAAATGTGGATGTGCTTCAGTAACCTATGGATGAACTGCTGGCATTTGAACGGAAAAGACTACACTGACACAGCAATGTTATGTAACTGACAGCAGTCCTAGTGAGTATTGTGATGCTTTGGGGTTTTATTTTATTTGTTCAAAAGTTATGAAGAAAGTGGAAGGAGAATATTTTAATCCACTCAGCTGGAGGCATGTAGTCTTATCCTGTGCATTTTTCATTCAATGGCAAAATCATGTGAAATAAAGGGAAGTTTCTCCTCCTTACTCTCCACCTGCACAGATCGGTTTTTGCATGGCCTTCCCACGTGCTCTGCTTAGCTTGAACTATAAATACCGTTGAGAAACTCAGCTTTGTCCCTAAAGTAGAGTAGCAAGGAATTGAACTCACTTCCTTCACTTTAGGCTTGGTCTCTAAACAGCAGTTCAATCTCCTTCAATCTCTGGACACAGTACGAGAATTACTGTAAGGCACATAATTGCTATACTAGAAATCAAACAAAGAGTCACAAATAGTTAACACCATTGTCCTTGCAGACCTATGTGGGTAGCAAACAGTTCTGCTTCCATCCAGGGGATTGCAGCAGGAAGTAGTACATACAGTATCTGTTGTCCAATCAGCAAAAAAATCTGCAGTACCCTTTAGTTATGCCTTAAATTTGATACTGTTAAGGAAAACTATGATATCAATTTGTGAGCAACTGTTAGTCTGAGTGACAGATTTTCTATTGACAGTGGATTATTTTCAATATTTTACAAGTGGACATAACAGTGTCTTCCCAAAAGTACCTGCCAGGTCCTTCAATCTGAACAAACCAACCTCTAAATAACCTTCCAAATAATCTCTAAACAAATCTCTACTCCTTGCTAATAATGATGATGTGTATTTTCAGGCCAGGGAGTTTTCTTTCTCAAAGCTTTGCACAGTTTAGGGAGTGTCACAACCACTTTTAGGTTGCTACATTCACCGTGGCTTTTTCTAATATATAGTGACCTGTAGTATTGTATTTTTTACTTGCTCCGTTACCTTAGAAAACTTCCAACTCCATGCTTTCCTTTCAAAACGTGGCCAGGCTCCATTTTGCTACTGTTAACATAACCTTAGGCACATGCTGTGAGGCTTATAAGTTATGTCCTTCATACCTGGGATGTCATCCATCTTCTCACATCCGGGAGGTATCAGGAGATCCATATTCCTCACCCAGTGTGACTGTGAAGGACAAAGCCAGGAGTCATAAATATGCAAAGTAAGAGAAAAGAACTGAAACATCAGAAGGAGAGAAATGAAAACCAGGAGATCTAAAAATCGGGGGGGCAGATCTGACACTTGCTGTGGGTGTTTGTACCAAATAGCTTCTTGACGCATTTTTCTGAGTGGAGGATTCCCTAAGAGCTTGCCCAGAAGGGCTATCTCATCTGTATTCCATGGCAGTACTATTCATTTTGCTCTTACTGATCAATATTTAGTAAAAATAACTTGGAGAGACAGTGAATTGCTTGGAACGTGGTTTTTTGAGTATGCAGGTGTCACTTAATTTCTTTTGGACTCTTCTGCCAAAGATGCTCAGGCACTTTTAGAAAAATCTCAGTGGGGTCAACCCATGGTTACTTGATTATAAATTTAACCTTTCCTGAAAAACTTAGGTACTTTCTAAGTTTATGGACATTTTGGTCAGCAGCATATTAGACCTATACCTATCCACTTCTCAATGGATATTGATTAGTGCTTGTGTTTACCTGGTCTCCTCCTCCCCTTGCTTTCTTCTAGGCTTTATGTTTCCTTCTGAAAGAACAACATCTTCTTAAAATTGCATCATTAGGTACAGAACACTAGAAGGGAAAATTCAGAAGTGTTTGGTTTGGTTTTTTTCATTGACATGGCATGATCTTAAGGGTAAGGGAGAGACTTGGTCTGTAGTGTCCATACTTCTGGATTTGGTCATATGTTTGTATGCTTTGGAGCCTTCAGCCACATCCTGCAAATTGCAGCAGGTCGGAGTGCGTAGCTGGATGGGTCTGCCTCTAAGGGAAAAATGTATGAATCTGAACTCATACCAGTTCAAAGAAGAGACTTCATACTGACACCACTGCAGTCTGACAGGCCATGACCTCCTTTTGGGACAGAGCAGTCTTCGTGCTGTTATCATACTGAAATCAAACAGAGCATCAGATATTCAAGCTCTGAGCTTTTGAAAGTGATCAGCCCATTACAAATTTAAAAAGTATTCATTTCAAATTGAGTGCCATTCTGCCCTGAGACTGACATATATGCTTTCGTTTGAATTACTTTCACCATTTTGCATTTTTTAAAGAATGCAATTACTTTTGCTGAGATGTATTGTATTTGTTGGAGCAGAGTGGGCTGGCTGGTCCTTCCATGGCTGCACTCCAAACAGGTACCCCACGCGCAGTGCTGCTCCAAGGTGCACCTTTTCTCCCACACATTTACATTCCTAGGGCCTCTCCTCGCAATCCCTGGAGCTTCCTTCCCCCGGACGGCTGTGAGACCACGGAGACTGCGTTTCGCGGTGCCCCCGAGAGGCAGCCTGCCACAAGCCCAGGCCCCCTCCCCGCTCCAACTTCCCCCTCAAGGTCCGGCAGGGCCTCCCTTTGGCCCTGCCCCGGGCTCCCCGCCAATCACACAGCCCAATCCGCCCCTCCCCCGCCTATCGCTGCCCACCTCCCTTCCCGCCTCCGCTCCGCCCACAGGGGCCGCGCCCTCCGCCTCCTCCCCTGCCCCGCCCCGGACCCGCCCCCCTGCCTTCGGCAGCCAATGGGGGAGCGGGCGGCAAGCCCGGCTCTCGCAGGGCGTGTGAGGGAGCAGTCCCTGTCTCACTCGCTTCTTGCTCGTGCTACCGGTCGTTTCACCCCTGCTCGGCTTGCCCCGCCTGAGCACCGGTAACCGCCATTCTCTCGGCAGGTGAGTGGGAGAGGGGCCCGCTTGCCGACAGTGGGCCCCCGGCATATGTGGGGAGCAGGGCCTTGATCGCCGGCTTTCCTGGCTCGGCTTAGCTCCGCCGCCTGCAGGCGGTGGGCTGCGGCGGTCCCAGGGGAATGGGGTAGGGGGCAGAGACCGGGTGTGTTCCTCTGTGTCTGGCTGATTCATTGCGGGCTGCCGCTCCACCCCTTCCCCCCTCCCCCCCAGCCGCGACGCGCCTTTGTAGCGCACCGCTGTCCGCGTTGGGGCTGAGGGAGGACAAGACGGGGGTCTGGCGGACGGGCTCGGTTGGTCTGTTTTTAGCCTAATCATTAGGGCGAGCACGAAGTTCTGGGGTAAATGTGCGAGAGCGCTGGGTGCTGTTTCCTAAGCGGAGCTTATCCTTGCTCAAGGAAAGGGTGAAAACACAGGGAGGGTGGTGGGAGCGGAGCCGGCGGGCGCGGGAGGGTCCACCCGGGCGGGTGCGGAAGCGCCCTGGAAAGGCAAGGTGTCCCTGGCTTCTTGCTCGCTTTTTCGCCTGGCTTGAGGGTTAGTGCGATCCTGCCGCAGATAAGGGAGCGGAGGAGGGGAGGGGACGGGGACAGGGGCAGCGGTGTTACAGAGTTACACGGGGAGATTCACTAAACCTACGCCGCGTGAACGAAGACGACATTGGTGACCCGCAGCTTCGCGGATTAGTGACGCTGCTTTGACCCATTATCAGGACGAGTTTCAGCTCTGTAGAAGTGTGCACGCGGCTTGGTATCAGTGGAGGGTTTTCAAGTGTGCGTAAACTTAAATACTTAAGCGTATGTGTGTGTGAGAGAGAGAGAGACTAGTCCATATACTCATGTGATTCCAGGCTGTGAAACTTATAAAAACCGCAGTCACTGCAAACTGCTTTTGAGATACACCGAGAGAGAAAATGTTATATTTTGTTCGTGGTGTGGCAGGTTTACTGGATGAGAATGCTAATTCGACTTGGTGCAAAAGGTAGATTAAGATTTTTGTAGCATCTCGGAACTCCATTTTCTTGCCTCCTTTTCGTACAACTTTTTTTTTATTTTGCGCTATGTTTTCTGCTTTAAATAGAAAAATCAACCTAGAATGTGACTTCAGTTATAATCCAGTTATAAAAGATCTATACTAGTGTTGATGGAACTATAACAGGAAGCACCTTTTTTGGAAAGACAAAAGTGCAAAGTGGGATCAAGACAAATATCTCATTCTTCCTCTTATCTGGCGATTTGTCAGCACTTAGAGGGCAATCGTATTGAAACTCTGCAGTCTAGAGATTACTGTACAGAAAACTACTCGCTTCCTTATCAGATGTTTGTAGGAGTGTAGCGCTGAGAATGGGGAAGATCTAATGCCTTCATTCTTTCCTTAAACAATTATGTTTTCCCGAATGTCTGACCTCTTCAATTTCCAGATCTACAAGTTCTTTTATGAGTTTTCTGACCAATGTGAACAGATGTTATACAAAAAAGTATTGTAGTCTTCAGCGGTAATTAGCAGGTTCTTTTCGTGTTGTGAGCCTATCGATATACTGATATAAACTAACAATTACCAGTTTATAGTAGCAGAGGTGATATTGTAGGTAAGTATGATGTGGATCTCTATCAGTTTAGGAAATGTAACTTTACATGATTACACAGGCTCTGTCATAGCCGTGACTTGGTTTGAAAGAGTAGTTGATCTGAGGGCTCTTGAAAATTTTGGGCTGCTACAGCCTTGATTCAAGCCTTGATTCCAGGAAGAAAACATTACTCTTGGTTAAAGAAAACTTGAACATCAAAGAACTGAGGCTTTTTAGCAGAATAGAAACTGTGAAGTTGCACAAGCTAAGTGCACCCCTTTTTTCTCCTAGCTTTGAGATATACTTTGCTTCCTTCATTGCTTGCCGTCCTTCTCGTTGGAAACTTTTGTTTGGCGTTGGCTGTGCCTTCACGGCCCGTGTAGAAAAGCCTGGAGAGGCTAGGGGTGCCGGTAGGCCGGGGCGGGGCTGTCCCCACCGCAGGCCCGGCTGTTGTTTGCCTGCGCGGTCCTGCGGCGGCGCGACCTTTCACCCACTTCTTGGGAGTGGTCACGTGAGCAGTCCCAGAGAGGGGAGGAGCGCCTGGGGGAGGGGGCGCGCCCCGCAGAGGCCTTCCTGCGGAGCCGGAGGTGGCCCGCCAGCTCCCCGTGTTCTGGGGTGGATATCGGGGAGAGAGGAGGCGGAGCAGCGCACGCTCCAGAGCAAATAAAAACAAACACAAGATCTGGAGCGATCGGCGGTTAGATGTGCGCTTGGCAGGGGGGATGTTCCTGTTTGCTGCATGCAGGGATAGTCAGAGTGTTAAATCCTCAGCATGACTGGTTTTGGAAAATCTTGGGTAAAAGGTGACTGAAATGAATGCTTGTATTTAAAGAAAACAAAAAAAACCACCTAAAAACTGTGTATTTTTTTAATATTCCAAAACCATTGTCTTTGTCCTGCAGCATGCTGTCTCATAGTTTTGAACTCCACACGTTCAGAAAAACAAGATCTAAATCACTGAAAAGCAACCCTCTTTTTCCAAGTCTGAATTAACTTTAATTTGAATGGTCAATTTAAATATTTGTGAAATGTTTGGAACTGGTTCTTCACTCTTTCAGCCTTGTACAGTAGATGATCATTGAACTACTGTGAGAGCAATCCATTCACTTTGCCTTTGGTCAACACACATTGTTGTCCATCTTCCAGGATCTCCAAAGTCCTAAAATGTGACATTTTGCGTGTCTTGTAAAAGTCCTGCCATTTCAGAAATATTTGTTGTTGTAGAGAAAATAATAATTCTTCTCTACTGCACAAGCATAGAAGCTCATTAGTGCAAATGGAGAGAGAAGGAAGAGATAAAACTCATATAACCGAAATGTCTAGGTATGTCTTTTATATTAGACAGTATTAAAAAGAAATACCCAGATCCTGGTGCCTAGGTTTTGGGAGATGGGGGAGGTTTCTGCATGGTGTGGTAACTGTTCAGTGTTTTAGTTTTGCATGTTTATCTCTTGCGCAGCAAGATCATTCTGAATTTCTAGAAGGTCAGAGGAGGTTAAAGAAAGCTTGCTTGGGATATGTACAATATAACATCTATTGCAGTAGAGACTAGAATAATCTAAAAGGTCTGGGAACAGTATAGTATGCCCTATTCTGTATCAGGGGAAAAAAAAACATAAATAATATGACAGTTGTAAAAGTTTCTGTTTTGATTACAGTTGTGGAGTATGTCAGTGTTTTGTTCTGGTTTTTGTTGTTGTTGTTTAAGTGTACATTTTGGAACCATCTTTTACAAGAGCATGCTATTTGGGAAGAGGAGAGAGGCCATATGTTCCAGAAACTGTAGGGATTGATATTCCTTAGTGTTAACCTGGTAATTAACACATTGTCTGCTATAGCCAGTCTCCTCTACTTCTTTGTCAGACTGTCTCCAATTTGATCAGGTGAGAATACAACTTAATATCTGTGGCTTTTCTCTTGGAAGTGCCAGTGAAAACAGTCTGTTCTGTGAACATCTCTCCAAGAAATTTTGATGGCATCTGTGTTGACTGTAATGGGAGTTTAAAGCCTGTAGGCAAACACTTGGATGTCTTAAACTGAAAGATGAAACTATGGTTGGAGTCTAGTCCCTGAGATCACCTTGCTCGTTGCAGTAGCTAGTGATCACTAGTTTGAGCCCTCAAAAATGACTGAGTGGGCAGCAGATGGACTTTCTTTCACTCCACAGTTCCTCACCATCTCAGAGCTGTTAAATGAAGACAGATCCATCCAGATAATACACTCATCCAGTGTAATGGAAAACAGTGTTTCAGAACTGCTGTTTGTGAGTATTCTCTCCACTGCCATCAATTTTTCTAAAATGGTTCCAGTCTGATCCAGTCCCTCTGAGCAGTTGAAAGCTCTGTGTGAATCAAAGCTCAAACTGTTTTTCTTGACTTTGTTTCAGGGCTACAACTGACTGTTTGCCTTTGCTGTAGTGTAATGTTTATTAGGACCTAACAGCATTGGAACGAATCTGCTTCTCAGTGTGCCCTAACCTATTCAAGATTCCAGCTGCAGTGAGCTTGTGGGACAAAAGATTTCTGTGTGACAAATAGATCTCAAGTCCGCTTTTAAGGAAGACAGCTGTTCAGGTATGCTTATCTTTCATTCATTGGTCTGTCTGTTATTATCTCTTCCCTTCCACATATGCCTGTTGCTCCAGTTTACCACTTGGGAAGGGGATAAAGAAATTGGCCCAAGATTCCAAAGGAGATGCCTGCAGAGGGTAGTTAATATTCACCCACAGGTGATCTTGGAAAACTGCTGTGGACAGGACACAAGCTGATAGGTTTGTCGGTTGGACAGCAAGTTACTGTAAACTTCTTAGCTGTTCTGACTTCAAACTGTCTGCTGTGGGTGAGGTTTGCAGTAGGTCCCAGTGTTGCTGTACCTGGGCAAATACATGTATCCAGTTCTCCACCTTGGCTTGAACAACAGCATTTGGTCATTTTTTAGATATGAGAAATCCTTTAAGACATTTGCAATTCCAAGGGACCACAGCTGTCAGCTCTAGGTGAGGGTGGGAAGAATTGGAGACAATGATTAGCAATAACCAAAGATGAGAACTTGAAATTTACAGGTCAAATGATGGCTGTTGGAGGAGAGGCTTCTGTGTGTTTCCAAGTGACTTACTATGCCGTGACTGAAGCAGCTTAATTTTACTTTGGGGACCCTATGAGAGAGAACTGCTGCATAAATAACAGATTCAGTTTTTAGGAGGCTTAAACTGGTTTTAGCATGTGTCAGTTGCAACTAAAGTGGCATGAGAGAACCTGTCAGTTTAACTTTGTTTTCATCAGAACAAATGATAATTGATTGAATGCTATGTTAATTCAAGTTTTAAAGGAGAGCAATTCTTTGGTTTCTGTTTTATTTCTGTGCCATAATAACTAGGTTCACCTGAGAAGCCCTGTTGAGTGAATTTAATCCACGTGACTATTTATTGCACAGAAATTATTTGGCTTCAGTCCTTTCAGATTTCTCTTAATGATTTTGTGTCTAGAATATGATTAATCATTGTAACTTAGGTGAGTTATTGGTAAGACTTGAAAGCAGCAAGTATCAGTGTCTTTTTATAGGCTGAAGCATGATTAGATGCTATTGAAGGTTAGTATGCAAGGAAGCTATTTAGAAATAGAAATTGTCTAGAGAATAACAGTGTCTGGTTAATCTTTATAGTATGTTCAGAAGTCAGCACCTTGCAGAATATCACATGAACTATGAATAAGCCTCTTTCTGAGGCTTTGATATCTTGTTACCTTTTTGCAGAAGTGTAGTATACACTGCCAGAAAGTGGCATTAGCTAGTAGAATATCCAAGAAACAGATATGAGAGACCAGGCAGTCTTTTTGGTCATATGTTTAAATGTTTGAGCTGTATATTTTATACTGTTTACTGAACATTTTATAGATTAAAACTTGAGTTTCCTTTGAAAGGCATAAAACTCTAGCCAACTTTGGTCTTTGTTTGGATTTCTGTTAAACTGAATGCTTTTTCTTTAGCTTTAGTTTTAACTTTGTTCAACTGTGCATCAAAGGAGCACCAGATCCACATGAGTAAAAGCATTTTGGGCATTCTCTGGTTAGCTGGCTTACTTAATTGACCCTCTAGCATTAGGGGAGAATTTTGGTATTTATGTCAGATAGTGGTGGGGAGGCAGTCACTCACATAAGAGTGGATGAGACCTTGAGTTACTGAGTCAGTGCTGGATGCTGCTGTACAGCATATACTTTAGTGTCTAAAACTATTGCATTTATAGCATACTCCATGAAAACACTTTACTGAAGTCACATTGGTTTTATTATTGATAATACAGACTTTTAGTTTGATAGGAACAGTCAGTGTTTCCTCTAGATAGGTATATACATGTAACATTAAATTCCAAGGGCTTATTTTTTATTAGGAGTTTGTACTGTTTCCCACCATATCACTGTAGTATACATGGCACTTAAGGTCAGCTCTAGAAATCTACCTGCTGCCTTAAGACTAGCAGACTCTCATTGGACAATGTAGTGGCGTTTAAAATACCAACATAAATTTTAAAACCTTGTATAATGACACACTGGTGCTTTTTAGTGAGGGCAAAGTTACTGGCATAATGATGAAAATCTGAAAATCTCATGCAAAATCTCTGTAAAAATTCTACTGCAAAATCCAGCTTCTTTTATCCTCCAGACTAATAGTACGTTTTGTCAGTTGCAGAAAACTTGCTCTTTTTGAATGTTTGACTGCTACTACCAATTTGACTTCCAAGGTATGCTGTTCATTTAAAGCAACTGAAGCACAGGATTTCTTGTTCAGGCCTTAGTGTTCTAAAGTTTATTTTTTGAAGCAGATCTATTATAAAAACTCCTACATTAAATTTCATAAAGCATCTCTGCTAGGTATACAGTTAAAACTGTATAAAAAATAGGATTGATGTTTCCAGCCCTTAATCCTCTTAGCGGCTCTTCAGTGGACTCTCTCCAGTAGTTTCATTTCTCTCTTTTACTGGGGAGCTCAGAACTGGACACAGTATTTGAGATGGGACCTCACCAGTGCTGAGTAGAAGGGAAGAGTCAGCTCCCTTAACCTGATGGCAACACTGCTCCTAATGCACCCCAGGATTCTGTTAGCTGTCTCTGTTGCAAGGGCACCTTGCTGGCTTGTATGCAACTTGCTGCAAAGTTGCTTTCCAGCCAGTCTCCAGCATGTACTAGTGTATGGTATGCACTCCCTAGGGGCAAGACTTTGCACTTCTCTTTGTTGAGCTTCATAAGGTTCCAGCCGGTCAAGGTCCATCTGGATGGCAGTGAAATCCTCTGGTCTGTCAGCCACTACTCCCAGTTTCAGTCCCTGTACTTGTAAATCCATCTGCATTTTGGTTCTTCTTTTTTTTTTTTTTTCCTTTGTTTTTTGCTGTCTTCAACCTTTTAAATAGGTTTGACAGCTACTACTTTTGCATGAAACATCTGGAAGGGTGTTAAACTGATAGACTTGAGAACCTCTGCAGAATTCAGACAGGTGAAGACATATTTGATGAATGTTACAAAGACAACTACACTTATAAAAATTTTTTTTGAAGTCTTTAACCCTTTACATCTGTGTAAGAAGAGATCCTGCTACTTGGTGTAAGTATTTGATACACTTTTTGGTTTGGAGAACCTTGTTTACACGAGTATTTTTCAACAAAAAACTCAAGCAATGTTGATTATCCATAGATTGTATCCACTTCTGGGATGACTGTATAGATCAAGGTTACCATTAAACTGTAGCTGGCGGCAAAGTGTGGAAGTAAACTAACATGCTAACAAGTTATTTTAAGATGTTGGCACTGGCTTTGTTGTGCTTCACTACATATCATTTAATTGCAAGCACACTATCTAGGCAAAGTCAGCTGCCATAGAGTAGTCTGAATTACTTTGTGTAGTACTGACACCAATAACAGAAATCTGAAGAGAAATTTGGAATGAGGAGACTTGGCTGAACATCTCAATGTTTGGAATTCTCTTGCTTTTAATTTAGTATCTGGTATGAAATCAACAGATTTGAGCATAAGCAATTATTCATTGATTTGTATAAAACAAAATGCATTCATAGTTTTGGCTTTCTATGAGAGCAGAAAATGCAAATTTCTATGATAATAGCTTAAACAGGTGAGAGAAAATACTTGATCACTGTCTCAGCACAAACAGAGCGCAGATGTTCGTGTTTTAATACTGGCTCTGATTTCATTAAGTCTGTCCTCAGACTCTTGGAATTCAGTGATCTATCCTAAAGTGCCAAAATTTGTTAACAAATGAACATACAAATGAAATTTTTTTAATGTCTCTTTTCTTCCAAAATCTGTAGCAAGCTCATCCCCTGAAGGGAGATCTGATGTGTGGACAATAAAATACTGGATAAAACTTCTTCAATGTTTTCAATATTTAAACAAGTTTCAGAGTTGAAGTCTTTTAAGAGAAGTTGAGAGCTCCAGAATTTTTTTCCTGTTCTGTATGGCTGCTTGTAAGGTTCAAACAGTAACTCTTATTGCTTTGCATTTTGATAGAAATGGAATTTCCCCCTCCTGCCGCCCTTTTCGCTTTGAAATAAACTGTTTTGGGGACAAAGACAGTGTGGCACTTGCTTGTTTTCCTAAGACCTTCTGAGTTCAAGGTGTCCAGCTTTAAATGGAAATCTTAATATAGTTCTAAGTATGTTTCCTAACTAAAATTGGGTTTAATGTACTTTCAAGTAGTAACTCTCTCCACATCCCATCTTGAAAGCTTCCTTAAACAATGTAATTGTAAATGATTTAGTATCACTCTTTTCTCCTCACCAGTCTCTATTCCTATTTGAAGTTTTGAAGTTGTAAGTTTATTTTAACAAAGAAGCGAAGAATCCTTCAAGATCAGGTTTCTGTTTGGTTTTTTTTTTTTAGTTTTTGTTTGTTTGGTTTTTTGTTGGTGGTTTGTTGTTTGTTTGGTTTTGGGTGTGTTTGGTTTTTTTTTTTTTTTTACTTTTAAGCTTGCTAGTAGGAACTTGGCAGGAGTCAGAAGACATTACCTACATAAGATGCTTCTCATTGCTTCATTGGTGGTACCTTGCATCGGCATGAAGTTATGAGGTTTTCCAGATGCATCTGAATTCAGAACTGCCATCATACTTCAAGATGCAGCATGTTCTAGCTCTTAGCACAGGGACATGGAATGCTGCAAGTCTGCTCACTATCTATGAACAGCCTGTGGTTTGGGTACCAAAAGTGTCTATTTGAGGGCTCTGACAGTATGAAACCTGTGTAGGGTGGTACGTAGCAGTGTTCTTGGACAAACTGTAGGCAGCAGTCACTGCTTTTCAAAGAAAACTGTCAACCTTTGATTGTCAAAGTAGAATAATTGGAGAGAACTGTTTTGTGGGCTTAGTTTGGTTACTGACAGCTAATCCATAAATAGGTGTAAAAAATCTGTGAGGAGAGCCTCAAACTAAATTGTTGAAGTAGCTTGGAAGTGAGAGTCATAGAATTAAGTCTTTCACCAAGGTTTTAGCTATTCTGGGTTATGTGAGTAAGACTTCTTTCCAGTTTTCCTCTGAATTTGTTAACTGGCTTCCTTTGCAGGAAAAGGAGCTATAGATGTGAAAACTACATTTAAATAATATGTCTCTTTCCAGTGGATGTTTGGACTCCTGTCAAGGAGAAATCGCAGGGTTTTCTCTATTCCAAGAAGAATAGGATATCAGGGAAAAAATGGATTGTATGAGCCAAGCAATGTATGGGAAGCAAGTGACTGAGTTCTGAGAGAAGAAGTGACATGGGTATCCCCTTAAAGCAGAGGAGTTGCTTTTTGTGAGGTAGAGGTGGTGACTTTACTTTTTTTAACACTATACTTTTATCCATATAAAGTTTATAACATTTACAGAAACATAGAAAGTTTCATACTCAATAGCATTTCCAAAAGTAACTGCTTCAGGAATTAATACCTTGTTTTGTGCAATGTACTGTAGTACATTTAACTTTTGTATCATGGCTTGGTGCTTTTTATGATGCACGTGGTAGTTCTTTCACTGTCTTTCAGACATTGTGTTATGTGCTTCAGAGAGACATTACCAACCACACATGATTTCTTGTGTACCTGACTAAATGGAAGCATCCTGCACGTGACATCTCTCTTAGCTTCAGATTTTCCAGAGCTGAGGCCCTGATCTCCTCCTGTGGCTGTAGGAACATGTAAGCCCTAATACGGAGTTGACTGTTCAGTGTCTGCAACCTGAAATCATGAGGTCTGTGAGCAGTCTGTGAGTTAAACCTCAATCTTTGTAGTGTAAATATCCTGAGACTGCAAAAATAGTAGCTGAGGAGGCTTTATGCATAGTAGGCGTAACAGCATAGTTTTTCAGACCATCAGGTCTATCAGGCCTTAGGCCTTCTAAGGTGCTGTGTATTTTCTTCACTTAAAAGTGACATCCAACCTAGCAGTACTTGTTTATAAAAATGGAAAAAAATTATGGTAAGTTTTTTGATTCGCTCAAGCAGGGGTATGAAAAGGGAAGAGGAGAAACATCTGCAGCTGTTAACAGCATGTTTGAATTGAAGTAAAATCAGAAAAGAGCAAGGAACAGGCAACTTTCTCCTTTAATTAAAAGCAAAACAGAAAAAACCAACCAAACAAAAAAAAAACCAACCACACCAAGTTTTAAGAGGCAAGTGTGTTTTTTAAGATACATTAATATGATGAGAGAACACTGAAAGGAATGAAAACAAGCCATTGCAGATTACTTTTAGAAATTATTGCACTCTTTTTTTTCCCCTTTAAGTAAGACTTTGCCAAACTGCTAGGAAAGTCAAAAGCTCTTGTTTATGGCTCTCTGTTTGCAATGAGGTTAATTAGTATATGCTGTACAGAAATATTTTGCTGACCAAAATGCCTGAAGTTAGAAGAAGTTATTGTTTCAGTGTTAGTTAGCTGATTGATGTGGGTGCTGCCTTACTAACGTTGGCAAGTCAAGTTTATAAGTCTAACGCATGCTCCTTTGTCCTGTGCCCTTTTACCTACTTTGCTAGCAAGCACGTGACAGCAGAGGAATGCAAAGGAGGGGAAGTGTACAGCAGCTTATGATTAAATTGGCCTTTAAGGAGGAAAATAAGTCTTCAAAGAAAGGGACTTAAGGAAGTCTTTGGTGTGCAGCCATCATAATTCTAAACAGTCTTAAAGGCTTACAGTTTTCTTAAGTAAAGGAAAAGGATATGAAAAGAAACAAGCCATTTGATTGTTTCACATATTGAGGTCAAGTAATACAGTCCTACAACTAGACTTGTCTTTGTTTTCAGGGCTTGTTTAGTTGATTCAGGATTAATTCTTGCTGGATTAATATTTCTTCATTTGGGAATAAGGAATATTTTCCTTATTGAAGCTTATTTAATTTTATGATCATGCTAAGTTTTAATTCATTAAAATATCAAGTTGACTGTTTATGATTAATGCTATTTATAATTTTTTCTACCTTGGACAGTAGAAATGCATGTGCCTAAAAAGGGAAGGGTTCCTGAAATTATCTCTCTTCAGAAACAGAGAGGAGGATAGTTACAAATTCCCAGGCTGAGAAGTCACAGGGGAATTGAAGGGTAATAGAAACTAGTTGATCTGGTACTTAAGACACTGGCATTCCAGAATGTAAAATTCCATGCGTGAACTGGAGAACCTGTTGGCCCTTCTTGAGACAAATCCAGGTGCCTGATTCTCCATATGGGGATATGGTTGGTTTTGTTGCAGTTTGTTTTTTTTTTTTTTTTATACCAGTCTTAATAGTACTGCTAAACATATGATGAATTCTTAACTTTGAGCGCTTTCCCCTTTTGCAAACCTTGTTGAGTCCAGGTTATACCATGTATTACTACTGCCTGTCTCTGTTTTATTGCTCTCTTGCAGTTTTGGTCTCAACGTCAAACTTGTGAGGCACAATTTTAATGTCAGCTGACTTTGACTTCCTGATACTTGTCTACAGCAAGGACCCTATGAATAAGCAGTTGTTAGTGATGAAGTCATTAAGTACTACAAATTGCAGTTGTTACTAGGGCATACAGGGCTTGTCTTAAAGGTTTTGAAACTAGTGTTCAAAGCCGATTTGGTTTCTTTATTGTCCTAATCAGACACTGTACATGCATAGATTAAATTGTATACTATCTGTATGACACTGTGAGCTTTAGCTACCCTTCTGGAAACCCAGAAGCCTGATTCATCCAGGACTCAGCCTCTAAAACTTGAGCAGTCCTGATGGATTTGGGAATTACAATCAGCCACTGTAGCAGTAGTTGTATTGCAGAAGTTTATCACTGCAGGCTGGTCTAGGGATAGGCACTTTCAATATTGCAAACAGTCACTACCTATTGGTCAACAACCTTACTAGATGCTGCACAACAGCACTTATCTTGGTCATCTCTGCCTAATGCTCCTTCTCTTCCTATACTGTGTATTTATTTCCTAAGCCTACTATTACTGCAGCATTCCCAATGCTTACATTCCCTAGTTGTCTACTCATACACCTTTGCACCCCTTCTTTGTGCTCCAGATGACTTTGACATAGTAGAATATTTACAGACTAGAGGAGCAGCACTACAGTCATAATAAACTGCTTTTGAACTGCACAGCTAAACTGCACTGGTTAGCCCTCACATGCTGTTCAACAGTGGATGAACGTCTACCAGAATTTAAGTTTAGTTACAAAGTCTAAGGTTTACAAAAGAAATGTAAATTTCAGCCTTTAGGATTCAAAAGGCATGAAGTAGTTGTACTTTATTTTGATTTTGCTTAAACAGAAATGCCAGTGCCACCTTAAAACACTTGGTATTGATAACATCGTGTTTTGTACCAGTAAAAATGTGAAATTAAAACTTGTGCTTGAATCCTGACCTACGGATGGGATTATGGATTTCTCTACCTTGTTGCCGTACTTTTAAGAGGATATTGTTTTTAGGATTATGCACAGAAGTTTTGGTAAACTAATAAATGAATGGGGACAAAAGACTTTGGAATCACAATGGTCTCAGGAATATGTAGTTTGGACCATTTCAATGTTATACATAGAGCCTGTCTGCAAAAATCTGTGTTCTGATTGTAAGTGCTCAAACAACATACTCTGAATTAATGATGAGTAGGGGTAACTTCCAGGATATTTATGTAGAAATGGTGGATACAGAAAGAAAGAAGCTATGAAGATGAGCTGATAAATAAGAGCATACAGTTCAATTTGAATTGGCTGCATCCTCAGACAGAGTTGAGACATAAATATGTAAACAGAATCACAGTTACATTTCTGTTTTAACTTCCAGTGGTTTTTATTTGAGCCTGTTATGCCTGCCCATTATGATGGTCTTTTGCCTATATTGGCACCATTGTTGATATTTGTTTGGGTAGTTAAACTGAGCTGCAGTTCTTAAATTTCCTCTTAATTTCATGTTTGTTTACATGAAGGTCATTTTTCTGACAGTTGTGATTTGGTTTCTTCCACTCTGCATAGTTTTGATTTTGCATTTATTTGCCGGACAGAACTCAGAGCCACAGGGCTATACTGTCTTATTGCTGTGACTGATCAGCTTGAAATTAGGATATAAAAAAAATTTCAGAGAAAGATATGGCCAGAAGCAGCTTTGTTTTGCTAGCCAAGGTGAAGACTTTAAATACCTTTTGTTTCAAAATGATGAAAAAAACATTTTCTGAATCTCCTTTATCATTCCAGAGTGAGATGCTATGTACCTGCAATACACTTTTTCTAAATATTATGGCTTTAATTTTCTGCTCTGCTCTGAATTTCTATATATTGCGTGTATGCATGATATTCAGCTTGCTGCAATACTGCCAAAAGGCCTAAGTTACATGAGAGTGTTTCGCTTCCATTTTCAGCTGTTGTGGTTAGAAGAGGTACCTTAATTAACATACTGGATGTTCAGACTGAAGTGCAAGCATAGTCTGTAAGGAAGAGACAAGTACTGTATGTAAATTTGGCACGTTTTGAAACATTTCCCAAAATTACTGTATAGAAGATACTTTGCTAGGAATGGACTAGTTTCTAGTTCCTTTGAACAAAGAGGAAATAATTTTTTAACTTTGCTTTTTGACAGAACTCTCCCTGAAAATGGCAGAAGCTCATCAAGCAGTAGCTTTTCAGTTTACAGTAACTCCAGATGGGATTGACCTGCGAATGAGCCATGAGGCACTCAAACAAATTTACCTATCTGGTGTCCATTCATGGAAGAAAAAGTTCATCAGATTCAAGGTATTTTAAATTAGCCAAGTCCAAACTAAAGACCAACCAAACTTGAGGGTTATTTAATGTTTTATAGATTTATTGAAGTTTTGTTTAGGCAAAACTTATTTTTTTTGGCAAATAAAGTTCCTTATTGGGAAAGACTCATGTGGGTTTTAGTTAAGACAAGGGATACTGAGGAAGGTAGCACTGGGTGATGCTGTAAAGACTGAAAGGGTACATCTTTTTTATTTATTCTATGGAAGCAAGATGAAACAGACATAGAAGTTAACAATAGCTTTAATTTACTTCATTCTCTTCATAATACATTGCGTAATTATGTAATCTTTTAGCATAAGTCAGAAATATAATTAGTTGTGATTTTTAGTGTGATATCACTTAGAAGTACAAGACTACACTCTTGATTTTATGTATTCTTTGCCAAAATTAAATTTTCAAATTAACGAGTGTTTGCTGTTTTCAAAAAAAAATACCTGAACATTTATCTTGTACAAGGTATGCTAAGTAGTAATGTTTCTGATGAGGTATTTGATATAGATTGTTGTGATTTTATTGCTTTGTTCATGGGATCATAAATGGTAAGTATCTATTTTATTAGTAGCAGACTAGATAAGCTACAGGCTATCTTCAACATCTCTTTCAAAAACATATTTTTAACAGTAGTCTTAATAAAATCTTATAAAGCTATGAGAAGGACTGTTTAAATGATATTAAAAAAACCCCTTGATTCTGGTTTTCAGTGTCTTGTTCAGTAGAATATTTTTGCCATGTATTCATTTAGAGAGGCCTAACTCAGTGTAAGTGGGAATTATTGAAGTGTCATTTGTTCCAAAGTTGTTTGTTAATTTCAGTATTTTTAGTAAGACTTGCAGCAGAATCAGTGTTGTCTACAAAAGAACTTAAAAGTTCCTTTAATTCTTGATTTGTGACAATTTTCTGTAGCAGTCAAACTTAACTAAATCCATTCTCTACTTCTGAGTTAAGCATGCGTAAGAATATGTTGGATAATCTTAACCTTTTGTTTAAAACTAAATGACTTAAATGTGGTGGGTTTTGTTTCTTTCCATGGTAATATGAAGTCAACCACTTTGGTATGAAAAAATTATGTGAAGGCTTTTCTTTCCAGAATGGAATTATCACTGGCGTTTATCCTGCTAGCCCATCTAGCTGGCTCATTGTAGTTGTGGGTGTGATGTCAACAATGTATGCCAAAATTGATCCTTCTTTAGGAATAATAGCTAAAATCAACCGAACACTTGATACAACGTAAGTAGACTGAAAAGTTACTGTTCCTCTAAAGGAAATCAGTTTTATTTGTAGCTACTCTTAAAGCTAATCCTGTTAAAATGTATCAGATTTTGAACAGTATGTTTGTGACGGAGGAAGCCCAGTAAGCAGATGTATGACGGTTGTTAGGTAGGTTGTTATACCAGTATTACTACATTGTTTTCTGAGTATTTGGGAAGCACATTTGGCAAATTGTGTGGCCTTTGAGCTTGCTGCATGAGAGAGTGTTTGGAAAGGAGTTTATGAAAAAGGGCTGAACAGGCATGAAGCTTGTGTAATGCCTGCCTGTAATACCATTAGACTTAGGTTTGCAATATTACATTCTCTTTAGAACTTAAACTGACATTAACTGGTACATGCTGGCTTTTGTTTTAAATAGTGGCTATATGTCAAACCAAACACAGAACATTGTGAGTGGAATACTTTTTGGCACAGGACTTTGGGTTGCCCTTATTGTCACAATGCGCTACTCTCTAAAAATGCTGCTTTCCTATCATGGTTGGATGTTTGCTGAACATGGAAAACTTTCTGCAGGCACCAAGTTTTGGATGGTAAGGATATATTGTCTTCCTGTTTCATCTTAACTTCTATCTGGTCTGTATTCAAAGTCCTAAAAGAGAAAACTTTGTAGGTTGTTCCTTTCTCGTGTTTTCTGTGTCATGGGACAGGATGCTGTTGGGTAGATATTTCTACTAATTACTGTCATCCTTCTGATGCTATAATTAAACTATTCAGGATGGCCTTGTAGAAGGAAGAGTAAAAACTGCAAGAATAATTTCTAAATTTGCCAACACCTTTGGACTGTGTGGCTCAAATACCTACTTTTTCTCTATGTGCAAGTACAGCTTAAAGAACTTGGGCTGCAGCACTGAAGAATCTTGTCCTCCCCAAAAAGTGCTGCCCTAATTCTTTGTTGAAATGTTAGGATTTCTAGTCATCCATTCTAAAATTATTCTTATGCTTGAAGAAAATAATATTGAATGCCCTTTCAATTGATTTAGTGGTATGCCTCCAAAATGAGTTGGAGAAAAAGTGTAAGGTAGGTAGCTTGTTATGCAATTTTCACATAAGGATGAGAGTGATCTGGCTCCTGTTGATTATTGTGGTGCTTTGGAAAAGGATCCTTAAAGGATGCGATAGGCACAAAGTGAGGAAACGTACATATAGGTGCTCCAAGAGATGAAGTGGGTTTTTGTTACTTGGATTCAGTTTCAACTCACTTTTGCCAGTATTGTTATAGAAATAACTTACGTGCCCTACTATGATAAAATTAGTCTCTGTGGCCTCAAAAATTATCTGGTGTGTGTTAGACTAACAATATGTCATAATTTATTATGAAATATGTTCAAGAGCAGGTATCCAGAATGGTACACTAAAATAGAATTTAATGTTCATCTGTTACAAATGAAATTTCTAATTGATAGTTTCTCCTGGAAGCGGTATCAGGAGCCTCATGACTCGAATTTGTACAGTACAGGCTCTGAATGGTAAGGCTTTCTGTCAATTGCTTGAAGCTGTAGCTGTCTGAGTTTTCAGCATGTCCTACCACATAGATATTTTAAAGCTGTTAATATTGCCTTATCAACCTTAAACAGTATGAACTGTAATGCTACTTACCATGCTTTGTTGCATATTGTATTCATAAATTTGTCTATTATATATGTTGCATATATATTCTGTTGTGTTATATATGTTTTAAAATAGAGAACACTATAAAGGTGTATGCCCAACAGTGTCTTGTCTATACTTAATATGAATCTCTATTTTAATACCTTATTCTTCCTTTAGCTAGTCCTAGCAAAAGAGAAGACTGGTTTCCCTAGTAAAACAGTACCAACTACCTTAGCTTTCTAGATTTTTATTATCCTTTAATATTGTGTAATTTTCTGGAGGGGTTTTCCTGTTGTGGGTTTTTTTGTTGTTTTTTTGGTTTTTTTTTCTTAGCTGTTTTTCATGCTGATTAACAGCATGAAAAATGCTGTCGTGAATGTACTGTCTTCTGTTCAAATAGTCATGCAGATCAAAAACCTTTAGCTCTGATTTCAGTCACAGTACAAAGTGATTTTCAGGCTGGTTGGAAGTCTGGTGGCACTTTCAATGAACATATTTCATCTTCTAAAGTCAAATTTCCTGTACCAGGATTAGGGGAAAAATCCAAGTATAGTTGCTGTTTTAAAAAATAAGTTTAATAATAATCTGTGAACAGATGCAACACATGATAGAATGAGATTATTTGCTGTGTCTGCATATGAAATCAGAGATATAATTAAGTATGTGTGTCTGTCAGATCACTTTAATGGTCTCAAACTTATAAATTCTCTGCTACAAGTTTACTTAAGAGATAAATACTGTGAAACATGTTTGGTTTTGTCAGTTGAGCAGGTATTCTCTGTCTGAAGATAATTTCAGCCTTTCCTGGCTTAAGAGTTCTGCAATAAAGTTGTCTCCAAGTATGGAATTAGATTTTTCTTATGAAAAGCTGAGCTTTTTTTTCTCACCTGGCTTCAAATTTATCTTGTCATGAAGCACAACTAGATTTAATTGGGCTGATCACTGTGGTGCATCCATGTACATCTGATGACTCTTGATACAGATCCATTTGCAGGGAGGTCTGTCTTTGTGGTAATACTCTGCAATTCTTAATAGTTTTGTGCTGCCTGAAACAACCTCCTCTAGCTGTGCTAACCAAAGAAATTGAAGGGGGGATGAGGAACTCCACATAGTAGAGATTTTTTTTACTAAGTAGTTTTGCCAGTTGTGGGGGGATAGAAGGGAGAAGTTCTAGGAATTTAGTAGTGAAATGACATCCTCTGTTTTCTTCTGTCTTTAGTCTATTGGCCTCTATACAATATATGGTATAGTATATTGGAGCATGATTGGATTTTGACAATAAAGGTTCCACTGGATTGTTGGTATAATACTTGACCTTACTTTCATGCTGAAAGAGGGTGATAATGTCAAAATTCTTTCATGTGTAGCCTAGAAGTTGTGTGGTCTAGACTTTCAGCCTAGTGCGTGTCACAGTTGAGAATTAGTCATAGATAGAAATGCTGCTTCTGTCTTCAGTCTCCCATGGAAAACAGGAGATGCTGTAATATCTGAAGCTAAGATGGGAATTGTTGTCTCTGGCTTTTTTGTTTTGTTGCTGTTTTTTTGTAACACAAGCACTGAGTATAACACTGGCATGCTTGCACAATTTGATATGTTCAAATCATGCAGTAGACTACCTGAGGTAGACTCATGCTTGAAGAAACTCCCTGTAACATCAGTACTATTATTGATGCTAAGCTATAACTTTGGAAAATATTAAATCATGATTTCAAATCATAATTATTAATTTTTTTAAAGGTGGCTATAATTATCTAGGATCCTTAGCTGAGTGATGGGCTTGATAATGATTCCTGTTTTGAAGCACAATATAGATATTTTTGTAGTATCTACTATATAGTAAAAGATCAACTGGTAGACTTGCTTTTTTAATCCTAAGAGAGGGAAATGTATGAAGAAAAGAAGTGCTAAGTAATTCTGTCTTTATTTTCTGTTGAGATGAAGGTGTGCCATTCATAAACAACAGTATTGCCTGATGACCAGAAGATTGTCTGGGAAGTCAGGAATGACTATGACCGTCTTTCTCTTCCACTGACATGCTGTTTAGCCTTTAGGAAGTTAGTTTATGTCACTGCCTTTTTTATTTGTGAAAGAGTGATAAATATGATAGTTTGCTAAATTTAGGACAGTATAATTTACCAGTGAAAAGAACTATGAGGTACATTACACTTTATTACTCTGTCATTTTTCTTTTGTTGAACCTAATAATTTGACGTGTGTATTTTCTTTTTATTTTTCTTCAGGCACTTGTAAAACTCTTCTCAGGACGTAAACCCATGTTATACAGTTTCCAGACATCTTTACCACGATTGCCAGTTCCAGCTGTTAAAGACACAGTCAATAGGGTGAGTACATTCATTAATTAATTTTCTTCAGTAACACCAAATCCATATTTAGATGCCCTTGTGGTTTTTGGTTTTGGTTTTTTTTTTGCCATGTCTTATAAAAGTATTGCATGGTGGTATTAATGTGGTGTAATGGATTAAAACTTCTGCATAGAAATTAAAATAAAGGCTATGACAAACCACTGAAACTGGTGACAATTTGAAGCCAGTGTACTTCATATTGGATGATGTGATGTCTGTTGATGTAAGACTATGCAACGAAGTGTGGTTTCCAGGGCTTTTGAAACATATTGGTTTTGTTATCTTCCACAGCTTGAACACATACATGTGTGTTTTATGACACAAAACCTTATAGCAAAGTGTGTAACTAGGACAGTATGTCACAGAAACTGAAGACTTGATTTTTTTCTTAGATACTAAAAAATATCTCTGCCTGATAATGAAGAAGCAGTATGTCTTTCCCTTTTGAGTGGAAAATGTATCTTTAGAAAAGTAACCTCTTCCACTTATGATTTGCTGACAGATGTCTGGAAAAAGATCTCATTTTTGTCATTTGCAGGCAGATGTTTAGAAGAGCATGTACTTTTATTTTAACAACGTAGTATTTGCAGCCTTATGAATTGAGTCTGGATAATCTTTGTCTACTATTCAAATGATTTGTGTAGGAATGGTGAGAAGCTATGTATTAGTTACTGTACTGATGCTGATTCTTTTCCTGTATTCTAGTATCTGGAATCAGTTCGGCCACTTATGGATGATGAAGAGTTCAGAAGAATGGAGGGTCTTGCCAAAGATTTCGCATTTAATTTAGGACCAAGGCTTCAGTGGTATTTGAAGTTAAAATCCTGGTGGGCCACAAACTATGTGAGTAGATAAATACGAGGCTCAGTCATTCAAATGACATAACTTAATTTGTTCCCTCTTGCCTTTTTTGGCTTAACTTTCATTCTTTCTTAAATGTAAAAGAAGGCAATTGAAACTGCCTAATATTTTTGTAAAGTACACCAGAGACCCCCTGATTTCCACAAAAATAATATCTGTGATTTGGTAGTGTGGTGAATGGAACTTCAAAGAATGAATCCTCATTTTGTGTTTGTTATTCTGGAACAGGTGATTTAGCTTTTGTTGTTATGATTGCTTTTGAGATCTGTTTATTTGCTTGTTAAGCTTGATAACTCAGCAATGGGCCTGTCTACCCAGGTGGTTTAGAAGAGTGATTTAGGACAACTTTTTTTGTAGAGAGCAGCTAAAGCCTATGGAAGAGAAATTTTAACAATAAGTTGTTTTGGTCTGGGGGGGTATGGGGACATTTTTGATTTGCTTTTTTTTACCAAAAAGAAAACCCAGACACTAACATCATAGTGAGAACTGTAATATAATTCCTTCCTGATGTATTATCTAACATCTAGCTATACCCAGTAGCCTAAGCTGAGCTAGAGTGTCCTGACAAAGGTTGCAAAACATTCAGGAGATCTGATACATTTTAAATATTAACTGAAGATGGCAACTTCTTCAGAAGCTTATCAGAGAGCTACCGCTGAATTTAATTTAATTCTCTCACCCCTTTTTTGCTGTTTTCCCTAAAGTTTAACACAAATTAGGCTTTGTTTGTCTTTTTTACTAGACAAAGTAGGGGGCAAGCTAGCAGTTTCCTTCCTGCTTCTGTATGGAATGTGGAGTCATTAAGACAGAAGACACAAACTGTGGAAATTATAAGATTTTACTGCTTTTGTTTTCCTTCCTGCTAATAGGTTAGCGATTGGTGGGAAGAATATATCTACCTTAGAGGACGTGGACCGATTATGGTTAATAGTAACTATTTTGCAATGGTAGGTAAATACTATAAACACCTTATGTGTCAGAGTAGTACTGTAAAATTTCTGCCAGGTATCTTACTTCGTGATATCTTTCTGCTTAGAAATCTATTGCCACTGAGTATGTGACCTTTGCTTTTCTTCTAGTTTTTCTTTTCTACCTACCTGCAGCCAATGTCTTCAACTACAGTGCTGTCTTAATAATAATAATAAAATTAACACATCTCCTTAGTACATCTGCTTACTGCAGCAAGCAATCTTTCAAAAGCTCCATGTAGAATTTCATGGGTAACACAGTTCAACAAGGTGTGTACTCATACTCACAAATGTCTGTACAGGAAGTAAAATTGTAAAAGACCCTAAAATTAAAAGCAAAAAGAGGAAATATGGTGGTCTTGGATTCAAGTTTTAAGTAGCATTGTCATTTCTACTCGGATGATTAACAGCTATCATGTATGTTTTAGGACTGATGCTGTTTAAGGAGACTGTGACTGTTGAAGAAATTCAAGTTTCAAGTCATCAACTCACTGCACTAGTGCACTTCATATGTTTTAATGCCTTTTCTGTATTGACCAGAATAAACTTTAAGAATGTGAATGAGAAGTACTATCAGTATTTTTTTTTAAATGTAGTCTGGTAATCATTAACTTATGATTCTTCTGTGCTTTACAGGACTTCCTCTATTTATCTCCCACAACTGTGCAGGCAGCTAGAGCTGGTAATGTTATCCATGCCATCCTGCTCTATCGGAAAAAACTGGACAGACAAGAAATCAAGCCAGTATGTATATGTTTAAATGGCTTTTGATCTTTTTCCAGCACAGTCTGTAAGAAGTTGACCAGTTTTCGGAATGGGAGAGGAGAGGAATGTCTTATTGTCAGAACTACATGTAAGATGTAACTGAATTTGTGGTCCTAAACACCTTAGTTAACACTTGAACTGCACATGGGCAGAAACTACCAAGTATCAAAAATGCAGGATTCTGTCATGCCAACTAATTGCAGTATTTGAAATTAACGTATGTATTTGATCTCTAAGATCTTTTCCAGCCTAAATGATTCTATGATTCTATTTGCCCAAAAGACAAAATAGAGGTTTGTACCTCTATAATATGTTATGTATTCTGTATAACAGATGTTATTGGTATGTAATGGTACTTCTGAGCCACTGAAGTCTGAAAAGTCTGTGGTATCATGTAGCGCAAGCACAAGGGATGGTTGGGACAAAGGACCGGACCTCAAGGCCAAGAGTGGGCCAGTGGCAGCCTAAGTATAGATCGTGATAAAATCCTGGGTTGCACTAATTTCTAGGTAACAAAGACAGGCAAGGTGAATCCCATTCTGAATTTCTGTTCTGTCCAGTGGCTGTGTGTTGTAGTGAACAAATATTGTGGAAACAATTCAGTAGTTTTGTTGAAGGTCATGGCAGGGATATGATTAGTTGTATGTAACTACAAATCTGAGAAATGTGAACTTTTGTTCCTACACAGCCAGAAATAGCTTTAAAAGAAGAAATTAAGGAGTAATGCATGCTGGATGTATAAGTTTTGCATCCAGACCAGCCATTGAGAGCTCGTTGGATTTCAGATGCTAGCTAGCTTCAGTCACCCTTCCTGAAGGGTGAGCTTTTGGTAGGAAGGAAAAAAATACAGCTACTGGAATGTCAGTGGAATCTTCCTCATGTAGTTCAAGGAAAGACAATGAAAAGGGGGGGGGAAATCCCTGAGCTGATGTATTATAAATCTTACTGTTCTACAGCCTGTCTTTAATCAGATCCTGTTTTTTCTTTCCTTTTTAATTTGCTAATTGTATATGCAAAATTACATTTTAATGTACCTTTTGTGGCACAGATTCTTCTGATGGGATCTACTGTTCCACTCTGCTCAGCTCAGTGGGAAAGGATGTTTAATACCTCCCGTATCCCAGGAGAGGAATCAGGTAAGCAGGGCCAGCCAAGGAGAATAAACATCTTAATGGAATTTGGGTTTTGGGGTATTTTCTGCTAAAATCCTGGTTTTGCAGATAAGGATCTGACAGACAGAAGGACACACCAATACTGTGTTCCAATACTCAGGAAGAAATTAATTGTTGTAGAGTGCATAGGTGCTTTTCCTTTTAGGGTGATTTTGAAACTTCTTCAGTGCTTTTTGTCTCTTCCTTTACTTAAAAGCTAACTTCAAGAACCTGTTGTCGGCCCTGTGTTTTTTAATTTATAAATAACCTTTACTTTTCTCCATTTTATTCTTTCAGGATCCTTTGATATCCATGTTTTTATCTTTGTAAAAGTTGTGTTCTCTTATCTCAACCATTTAAAAACCTTCTGCTTGCTTGACTTTCCCTTTTTCCTTTCAGCTTATGATTCACAACAACATCCCAATGTGTTCTCAATATGAACATACGTTCAACACTAGTTTTTTTCTTGGTTTAGAGGCAGGTACAGTCTTAGTCCTGTCAAGGTTTTCAATGCCACTGTTACCTTGACCTTTTGTATACACTGTAAGACATCAGCTAAGTGAACTCACCTGTAATAAGGACTGTGTCTGAAACTTTCTCTGTAATACATTAAGAAAATATATATGCTGGGTTTTGTTAGTTCCTGCCCTAACCCCCAGCAATGATCTGACTATCCTAAGCTATAAGTAATTAAGTTTTCACATTTTAATGTTGAATAGAGGGGCGTACCTCTTGACTTACAGCAGAGTCATTTTCACACGAGTCTGTTCCTGCAACTTCTGCTTATTGTGAGGGACTAAGGATATGTTTACATGATCACAAGCAATCATGTTAGCTCAGTCAAAAAAAAAAATTGTATCTGTAAGTGACAGTTCATATACACTTTCTCACTGTAGGTGTACATATGCTCTCATTGCATGCATTCATTAACACTGCCTATAGACATAAAAGCATTTCACTTTAGTAATTGGTGAACCTTTGATAAATTGTTTGTTATTGTATCTCAACATAAAAATACCGTATTTTTTGATGATCAATACATCTTCCGAGATCTTGAGGCTGATTCTTCTCCATATGGTGTTATTTTTCTAGAGGTAATGTATCCTTAAAGGTTCATCATGGGTTTCTCCCCAAGGTAGCCTCCAAAGACCTCCATCAGCTTATCCTAAATTTTCCAGGCTCAAGCTGTTTTTTATGATCTTAATTTTAAAGTGGGTTTTTTGTTGTTCTTTTTCCCTGAGTTTTGTCACTGTAAAAGGAGGCAGATTGCATCTAGAAATACTAACATTTGTAGTCAACAGGTGGAAGAAAACATTGCTATCCATTTTCTCGTTCTTTGAGAAGCAAACTAACAATTTCACGGCAGATTTGAGTGGAGACTTTTGTTGTGCTTTCCACAAAAGCTTAAGCTATATCTAGATTTCTCTGATCTGGTTATATGCTGAAGAGCCTCTTAGAACTGTCTTCATGTGTTTGTCCAACACTGCATCGTTGTGGCAGCATCAGAATGAAATAAAACATTTGGCAGTTAGCCTGACAGTCATGATTAGTCAGAGGATAATCACTAGGAATTTGGAATGCAAGGGGTTATTGGTTAGTCACCTCCATTGGGAATGTGCATATCCTACTTGAATATAGGATATATTTTTTTTAACTTTCTCTGAGATTTCTAACTCGCTTTTACGTTTCAGGCTGCCTTTGAGCATGTTAGTCCCACTCAACTACAGAATAAAAAACATTGTTTCTAAACAGACAGAGGGATGTGCCCACTCTTCCCTGCTGGCGGTCTGACATTTGCTGTACTGTATGAAGTTGGATAAGGGGGGAAAAGGGCATTGCCTAGTGGATAAAGCAATAGGTGTATGTGTTGGATAAGGATTTTACTCCCAGTTCTGCTGCTGGCCTTTGGTAGATTATTGAGGAATTATTTCCCAGCTATGCCTCAGCTTCCTTTATCTGCAAAATGGAGAAAAACATGTCCTTGATATGGTTACTCCCCGATCATGAACTAGTAACTTAAGTAGACTAGCAAGTTTTAAAATCTCTATTAGACAACTGCAGTGCATAAGCTATTGTTATTTAGAATACTTCAAGTACTGAAAGTGCTACCCTTGCCCCTTCCCTGTCCTCAATAAAATAAAAGGTATGAAGTGTTTTTGTTTAGCTTTGGATTTGGTGTTCTCTTAGTCTAACACCTGATTAAAATACATCCTGTATATCTTAATGGTTCTCCTCCATTTCTGCTGCTTAGTCTTTCAAATTAAAGTACAGTCAGCATCATAAAATTACCTTATTTTCCTCCTAAGCATTTCACATTTCCTATTTTACTTTTTCAATTTTTCATTGTTTCTATTTTTCTAAAGGAAAAACAACTTTTGTCCTTTCTGCCCCCTGATTTCAATTTTAAGTATTTTATGTTACACTTCCTAATGGAGCAGCATATTTAAAAAAAAAAAAATCTGCGGCATGTCTTCATGTTAAGTGGTGGTAAAATCTTAATGAACATTGTATCCTGTCACCTGAGCAGTTGTTTAATCTTCATGTCTTTTAACAAAGCACACTATGGAGTGAACCACTTCTTTTAAGCAGGGAAAAGTCTTTATGTCTTTCCATTCCCGTTTTTTTTTTTTTTATAAGGAGACCCATGCAGCTTGTTACATGCATCTTCAGATGTACGTAAATGACTTCTTGAACTGGCAAGAAAAAGGAAAGGATTTTTTTTGTATTACAACAAATCTGTACTCCAGGTGCATAAACCTGTATTCAGGCCCATAAGTTAGGTGTCAGGGCTCAACAACTGTTGTGAAGTCAGGTGTTGATGTAGATGACTAATAATCTCACTTTTGCTTTTTACACTCAAGAGGTTGTCTTACAACCAATTGTATTGATGTGCTTGACAGTTGGAGTGATGCTTCTGCCAATCCTAGCATTTTTATCACAGGCATCATATCTTTGACAGAAATGCAAAGTGGATAGCCAAAGGCATGATTAACATTAAATTGCTTCTGATCAGTGGATGGAGCATACCTACCAAAACTTTATGGATAGCTGAGAGTACCCAAAGTATAGAACTCTTTCCTGGTACAATGTTTCTCAGATCTCTCATAATCATGACTTTTAGGCTCAGCCCTCATTTTTGACATCTTTCTTCACCATCTCAGTAATGGGTCTTTTCAGATTCATAGGAATTTAACAGTTCTTTGGAGCAGTGAAGGAATTCAATTAACAGTTTTCATTAATTGAGGGCTTTTTCTGGCTGCTGTAGAAACCTTCATTTGTGGTTTGATACAATGCTTTCATGACTAGGTTCAGGCTTATCCCAATTAAGCTACATAAACAATAAAGTGAGGAAAAACTTGCGGTCTATGTTTCTGCTGCGCTGACTTCCCTAATACTACACTTTTTTGGCCATAGATGGAGTATTCACTCTGCATCTGCCAGGATAAATGTGAATAAAAGCTTATGGTACTAAATTTGGGCTCTCTTAAGACTTCCTGCAGATTGTACTGTGTCTAGCACTTGAATGCAGATGGTTTAAAAGTATCTTTCCTCAGACTCATCTAGTGCGTTCTTTTGCTGACTGCTTAATCAGACTACGCTAATAGTGCTCACTTTTCAGTTAGAGAAATACAGATTTAATTGCTTAATATTGTCCTCCAGTGGGGAAACTGGTGGTGCTATATATGCAAATGATTATCAAATCTGGGTATTTGACTGTTTCTTGCAGGAATCTTTGTGCTGAAATAACATGGGGGAGCGGTTTATTCCACACTATTTATTAGTTTGTTAAATAAGCTGTGGCTAACTCATTGTGCATGCAGTAGGCATTTATTGTTATTTAGTGCATTAGTGTTTCGAGGCTTCAGCTTTGTTTTCACATAAGTGATTGCAATTCTAGATACTCTCCAGCATGTGAAAGACAGCAAACACATTGTTGTGTATCATAAGGGCCGTTACTTCAAAGTGTGGTTGTACCATGATGGTAGACTGTTGAAACCCCGAGAAATTGAACAGCAGATGCAAAGAATTCTTGATGATGATTCAGAGCCTCAGGCTGGTGAAGAGAAACTAGCAGCTCTTACTGCAGGAGATAGGTATGGTGGTTATTATTTTTTAAATTAATTTTAATATTTAGAAATAGTTGCATAACATAATAACTGAATATTGGCTTTGGAATTTTAAAATAGTCTACAGTCAGTTGATTATATCAGTTGATCACTGGTTTTGTATATTGCTAACATATAACAGCTCTTCAGTCATTTGTAACTATATGGAGTTAAAAGTAATTTTGCAGTGGCAACCCTATATACAGATTACCTATACTTAGCTGGAGAAGTTTGGTTTAACTGTGGTTATTGTAAGAGTGATAATTGGAAGCTTTACAGCATTACACATATTGAAGTACTTGAGTTTTATATCTACTCTGGGGTTCACTGGCATTTTAAAGAATATCTTAAAAAATTAAGATTGAGAATGTGAATTCAGTAACTGTTACTCCATATTCATGACTTGTACCTAGAAAATAAAGCAGTGTGTATTCAGTTGGTTCTAGGTGCAAGATCATTGAATTCAGTTAAATTGTGACAAACTTAGTTCAATCTGTCTAGTTGTTTCTGGACAAGGGAGAGAAAGAGCTGTAGATTTTAATATACTTTCTTACTAGGAGTCCTTCCTTTTTCTCCTTTTCTGCTTTAAAACAAACTGAAATATTTTTCCATTGGGAAAACCACATAAATGTGTAACTAAACGTGGCACAACCATACAGAAATTACATTGTTCAGGACTTCTTTAACTTCAGATCTGTTTTAGGTATTTACCATGGAACATTTTATTGACAATTGTCCAGACTTAGATTTAGGTTTTAGAACAATGGATATTAATATCTGTTGATTGTTTTCATTATTATTACTTTTTTCTTCTTCCGTATAATAGATATTTTCTTTTGTTCAGTTATAAACATAGATGAACTATGCTATACATATTGCATGCCACAGAAATGTTGAATTTCTGAGGATTAAGCTTTGCACAGGTGTGGTGAAATGTTGAATTGGTTCCTAGGGTTACATTGTACGTGTATTTTCAGAACTTTTCACTGCTGATATCATTTAAAAGCAATGAAATTAGTTGCTTCAAATTTGATAAAAGTAGGAGGAATGTCTCATAGTGATCTTAAGGGTGACAAAACATTGACAAATTCACGTAATCTGGCTATAAACCAAATTCTTTTTGCAGAGTACCGTGGGCTAAAGCTCGACAAACTTATTTTAGCTGTGGAAAGAACAAACAGTCATTAGATGCTGTTGAAAAAGCAGCATTTTTTGTGACATTGGATGACATCGAGCAAGGGTACAGGAAAGAAGATCCAGTGATGTCACTCGATGCATATGCAAAATCCTTAATGCATGGCAGATGTTATGACAGGTACAGTATTGACTGTGGAAAACACCTTCTCTTTTTTAGAATTTCACTAATTCATGTGGCTAATACATATGAATTAGTGACTTACAAGCTGATAAATTTCACAGAGTCACGGAATGGTTTGGGTTGGAAGGGTCCTTCAAAGATCATCTAGTCCACCCCTCGTGCCATGGGCAGGGACATATTTCACTACATCAGATTGCTCAAAGTCCTGTCCAGCCTTTGAACTTTGAACTTTGACTTTGAACACTTCCAATGATGGGGCATTCACAACTTCTCTGGGGAACCTGTTCCAGTGTCACACCACCCTCATTGTAAAAAAAACTTCTCACTTATGACAAATCTAAATCTACCCTCTTTCAGTTTATAACTGTTGTGCCTTGTCCTGTCACTATGGGCCCTGGTAAAAAGTCTTTCTTACAAGCCCTCTTCAAGTATTGAAAGGCTGCAAGAAGATGTCCCACAGCCTTCTCTTCTCCAGACTGAACAAACCCATTTCTTAGCTTTTCTTCATTGGAGAGGCATTCCAGCCTCTGACCATTTTCATGGCCCTCCCCTGGACCTGCTCTAACAGGTCCATGTCTTGTACTGGGAACCCCAGTGCTGGATGCAGTACTCCAGGTGGGGTTTCATAACAGCAGAGTAGAGGGTGAGAATCGCCTCCCCTCGACCTGCTGGCCGTGCTACTTCTTATGCAGCCCAGGATATGATTGGATTTCTGGGCTGCAAGCATATGTTACTGGCTCATGTCCAATTTTTCATCCACCAGTACTTGAAGTGCTTCTCTGCAGGGCTGCTCAATCCATTCATACCCCAGTCTATTGATGCTGGGGATTGCCCTGACCTAGGTGCAGGACCTTGCACTTTGGCCTTGTTGAACTTCATGAGGTTCAAATTTATGTCTCCTTATTTAAATAAACTATTATTAAAAAAAGAAAAGCCAAGAACTAGTGCATTTGCATGTGAATTTTTCAGAGATGAAGTTACAGTATAAAAATGCTTTTGAAATGTACAAAACCATAAGGAAATCTTAATTTCTTTTGTAGGTGGTTTGATAAAGCATTCACTCTTATAGTATTCAAAAATGGCAGAATGGGTCTGAATGCAGAGCACTCTTGGGCAGATGCTCCTATTGTTGGACACCTGTGGGAGGTAGGTGTTTACTACAAAAAGTTAATGCAGAAGATAATGTGATATGGTCTGTGCAATAGTCTGAAGATCAGCAGTTACTTTCAATCCCTTGCATTCATGTTGCTGATGAGTGATTATGGGCCTGTGTCTGCAGTGACTGTAGAATTTAAAAAAAAAAAAAAACTTGCTTAAAAGGTTGCTATCCTTTAAATTAAAGGTCTTTATTCCATTTTAATGAGCATAGATATCTTCACAGAAAAGTGATATAGCTCCCCATCTAATTTGTTTATAATACTCTAAATCAATAGATTCTTGCCTCTTTGATATGGCATTGTATTTTGCGTGTATACATGCTCCTGAAGCACTTAAGCTTTCTTGGGCTATAAAAATCCAACACTTACTTTCAAAATTTAAAGAAATGGTACAGAGTTTAACTTTTTCTCTCAGCTATTGTTTGATGAGTTGCAGATTGATAGGCTGTTTAAATTATCTCTTGTATTTATTTGCAATGATTGGAGCACTTTTTGTCAGGTTTGTTCATCATGAGCTTAGTTTATTACTTGAAATCCTATTTGATTTATTTTCTTTTTGAAGCTTAAACCCATAAACAGTTACATGACTCAGTCACTCAAAACTATTTCATAAACATTAGCTAATTCTGATTTCATTATATATTTGTGCAAATGGGTCTCAGGTCTGACTGGTGCCCCAAATAATTCCCTAATTTTATTATATGAGCATTTCCATGTGTGTAAGAACAAAAAATCCTCATTGCATTCTCTAACCAGGGAATAAAGAAGGCCAAACTGATTTGAGATTGACTTAACAGTGCAGTTTAGATTAGCTCAATGGAAGAGTTACTTTGTTTTCTTTTAATGAATCATGTTATATGCTTGAGTTCATATCTCTGTATTTACTATTAGTTGGTTCATTTTCTGCTAAGAATTAAGACAACTAAAATAAACTAAGTAGGATTTAATTTCCTAAAAAGTTATTTGTTGTTAGCTCTTTATAGATTGTTTTTAGAATAGAATGCATTAAGCTTTATTTCATAGTTGGCATGTTCTGACCACTAAGTGAGAAAATTAAATTAAAAGAAGAGATTAGAAATATATATGTAGAACATGCAATAGATTTTTGTCAAGCTTTTTATTTCCGTATTGAGCAGATTCAAATCTATTGATAATTCTGTTGGGTTTTTTGAGGGGGTGTGGGGGTTTTTTTTGGGTTTTGGTTGTTTGGGTTTTTTTTACATTGAGGATGTTGTTTAAAATCTTGTAAGATTTTTGTCTGTTGTTTGAGTTGTACTGTTCACCTTGGAAACATTCTACTTCCCTACCCAAGAGCTCTAGTGCACATATAAAATAAACTGTGATTTTGAGTGGGATGCAAATCTTTGAATTCTTGCAGGGATATGCACTTACTCTGAAATAAACTGTTTCTTGATGAACAAGTTTTGACAGATAACAAACTTGCAGAAATTCTCTAGAATCTAAATTGAACAAAGGTTGTGAAATCTAAGACTCGTAAGACTAACTTTTTTTTTACTAGTAGTAAGTTTGAGGCAGGTTTTAATTGAAACATTTTGTTTAATTCAGTAGCATCTAACAAAATACACCAATGTAATTGAATAGGTGTTTGTGCATATCTGGTATCCTTCCCACTCAGAACACAAGTAAAAATGCCTTAAAATAAGAGGTAAACCAGAGGGCTTCACTTATAGCTGTTTTCAGTATTTGGAAATGGATTGTATATTGTATTTCACTATGTACTGAAAATGGGTTATATTGATTTCACAATGAAATCCTAATTCCACAGCAATATGTAATGTGTTGCAATTCTGAAGAAGTATCATTCTTTGCAGAATGTAATGACAACTGAGTATCTTGAACTGGGCTATTCAGAAGATGGGCATTGCAAAGGAGATATCAATCAAAATATTCCTATTCCTACCAAACTACAGTGGGAAATTCCAGAAGAAGTAAGTACAGAACAGCTAGTGGTTTGAGGAAGAAGCTCCTCTTTTCCTGAGGAGTCAAAGCATTTAAATAATTACTGATAACCCTATAAATCAGCTTTAAATTCCTTTGAGTCCTGTAAGATGTGTATTTCATGTGTGGATATTACTCAGTTTACTTAAAAAGATATCAGGGGGTTTTAACATCACTCTTTAAAAATTCTGGCCAAGAAACGCCAACTTTTACTAGAAACTTTCTTACTTGGTAACATGTCAAAAATA
The DNA here is from genome assembly GCF_047370975.1 of Nipponia nippon. Taxonomy (NCBI): domain Eukaryota; kingdom Metazoa; phylum Chordata; class Aves; order Pelecaniformes; family Threskiornithidae; genus Nipponia; species Nipponia nippon. Next base: position 21,604,503 of record NW_028262291.1, on the reverse strand, counting down.
AGTGGCCAGCTATTTTAAATAGTAACTGTATTAAAATGAAGTTTAAGTTGCTGAGGTTTCATTACTATTGTCACAACAAATGCTCCTGTGTAATAGTTCCTTGAGATTAGCTGTCTTTTTTGTGTTCAAAATTCTGTATACGTGTCTAATAAGGTTTGATTTTTTTTTTTTTTTTTTTTTTTGCCTAAGTTCAAGACAAACTGCCATCACCTATTTGGATTTTAATTTTGAATAAAAAGGTAATGGTTGGTGATATGTTTAATTAAGCACGTATGGCAGATTGGAAGCCACATAGCTATTGCCGTTCTATCTCTGTGGGTCATTCTTTTATGTTCTAGTGATCTGAACAGTCTTAATGCTGGTGGTTTTTTTTAAAGTGTAATTTTTGGACTCTAGATGTATTGGCTTAACACTTTTTTTAATTAGCTTTTTGAGTTTTAATGATGTTCCTGACATGCATAAAGGCAGCATTTCTTATTTATCAATTAAAAATACTTTCACTTTTTCAACAGTTCTCTCAAATGCCATCAAATGCACGCATATGCATATATGTGCATATAGATACTTATTTGTTTGTTTGTTTGGTCTAGTGTCAAGAAGTGATTGAGAGGTCTCTGAGCACTGCCATAGCTCTGGCAGATGATGTGGACTTCCATTCATTTTTCTTTGATGCTTTTGGGAAGGGACTAATAAAGAAAGCAAAAACTAGCCCTGATGCCTTCGTGCAACTTGCCCTGCAGCTTGCTCACTATCGGGTAAGAACAACAGACTGTTTCTGCCTTATAGAATCTCATTAAATTGGGTATAGCACGTTTGTGATTAAAATGTGTGACTGTGTAAAGTACTTTAGAGTAATCTTGCACTGCTTGTGCAAGGTTATTAAAGACATTCAATGGAAATTGGTGCAAATCCTAAACAGATTACTAGCTGGAAATTAATTGTCCAAAGGTTGGCATACTGACACTCATGCAAATTTTTCTCTTCTGCTTACTTGGTCTATCCCTAGGCATTTTGGACTTGAAAGAAGTAGATATAAAACTTCTAGTAGCTGTGGTTATACTCTAAACAATGTTATACTTTTAGTTTGTAGTCACCCTTAATTCAGTAGTCACAGACACTCCCTAGCAGGATTAACAGAAATGCGTGCCTATGTTTTTTCTTCTGCTAGTTCACCTTTTCTATAACATGCTTTCAGAAAATACCAGTGTAGCAACATGCATGTTTTTCATTTTGCTTTCTAGTTGTCACTGTTGAGATACTGTTCTACCTGGCTGCTATCACCACTTACAGTCTTTCTTACCATTGGTTAGGGTAGCTACATGGCAAATAGTTCGATTACCCACCCACCTCTTTTATTTTGAACACCCATCCTCTTAATCTAAAACTGAACAGACTTTCACAATCTCTTCTGATGTATATTTTGGACACGTAGAGTTGCTAACGTGTTAGATAAACTTCTGTCATTTGGCAAATTTTAATCTGTAGATTGTGCACATCTACAGGAAATACGGAAGCCAGACTTCCTGGATTTTGCAGACCATTTTCAGTTCTCACATTCTTGAAAATCCCAACACTGGCATGTGTCTCCATGATATTAAACTTTTAACTGGAAATATTTTTAAGGATGTTACAGTTTTCTCGATTAGTTACCACAGTTGCGTGAATTAGGAAGCCACTGAATTTTCAAATAGGTTTTTGATAGCCTTTAAATCAGCTTCTGTTATAAACTGAAGAAGATTTACTGTAAAATGCAGAGGGTAGTCCTTGCTAGTTTGGTTGTTCTATTAGCATTTATCAAATCCTGCTACTAATCTTATTTTTGCCTTGGTTTTCTTTAGGTAAGACTGCTAATGGTGGGCTACTAAAAACTTAACATCGAGTTTAATTTGTGCAGTGATTCATATCCTGTGTGCTTACCTTGAACTGTTGATTAAGAAAGAGTGGCTGAGTCTGACTAAACCTTTCAATTCTTATTTTTCCCTTTTCAAGGACATGGGAAAATTTTCTTTAACATACGAAGCCTCTATGACACGCTTGTTCAGAGAAGGCAGGACTGAAACTGTTCGTTCGTGTACTGTTGAATCATGTAATTTTGTTCAAACCATGGAAGACCCAACTGAAAGTGTAAGTTCATGGTGTTGTTGCCTTATACAATCCATAAAGCACATGAGTTATCACTAGATATCTGTGTAAGTTCCCAAATAGTTTTTAGGGTGATGCGTTTGGTTTTTTTAGGAAGGAAGAGCAGCATAAGGTAATTGTGCACATTTGCTGTTAACATGGCAGAAAATCAAGGCTATACCAAAAGAGAATGGGAGTAATTTAGCATGTTTGGCTATTTCTTACAGTTCCTGAACTCCAGAAAACTGAGATGACTTGTGAAATTTCTGTGACTTGTAAAACTGAAACATAGATTTGTAAAACAAGTAATCTCATACAAGTTAGGCTTTCCTTTCTGATAGAGAAGCAAATATTATTCACAGGAAATAAGTAGTTGCTCTCATATGTTGATTTCACTGGGTTTTTTAATCTTTCTTGTGATGTTCTGGCTAGCAGACAAAGGAAGCATGGTCTAGGGGAAAACTTCTTGGTTTGGAAAACTTGGACAAAACTGGTTAAAATGTTTGCTGTCAAAATGGAAGGGTGGAGGATGGTTGTCTTGAGGGCTGTCTGTTCTTTAATCCACTGCTAGTCACAGTTTTCACAGATACAGTTGATGAAATATATCATTACATTTGCAGGTTTTGCTAATCTGAAGGGGATTTCCATTTCTTCAATAAAAATTTGACCTGCAAAAGAGGACTTTGTTAAATAGGAATGTACTCAAGGTATTGCATTCAGGCCTGAGTAACAGCTGCATGGGTAGAAGTTCTAATGAAAAAGATGTCTAGGACTATAATAATCAGTAACTGAACACTTATGTAGCACATTCAGTGCTATGCCATTGGGAAAAATTGAGCCCTCGTTTTAGTTATTCTTGCCCTTTATTTTTAGTAGTCTTTTGTCTCTGCACTTGTTTTCTAGTACAGCATTAGTTGGGGTGGTGTGGCCAGTTTTGGACACCCATTTGAGGTATGGATGGATTGGAGAGAGTCTAAAGGAGAGCAAGAAGGATGGTTAGAAACCTCTGAAGAGGATCTCTTAGGAGAGTTTGAACTTAATTATTCTTGCCTACTCTAAAGAAGAGAGAACATTGTGGAAGAGGTAGAGAGCCACATTGTGCTCAAGAGGATAAAAAGGCTGATGCAGAAATGATGGGAACAATCTGTTTTCTGTCCCAAGAAGTAATGGACTTAAATTTCAGAAAGAAACACATTAGGGAAACATTTTCTGCTCATAAGTAGTAAGGAGGGAAATAGTGAGAACCCTGGAACAGATTACTTGGGGAGGTTGTTTTTTCACTTTGAAGATCTTTGAAAGTAAGTTACACAATGGTCCTTCAGGAAAGCATTTTTAGTTGATCAAATCTTAGGGCAGAGAAGTCTAAGCAGATGAAAAGTTGAGGTTCTTTCTAGCCCCATGATTCTATGAATAAATGTTACTGCAAGAAAACAGATGCACAGAGAAAGAGAGAAACTTTTTTCTCCCTCCTCTTTCCGGAAGTTCTTTGTAGGTAAAATCCCCCGTGATTTCTCAGTATGCTGAGCTGTGATCAGACTAGTGCAAGTCTGGAAATCCAGCCATGTCAACATGTCATACATAACTGTATGGCACAGCTACTGTACAACTACCCTGTGTATAGAAAGTAATTTTAGCATAGTCCTAATGTCAGACTTAACTGCAGAGATGTAATTGCAGTTAACATCTGCTTTTTTGTTAAAGGAATAAGGTAGCACCATACATGACAAGATCATATATACAGCAGACTTTTCTGCTTGCCTTTTTTTTATGGTTACTACAAACATGATTCTTTTTCAGACTTATTGATTCATTACTGCCCTTCATCTGGAATGATCAGCTGAAGAGCAGAGGAACCTTGCCTTCATAATGCAATTTTTAGTTTTTATGTGTTATGAAGATTATATTATATGCATTTATATATTATTTTAAAAAGAGTTGTCTGCCTTTAATTCTTGCTCCTACTTTTCTCTGGGTTTTTCCTTAGAATTTTTCCTGGGACTATCCACAAAGCTTTACTCCTGAATACCAGTGGTTAGCATGACTACAACTGATTTATTAGTTTCTCATGCTCGAGGCAAATAGGCTGCTCACTGTGTCCCAAATACGTGGTGTAAAATGCAGTGATGTCAGACATAAAAAGTGACAGGTTGCCATATACTCAGTGTGTTGCATTCCACATTATAAAATCTTAACAGAATGGCTATCTAATTGTTTTGAACAGACACTTTCTTTCAGCCCTTGCAACATCCGTAACATTGTTCACAGAATCACAGAATATCTTGAGTTGGAAGGGATCCATAAGGATCATCAAGTCCAACTCCCTGCTCCTTGCAGGACTACCTAAACCTAAACCGTATGACTAGGAGCATCATCCAGATGCTCCTTGAACTCTGACAGGCTTGGTGCCCTGACCACTTCCCTGGGGACCTGTTCCAGTGACCAACCACCTTCTCAGTGAAGAACCTTTTCCTAATGTCCAGTCTGAACCTCCCATAATGCAGCTTCATTCCGTTTCCTCATGTCCTGTTGCTGGTCACAAGAGAGAGGAGATCAGCACCTCCCCCTCCACTGCCCCTCTTGAGGAAGCTGTAGACTGCAATGAGGTCACCCCTCAGCCTTCTCTTCTCTAAGCTGAACAAACCAAGTGACCTCAGATGCTCCTTATAAGTCTTGCCCTTGAGACCTTTCACCATCTTGGTTGCCCTCCTCCGGACACACTCTAATAGTGTGATGTTCTTATATTGAGGCACCCAAAACCACACACAGTACTCGAGGTGGGGCCACACCAGTGCAGTGTAGAGTGGGACAATCAGCTCCCTCGACCGGCTAGGTGTGCTGCTAGGTGCTAGGATGCACCCCAGGACACAGTTGGCCCTTTTGGCTGCCAGGGCACACTGTTGACTCATATTCAACTTGCCATTGACCCAAACCCCCAGATCTCTTTCTGTGGGGCTGCTCTCCAGCCTCTCATCCACCAGTTTGTACATATAACCAGGATTACCCCATCCCAGGTGCAGAATCTGGCACTTGCTCTTGTTAAATTTCATATGGTTGGTGATTGCCCAGCTCTCTAGTCTATCTAGATCTCTCTGTAAGGCCTCTCTACCCTTAAGGGAGTCCACAGCTCCTCCTAATTTAGTATCATCAGCAAACTTATTTAACGTACATTCAACTCCTGCATCCAGATCCTTTATAAAAACATTAAAGAGCAATGGCCCTAAAATTGAGCCCTGGGGAGCCCCACTGGTGACTGGTTTTCCAGCCTGATGTAACCCTTTGAGCCCGGCCCATCAGCCAGTTGTTCACCCAACATATTATGGACTTGCCTAGCTGTATGCTGGACACTTTGTCCAGAAGGATACTGTGAGAGACAGTTATCAAAAGCTTTGCTAAAATCCCAAAAACCCCACATCTACTGGCTTCCCTTGGTCAACTAGATGGCTGACCTTGTCATAAAGGAAACTAAGTTAGTTAAACAGCACTTTCCCCTCATGAACCCATGTTGGCTGTGACCAATGACTATATTCATTCTCCATGATTTTTACCAGGCACTGAATTGAGACTGACAGGCCTGTAATTACCAGGGCCTTCCTTCTTACCCTTCTTGAAAATTGGGACAACATTTGCCAGCTTCCAGTTGGCTGGGACCTCTCCACATTCCCAAGATCATTGAAAAATAATGGAGAGAGGTCCCATGGTAACATCGGCCAGCTCTTTTAGTACCCTGGGATGAATCCCACCAGGCCTCATAGACTTATGTGCCCCCGGCTGGAGCAGCAAGTCTCAACCAAGTTCAGAGTCGTCTGGGAGTTTATCATCCCCCCAGTCAGTCTTCCAACACAGGACTCCAGGGGTCCCAGGGCCATTCATCAGTGTTAAAGACAGAAGCGAAGAAGGCATTAAACATCTTTGTTTTTTCTACATCCCATTTGTGAGGAGCCCTTTTTGCTGTCCTTCACAGTACTGGCCAGCTTGAACTCTAATCAAGCTTTGGCCACACAAATTTTCTTCCTACAGCAGCAAACAGCATCTCTGTAGTCCTCCCATGTTGCCTGTCCTTGCTTCCAATGTCCATACCCTTTTCTTTTCCACCTAAGTTCTAGAAGAACTGCTCAGCCAAGTCAGCCTTCTACCCTGCTTACTTGACTTCTGACACTTCGGAATTGCATGCTCTTGAGCTCTTAAGAGAAGGCTTTTTAAAAATGACCAGCATTCATGGACCCCAATAACTTCAGTGTTGTCAGTTTGCCTTCTAAAATGGCTGTTGCAGTTCCAGCTTTTCTTAAATCATGCTGAGATTTGCTCTTCTGTAACTTTTTAAGACCAGTGTCTCCAGTAACTAAATATACAAAGATGTAGTGAACTTGAGTTGTAATCATGTTTGATTCTGGGGTTAGATCACACTTAAAATACAAATTTGTTTTCATTATATGCCATTTACAGCAGGTAATAGTTGACAGTTGCTAATACCTGAAATTGAATACCTGAGGTTGAAAAGCCAGAGGATGCTATTATTTGGTATTAGTTGCATGCATTGTCTTGTACTTGACCCTTAAGTGCTCTAGCCTTGAAAGCCATTGCTGTAACTTAGTTTCTGCACCTCCATCCACAAACCAGTTCACTTAACTGATTTTTCTTTGTCTTTTTTTCATTGTTAGAATGAAAACAAGCTTAAGTCCTTTCGGCTTGCTGCTGCCAAACATCAGCACTTATATCGTCTCGCCATGACTGGTGCTGGTGTTGACCGCCATCTGTTCTGCCTTTATGTCGTGTCCAAGTACCTTGCTGTAGATTCTCCTTTCCTTAAGGAAGTAAGTGACTTTTATCGATAACTAGTAACGACAGTAAATAATCCTTTGTTTACTTAGTGTTTTGTGATATCTGCTTACATACTTGTAGAACTCTGGTTTTCCTTAGAAAAATGGTAAGAGTTTAGCTAGCATTGGTTAACATCTGCTGGTAGATTACAAGTTAGTTTAATTTTGCTTTATGTATACATTTATTAATAGTCTTATAGTAATACTTTCTGTGATACATGTTATTAAAGATTGCAAGAAAGATGTAGTCAATATTACAAAAAAAGTATTGGTTGCTTGTGGTTTTTACATATGTTCAAGGCAGCATAACAGGCTGTGTGTTTTCTCTCAAGAATGTTCTTTTGGAACTGTGACAAAATCACTTTATTTTAGTTACTGTGAGTTAAAGGAGCTGTATATTGTGATTTTTTATTTTTTTTTTTTTTTTAATGTGCAGCATTAATGTCACTGTTTGTTACCGTGACAAATGCTTTATTACTTAAACTAGATTTTATGGTTGGGTTTTATAAAAGTAATTATATTGCACTTGTTCATGTTTTCTGATTAGTAAAAAATGTGTTCTAGCTTGCCTCCAAATTAAGCTACTCACATTTGTCTGCTTGCCTTCCTAAATGTGAGTAGTGGCTAAGTCAAGAATAAAACAACTTTCTACAGCTTCTGCAGACTCTCAAAATACAAGTGTATTGTTAGAGATTTTACAAGCTGCTGACTTGCTGTAGTATCTTACAGGGATTTGAATATGATTAACAACCATAATGATCTGGTTGTTAACAAGACCTGTTATTCAGAATTCACCAGGCTATAGACCAGATTTAATCTGTTTTGAAATAGCATTTCTGTTGAAAGAAGTTTTATTCTCTTTGAGGAATTGACATCACAGCCTCATATGTTAGTGGTTTGCATATCAGGACAAGTTTAGCTGTTTCTTTCAGCCTTCTTAGTTGTTCATTCCATTGAAATGGGAACTGGAGTTATCCTTAAGTTAGAAGGCACTCAATAAAGTAATATTATCTTGATTAGCTTTTAAGAAAGTTGCATGTTCTTAAACACTGTGTTATACTTGTTTGCATCTCTGTCATATCTAATAAAGGTTTTGTCAGAGCCTTGGAGGCTGTCAACGAGTCAGACACCACAGCAACACATTGATCTAAAGAAGAACCCTGAGATGTTATCCTGTGGTGGAGGATTTGGACCGGTATGTTTGCTAAATACGAGTACCCCTTTTGAAATAGTGTATTTTGAATATGCCAGTCTAAAAATTTCAGATCTGTAATACCTTAATGTTGCACATCAAAGGTGCAACACGTGCTTTTAAATACACTGTTTAATGCTTTCCCATGATATGGATGTGCTCAGAAAAATCTGCACCTTTTTCTTGTATCCCACTACAAGAATGGATTATTCTTAAGGAAATACCAGTTATCAAATGCGGCACAGGGCTCCATGGCAGAGAGATTTTTATCATGTTACCTACGCCCAGAGCTTCTGTACATCAGGCTATTATTAGAGTGACAAATGCCTTATTATTTAAACTAGATTTTAAGGTTGGGATTTGTAAAAGTAATTATACTTGACTTGTTCTTTATATTTCCTGATTAATTAAAAAATATGTTCATGCAACTCACATTGTTCTGCTTGCCCTCCTAAGTGTGAATGGTGGCTAAGACAAAATAAAACCACATTCTACAGCTTCTCTAGACTTTCAAGATACAAGTGTATTGTTAGAGATTTTACGAGCTTCTGACTTGCTGTAGTATTTTATCGGGTTTTGAATATGGCCATTGATGATGATGATGTTGTTAACAAGATCTGTTAAGCAGACTGTGTGGGGCTGTAGACTAGATTAATCTGTTTTCAAAAAGCATTTCTATTGAAAGAACAATGAGAGGGATCATAGGACTGCTCTTTGCCACACAGAAATTAGGATGACAAGTATGGTGTATTTTGGCTGGTTTGTCATGCTGGAAGTTGGTTTTTTTTGTTGTTGTTTTTTTTTCTTTATTTATTCATGCGTCTGATACTGCAATTTAAACTCATTCCAACTTCAAGAACTACTGAAAGTTGTATCAAGTAAGACTAGCTATTGCAATGCTGCTCGTTCATGAGAAACTGGCTTGCTCCAGCAGATTATAAAGTCAGTATTTAGAATCCCCAAAAAGGTGTAGTCTGACAATAAAGTAGGTTTTTGGCTGCAGGAATTTGTAACACTTTTTTTCCTTTTATTTTTGCTAATGCTACATTAACTGCTCCCTTCTTACTACTTCTTCATTCCTTCAATTTCCTTCCTTCAGTTGCCTGCCTTTCCAAATAACCCTGCTTATATTTCCCTTCGTCATTTCTTGTATCCTTAAAAAAACTGTGCTTTGATTTGCTGAAGTTGCCCAGAGATTCAGTACATCAGGCTTTGTGTGTGTGTGGTGTTTGTTGGTTTTGGGGTGGTTTTTTTGTTGTTTTTTTTTTTTTTTTTTAAGTGTTCTGTAGAATATAGCCCTGTAGAGAATGGAGAGGAGACTATCAGGCTGCTTAGCAGCAGTGGGCAGCTTGAAGAGCTTGAAGGTTGTGATCCTTTGAGTTAGGAAAGAGAGGAAGGAGGGTGGCAGCAGAATAGTCTGTGTTTACTAGGTATACTTTAAATATAACATCAGACTGAAACTTAGGACAGTTAATGCTGCTAATGTTGAAATCGGACCAGAACTCTGCTCATGATACGGGTGTTCAGAATCATATCATTCCTGTAGAGTTGCATGACTTTGCCTTTGGGCAAGTTTTCATAATACAAGGCTTGTATACTCCATATTTATATACTGTATTTGTTTACATCTGCAGAATGATCCCATAAAACAGGATGTTTAGGTATACAACTGAACTATTTTATTCCTTTCTACTTAAGGACTGAAGCTATGTAGCTGCTTAGGACCAGACAAGTATTCTATATCAAAATACTAAAGCTGGGAAATATTGCAGACATATATTCATAAAATGTTAATTCCATGCACTTCAGATGAGACTAGAACTGATTCCTTAAGTGGAATCACTCTTCAGAAATGATGCATTAAAATGTGGAAGCTTAATTTTTGCTTCTGGAGAAACTGCAACTGATTTTAAAAACTGCACAGTAAGAATTGTGTAATTATGTATAAGATAATTTAGGAATGGAAGGAAAAAGAAAAAGGTTGACTTGTTTTTCTCTTCTTTCTTCTCCTAGGTGGCTGATGATGGTTATGGTGTTTCTTACATTATCTTGGGTGAAAATTCCATCCATTTCCATGTCTCCAGCAAAATATCTTGTTCTGAGACGGTAAGGGTCAGTCTTTTCTTATGGTTTAATAAATCTGTTCTGATGTCTGCGTATAAAGCTGTTCTACTCGTTGTCTAAAAAAATTTAGTAGGACTTCCAACATACAGTTATAACGTGTTTTTTCTTTCTCAACATATGCTGTTTTATTGAGGTGGGTTTTTTTTGTCTCCATTTCTCCAATTTAATAGCTTTATGAACCAGGGAAACAATATTCTATTTCACTTATGCTTTCAAGCATAAAGAAAGCATGTGGCCCAAGGTCATCTTTACACATGTGTAGTTCCCTGGAACTCATGTAAAATGACTCATATATGTCCCATAAATAGTAAGATTAGTGTCTCCTGTTTTTTGTTATTACAGTTTTGCTTTGATTGGTCTCTGGCTGCAGTTGTAAAGGCAGATAAAATGTGTGCTCCCTATTCTTTAAATCTTCTTGGTTTACATAATACTGAAAGAAGCTGGCCCATAAGTTGTAATCTGTGCTTGAGAAACACAATTAATAAAAAATTTATTAGAGTAACACCCGTTATTTGAATGTAGTAGATGTCATCTATTCCATACCCTGCTGTTGCAGAGGCCTGCTTTTGAGTGAGCTTCAATTCATCCTTCCCCTTTAGATTTTTGACTTTAATAAACATGCTGAGTTTGTTCAGGATTACATAGCTGAACTAGTTTTCCTCTTTTGACCTTAACTTGTCTGAGACATATTGGTGCCTCTGGTTAAACATTAAAGATTAGGAAATACAACTTTGTTTTTTCATACTTCAAATAGTTCTTCAGATGCCTGATAGCTTGTACTTTAAATTTCCCTGTATTTTTTACTTATTAGTCAAGTCAAAGGTCCATACAGAAAAGGCAGCGTTTCATGTGCGTGGCCTTGATATTAGTAGGGTCTTTGCAGTAGGTCCCGTAATGTAGCTAATAATTTATATTTGTAATCTTAATTTCTTCCTTGTACCATTCATCTGACACTTAGAATAAACAGAACAAGTTCATAGTTTGTTTACACTTAGATAATTATTTTCATTTTGAGTACTTAAGTAATTTTTCACTGGCAAATGATTCAGGATTCTGATAGGAACTCAAATACAAAATGTTTTACTGCTCCTTCAGTACTTCTAGGTCATTAGTCATACACTTTCTGAACATTCTTTTGTTTTCTAAAAATTAGCTTTTGCAAAATCTTGTATAAAAAACAAAACACAACTATTTTAAAGTACCAGAAAGCTCTAGCTGCATCTGATTTCAAAAGGAGATGATGTCAGTTCTGTCCATAGGAAAGTAAATGCAAAATGAAGAACTCAGTAATACCATAAACCTGGATTAATTTGTATACCATTAACATTTTTGTGGTCTAAATTCCCCATTTTATGGTAAAATACAAGCCCTAATTCTGTAAGCTCCAAAATTATGACATCTTAAAAGATGCCTTCTTTTGCCTAAAAGATAACGGTTGACTGACAGTACAAGTCTTTGGTTTTGTTTTTTGTTTGTTTTTAAAGGATTCTCATCGTTTTGGAAAAAACATCCAAAAAGCAATGGTTGACATCATGGGTTTATTTACCCATAGTAAAAACTGTACCAAGTGATTTGCCTTATTGGTGCCAAGCAAGCTCCTGTTGTTGGGATAAGAACTCTTCTGAACAGTGAATGAGAGCAAGGTTTGTCAAACAGTAGCTGGTGAAGAAACTGAGTCAACGTCATCTTGATCACCTATGAAAACCTTAGCACTGTATCGAATGTTTCTTTTTTTTTTTTTTCAGTAGTTTGGAAGAGTTTATTTCCACAAAGGATGACTTTTGAAATCTTGTATGTTTCTAGGGATGAAGTATAGTATCATTGCATGAAGTCATGTATATTCTAACTCCTGCAGTTTTCTCTTAATTTGTATACACTTGCTCTTTTTTTACTTAAAATTAGTCTACTTGTATTCCAGAATCAAAAGGATAAAACACACCATCTTAAACTCAAATACTAGTAAAAGTTCCATTTGCTATGTATTAATAGCAGAATGTTCTTCAATGTATCTGCTGCTTTATGTCAGTGAATGATGAAACTTGTGGCTGTTTACCTTCATTGTTTTCTTGGGCTTTTCTTAAAGGTAATTTCTGTAAAGCATAAAAAAAATTCCCTGATATAACCCACTGTGACATACCAAGTTGGAGAAATTTTTTTTTTTATTTTTGGGGGGGGGAAAGAAAAGGCAAAACATTGAGTAGTGTTACATTGGGTAGTAAAATGTGTCACTTAATTAGCAGATATCACATTTTTCTTATTACTTAAAGCATGTTTGGCACATTGTTCATTTTATTTCTGTATAAATAAATGGACCTGTGTGCTTGTTCATGCAAGTGCCTTAGAAAAAAAAAGATCCAAAACTGAGGAAGAAAAGCTTATGCTGGAAGTTGGTTTTACATTGTCTTAGTGGTGAAGGAGGTGAAGTAGTAGTAATGCAGATCTAGTCTTCGAATTACAAGTTAGGTTGATGTGGCGTAAGTAGACTTGAATATGTTGCCATATGGTGCAGTTGGGTTTAAAGCTCTAATGAAATGCTCCCATCTTAAATGGCAAACTTTGTTTCAGAGCTAGAGATACTCATGTGTTTATTTTGGTGAATGGTATTGGTGGTCATTTGAGATAAGAGTTTCTGGGAATGCCAGTTTAGTCAAATCCAACCTGTTGGAAGGACCACTACTACATTGCCAACCATCTGTATGAGAAGGGCAAACTACTAAAGCTGTGGAAAATAGCTCCAGAATTGGAAAATCCTGGCCTTCTCAAACCCCTCCTGGGAGATGCTCTTGGTCAAGCACAGTTTCTGAAGGATACAAGGAGGGAGGGGAAAGCTATTTCACTCAAAAAGGAGCATAATATTTCCAAGTGCAGAAATAAAATGGCCTCTACAAAATGGAGTAACTGTGTGTGTGATGCTTCTCTTCCCCAGGCTTTATAGGTGTGGTTACTTTTTACATCCTGCAGTGCAGTAAAGTGTACCTGTTAGTGCAACATTTTTTTTTTTTTAATGTAAGGTACACGGAGTTTACTAATACAGTGAATGCTGCTCCAGAGCTATGCTGATTTTAAAAGGCCTTTGGGGTTGATATGTAACTTCTCATTAGACTTTGAATGTTTTCTGACCAGTATTTCTAACTTTCTATGCCTCTTCATTTTCACTCTGATCTAGCTATAAAAACACCTGTATATGTATGTTTGAGGTGGGAAATCTCAAAGATCCCAGATGCATGCTTACATAAATGTAGGAACCCTCACAGGAATTGGCCAAAGACACTCATGATTTGATTAGGTACAGTGTGTGGGAAAGGACACTGGCAGGCCTGGAATTTATCAAACTACTGCAACAATTGTATAATGATCTGTTCTTTTGGACCTGCAGAAATAATGCACTGCTTGTTTATTTTTTTTATTGACCAATCTATGCTTAAATTAACAGTTAGACATATTAGCTTGTATGATTTTCTTTAAAAAAAAAAATTTAGATTTGACTCTCAGGTTTTAAATATTTCAAGTCTAATTGTAGTTAGTGCAGTTATCAATGCAATTTTACATTCTTAGAGAGTAAGTATAATTGGCACAGAAAACTTTTTTATTGTAAATGTTTTAAACATTTTGTGCTGTTAAATGTTTTGGGGGTTTTTTTGTTTGTTTTTTGGTTTTTTTTTTTTTTTAATTTGGGATAGATCATAATTCCTAAAAAGATAAGATTTTTATTTCATTTTCTTTAAAATGTCAACAGCATGTAAATAAAATATGCTTTTTGGATGTAAATCTTAAAAATCCACAGTGAATGTAGGTTATTAATAAATAATTAATTTAAATCTTGATGTTCAATATTGTGTACATACAGTAAAACTGCTTGCTTTTTTGCTCAAAAGCCATAGGAATGTAACTGAAATTACCTAAATTTGAATGAACCTTCTAGTACAGTGTACTTTATAATAAAAATGTTCATATTCCAGATAAACTATCAATTTGTTATTAAAACCTTGAATCACTTATTCTCAAGTAGTGATTTAAGAGCTAAAGTTAGGGTTGAGTAGGTGCTAAAAGTCAGGTTGGATGACAATTAAATTGACCTGTTTATTAAATAGCAGTGTGGAACTGGTGGAATACCTCGAATGTGCTTTTTCCAAATTTATTTCAGCTATTTCATGCCAGAAATTAGGAGAGCATTAAGTGCATTTAGAGGCTACTGTTGTCAAGGATTAACACCATTCCAAACTAAATATTCTTTTAAGGGTTGCGTCTTTTGAGGGACTAAGGAAGCGTTTGCCTGACCTTGAGAATCACGGTTCTAATTCAGCCTTTGTACCAATTGTTTTCTCATGTAAAATATATTAATTTAAGTTAGGATTTTTTTATCTTGTTCAATTACTCTGCATCTATGGTTGGTTATTTACATCCAACGCTTTGTCTCTATTTTCTACCCTCTTCTGTGACTTCAAAAAATAAAATAAAATTTCACAATTATCACTACTTAGTACAATGTTTAATATCTTTTGTATCTTCTTCCCAGCTCCCTTGCTGCTGTTTCTGGACTTCTGAAATCATTGCTATTAAATCCAGTTAGGAATGGTAGTAGCAGACTATTCGGTTTATTTTAGCAGTGATTTGTACATGTCTTGCTAGTTAATAGGGAATGTGTTAATGAACAATTTTTCTTTTTCAGGTTCAGTAGAAAGAAGAAACAACATAGGTCTTACTTTAGATGAGCTTTTTTCTGAGACTCAAATAACTGCTGGAATGTTTCTGTGAAACTGTCTGCAAGCTAGTGGATAGCACTGGTTTGATCTTTACAGTGAATAATCCATAGAATATGAACGGTATGGCAGTGGTGAATTAGTTCAGGCACAGAAAGTTAACATTATTAAAATGTTACTTGCTTTATCTGAAGATTCCCAGTACCTGAAAAATCCTTTGAAATTGCATTAAAACTGGGGGCTACTTTGAGACAGTTGAAGAGGATTTTTTTTACCCTTTAAAGGTCATGTTTTTTGAATTGTTGTTTAATAACAAAAACAGCCACCAAACAACAACAAAAAACCCACACAAAATGCACCAAATAGTTTTGTGTGATACACCATTTTCACAGTCATTTAGCTTGCTGCTTTTCTGGATGCTTTTAGCAGCCTTTGCTACATGAAAGAACACAGTGATTTCAATTTCACACTTAATCTCTTAGATGCTGTTAGTTCCTGGTTGTATTTCAAACCTCTCCCACCAAGGCTGGATACTGAAGTTGTAAATTAATATATTCAATCTGAAGAGAAATGCTGTATGGAAACTTTCTAGCCACAGAAAATACTGATTTATTTTGGTTTTTTTTTCCCTCTTCCCTTTGCCTGTTTTTAAGGGTGGCAAGTATAAGATTCATCTTATACTCAGAAAATGTTGCTGTAGTTGTACATGATGCATGGGATTAATCAGCTCTGGTTGAGATTAATGAACTCCTGTTCGAAAGTACTAGAATGAAAAACTTAGCTGTTAGATGAAACCTTTGAGAGGGGAGGAGAAAGCATGGGGTTTCTTTGTTTTGTTTTGTTCTGTTTTTCTCTGACTCTCATGGCTGCAGACCTGGGGCTAGCGGGGTGGAAGTCTGTAACAAAAAGCATAAGAAAAAATTGATTCCAGTTTCTTTTTGGATTAATTGTATGGCGCCTTATGATGAAAGGTAGCTTGAAATTGTTTTGGGTGTTCTTAGTTGCTGTGTTTGTTTGGGTTGTTTTTTGTTTTTTGTTTTTTTTTTAATACACAAAATTTCCTAAAAATGAAGACATTCACATATAAAATGAAAAGCCTAGGTTCAATTTCTTCTTTCAAGGAAACCATCTTTTATCTTAAATGGCCATAGGTAGTGGCCTGGTAGGTTTGGAGTGTTTTCTAAACCTTGAAATCTTTATGGCACCAGGGTGAAAATTCCAAGATTTACATAGGGGGTTGTAGAAAGGGCAGCCAGCTATTTCACAGATCCACAGAATGGTTGAGGTTGGTAAAGGACCTCTGGAGGTAATCTGGTCCAACCGGATGATTGCCCAGGACCACATCCAGAGGGCTTTTTGAGTATCTCCAAGGATGGAGACTCTATAACCTCTGTGGGCAACCTGTGCCGGTGCTTGGTTACCCACACAGTGAAAAAGTGTTTTCTGATGTTCATAGGGGAAACCCCTGTGTTTCAGTTTGTGCCTGTTGCCTCTGGTCCTGTTACTGGGCAGAACAGAAAAGTGCCTGGCTCCATCTTCTTTGCACCCTCCCTTCCACTTTACCTCTAGGCTAAAGTGTCCTTGTTCTCTCAGCCTTTCCTCATAGGAGATGCTCCAGTCCCTTAATCATTTTCATGGCCCTTTGTTGGACCCTCACCTGTATGTCGATGTGTCTCTTGTACTGGGGAGCACAGAACTGGACACAGTACTCCAGTGCTGAGTAGCACTCTTCTACACGGATTATAACAAATAACCTCTTGCTCAGTACCAGAGTCCTGGTTTATCTTTGACTCCTTGTAATGCGAGAGAATTTCCAGGGGGAATTATACTTTAAATACAAACGAAACAAAAAATCCTCTGAAACACCCTATCCAAGTTGCAGGCTGTGCGCGCGCTCCCCCTTGCCGCTGCGGAGCGCGAGACTTCCTCGCACTGCGCGGGGGAGCAGGCTGGCAGCGACGCTCAGGCGCATGCCCAGCCTCCCTTAACCGTCTGGCGCGCGATCGTCACTCCCTACTCACAGAAGGGCGGGCGCCGGCTATGGGGGAAGGTGAATTGCCTGGGGGAAGGGGCAGAGACATGCCCTCCGCTGAGGGCCCGGGGTGGAGGTGGGGCCTGTCCCTTTCCATTCTGCCCTGTAAACCGGCGCGGTGATGTGGGGTGAGTGGGGAAGGCAGCCGGAGCTTCTGGGCAGGTCTGGTCTCCCTACCCTGCCCTGCCCCACAGACGTCCCAGAGCTGGTAGTGGTTGATGCATATGGGTCAGAAAGACTTGAGCCTTCAGAGGGCTGCCATATCCCAGTCCAGTCAAGGGGACTATTTACCTATCTTGCCTTAGTCTAAATCCAGAAATAGTAGTGATGACAGTGCAGGTGGATCTTGGCCTATGTCTTTTTAATGATGGCCTTGTGATACTCTGTGTAGAGGTGCTTTGGCTTGTGTTGTCTATAACTGGCAATAGTGACACGGAGAGTACAGATAAGGTTTTGTCTTAATGTGCTACTTACTGATACAAACTTAAAACAGTGTAATTATAGCTGTCTAAGTGTACTATGTCAAATTTGATTTTTTTTTTTTTTTACTACTGTTTTGAATCCTGATTTAGGATCCTGCCAGCTATCCCCATTTGTTGTGAAATGAGTGATTTCACTTAAGGAATCACCATCAAAAGTATTAGCAAAAGTGGGTTTAATATGATGTTGTAAAAGTGCAACTTAACAAAGTTCGATGGCAAGGTTCATTCTATTAATTAGTGCATGGAAGAAACATACAAAGGAAAATTGAATTACACTAGAGTTAGAATGATTCATAGAGAGACCGGCGATGCAAAAGGGTAAGGAGGACCTTCCTGTTGAGTCATGAGGTTCAGAGTAGACCCTCTTGCTTTCTAAACTCCTGATGGAGCTTAGGTGTGGCTACGTCCAATCTTAGTCTCAGACTTGGACAACGGTTTATGTCTAAGGGATTATATATGCAAAATTTATCAATTCAGCATGCAATCAAAGTTACCAAGACAAAATCAAAGTTACCATACTACAAGGTTATGTGCAATATCGGTCACTTACCAAAGATCTGTCATTGGTAAAAGGTCTCTCTGCCTTGAGGAGCAACCTTCAAAGGTGTCCCAGCTCAAGGGGAGATCACCACCATGCAGCCACACTGCCTAGCAGGGAGAGCTCAAAGAAGGCTCACTTAGGCTGTCACATTTATAGGATAAAGTGGTTGACTTGTAGTCAAATTACATGTGATAGGAAACCTTTCCTGTGCATGAGGCTCCTTGTACCCACAGCTTTCTTTGTTCCTTGATAAATGAGTCTTGGAAAAGCCACCCGCTATTCATGTCATGATCAGTGTTCCAAGCTCACATGCACTGATGCTCTCCGTGCCAGTTGGCTCCTTTGTGGGTTCTCAGAGAACAGATCAGAACCAGAGTTCTTGGCCCAGCCATGGCTCAGGCCTTTACCTCCTTTGGAGCCTTTACCAAACTACTGCTAGTTTGGTTAAGAGGTCGAGTGCCTCCTTCACAACACTAAAGCCAAGTAGCAAAATTCTGATTTAAGTCTGAATGCTGTTAATGCGTTTAAAAGTTTGAAAGAATGTGTTCTTATGTTAAAAGCAGCTTGTTTGTGTTGGCATGGTGGCCTGTATTTTCTGAAAGCTAGATTCAGAACCCCTACAACCTCTTCTAGCGTTACGTTTTTAAGTTTCACAGTTACATGTTAATTGGGTTAATCTTCAGTGTTATCTATAGTGTTGTTTGGTTAAGAATATTTCATTCTCTTCTAGATAGAAAACTATTCAGAAGAATACTGAAATAGAAAATTTAATTATCTTCAATGAAAAAAATAAATATGAACCAGTTGACACTCTGTCCATGACTATGGAGAATCAGATATTGCTTGATATAAGATCAGTAATAGACAGTGGACTTGTAACGGAAATATTTAGTCAAAGTAGTCCTGTTAGTTCTGAAAACTGTAATCTGGAAACTGCAGTAAATAATCCCATTGAAGAAAGTTTCCTGTCTAGTCAAGACAATAATTTATGCACTGTAAATGTGGGAGAGACTTTGTTAGATCACTTCAAGTATCCACTTACCATTGAAAATCAAAATACAATAGTAAAAGTCGAAGTACATCCACATGGAAACAACAGCTGTGATGATGAAGATCTTGAAAAATACACAGAATTGAACCTTCCAGAAGAAGCTGAACATATGCATTCACCTTATCTGCCTTCAAATGGTGTCCACTTTCTTTCTTCTGTAGCAATGCAGCATAAAAATTGCAGTGTTTCAACTTCAAGCATTTTCTCTCCAGAAGAAACAGTCAATCAAAATGTCAGAATGATACCAGTAAGATTAAGTGAAATAGGAATTTTTATATATTCATGATTATTTGTGACTGAAATGTGGGGAATTGCCACATTAAAACTTATATGGGATCCACATAATGTTTAAAGTTATGGCATAAATTTTATACTAGAACAAACTTAGTAATAAATACAGAAAGAAAATTGTTTTATATTGCCAGAAATATCATGCAGTGTGAACATATGGTTCTGACTGCTGTTCTTTTTTGTCCATGTAATGAGCCATCTTTTTAAATGGCTGGGTAGTTACTTTGCTCATTAAAAAAATCTTACCATGTCACAATATACCCACTTTGGTTTTATATGTTACTGCCTGTATTAGCAACTATTAGATCATTGTACAAAGTACAAATAGGATATTAACTTTTGTTCTTTAGTTCCACAGGTGACACACTTGTCATCTTAAAATTTATAGTCCAAATGAGTTAAAAAGTAATTTATTTGCAGCAGTAAACCATATCTGTATTGTTAAATCTCCACGGGGAAAGTAGTTTAGCAAGAGAGACGGGTTTCCCATTGCCTACCACGTTTGGCATTTTTTTCCGTATAATTTGAAGTTACATTTTCTATGTTGCATCAATTACTATCTAGAAAGGTACACAGCATAAAACTTCTTGTGATGCTCACAGGACCAAATCCATCTGCTTAATGCAGGCTATTCATATGTAGAACACATATGTGTCCTTGCATCTTTGTTTTTTGCTGTAGAATATCATCTGAAGAAATCTCGAAATTTTAAGTTTGCACTGTGGCTGCTTCTAGAGGGGCACTGAGGTTTCTGAGAAGGTATCTTGAAATAAGTAAGCATACCAAGTTCACATTTTTTTCCATGTAAATATTTTGACAAACAGTGCTGTTCTCAGATTCAAAAATCAAAAGCATTAACTGCTCCCCCCCCAAACTCACAAAAATCACTTGGTCGAAAATGAGGTCTGATTTTCCCTTGCAGTATCCCACCGAGGTGCCAGGCTGAAGCCAGGTGGCAGCTGCAGGGCTGTCCGTGCAGGAAACCTCCTATAATAGAAATCATTGCTGACACTACCCAGCCCAGCATGTTTCCCAGTGGCATTTCATCCTGAGATGCTTGAGGTCTACTGTGACAGTTACCTTACACGTTTTGATTTTCTTTCTGATTTCAGGTTACAGTTATAATTTAAAAATATCTCTGGCTTGGAAGGTTTTTTTACACACATGCTCAATATTATCAGTAGTTCTTTAATAACTGAGACCGTCAATCTTTTGAACTGTTAATAAGATTCAAAAGACTGATGGAAGCCTCTAGAAAATAAAGATGTGATTAAGGCATAACAGTTGCTTTTTTCAAAGTCAAGCTGAAGATAATGAAAATTTGTTAGCTTCTGTTTGAGGAGCTAAAAATGATATAGAAAAAATCTTTCTGACCAGCCCTCTTCCTAGTATCCTTTCAGTTTATCACACTAGATCTGCATGTTTCTTTAATCTGCCCTGTTTCTTGAAGGTATTAGAACAAAATTCTAACCAGGTTATAGATCATTTTATTGAAATAAAGAAAGCTGATGGGTTGTTTCTACGCTGCTTGCTTACCCTTCTAAACTGCTGTCTATATTAAGAGGAAGCACAGCACACACAGAGCGCAAACTGTCTAGTTTGAACAATCTTAATTCTAATTTGAAACTGGAAAATAGTTGGTTTCTGTCTTTGTTCCATTTTTTGGTTCATTTTGTTTGTTTTTGAAAATACAAATGTAGGTATTAAGTATGATGCTATTATAGTTGTAAATGCATTAGATCTGAACCATAACTATATGTTGAGCAGAAAAAGAAATAATATTCAAGGTATATAACGGTATCTGGTAATGCTGAATAGGCTGCAGCATTTATGTGCTTAATTATGTAATGAAAATGTAAATAACTTCCAATTTTCAAGGTCACTAAGTCAGTTTTTTTGTTTATTCATTTGGCTTTCTGGAAGTGAATCGTGTAATGCATAAAGTAGTTATAAATAAAACATTCTTTTCTTCAGGTGTTCAGATCATTCATACCTCCAGTTGCAGGTGAGAATAAATGTATTTGTTATGATGAATTTAAAGGAATCCAAAACAGTACTACGCAATTACAAAACTTGACCAATTGCTTAAATGGTAAGTGCACCAAGTGACTGAGGTGGATTTTTTTTTTCTTCTCCTCTTAGAAGCTTAGGAAAGGATTTAAATAGCTAAATAAATTAATTTCTGGATTTGTTAAATTGCAATATGAGCATTTTCTGATAACATTAATATAAACTAAGAATGTTTGAAAGGAGAATGGACCACTTTGTTCATGTATGTTCATGTTGCTTCCACCATGTAGTTCAGTCTTAATTTTGACTTTCCCTTCCTCTCATACCAGCTCCCCATTCCTTCAGGGGACTGTGAAAAAGATATTCCTTCTTGCAGCATAATTTTTTTTTTTATTTAGTTGAACAATGTTTTTATTTCACTTTGAAGTTTGACCACCAGTTATGAAAGTTAGGTGGTTTGCACCGATGCTGCTGCTGACAGTAAGCTCGTGAGCAGTTGTTTGATGTGTTCTGCCCATAACCTGTTCACAATCCTGCTCAGGGTTAAACTGACCACAAGATTTGATCTTACAAGGTAGTTTATCCTGAAGCTAAATGAATTTTACCAAATGGGCACAATAAACCTTTAAAAGACATCAAAAAGACCCAAACTGAAGTCTGTTTTTTCCAGAAAGTCTGTTACAAAAGAATGATAAATATTTCTTTCACAAGAATGTAATGCTGTAGTGACATCAAAATCTCTTTTATTGATGCTGTAAAGGAGTTCTTCGTAAAAAATACTGATCTTTTTGTAAACGAAACATGCTGTATTTTATGTACTAGAATCTTCCAGTGATATCTGTGGCTTACTCGAGACTAGTGCTTCTGTCTATGATGAAATAGTAAGTATGCATGCAAGATTTTTTTATTATTGGAAGAATCTGTCCATGTTGAATGTCTAAAATGGGATTTATTCTAAGTGCCAGAGGGTAAAAGGTTCTTTCAAACACTGTCCTATCTGATCTGATCATAAAAGAGAGGGAAAGAAAAATGTTGTTCCGTAGATTTCCTACACTGCTACATTGTGGAGGAAGGAAGAATAGCATTTGGATTTTTCGCCTGTTTCCATTCTTATTGACTCAAGTCTAGTTTGCTCCTGTCTGCCACTTGCACATTCTGGTTCCAGTTCAGACCAGTTAGGGAGGGGGCTTCTCCTAAGGCCACCTGAACACAAACTGCCTAGTGGGACTCCACCATATACCCTTGGGCAGCTGATTAGTATTTGAGCCTTTATCACATGTGCAGTGTGTATAAAGGAACAGAGTTGCGGATGAAAATCTGGCTTTAACATTAGCATTCCCTGCCTATGGAGAGATGTTCTTTGCAACTTCTCTTAAAATGCTTGAATTTTCCAAATATAATTTCCTAGATACATGCAAGACAAACTATAGAAATCCAGGCATTTCTTGAAAGGGAGATTTCTGAAAATTACTAGAATTTTGTAGCCAGGTTTTCCAAGGTTGTCCATTTGGTGTTTTAAAGTGTGCACTGAGAGGGGCAAGGCTTCATCTGGAAGTGTGACTTTTGTGAAGATGACATTGTAATAAGTTAATGGATCAGCAAGAGAGGTGATAAATTGGTTTTCAACAAATGAAAGTAGCACCACATCTATGATGGAATGCCATGACACACAGTAGCTGATCATCATAACGAAAGTTCATTTTGGAACAATTATCTGATTTATAGGTGAATCTGAATTTGCAGTCCAGTCTCTGTTGACTACTTACTTAGACTAAATCCCAATGATCCCCAGTTAAGTTATATAATTAAAGATTAATTCTTGTTTTGCATAATTTGCTGTGACTATTGCCTAACTTCTCCAAGGCAGAAGAAATTAGTTGCTGCTTCATGATTTTGGAGGCATTGAACTCCATTGTTACTGTGAAGTACGTTACTGTTCATTGTTATTCTTCAGGAATATTTTTACTTGAAATATAAGCAAAAATCATTCTGCCATTGTCAAGTAAATTAACTATTCTCAGTATTACATTTGAACACAATCTTTGCTTTAAAATATATGATTTATGCAGATAAATTTTAAAATTTATTGTATTTGCTTGGAATTTAAAGTAGATTTTAAAGCATGCCTGTTAAGATTTAAAATTTTGTATTTCAGGCTGAGGTAAGAGAGGCAGGTAGTAATGTTATTGAGAATCACCGAGACAGAGCAATTTTTCAGAACTCAAATGTTGACGAGTCTGGCTGCAAGTTATTAGCATTGCACAGTGTAGCAGAGGAATCCAGATGTTCACACAGAAATGATTCCAACCCTGTGGTAATTATATCCTGTAATTGATAATAAAATTATATACTAGAGAAAATTAACTTCTTTGTACCACACTATCATCAAGAAGTCCCACTTAGTAAGTCCTGGATCAAGAATAATAAGGTAGTTCCTTCCTTGGACTCACAGTCTGTTTTATCTAGTTATAGTGCTACTTTATATATATATATTTAAAAACCATTATTTTCTATTTAACAGCTGGAAACAAAAGGAAAAAAACCAATGTGACGATTACTTCATCTGACAGAAAAGTCTTGATTTAAAATCACAGCTAAATAAATGAAACATGAAAAATTATAATGGCATGTTCTGGTTAGGGAACTGAATCTGAAGCCAGCACACTAGTAAATAGCTAGAATATGCTCTACAAAGCCCCATGGAGCACTTTAGAGAACCAGGAATCCATATCACCGCGGTTGAGGAGCTATAGTGTTAGATCTCAATAGCTGCTTCCAAAAATATATTAAAATTAAGGGTCAAAAAGCAAATATCTTAATGCATAATGATCCATTTGTTTGAGAGATTCCAGTCTGTGATTATGAAGTTTTATAAGACAAGTGGTACTTTTATGAAAACCTTTATATCTATATGTTTAGAATTACAGTTTCTTAGATGAAAGCTAATCATTAGTTATTCATTCCAGGTTATCTGCCAGTTGGAAGGAGGTACTCAAATACTCTGTATAAACAGTTGTGGCACACAAGAACTAAAACCAGTTCATCTAATTCCTGAGTATCATGACCAACATAATTATCTTCAATCAGGTACAATAAAAATGAAAATTATTTCTAGCCTGTCAGATAGCATATCATAGATTGTTAATATGCAACTGCATGTGTTTTCGTTCTTAAGCAGCAACAGTGGGAGATGAGCCAAAGCTAATGTAGCTATCACCAGTTATTATTTTACTTTATTTTATAACTGAAAAATCGCTAGGTGCTTCAGTGTAATAAGAATGATGTAATGAGATGTTGAATTTATTGAAAGTTTTTAATATACATATGACTTTCCATATAAAACACATTTAGCATAAGCACCTGCATACATTTGCATTTACCCTAGTCTACCACCAAGTGTCACTGTTTCTCTATAAATGAAGAGCAGCGTTGAGGGCTATGGGTATACTTTAGTCTTGGAATTCAGAATGTCTCACTAATATTTACATAATTATGTGAACTTGAAATGCCATCAGTTTTTAAAGAATGTGATTTCTGAGGTTCTAAAGTTAATGCTATTTAGATGGAGTAACACATTTTCATCTCAGCAGCAACAAAGTATTTGAGTGTAGTTTAGTTTTAATTCAAATAAATATTTCTTTACCTAAACATATCGTCCTCAAAAACATTATGAACATGTTTTATTTCATTATTTACTATTATAATTTTATTACAGTGCTGCATTTTGATGGCAATGTGAAAACAAAGCCTTTTAATATTAGGCACCATACAAGCACAGATATTGCTCTCAATATCGATAGTTGCTGAGTGTGAGCGCCTCTTAGCAGATGCTCCAGGTATGGAGCCTGTTTACTTATATTTGTCAGAAGCCATCATAAAAGTAAACCAGGCACATTCAAGTTAAAGGTCATTCCTTTATAAAATTCAAACTGTCTTTCATTTGCTGTAATGTTAGGGAAGAAAAAGCTGAGGAGTGCACTGGCATAGGTTTTTTAGATTTTATTTGCTTGAGCTTTCTTCTGTTTTACTCATCTTCACAGCAAGTAAAAGAATTAGGTCCAGAAATTATATCTAAACGTTTCTAGGGACTAATCTGTTCAACTTTTGGATTAAGCTGTCCTTTGGCTTCCTTTTTTTTTTTTTTTTTTTTTCTTTCTTCAGATGGGAAGGGAAGTAAGTACAGGTATAAGATCCATCTTGTAATCTTACTATGATTGATGTTTGCTTTTTTCTGCATAGGCTGGGATGCTCATGTACTTACATGCTTTTCTTCACCAGGACTTGCACAAAGACTTAATCTTAAAGCTATGAGCTTCACCATGAGTCTTTAGTAATTTACTTCAAAAGCTAAAGACCTCTGTTCCAGATGCTGCCTCAGAACTCTGGAAATTTGTAAAATAAGAACTCAAGATTAATATATTCTATTGTTTATGACATTTTTCTTATTTTATCAAAATATTTTAAGTCTACGGCATTTGAATTTAAATGTACTTGATGTCATAGAGTAAAAACATCCTATGCTCAAATTCCTAGCTGACAAATTAGTGGTGGGTTCTTCTGTCAGGGTTATTTTTGCGTGGTCAGGTTTTTATTTTTGTTTTTTTTGCAATGAGAAAAACATTGACACTATTTATTGTAGAGTAAGTTTGGCTTCAAAACTAAATTGTAGGAGAATGTGCTAACAAAGGACAGACAGCCTCAGGTAATTTTTTTTTTATTAACAAAAGAAGTTGAAGATACCAATTTGCCTGTATACTTAATTCAAAAAATATTTATGCATAAATGAAACTTTATACACTGTGAGCAGTTCTGCTGTCTTCAGGTAAATGTCTTCTTTTCAGATGTGGACAGCCCTGTAACAGCTGTACTGGGGCAGTTTTTGCCTGTTCTGGGTGGTCTGAATGAACAAGAGGTAAAGAAGCTTTATCTTTTAAACTTGTTAAGTACAATATGCACTCTTTTTCCTTTTCTTAAAATGTGTTGTTAAGTCTTTGTTGGGAAGTAATAATTGTATGCATTTTCTAAAGAGTTTAGCGAGTTTGGACAGATTAGTTCTGCACTCAGTATACTTTCTGCATATAAAGGTTTCTGATTTCAACACTTTCTAGAAGTAATACCAGAATTAAAAATACAGTTTTCCATAAGAAAAATAAGTTTGTTCCAGTTTTGAAACCTTGAATTTGGTATTATATAGATTATGTTATTTCTGAGAACCATTTTAAGACTTTGTGGGGGTGAAGGAAAGCACATTGACTTTTACCAGAAGAAGGGGAATATTTCCTTCCAGTAGGATTTTTTACACTCCCTTGACTAGGATTTAACAGTCATTAAGTCTTTATCATTTTTGTTGATTTTTTTTTTTTTGTTGATGAAAACTGAACAGAAGACTAAAAATCTTTGCAGATGTTTGGTTTCTCATGTGTTACTTCCAACAGAGCTAGTAGCAAAAATCACTGCAAATTTTTAATTGTTAACTTTTTATTTGTGTGAAGTGAATATGCAATGTCAGTACAAACACAGCAAATGGTTTGTGGATAGCAGCCACTATCATAAAAGAAGGAAGAAAAAACCCAAGGGTCAGATCAAACAATGCCCTAGGGAGTCTTTCATCTATAAAGGCGGTATATCTGAAAATTTGTGCCTAAACATTCTGGAGCAGTGATGTAGACAGGCTTGTAATTCTTCTCTAACTTTTTCGCAAATTAGTAATTTCCTAGATTTCTTCTCTTGCTTTAAATATATTAATTTTCCTCTTCTTTATGGTCAGCTAGACTAATCACGTATTAAAATAACAGTGAATCACAATCATTCACTGTCCCTCCATTACTGGTAATATCAGCGTAATCCTATTGTTCTTCCCTTGTCTCTCTCCATAACCAGGCCTTTATTAATCATATGTCTGAAGAGACAACAGATCTGCAGTGTGTTTTCTTGGCCTGTGAGCTGATTTTTTTTTTAATTTTGATAAGTCTTCAACCAATTAGATGTCATATTGCAGCTGAACATAATGTAAATCATCAAGTCACTAGCCAGTTTCAATTGAATACTGGAATTAAAAGCAACTGAACCTAAAATTATCAGTAAATTGAAAATAGTGTACCAACACTGCAGCACTGAAAGCTGCTTTTGGCTCTTTGCATTGGAAGAAATGGGTTTCCTGACATACTGAATTGTTTCCAAGAGGAGATGCATGCCGTTTTCATGACTCTTGACTTCCATGAGTCTTTATCAGTAACCTTGGCAATCAAATTATCCCTGAAGCATTTTCTTTGTGTTACTTTTTCTCTGTTAACTTACAAGAGTATTTTTTTAAAAGTTAAGATAAACAGGATATATACATTTTGTCTTGAACAGTTTGAAAATGGACCCTTACAACCAGTAGCTAGCACTGCCACATTCCATCTAGAATCAAATCTGCATGGGCCAGTGAAAATGACCTCAGACGGGTAAGATGCGTGAAACATCTTACATCCATGATGACTTTTGAATTTTAAACTGGCAATGACTTCTAGACATTTTCACGTTGCATAGCTGCTTCTCTCTTGTAACAAAAATGCAGTTCTGTAAGAATGCTTTGTGTATATATCTTGGTAGTCATGATGCCAGTTGCTGGCGGTCAAGACAATGTAGCATGGTTTCAGGTTTTCTTATGATCAGTGCAATTGTGCTGTCCATTTGCCTGAAAAACATTGAATTTTCTAAGTTAATTAATAGATATGTTTCCAAATCTATTTAGCATGTGTTTAGCCTGTATATCTAACACTAATGGAATTCTTTTAATAATATTTAATTGCTAATCATTTTTAAATAAGAGGCAGATGCAACCCCAGTGGGAAAGGTGAGAGAACTTTGCAGTTGCACAACCATTAACACATTGTACGACTAAGGGCAGACCTGTCCCAAGTAGTGACAGCTGGTGGATAGAGGGAGATTACAGGTTGCTTATTCTCTTTTTCTCATGCACTCTGTGAGGCCACAGTTGTTAAGTAGCAACTATATTGATATAAAAACATAAAATCAGTGTTTATTGTTTGAAAACTATAGAATAATTAGATTTCATTGTACTTGTATATTTTTTCTTTTTTTTTTTCCTTTTTCAACCTGTGTAGCTTACCTTTTGGTTCAGAGGTTAAAAAGTCTAAGAAACCGTGTAACTGCACAAAATCTCAGTGTCTCAAATTGTAAGTAATAGTATATCAACATTTAATAAATGCTAATAACAGTGTATAGATGAAAGGACAAACATACCAGAAACGTGTGCTTTAAAATGAATAGTACGTATGTGTCATAATTACTCATCTGATACTGAGTTACAAAGATCCACAGTTGATGTAAACTGGTGTCACACAAACTCAGAATTTGGTGCAGAGGTGTAGATGACTGCATATAATCCAAAGTATGAAAAATAAAAAAAAAAGCTAGAAGAATTGTTCACAGCATACCTGGAAAATCCTATGTAGAATGTTGTCCTAGTTTCAGCTGGGATAGAGTTAATTTTCTTCTTAATAGCTGGTATAGTGCTGTGTTTTGGATTTAGTATGAGAATAATGTTGGTAAAACACTGATGTTTTAGTTGTTGCTAAGCAGTGCTTATACTAAGTTAAGGACTTTTCAGCTTCCTATGCTCTGCCAGGTGCACAAGAAGTTGGGAGGGAGCATAGCCAGGACAGCTGACCCAGACTGGCCAAAGGGCTATTCCATACCAGTATATAAAGTTGGGGGGAAGAAGAAGGAAGGGGGGGACATTAATAGTGATGGCGTTTGTCTTCCCGAGTAACTGCTACGCGTGATGGAGCCCTGCTTTCCTGGGGATGGCTGAACACCTGCCTGCTGATGGGAAGTAGTGAATGAATTCCTTGCTTTGCTTTGCTTGAGTGCATACGGCTTTTGCTTTACCTGTTAAACTGTCTTTATCCCAGCCTATGAGTTTTCTCACTTTTATTTTTCCAGTTTTGTCCCCCATCCCACCAGGGGGGAGTGAGCAAGCAGCTGTGTGGTGCTTAGTTGCCGCCTGGGGTTAAACCACGACAAATGTAAATGCAGTATACTAAAATACAATTTCTCTGTCTTGTTGCTGCTCTCATACGTAAATATGAGATGTATACATGATAATTAAAGTTTGATTCGTTGGTGCACTGGGTGTATTTTACAAAATGTAAAATTGAAAGAGAGAGAGAAGCTCTTTGTCTAGGTCTGGATATGATTAAATTACAGAGGAAGGGACATTTTTTATGAGTAGAAACTGAATAATTTGCCTAGAAGTAGAATTTAAATTTACAAATTTACACTTAAACCAGTTAATCTTTTCATTTCTTATGTTATTTTACATGTTAATCATAGATATTGTGATTGCTTTGCCAATGGTGACTTTTGCAACAACTGCAACTGCAATAATTGTTACAACAATCAGCTTCATGAAACGGAGCGATTTAAAGCCATTAAGGTAAAAAAAAAAGAAAGAAAAAAAAGTACAATACACGTTGGTGTCAACTTCATGTATGAAAAATATAGCAGTATTGGTTTTTCTATTAGTTATGGTATTTGAAATATGTTATTTTTAACCTAAATAAAGCAAAGTGTTGCCTCTGTATTATTCTTACATAAAGAAATTCAGGGATTTCTTTCCTTCCTTTTATAGAACTTCTGATACTTTGGATTAAAACTAGTGATGTGTTAACTGAATGATAATTTTTATTCTTGGAAGGAAGTATTCAAACCCAAATTTAATTTCAGAAAATTTTTTCACTTGAAGGAAAATGTATTGTATCCCAAAGTTGGAGAGTAGTTAAAGGAAAACAAATTATTACTATCAAAATTATTATTCTCATTGACACATCTTCTGCAGTTGGCTGTGTTAGTCTTTCTGTTTGACCCATGCAGCAATGCAAAGTTGTCTCTCCTGGCAGTGACACTGAACCCTGCATTAGTGAGAAGCAGGTTGCTTCTACATGTGGAGACTGATTTTATTAGTGGAATAAAGAATAATATGTGGGCTAATTTTTGTGTATATATCAAACTGCATAATCTGGGCAATAATTTAATCTAATATGTATGTTGTGCTTTGTAAGTTTTAAAGTGATAATGAAAAGTCTTATTCTACTGCTGATGCTTTAAGGATATATTAATGGCTTTGTCCTTATATGCAGCTTTCCAGAACTCTTTTTATATCATTCACATCATTTCGGGATTGTACAAGACATTGATCTAATTAGAGTTAAAGCTTTGTCACATCCAACCAGTCAAAGCCTCAGCAATTTTTGCTGTCAATATGCAACTAGTTTTCAAATCAGATGCTCGTCTGTAGTTCAGCTGATGGGGTCGTTGGTGTCTGAGTACTCCTTTCACTGCTATAGATGGCATCTTGTAAAGCATAAGATATGTTGTTTGTCACTGATGAAAGCATGCCTGTGCCATCCATAAATATTGTACATAAAGGGCATATAACCTCTTTAACCTACCTTTTAGTAATCCATGGCATTGCAAGGTCTTGGGACCTAATTAAAACCTGCTGTTCCAATCCAATGCTGATTTCAGTGAATGGTCTTTGTATTGGGCCATTAATAAAAGAAGATATGTTTAAAACTTCTGAGATGTATGTTACTATGTATGCAAGGGTTCTTTCTTCACTGAGAACTTTTTATTTCTGGTGAAAGTAGCATCAGCAGTGAAAGAAAACCAGCCCCAAGAGAATAGTAGATGGGTCATTCAGGTTATTCCATAACAACAATGTAAGTTGCTTCCCGTGGAAGAGCCAAGTCGGCTTAGTGTTCTGGAATCTTTGAATTCCATGGAAGACTCCTTTATCCATGGGCTTCATACCACCAGAGTGGAAAGTAAGAACTTCTTTGTTAAACATTGGATCACAGTCATTCCAGTGTTTAAAAAACATTTCTTCAAATTTCTCATAATCTAGAAATTTTTGTTTTAGGCCTGTCTTGATAGAAACCCAGAAGCTTTTTTACCAAAGATTGGGAAAAGGAAACTAGGAGAAATTAAACCTCACCATAACAAAGGATGTAATTGCAAGCGCTCAGGATGCCTCAAGAATTATTGTGAGTGCTTTGAGGTGAGTCAGGTGAACTTTCCTCTCATCAGTTACTACCTTGACTATATTGACTATATTCTGTAACTAGTAGTTGCTAAAAATAATCAATTCTCTTCTTTCTTTGGATTTTTCATCATAAAACTTTTTGAACATAGGAGGCAGAGTCTCTTTCTTGTCATGTCTTTAAAGAACTGAATCTGGCTGAAGTTGATCAGCTAAAATTTTCAGTATCAGGAGCTCTCAGCCAATGCCTTGCTCCAGAAGAAACAAGGAATGGTTTTCTGCTAATCCTGGTAGTTTCTTTGCATCCATGGTATTTTGTTATCTTGCAAAGTTATCCACAAATTGAGGGGAGGTGATTTGTCCATGTACAGAACATCGGTCTCCACAGAGAATCCATGGGAAAAAAACCTGTCTTGCTTCCTTACTGTATTGATACTGATGGCCTTGCTCTGGGAGTATCCAAGATCAGCATGTCTAGAATAAGTCCCTGGTGGTATAGGTCCAATGGTTGCTCAAATGTATGTTTAATTTAAGATTTATACAATTTTTATTGTAAGTATTCTATATTTGCCAGGCTAAAATTATGTGTTCCTCTATTTGCAAATGCATTGGTTGCAAAAATTATGAAGAAAGTCCAGATGAAAAAAAACAGTTGAATGTGCTAAACTACACGGACATTGGAAATAATGAAGGAAATAGCCCAGTTTTAACATCAACATTCGAAACGTTACCAAAATTGAAGACAGACAGGTGAATATTTGGAAATAGCAATGGATAATCCATTGGTCTGACTTCATTAATTTTTCATGTAATCATTATCATAATTATCTAAGAGTTACTAAAATGACAGATGGCTTATATACAAACAATTGCTTCACATAGCATTTGCCATTTTGCTTCTACAAATAAAAAAATACCTAAAGGAGAGGCTATAACTATCCTTTAAGAGTATAGTATACAGAGTTCAGGGATATATGTATTGGTTCTGCTTACAAAACAGCAGTTATTTATGTATTGATCACATATTTCCTTCTATCAATTTTTCCCCCCTTAGCCTGATGTTTTTCCTTCAGTTTCTCTGTTTTTAAATTTTTCTGTGTTCAAGCATTCATTTCTAACAAAACCTTGACCAAAGAAGTACTAAGAAAATTATGTTATTAATATGTTCACAATGTTAAATTAATAAGCATATTTATATCACTGCTTCTTTCCCATCTCTGCTTCCTTTTGTCCACCTCCGGTCAATTTTATTTTTGTTGGCAATTTGGATTGTAAAATATTCTAAGAAGGCCGTACTATCCTGATGTTGTTATGCTTTCTAACATAGTTGTAGCCTAATCTCTATTTTTGGTTGGTTTATAGTCATTTGCCTAGTAAATAGAAACACCTATGAATAACAATTAAAATTAATTAAACCACCTCTTAATTGATTTTAGGGAGCTTTACTCCCAGCTCCAAAATTTTCTGTTTGCATACATCATTTTCTTTGCTTCTTTGCATCAACAATTACCTTGAAATTCTTATCTTAATTCCATTTTTAAAATACTTTCTGATGATCTATTTTTAAAATATTTTTAATAATTTCTGCTGTTGGTAGTGTATTGATGGGGTAGATGGTGCCAAGTTATGCCTTTGCTTGAATCGCACAGTAGGATGAGTTATGTTATTAATATAGTAGAATAAGTAACAACTCGAGTAACATTTCAAGAGTTTATTCAAAGCAAGGCTGCTAAGGTGCCATTCAGGGAATCCCTGAGGAGCTTGTTGCTGTTTCCTTTAACAGCAATAGACTGAATTTACATTGAGTACCTCCTAGACCCTGACTAAGCCTTTTTAACACATCTTCTTGTACGTGAGGCAGGATCTGACTACTGCATGTAGATGGAGGAAGAGGCTTGTTGTATAACATTTGTCTGTCTGCACCTGTTGGGCAGCATTTGCATAGATTAATTATGTAGTGTGAACACAGTCTTCCATGTGATAAATTAGAAAAAACTCAGAAGCAATCTGTTAGAAGCAGAAGCTATTCAGTGTAGAAGAGTGAAATTCCTACAAGGATGTATCTTACAGTAACAGTGCAGCTACTCTGATTCAGCTCTGTGCATTCCAACTCTTAACAGAGTTTCGCAGTTTGTATTTTAAATTATTTTGTGTATTTAAAATGGAGATATTTCATACTAGTTTCTTTTCCCCTGTCAGGCAACCAGCTGTATGTGTATCTTGGGAAGAAGTGAAAGCAGTATGTGCTTGTCTCCTGGTGCAAGCTGAAGAGGCAGAAAAAAGAGGTTACTCTGTCTGTCTAGCTGAGCGGATGATTATGGAGGAATTTGGGACATGTTTATCCCAGATCCTACGTGCATAATTAAACTCTAAAGCACTGAAAGTTGAATAACGTTCAATGTATTATAAAGCCAATAAGTTGCTGTTGATACGTTGCCATAGTCTCCACAATTTTGCTACTTAATGATCTTACTTTGATCTTTCATAGGAATAATTTCATTGACTTCAGCTGAATTCTTTCTGAATTATGCTGGTGAAAGTGAAACAGCACCACATCCAGCATTTTTCTGAGTAACTTAATAATGTAGAAAGCTTATGATATTTTCTACTAAAACAGATTTTCTCTGTAGTTAGGACTTTCTGAGCTGATTCTTCGGTCTTTACCTCAACTCTTATTAAAAGTAAGTTTAACTTAAAATGACTTTATTGGATGTTTATATGAGTGGAGATGCAGTAAAAACTGAGTAAGCATTTGCTGTCTTAGTTTGGTTATTTTATGAATTGTGAAACAATTCCATTTCCAGTGGTAGTAGGCAAATCTCCTAAGTTTAGCTTTGGATCTTCTCTATTTTGGCAACTTATTTCTGCTGTCTGCAGATGTACTATTTTTGGAAAACGGAGCAATGTTGTCAGTAGGTTTAGTATTTACTGTTGGGAAAAAACCCCACACCAGACTTTGTTCAACATTCGATTGGTTAGACAGAGGAGCTTCATAAAGAATAGGAGGAAGATGACCTCCTTTTTACTCCTACTGTAAAGTACAAGAGTTTGTGGTAGGAAAATCTTTTATGTACCTAGCATTTAGAATTGAAATTTGCTGAATCCTACATTTGCAATCCAGTTTCCCTTAAAGTTTGGAATAGCTTTTGTTTAATTATTAATTTTTCTTACGTGGACATTTTTCTGTGCTACATTTCTTCTTCTTCCCATTCTTACTGTTGGGATAATAGTAGATTTTATTTTATCTAACAGGAGTAAGCTATTTGCTACCTTGTTTCTGGAAAAGAAAAAAAAATTAAAAATTGTCATCTAAATGAATTGACAGATTGTATAAAAATTAGTGTTCTTTGGGTTTAGACATTTTATGCTAAGTTATTGATATATGCTTAGATATTTTTTACATTTATGCTTAAAAGAATAAAGATATTCTCCATGTCATGTTGATTCATGGAAAGTTCTTGCCAGGACAGCAGGTGAGACTGCATGCTATTTTAAAATTTTGTTTAACAAGAGGTAAGGTTTTTTTTTATTAGTGGTAGTTGATAAGTGAATGGATTGCATTTTATATATTTGTTTTTAACAACTGCTGCTGGAGATTGCTGAAGGTCACAGGAGAAAATGGATTCTCAAAGTGCTCCATAAGTGATATGGCATCATCTGGACGCTTCACCCCTTCCTGGGCCCTTCAATTCCTAAGATGATTTCTCTTGGTTTTGGAATTAATACCTGCCTAAAGGCATCATCTTAAAAAGTATTTGTCCCCAGAGAGAGTTACTATAAGATCATAAATCAGAAGAGCACACAAGGGCTGAAGGTTCAATAGACACTCCATAAGGAAGCAAACCATGAAGAAGAAACCAGCCTGTATTGCTAAATCATGTCTTGAAATCAAATCTCAGAAATCAACTCACCAAAATTCCCAGTGGAGGTGAGGTTCAGTAGGATTAACACTAGTAAACAAGAAACTAGGTTTAGGACTAGTGACGTAAGTATGGATTAAAAATAGCAATTAGGAATAGAAATGCAAAATAAAGTTAAAAATTATTGGGAGGAGTAGAAAAAGATAAATACATTTTAAGAGGAACTGTTAGAATCCTTGAAAAACTGATTTTAGTGTAATACAGTCTTATCTTCAGATGCATCTTAATTTGAATACACACAGCAGGAGAAAATGCCATAATATAAAATGGCAAGTTATTAAACCCAAAAGAGAGATGAGCTCAAATGACGAGGAAAAAACAATTAGGAAGAAAAATCATGAGATTTTGACAAGTCAAGAGGTTGGAAAATAATAAAGAAAGAGGAAAAAATCACAGGGAAAATTTAAAAGAAATAATATAGAGAATTAAAATGGAATTAGAGTGGGAAAGTTAAGAAAATTCTACCACCAGAAGTAAAGGGTAGGAATGTAGGGCAGAGACACAAAGAGCATAGTAAGGGAAATGAATGAAGAAGACATGAGCTACAGCTTTAAGCAACATCCCTAGGATTTCATCTCTAATAAACATGATATATATAATGCTGAGACTTTCACCCAGGGTGCCAGCTAAGAAGCCTTGAGGGAAGGCTTCTGCATTTTCTGCATAAATTTTGAAGTCACTGTATAAATGAGATGGACATAAATGAAATTAATATCAATTTGATAATAAAAAATACAAGGCACTAGTATGTGTAATAGTTTACACTGAAGCAACAAAAACCCAACTACTAGATGTAAAAAGCTGAAATTAATTATCTTTTTCATTATAGAGAGGTAAAACCAGCTTGATTTAATATTTTTTGTATTACAGATGGTATAAACTCAGTCTGTAAAAACACTACCAGGCTCTGTGGTGACTAGGGTTGTAATTATATTCTGAAAACAAAAAATAAATACAAAGCAGTTGTTGGTAATATATAATGTAATAGACAAGCCTAGCAGAAGCAATTTCTATAATTAACAAACTGAAAAACTCTGTCAAAGAGGCTTATATTTTCAATAAAGAAAGCTAGACCTAGCTTTGTGCTCTTAGAAGTAATACTTTTTGTGGTCAGTGGTGAAATTATTTGAGAACAACATTGACACAGCCAGAGATTTCTTCCTGAAACAGGAATCAGGTAGGAAATATGTATCAGTTTTCTTAACTAAGTGTAGCCATTTTGTACTAAAGAAAGGTTTGGTTTCATAAGAAATGTGAAAACTGTCTTGGGGAAAAGTGCACCAGAAATCCAGTCCTGAGTAAGTCAAGGGGTTGGCAGCTGTACAGAAAAGATTGAGAAGAGAAACTTCAACTGAATAGAATCCGAACATGTGGGTACTATATTAGGAGGAAAATAGCTTTTCAAATAACTTGCTAATTTGCCTAATTAATGGAACTTCTTCAAAATGGCTTTACATGAACAAAAAGAGCTAACCAGAATTGCCTTCAGTCACTGCTACTTCAGCTAGCAAAAGAAACCTTGGCCCCAGCAAATAAATAAATAAAAAGGAAAAGGATAGCTAAGAGATGAAGCATGGATAGCTATCTTTATAGCAGCTATTGTGCTGTTCTTGGTAATGGATCTTTCTTCCTTTTTAAAGTATTTTATAATTTATTCAATTTCTGAATGTGACATTATGATATATCAGAAATATACCATATTCATGTTTCTAAGGAGACACGCAGGAATTAAAAAACAAGCAAGCCCATGGATTCCTAACTCCATGAACTACTCATATTTTAACCTTGCAGATAAAACACAAAGACCTTTTTGAAACTGGCTGTGTCAGTCCCATCTGAAAATAAGAAATATTCATCTTTTAAAAATAGGTAAGGATAGATATTATTGTGATGGATACAATCGCAAAGCTACTTAAAGCAAATTTTCTCATCAAATGTCATTTTTCTATTTCATTTTTTACCTACGGGTGTATCAGACAGTACTCTAAAGGCTTGGTAAGCTGTTGTTAAGATCTTCAGTGGAGAGAGCAGGGGTCAACACATTAAAATTATTTCAGAGAGGTCTCAGACACTTCTAAGGGGTCTCTCTTGGCTCATAACATGCAGTTCAGCTGAAGAATGTTGTAATGTGGTATGTGAGATCTTATTTAGAGATATGGATTGGTACAGAATAAAAATTACGTGGGGAACTGAATGTCTCATATTGGAGGAAAGAAGCGAAACGCAGTACAATCCTCTCAATGAGATCTTTACATAAAAATTGAAAGTTGCTATCTGATGCCTTCCCTATTAGTTAGGTTTGGAGTTTGTCCTTGTGTGATTAGGGCAGGTGTCATCAAATTTAGTCAACTGTTCTTAAAAATCCTAGGGCTTAAATGTTTTCCTTTCAATCTACAGATTAAAAAACTTGTAACATGTTCTGACAGGAGACCCCTTCTCTTTTTAGACTACTTGGTTCATTTGAGAAGCTGACATATATGTACAGAAGAAGAAAAGGGTGAATGTCAAAAGAGCTCCAATTTTAATAGAGAGCAGGATGCAGAGGAACATGAAAGCAGATGGAGGTATGAGAGACACGCCTGGAAAAGAATGTCAGCTGGAGCAAAGTAGCAAGGTGTAAGAAATAGCTTCTATATTTGTTTTGCATCAGTTTGAGGCAAGGGGAGAAAAAAAGAAAGATGTGAATTATATGGTGAATCATTTATTCATTTCTTACAGCTATGAAAAAACTTAATACTGTTCTAGGGAATATTAGAAAAGATATTTTTAGTAGAGAGAGGAAAATGTTTGTATTGTTTTATAAAATGCTGTTAAATCTTCATTTAGTAAACTTAATTTGGAACAGATGCAGTTCTCAGGCTCCTGGGATGAATGAGAATGGAATATCTGTCTTTAGGTGGAGAGAACAAAGGAGTTTGATTTAGTCTAGGCAAATAAAGGCTGAGCAGAGATATGATTCCTTGTTATAAATAAATTCAGGGGATAACTATCAAAGAGGGATAGAAACTGTTAAAGATAAAGGATACTTATCACTTAAATTTGGAATGGAAAGTAAGTTTTCCTAATCATTCAAAGAGTAACGTTCTGAAATGGTCTTCCAGATAGGGCCCCTCACTACAAGAAGGACATCGAGGTGCTGGAGTGTGTCCAAAGAAGGGCAACAAAGTTGGTGAAGGGTCTAGAGAACAAGGCTTACGAGGAGAGGCTGAGGGAGCTGGGGTTGTTTGGTCTGGAGACGAGAAGGCTGAGGGGAGACCTTATTGCTCTCTACAACTACCTGAAAGGAGGTTGTAGCGAGGTGGGGGTCAGTCTCTTCTCCCAGTAACAACCAATAGGACAAGAGGAAATAGCCTCAAGCTGCACCAGGGGAAGTTTAGGTTGGAAATTAGGAAAAACTTCTTCAGCGAAAGGGTAGTCAGGCATTGGAACAGGCTGCCCAGGGAAGTGGTTGAGTCTCCATCCCTGGAGATATTTAAAAGACTGGTAGACGTGGTGCTTGAGGACATGGTTTAGTGGTGGACTTGGCAGTGCTAGGTTAACGGTTGGAGTCGATGATCTTAAGGGTCTTTTCCAACCTTAACAATTCTATGATTCTATGATAGGATAGTGTGAGCCAGGAACCTGAACTATTTAAAAATGGAACTTCAAAATTGCAAAATTAAAACGGAGTTCCTGGAAGACAATAAATTATGTCTGCGATACAAGGCTTTTGGTGTCTATATATTGGCATATTCAAGGCATTTTGAAAGGAGAGACAGTAGATTATGCCATATTTCCCTTGCATGAATCTCATACTTCAGGGCTTTTGCTAGTCACCTATGGCACCCAGAAAAATATTTCTTCTTCTTGATATGTCATTCTTGGAACCCCTAAGTACTGAGCACTAACAAATGCTGAGGCAAAATGCAGGCAGTGTGTGTTCACCTTCCTAGAGATATTAAATTCCCCTTTTAAATACTCAGGCTTGAATTGATCAAACTTACTTTAGGATCATGAAAGAATTTTCAACCACATGAGATAGGGAATTTTTTTAGGATCCTCTATGAGGATCATTTATGTTTTTTAATGTTCTGCCAATTCAAAGATTTACTTGATGTTGATGCTCTCAGTTTCTGATTCTTTCTGTAGCATGGTATTGTTTTGAATCTCTGGATTCATGTGTAAAATGAAGCACAAGAAAGTGCTGGGAAGTGTTTGGGGAATGTGAAGTAGATGTTCTGTGGTCCCTTCTAAACTGTACACAGATGTTGCTTATTGTCAACGAGGGACTGGGTTTGAAGATCCAACCCTGTGTGCCTAAATTCCACACCAACGAAGTGCATGGTACCTGAGCAAGAAGAGCAGAAGAGCTCTGATGATTGTAATAAGATCAGCCTACAGTCTACTTGTTGCCAGACAAGTCCATAGTGATGAGGTAAATACGATGTTAAACCAGGAATTCAAATCAGTGAGTGAGGATCAGCAGGTTATATAACCAGGCACAGATATATCCATGAAATAGCTCAGGGAGGAGCAAGGCCTGAGCTTAAATGCAGCTCCTGAGTGAAGTGGGGAGGTCCCCAACAAGGCTTCTCACAGCTCTTTCTCACATAAGTCTGATCCAAGGCTACAGCTGTGCCATATCAGAGCTGGCCTCCAGCACAGGCAGCCAAACCCCTAGAAGCAGGGGAAGAGGTTGCAGTTGTGTATTGGGGTCCTGAGGTATGGTCAGGACAACAGGTTTATTGTGTTGCTCCAGGTTCTGTTGAGTAGGCAGAGACCTATGAAGCAGGTACCCCTTTTTCTCCCTCTCAAATGAACAGCTCGTCCCCGTTTTACACTTTTACCATTGTTCTCAGTTGTATTAGGGTTTGGGTTTTGTTTTGAGTTTTTCTTTTTGTTTGGGGAGCAGGGGGGTACATCCTTGCTCGGTACTTTCAGCTTTTGTCAGTGACCCCAGTAAGTCAACACATGCCTTTTCACTATCTTTTCAGTCTTCACCCAGAGGGAGTTCCGGATACTCCCTTTTCAGTATTTTATATCTAGAAAAATTTCTCCTGTTACTGTCCTATTAATTTAGCCCCAGGTTAAGTTTGGCCAGCTGATTTTTTTCCCCTTCCATTGTCTGCAGTATCTGGCAATTTCTCTCACCCTGTTGGGTTAACCCTGGCCAGGTCTGGCCTTCTGTATGCATACCTTAACAATTAATAAGTATTACTGAAAGTGATGAACTTTGTACTGATATAAAATTATTATATTCATTGCATTCTATTTTACTGCATTGATAGTGGTAGCAGTCATTTCTTATTGGATGATAAAACTCTAGTGTCATAACTTAATCCCTGTGTTTAGGTGATTTTTGTTTACATTTTTCAGTTGCAGGAATAAAAAAAAAGAGAAAAAAGAATGACTATACCTGATGTTGTGACTGTTCTATGTATGTTTGATACTTCAGGCATGTCTGTATTTCTGCTTCTGAGGTAAAGGAGTGGTATGTCAGCTCATTCTGTAGAGCTACTTGTAATCAATAGAGAGCATGGCATACACAAATGCTCTTCATTCCAACTGTTGCAGTGTGGCAACCTGCTGTGGCATACTTTATGTTGCTTATTCATTATAGTTCTTTTTTACAATCATAGTCAATAACTAACTAAGCTATGTCAGACAGGCCTTCTGAGAGGTGCTAATAGTTAACAAATTTACTAATTAATTGCACACCACAGAGCTCTGTTTATAGAAATGATGTGGTTTGTGGCTAAGGAGCTAAAGAGGGACTTCAGAGACCTGAGTTCATTTCTCAGCTCTGCTACATGCTTCCTGGCTGGTCTTGAGAGATTCACTGAATTTCCATGGCCTTGATTCAGGAAAATGTTTGCATGAATACTGAATAATAAAGTCAAGCATGTTGTCAAGGACCTTCTTGAATCAGGACTGTCAGAAGCGGGATGACAGGCCCCTCCCTCCCCCTTGTTTTCCTTTAGTCTGCCAGTTATTTAGGGCTCAGTCCATAACCCATCCAAAGTCTCTCCATTTACTTCAGCAAGTCAGACCTTTAGAAAGAATAAGGAATATCAGACCCTGAGCAGGTACCTAATGGAACAGGGCCCTGATCCCAGCTGGGGCCTCTACTATAACATAAATTATAGAAATACTGCTAATATGTTTGGGAAAAGAAGAGGTGTATAGTGAGTTTGCAAAACCCAGTAGCTATCCTATAAGCGTACCCCAAAATAATGCTTTCATAAATCTTCATTACAGTGTGGATATTTGCCATTCAGTATTACCCACTTCAGAGACCAAATGTGACTCATTATTAAATTACTTCAATCTGTGCTGATGTAGAAGCACCCCTGACACATCTCTTTGTGAGCCATTTCTTCAGAGTAATTGCATTAGTAATAGCCGATTACACAGCAATCTTATGTTCCTACAAAATTAAGGTAATTACTGTAGCTAGAAACATATCCCTCTGTATTCTGTCCTAGCAAGGAAGCTGGTAAAAGGCAATGTAATGCTGCAATTCTTTGTAACAAGAGAAACATTAAGGTATAATTATATTATTGATGTGGCGTAGGAGAAGTTTTCCTGTCTGAAAGGAGCATGGAAACAAAATCATAGTTTGAAGATACAAATTCCTAGTTCATAAAGGGGAAAAAAAGATCTTTTGCATTTAGGTTCCGTAACAAGTATAGAGGAAATGTATTTGAAATAAGTGAATGAGTTTGTGTTCTGTACTTTGAAAGTAGTAGATGTCTGTCTTTGAAGTAGATTCATTACATAAAAGCTACATTTTTCTTTGAACTGGATTGTCCAGAGAAGCTGGTATGTTTTTATACTGAAGTGAATAGGTATTAATTTGTTCATATGGCAAACCTCCTGAATACTAGTGTCAGCTTCTAATTAGTCTACATGCTATAGAATTTAGTTTGTGTTTTAACTTTCACCTTTCTTTGTGTCTTTGAAGGAAACCTGACATTTCACATTTTCTTTAATTCAATATTAGATGTTTAATGTAACAGCTGAGGAAGAACAGACAGGCCATTCCCTGTAAACTTAGCTAAGTAATTAAATCCTAAATAGTCTAGAACTGATACTGAAAAGCCAATCTCTTCACAGGTATTATGCAGTGTCAAAATTCATAGATAGATAGTGCTACTAGGTCATTTGAGAGTGGCAGTTTGTGTTTGGGTGTGGGCTGATGAAAGTGTATTGCATGATATAACCTCCTTGCAGGTTGTACTTTGTATTGAATTAATGTGCCATGTTTGAATTGCTGAGTGCAAGCTGATGGCCCTGGAGTAGAAAAGAAATGTTCATTTGTGAAATATTTCTGCAATATATGATATATAAAACTGATAAGAATAACATGGTGCTCCAAATTGCTTTGATTATGAAGGTAAAGCCCAGCAACTGAGTATGGATTGTTCGATTAATGTAGCAGAATATGAGAAAATCAAGTGTCAGGTTAAACTAAATTCCTTTGATGTAAGGATCTTAGCAAATATTGTATATAGTTGCTATTTATTAATAATATTCATGGTGAATGAAGTGTCTCCTTTAAAATGTCTAGAAATGAGAAATCTTATGGCATCAGAGTAACAACTTTAAAAACATCTTTTTTGCAAGAAGAGAAATTATGGAAGAAAATGTTGTCTTTTTCCATTTCATACCAACAGGACCAGGAACAATGGAAAGCAACTTCAGTGGGAAGCTGTCCAAATTGACAGTTTTTTCACATTTTTATATAATTAATCCAACCTCATTTCATTGCATATTTTTTCTCTTCTGTCTTCTTAAGAAGCCTATGAAGATGTACATACCGTCAAAAGCAGTAACAGGCAATCCTCAAGAGAGATTCTGGCTGCAGTGAGTATGATAACAGTAATAATAATCGTCAGAGATTACTGCAGGTCTGCCATGATTTGGAAGCTGTCAATACTAGTGCAGATATAATTATGGAAAAGGTATAAGTGATACATTGTCAGAGTCTAATAATCATATCTGAATTGTTAATAGAGATTGGTTAGGCAGTAAAAAAGTTTAAAAACTTAGAAAACTAGCAATAAAAACATTGGTATTTAAGTTTATCTGTTTTGTTAGTTGGTTATTTGTTTTTAATCAAGTGGAATGCAGTACTGCTCCTCTGTCTCTGGGAGTAAGTTTGTGTTATTGATCATTTCTGTTGTTTGGTCCCGTCACAGTAGTGTTTAAGTAACAGCACACATCAAAATTGGGACCATTGCACTAATGCAACAAGAGAAAATCTCCCTGTAAAGAGCACGGTCTAGCTCACTGGTGTAAATGGGAAGTATATGGGAAGTAAGTGAAAACAAATGTTATGAGATCTATTTTTTCAGTCTGGGAAGTTTTGAAGTTTCAAGCAACTTTTCAGTTTAGAGCTGTAAATATCAGACTGTGTGCTGCTTCACAGACTGACCCTGAGAAACCCAGTTTTGCAGTTTTCTGATTATGCACTTACTAAGTACTGAGAAAATTGGAGATAGGCAGGTGAATACAGAATACTTCTTCACTGGAAGTGAATATGTGTGTATACACACATCACTTTTTTTTTTTTTCTTCAGTAGAAATGAGTAGGCATTCATCTTTTTTTTTGGTCACTTCTATGTTTTAACATTTTTGCTTCATTTAAGATAGGATTTTTTTGGAGCTTCACACTGTTTTACTAAGAATCTGTCTTGTAGAATCGCTTTCTTTGGTTTTACAACATACAAATCCCTCTTCTTTGCTCCAAGTGGATATAAGCACATGTAACAGCTGTGTTCCTTATTGGAACAAGAGATGGAGCATTGAAAAAATTTATTCCTTGGGAACTGTCCTTGCAATTGAAGTTGCTAGTGGGATTTTCATAGCCAAATGGGCCATCTTGTATATGTTATTTTCTGCATTATAGTACTGGGACAGGCAATAAGGAAAGATTTTCCTTTCTGATGCAGGGGCAGGATTGACCAGTCAGTGAAATCAGAAGTAGTCTTTCCCTTGACTTCAGTCAGTTATGAACGGCAGTGGTCTTATACGTGGACTTGCCTATACCCTGATTTACATCTCACCCACACATAGCTCTGTGTCTTTTGGAGATGAAAATCTTGTATTTGTGCAGTGTCATTTGCTGTTTCCTTTAGCTCTGCTAAAAGAAATAGTGAAAAATC
The DNA here is from genome assembly GCF_047370975.1 of Nipponia nippon. Classification (NCBI taxonomy): domain Eukaryota; kingdom Metazoa; phylum Chordata; class Aves; order Pelecaniformes; family Threskiornithidae; genus Nipponia; species Nipponia nippon. The sequence goes on along the minus strand of NW_028262291.1, from coordinate 21,560,028 downwards.
AAGTCCAGTAATTTTTCCTGCTTTGCTAGAGCATAGAAGATAGAACAGGTGTATGGTAAGAGTGGCAACAAACTTCACTAAATGCAGAACTGAGAGCCGAGGCACTTTTTGGTATTAACCAGGAAGCAACAGCAGGCTATGCAATCCTAGATGATTCTTTCAACTATAAACTATGCAGAGATGGTGAAAATTATCACAATTTGTTACAATTATAATATATTAAACTTAGACTAGGGCACCTGGATTTCACTTCTATTCATGTATATTAACCATTGTGCCTAGGACCCTTGTAGTGGAGTAGGACCTAGGACCCTCTTCAATGGCAGAAATTCCATCAAAATCCCACCATGGTAAATTAAAAACTAAACCAAACAGAGATGATTAAAGAACATTGTAAACTGGTGTCAGCACTGCAGTAGAGAAATGGTAAGATGTCACAGAGAGAGAGCAGAACTCAGGTCAGTGTTCGAAACTTATATCATCTTCATAAGCAAACACAGACCACAACTGTTTGTCAGTTCATAGCAATATAAATAATTTGATCTGTTTTCTGGAAGTGAATGTAGCAGCTGTCCTGTGTCAGTATGATGGGTGAGCAGCTGAGGCAGCTTTTCAGTGGGTAATTAACAAAGTTTAACATTTGCACAGAAAAGATCAGAAACAGCTTGCTTGTAAGACGCTGTTATTTTTTCTAGATCTTATGCAAGAATCTAGCATATTTTTTAGGAAGATTCGTGAAATTGGCAGCAATAATATCCATTAAATATCTGTTAACTACAACAGAGCTCAGAAATCTGAAGTTGAAGAAGAAAGCAAACAGTATAAGTTTCATTGAATTAAAAGATATGAAATAGTAACAGAAGAGACATATCTGCTTATTAATGTTTCTGGCAATTACCTGAATGAGGGATAGGCACACTATGTTGTTTAACATCTTTTTAAAGATAATGTGATATTGTAGAAGATATTTGTCACCTTCTGTGTTGTGAAAATCACAAAGACTGTGTCTACGTGGAGACACCTCGTTCTGTTTAGCAACATAGCTTGTGAGAGTGATAGGCCCAGGCACAGAGAGAAGCTGAATATAATTTGTGGAGTTGAATGAATATTGTAGCATCACATAAGACAGGGTTTAGAAAGAAGCTCTTTGAAGACAGCGAAGAAATGTTTATCTGATGTTTTGAATACTATTGCTTCCCACAGACAATTATGAAAATTATAAGGGAATTTATAAGCTTTTCATTTACTTACATTGTCTCTTGTGCAGAATGTAAGGGGAAAAAAAACCCATGAGCCATATTAGTAAGCCTTTAGCTTTCATAGCTTTCAGATGTAACTTTAGTGAGATAAAATGAAGATTCATTATGGAACAAGCTGATTTAACACTTTCTGGTCTTTAGAAAGACTTACACTGTGACATTTACACTGTGACGTTCAGTCTTCACTGGCAGCCAGGCTTACTGCACCTACCAAGTACTGGAACCTCTAGGAGAGGGCTGGGGAAGTGAAGGCCCTCCCACTGTAAGCGAAGAGCAAGTTCGAGACTACCTGCTAAAACTAAACAAACAGAAGTCTATGGGACCTGATGACATACATCCCAGGGTCCTAAGGGAACTGGCTGATGTAGTTGCAAGACCACTCTCCATCATATTTGAAAAGTCATGGTAGTCAGGTGAGGTCCCCAGTGACTGGAAAAAGGGTAGCATCTAAAAATGGTAGGAAGGAGGACCCGGGGAATTACAGACCGGTGAGCCTCACCTCTGTGCCTGGGAAGATCATGGAATGGATCCTCATGGAAGCAGTGTTAAGGCACATGCAAGACAAGGAGGTGATCTGACTAAACCAGTACAGATTCACTAAGGGCAAATCATGCCTGGCCAATCTAGTGGCCTTCTATGATGGAGTGACTGCAACAGTCGATAAGGGAAGACCGATCAATGTCATCTACCTAGACTTCCGTAAAGCCTTTGACACAGTCCCACACGACATCCTTATTTCTAAAATAGAGAGATATGGATTGGAAGGGTGGACTATTCGATGGATAAGAAATTGGCTGGATGGACACATCCAGAGAGTTGCAGTCAATGGCTCTATGTCCAGGTGGAGACCCGTGACAAGTGGTGTCCCTCAGGGCTCTGTCTTGGGACTGGTGCTTTTCAATATCTTTATCAATGACATAGACAGTGGGATAGAGTGTACCCTCAGCAAGTTTGCAGATGACACAAAGCTGAGTGGTGCAGTTGACACACCTGAAGGACGGGATGCCATCCAGGGGGACCTGGACAAGCTTGAGAAGTGGGCCTATATGAACCAAATGAGGTTCAACAAGTCCAAGTGTAAGGTCCTGCACCTGAGTCAAGGCCATCCCAGACATGAGTACAGACTGGGAGAAGAACGCATAGAGAGCAGCCACGCAGAGAAGGACTTGGGGGTCCTGGTGGATGAAAAGCTGGATATGAGCCAGCAATGTGCACTAGCAGCCCAGAAAGCCGACCATATCCTGGGCTGCATCGGAAGAGGCATGGCCAGCAGGTCGAGGAAGGTGATTCTCCCCCTCTACTCTGCCCTTGTGAGACCCCACCTGGAGTACTGCATCCAGCTCTGGAGCCCTCAGCACAAGAAAGATGTGGACCTTTTAGAACAGATCCAGAGGAGGGCCACAAAGATGATCAGGGAGCTGGAGCACCTCTGCTGTGAAGACAGGTTGAGAGAGTTGAGGTGGTTCAGCCTGGAGAAGAGAAGGCTCCAGGGAGACCTTATAGTGGCCTTCCAGTACTTAGAGGGGGCTTATATAAAACAGGGGGAGAGACTCTTTACAAGGGCAGATAGCGATAGGACAAGGGGGACGGTTTCAGACTGAAAGAGGGGAGATTTAGATTAGATGTTAGGAAAAAATTCTTTACTCAGAGGGTGGTGAGGCACTGGAACAGGTTGCCCAGAGAGGTTGTGGTTGCCCCATCCCTGGCAGTGTTCAAGGCCAGGTTGGAGAGGGCCCTGAGGAAGCTGATCTAGTGGGTGGTGTCCCTGCCTATGGCAGGGGGATTGGAGTTAGATGATCTTTAAGGTCCCTTCCAGCCCAAGCCATTCTATGATTCTATGATTTACAGTAGTTACATTCAGTTAACATTTTTTTTATTATTGTTTTTCAGTGTGAGGAGATGTTTGCAGCAAGCAGCAGGAAATCTTTGTTTTATTTAAAGCAGCTGATGTCTGTGTTTTGGGCTGTAAATCTTCTTTTGATGTTCAGAAAGTTCATTGATGTTGAACTCGGACTAAAGTTAAAGAAAAAAACAAAAATGTGTGTATTCTCTGGACATTCTGTAGAAAACAGTGCATGATAATCATATCTATGATTAATTTTCATAACCTATTCTAGCTGCAGTGAGGACAAGATCTTTTCTCTGACATAAGCAGGTGTTGGATTTGGGTCTTATATCTGTACAGCAGCTGCTGCATATATATGTCTGTCTGTCTTACAAGGCTCAAATATTGTTCTTGCTGATCCAGCCTTGAAAGCACGTACTTAGGTAGTCCCATACTACAAGTTGAAAGCTTAACCTTGAATGTTCTGCATAGGCCCAACTGAACTGTGGCATTTTCTTTCCACAACAGCAACCCAAGTGTTAGGGAGAGGTTGCCCATGCAAGAGAATTGCTTTTACATTACTTTGGTCTATATTCCTTTAACCTTCCAGCAGCATCCCTATGGGCTTTGTCAATGAAACCAAAACTAAGTGTTCATTTTCTAGGGCTGGCTGAACTGGCATTGTGAACATCCTTTACATTTAAAGTTAGTTTCTGCCGTTAATCTTCTGGTAATTATTACTTCTACAGGCACTATTCTAGGAAGATTCTGGAACATGTATTTAAAGTCCATCTCTGCTACATATGTGCTTAATCACCTTTCTTGCACAAGAATGTTTTCCCATAACTGTTGACCCAGTCTGCAAACTGATCTCGTAATGCTGTCAATTTCTGAAGTTTCTCAGAAGCAACTGAAGAACCATGCTGAAGACTCCCAGGTCTCTTTCTTAGGACTACCCCAAATTCATTTTTGCACCCATTAAAATAGTGGGAATGTAATCTGTGTGGCCCCACTCCAGAAAAAGTGGTATCTCCAGATTGTGCTGTTGTATTTCGAGACAGTGGTGCTGTATCTCCAAACAATCACTTCTGAACAGTATAACTTTGTTTTGTACTCACGGAGAGGGACTGTAGTGTCATAAGCACTGAAGAAATTCTGCTTGCCGTAACACTGAAATTGCTCTTTCTTTCTGCAGCCTGGCATCATCTCATGCTGTCTGTATGTGGTACTTGCACTACTTCACTGCATCCTTCCCTTGTCAGAGCTGCTCCCGTTCCCTGCTGTGATCTTGTTGCAGTCTGCCGTGGTTTAACCCCAGTCAGCAACTAAGCCCCACCCAGCCGCTCACTCACTCCCCCCTCCCCGTGGGATGGGGGAGAGAATCGGAAGAGTAAAAGTGAGAAAACTCATGGGTTGAGATAAAGACAGTTTAATAGGTAAAGCAAAAGCCGTGCGCACGCAAGCAAAGCAAAGCAAGGAATTCATTCACTACTTCCCATCAGCAGGCAGGTGTTCAGCCATCTCCAGGAAAGCAGGGCTCCATCACTCATAATGGTTACTTGGGAAGACAAACACCACCATGCTGAATGTCCCCCTTCCTTCTTCTTCCCCCAGCTTATGTACTGAGCATGACGTCCTATGGTATGGAATAGCCCTTTGGCCAGTCTGGGTCAGCTGTCCTGGCTATGCTCTCACCCAGCTTCTTGTGCACCCGGCAGACCATGGGAAGCTGAAAAGTCCTTGACTAGTGTAAACACTACTCAGCCACAACCAAAACATCATTGTGTTATCAACATTATTCTCATCCTAAATCCAGAACACAGCACTATACCAGCTACTATGAAGAAAACTAACTCTATTCCAGCTGAAACCAGGATGCAGTCACAGTTCTTTTGGGTGTGGGAAATGCACTAAACTGCTGCTGGCCTTTTCTCAACTCTGGGTATACAGAAAGATGACCAAACTTCTGATGTGGTTTTTTTTCCAAGAAATAATTGAATTCTTAGAATACCACTGGTTTTGGAGGGGGGGCAGTGCTGTGTCCTTGGTTAATTTTGCTCTTAGAGAATACAAATTGTCATAGGCAGCAGAGACAGAATAATTTTGACCACTTTGAAAAATCCGGCCACCCATCAAAACAGATTATCTGGATTTGAATTTAGATTTCAGTTGGTGTACCAAACCAAGGAATGGATCCTCTGTGGTGTAAATAATCCTATGGAGTTAGAACTACTTACACCACCAAAAAAGGATTTTGCTTTTAATATGATAAAAAGCAATAGATATTTATCTGTAGCTAGTATACTGGTAAATTATGTATATTTTTTCTTTAAAAATTACTTTTAAAAAACGCACTGAAGTCCTCCAGATTAAGCTTGTAATACTGTCTGTCATTGGCAGAGGTATATCTCCTGCCATCTAGTAAAAATGAGAAAGAGAAACAAACAATTCAGGAATTCCATCAGCACAGCATCCAGTTCAAGGCAACAGGTATTAGTGTACTGTGTGTATAAGAGGGAGACTGGATCTGGGCAGAGGAATAATTGTGCAGCTGCTTCCAACAGAATGTCAACGCTGACTTTAAAAGGCAAGGCTCTGGCCCTGGCTCAGCTAACCTGCAGGTTATTGCAGTAACCCTGAGTTGAGATTCGCATTTTCCGGGCAATTACTTAGATTAAATAGTTCAAATTCCTCATGTAGTGTTTTTAACAAAGAAATTATATGGCCGCTGGGTTCTGCTTATCACTATGGGGCAGAAGATACTGTAGTCCTGTACAGCTTTTTGTGCTTGTAGATTGAGATTCAGCCTGGCTGACTTTAGACATGTCTACAGTTGGACATTTACATTAAGGTAGTTGTACAGTCTCTTTCCACCATCAATGAAGAAGGAGAGCAAAAGCAAGAGAGAGAGGCCTCCAAAGACAATTAACTGATTTCTGGACATGTATCTCTCTCTTCATTGATGATTTGGTCTCATCTTAGGATGGGATACATGATCCTCTGGAGATGCTTCTTTTCCTCTGCCTGGAGAGGAAAATTGGACAAGTGGCTTGGACTAGATAACTGACTTCTATTTAGCTAAACTTAGGCAAGATGAATTCCAGCCCTGCGTCAACTCTGCCATCTCAGAAATACAGTTAAATAACACCTGTACTAGGCTTTGTGATGGAATTACTTAAGCCATGTATGTGGATTGCTTGGAGGGTGAAAAGTGCATAGCACAGGTCAAAGGAGGATATTTCATATAAAACTTTGAAGAATAATCCTGTGACTGGTTAAATTCACCTTGTGCCTATTGTGTCTGCACCTCCAAAATATTTTGATTTCAAGTTGAACCCCTCCAAGATCATTCTAGTTATGTCTCAACCTAGAATAAAACTTCTTAGGCAAGGCTGACTTCAGAAATTAGATACCAGAGGACATATAGTATTATAGCAATGACTCCTGGGTCATCAATCACTCTTTTAAATTGTTCCTGAAATACTGTACATAAATCCTTAAAGTCAAGAGTAGGTCAGATGTAGTCCACAATCCCTAGAGCAAATGCCACCTGAATAATATCTGAAGCTACTGAGTAGGTGTACTATTCTCTGTTCTTTAAGTACCTTATTAATTCAAATGTCTTGTTTTCAAAGATATTTGTAAAGGGGCTGCCTATTCTGTGACATTCTGTTGTCAAACACAAGCAAACTTCACATTCCACTCAATCATTACTCACAAGCGCTTGTCTTTTTCCAGTTATTTAGTATATTAAGATGATTGCATACCAGGTAGATTCCTATTTACTAGCTGTGACAGGTACACTCCGCCCTTTCCTCCCCCCACCCCCCGAAGATCGGGGCTTTCAACATGGCGATCACCGGCTTTTCGCGCCTCATTTCACGCCTTTTGTGCTCTGCCGTGCCCCCAGGCCCGTGCATCCCTCGGCAGGGGGAGCAGAAGGAGCGAGGAGCTTCTGGATTACGACCAGTGATGACCACAGCTCAGATCCGACCCAGAGTACAAATGGGGCGCCGCCGGAGACCCCCTTGGAGCCGTCTCCTCAGAGCAGTGGGTTTGTGTTGGAAACCTCTCCCTTTGGGTTGGGACGGCGCCTGATGAAACCTCCCGAAATGGAGTGTCCTCACCCCCTTCTGGTGAGTGATTTCTTCTGGATATCCTTGAGTGAGCCCTCGCCTCCCCTGTGTGAGCGATTACATCTTCTGGGTGCCCACGAGAGGGAGAGTTTCCCCCCTCGTGAGTGTGTGCACGCGCTTTGGATCATCATGCTTGCGTGTATTGACGTTTAGTAACAATACCCAGACTGACGCCTCGAACCCGTTATGTGTTAAATGTTATCGGAGTGTTGATGGATTTCAGTTCACCCCTGTTTCTCGTTGGTTTCTGTTGTGTGGTTTTGGTTCTTCTGGGAAATAAAAGTTGTTTGAGCTTGTACTTCGTTTGGATTAGTGTACCTCTGTGACACTAGCTAGCCTTAAAAATCATCAGAACTGGAGTTTAAAACCCTGCAATAAATGCATAGTTCAGTTTGCAGGGAGGACAGGTTTGTTTATTTTTGAAAGCCTGAATGCAAGCAGAAATATAAAAGGTATGTTTTAGCCATGTGCTAATACCACAAAATACCACATGAATTAAGGATCTTGTAATTCTGCAAATACTGCTGGACAGTTTCTCCATGAGAGGCACATGTAAAATAAATATGTATCTGAATAAAGTATTACGGCATAAATATAAAAAAAATTCTGCTAAAAACAATTTATACATAATACAAATATGCTTACAAGAACTTTCTTATAGCCATTTCCTAATAGAATATATTGATTTGCATAATTTCATTTAGCACAGCTGTCATATCATAAACAATTTGATTAACATGCTTTGATTTTCTGTGGTAGTTTAAATGTCTGTTAATGTTTTTCACATCTTAGTCCAAATAAGCATATACCTTCATTGTTTACAGGACAATTTTTTAAATATACCTTAGAGCGTCCTTTGAGGTATGGCATTGATTATGGGCCTCAGCTTCTCAGTATGGCTTTACTCTGCAAGTTACAGAAAGAAGGTAGGTCTTATTTCGCCAGAAATGAACCCTCTCATATGATAAAGACAGACATTTTTAACATAATGTTTACCTTACCGGTTTCAACTATAAGAAAAACCATGAAGATTGCACAGACACAAAGCACAGCAGCTTTAGTTTTCTGAAAGAAAATAATAATAATTCTATTTTTTTTCCTGATGCAGTTAGCAAAAAGGAGCAGTAAGTATGACAAACAGCCGCATGAATACATTGTAATCTTACCATTCTGTCGTGTCTGCTGTCACTCCCTTCTATCATCCAAATACTCTCAAAGATTTGCTTTGCAACTCTTTCACCTGTAAAGAGCTAAAGTAGCTGAAGATCATAAAATATACAAATCTCAGTTCAGTTGGTTATGGTCCTTTCGAGCTATCTGTCTTACAGGCAACAATGCATGCAGATTAGTTTGTGAGAATTAGGTATAGGTGTGTGTATATAATATATATATACACAATGTATATATTAGGTATTTACTTTCTTTTGTGATTAAAGCTAGAAAATTATGTTAGGCTCTTTTATATCGGGTAATCAGTGATAGCTGGCCCCAGGAGATCTGGAAACAACCTGTACCTGAAAGAAAAAAAACACAACACTGAAGTTGACTAAATGTCAAGCATTCTCCGTAGGTGGTGCATACATGTAACCTTCATCTTCAGTCCTGTCTTCTACTACAACAAAAAACTGACTATAAAAAGATTTTTTTTAAAAGTCCCCTTTCTTAACTGGCACCTTTTATTATGTGTGCATTCTTCTGCCACATTCTTGTTTTTATAAGTTATTGTCCTGGTTTCAGCTGGGATAGAGTTAATTTTCGTCTTGGTAGCCGGTATGGGGCTGTGTTTTGGGTTTAGGATGAGAACAATGTCGATGATGATACACTGATGCTTTGGTTCTTGCTAAGTAGTGCTAAGCTGTTGCTAAATAGGTGCTAAGTGGCGCTCACACTGGTCAAGGACTTTTCAGCTTCCCATGGTCTGCCGGGTGCACAAGAAGCTGGGTGAGAGCATAGCCAGGACAGCTGACCCAGACCGGCCAAAGGGCTATTCCATACCATAGGACATCATGCTCAGTACATAAGCTGGGGGAAGAAGAAGGAAGGGGGACGTTCAGCATGGTGGCGTTTGTCTTCCCAAGTAACCATTATGAGTGATGGAGCCCTGCTTTCCTGGAGATGGCTGAACACCTGCCTGCCGATGGGAAGTAGTGAATGAATTCCTTGTTTTGCTTTGTTTGCGTGCACGGTTTTTGCTTTGCCTATTTAACTGTTCTAATTTATTTTACTTCAATTATTAAACTGTTCTTATCTCAACCCACGAGTTTTCTCCCTTTTACCCTTCTGATCCTCTCCCCCGTCCCACCGGTGGGGGAGTGAGTGAGCGGCTGCGTGGTGCTTAGTTGCTGGCTGGGGTTAAACCACGACAGCTATGCAGTGTCATAGCATTCATGTACCTGTAAAGATTTTATTTTACTTTCTAGTATTTTTTAATGCATTCATTGCAGCCATTATTTATGTTTATATTGCTCCCTGGCTTGTTATATAAAAATACATCCTTATTCACTTATTTGATAAGTGTATTTCAGGCCTTTGATAATTTGATTGCAAAAGCAATGACTGTATGCATTTTAGTGACGATTATAATGGTAGGATTCATTAAGAAAGTAGCTTGTTCCTGTTAAGAGTGGCCCCATTGGTCACATAGGATCAATAATGGTAACTGTACTGTTATTATGGTTTCTAGATTTAATAATGATGAGATGAAAAAAAGCAAAAAGTTATTAACATCTTACCCTTACAGAACTCTCCAAAATTACAATGTGTTTCAACCACAACAGAAAGGTTGCTTCTTTATACACCCATATATGAAAATGAAGCTAAGGGTTATAGCAAAATATTTTGTCCAGAATAAAACAAAACTAAGAGACAAGGAAGTTGTATCCCCAAGATTCCTGCTTTGCTGTTTGGTATACTTAGAAGCACAGCATGAAAGAATGACTGCATGAACATGTCTTTCTCTCCAGTTCTCCAGTTGTTAAACACCATTGCCTATGCCTCATTTGCAGGAAGGCCACTTTTTACTTTTCTGACCTTACAAAGGGCTTCCCAATGGATGTTTCTGTTCCCTCTTTTTAACTTTTTGTGGTGCCACAATGGTTTGAAGACCTGTTTTTATTATAAGATGAAGAAGATGATAGAATCTGATTTTGTGTTTCTTTTCTCAGTTGAAAGTTCCTGTTGTAGTTAAATAGAATTTAGGAAAGGTCTGAAAGAGTAAAGGGAAGACAGGCTAATTTTTGGTCTAAATTTTAACTTGCACAGTACTGAAGTAACCAGTTTTATACCTTGTGGAACACAAAACTGAAATAAAGCCCTAGGATCTCAGAAGCTATGTTACCAAGCAGTGGCTCATCAACCAGTAAACTCAGAGATACACTGTGTTTGTGACTAGATACAGAGAGAAATTACATGAAGTCTCAATGTGCATAGTATTTAGGCATTGCTCTGCTCGGACCTGCCTTTTGCTTGTATTGGATCCCATTATTCAAGACAATGAGGGAGAGAGAGATGAGATGAGCATGTTCAGGAAGTAGAATTCCACTGCAGTTGCATGCAGAGATGTGACAACCCAAAAGCTCCAGTAGCACCTGTGCCCCTAGTCTGCAGCTGGGTCAGTGGCTTTTGTGTTCACATGACCTGGGTAGAATTCAGAAAACTACCCCAGAGTTTGTGTTCAGCAACCAACAGCATTCTTGAACCCCTGCATAGACTCTCTTGTAATGTGGAGTTGAGCTAGCTGTCTGTTCCTCTTCTTTTCCTGGCTTCCTCATCTATTCTCCAAGTCCAGAAAACACAGGCAGATGCATCCTTATGCAGCAGAAATCTGGTTTAAACATAGTTTCTCATGGTGAGGCAGGGGAGTGTTATTTTCAAATCTGTATCTGTTAAAAGACTAAATGTATCAATATATGTGTTCTTTCGTTGTCAAACTGGTAATATTTTAACAAATTGTAGCTGATGTTATTTTTGTGTACAAGTGATTACAGTGCTTTTTAGGCTTTAACCAAATTATTTTCTGTATTACATGTGTTCAATTACAGTGTCCCCTGTGTGATAAATAACTTACTGAAACTGTTCCAAGACAAATGTGTAGAGTTTTACAACTATTTACCACTTCAAAGCAATGATTTCATTTGGAAAGATATAAATGCTTTATGACTTCACCTCTTGTCTTAAAATTTTAAAGATATGTAGATTAAGGTGTTTTTGGGGTTTTTTTTTTTTTGCAATTATGAGTACTACTTTACATATATGCAAATTGCTGAACTCTAAGCTGCTCTTATTTCATGCAAAACTTTGACTCTTATCTTCTCAGGGCAGCAATTCTGAGTCATCTTGCACACTATCCTCTGTTTTACAATGGCTAGTTGCAGATATTTATGGAAAACTGTGCAAGGAAAAAACATTTATGGAACGAGACTTCCCTCTATCCTCTAAGCCTCAGGAGATCATCAGAGTTGAACAATGCATCTAGGTAAGCACATTTACTAATCCTTGATCGAGTCTGTCTAATTACATTTTAATCTGCTTATACATTTGTTGCAGTCTTTTGCAGTAATGAGTTCTGTGATGTGCTGCATGATAATTTTTTTTTGCATTAGCTTGATTCTAACATGCCCTTCCTAAGTTTTGCATTATGAGAAACGTATAAGTACTATTTCCTATTCAACTGTTTCCATCCCCATTTGTGATTTTGTGGACCTATGCCAAATTCTAATAATCTTTTTTTCTTCTAAATGGAAGACATATATTCCATTTCATTTCTCCTTCTAATGGAATCTATTCCATACTTGGCCTTCTCAGTACCTGTTCTACCTCCACTGTTTTCATTGTTAGATGAGGTGACCAGACCTGCATAGTGTTAAACAATGATAAGCACATCAGAGATGACCACAATGCCACAGAGATATTTTTTTGTCTCTTCCCCCTCCACTCTTTTCCAGATAATAACTCCCAAAGGTCTTAAAACAAAACAGCTTAAATCCACATATTAATATGTTCTTAGAGCATCAATTGCCAGGGAAAGGCAAAGCTCACATTTCAAGGAACACTATTGATTTGAGTAGGTAAATACAGATTAAAGGATCTTGCTTTCAGAGGACAAATGCTCATCAAATTGAGAAATTCACTCCTTTAGGGCTTCACAAACTTCTTTTTGAAAGTTAAGTTTATTGGTGGATGTTTGTTATGTGTATATTAGCAAAGCAAGGGATTCTCTCAGCTTTTAAAAAAAAGCAGACAAGGGAATTGTTTCATTTTGCTTTATTTTCAGCTTTTAGACAGAGAAAAGTATTGGAATCTGAAGATCATCACTGAAGAAAATTTGAGGTCTGATTTTTCACATTTAACCACCTTTGTTTTGTCCACAGCTTCTAACTAGAAGTAAGTAAGCCCTTTGAAAATCAAGCTTTTTTTTTTTTTTTTTTTTTTTTTTTTTTTTTTTTTTCTTTCCTTATCAGCCAATCTGCTCAAGCTATGAGATCTCTCCTGTTCCTTGTCTGGACTGTCTGCATTAGCTATGTTTTCTTCAGTTATAACAGACTTTGAGAGGCAATCCTTTTAATGACTTGTCTGTTTCACTCTGTTGATTTATGTGACATATGTTGTAAGACAAAAAAAACACACAGTGGTTTTAATGTTCATTAGTTCTTTGCACAAATTTGTATTTGTTGTGGTTGAACCCCAGCCAGCAACTAAGCACCACACAGCTGCTCACTCACCCTCCCCCCAGTCCCCTCCCCCAGTGGGACGGAGGAGAGAATAGGAAAAAAAAGTAAAACCCATGGGTTGAGATAAAGACAGTTTAATAGGACAGCAGAGGAAGAGAAAATAATAATAATGATAAAAGAATATACAAAACAAGTGATGCACAATGCAATTGTTCACCACCCACTGACCAATGCCCAGCCTGCCCCAAGCAGCGATCAATGCCTCCCAGCCAACTTTCCTGGTTTATATACTGAGCATGATGTCATATGGTATGGAATAGCCCTTTGGCCAGTCTGGGTCAGCTGTCCTGGCTATGCTCTCACCCAGCTTCTTGTGCACCCGGCAGACCATGGGCAGCTGAAAAGTCCTTGACTAGTGTAAACACTACTCAGCAACAACCAAAATGTCAGTGTGTTACCAACATCATTCTCATCCTAAACCCAAAACACAGCACTATACCAGCTACTGTGAAGAAAATTAACTCTATTCCAGTTGAAACTAGGACAGTATTGTTCACTGAGGGTCAGATCATGCACACTATGTTTAATATTTTATTCAAATGTTTACTCTTTGTTTGAGGGGGTAAGTTAAAAGTTTTGGTTTAGGGCATAGCTGAGGTAACTCATTGCAAGAGATATGGGAAACCACATGTAAGCATGCTGCTCATAGACTACTAAATATTGCACTTGTTATGGAGATTAAGAGGGGTACCTCTCCCTGAAGCGGTTAGCTTAAAGTATCCATTTGTTTTATTTACAGAAACCTGTGCTGCACTAATGTGAATCATACTGACAATGCAGTGTAATTACTTGTTCTCCCATGTGTTTCAGGGACGATGTACTCTGATGTACAAAGTGTCACTGTGTGCAGTGATACAAAACTTGTAAAGAATGAAAACTGGACCACTTCCTGTGTCTTAACTGCTGCATGTGAAATCCAGTATAGCTTACATTTTTATTTCTCTGCCAGCAGACCTACTAACAGAGAAAAGGTAACAAAGATAAGATGAGGGGAATACAGGAATATCTTCCTCCCAAAAATGCCATAAAAGTGTTGTCTAGCTGAAGTTCTGAAAATGAAGAAAAGAACTTATTTTTGCCAAAGCTTGTTTGCCTGTGCCTAGTGGCAATATGAATTTAGAAAATTTTTAAGAGAAAAATTATATCCCTGAGGGAAACTTTTGTTCATTTTAAGTAACTAGAATGATTTACAGAGTTCCAGGAGCTGGAGTATGGACAATAAACATAAACGGACTGGCCCAGTTCTATTGTGCAGAAGATAATTGTGGCTGCTGAGTAGTTCGTTCTTTACTGAACAAACTTAGAATGATATTTCATGAACCACTCCTTGAATAGATGAAGTCTTGCCTCTGACAAGTCTTTTGTGTAGTATGGGTGATAAAAATAAGATTTGCAGGTGGCTTGTCAAGCACTCAGCTGGGAGAAATAATGCCAGTTTGGAATCAGCTGTTACTTGTGTTATAAGGTGATGTGATAGGCAGAAACACAGGAAGGTATTTTGCATAAATCCACTGTGATTTAGATTGTTAAAACTACAGTCAATTTACAGCTATGGAGATTTTTAACTCTCTATCAACTCAAGTAGCTTTCTCAAATCAATGAAATACTTCAACTGTCCATGTTCTTCTTTGTTCTCCTTTGCTAAAAGTTGAACCAAAGCTAGGCAAAATCAGCTTTGCTCTTCATCCTGGCTAGACTCAGACCCCACTGAATTTGGTAAGTTTTTCACTGGCCTCGGTTTTGATCTGATCTGCAAACAGTATGGTTTTGCCAGCTTTCATAATTTCCCTTGAAGTCCTGTCTACTGGAAGCATCTGATTGGGGAAAATCTTTTGATATATGTTTTTAAAGTAAGCTTTTAACTTTCATGGTTGCGGAGAAGATGACAAAAAATGTAACTCAGTGTGTTCTCTCAACAATAACTTTTGATTAGGATTGGCAACAAATCTGTTTTGTAGTTTGGTTTTTTTGGGTTTTTTTTCGGTTTTTTGTTTTTTTTTTTATTTCTAGGCTGCCAAATCCTGGAAGGTAGGATAGCTCATGGCTCACTCTGCTTTAGCTGTCTCTTCCAGTTAGCCATGGACTATACTTTTCTTTGTCCTTATCTGTAAACACAGAAGTACCTTCTCTTTTTGTCCCTTGTGGTTCTTGCTAGTTGTGAACTCTTTTTCACTGCAGCTGCTGTAATAATTATCTCTGCATGCTGGTGTAATTTATCTGTACTTCACTTCAATTACATGGCATTTTCCTTGTTTCTTGAACAATTCTCTTTAAAATTTTCAGCATTTAAGGAACTACTGAAATAGCAAGAATGGTCTTTTGCTGTATGAATAACTTTCTCTTGTCTTGGGCTAATTTGCCCTTGAGTATTTAATGCAGTGTCTATTACTGCTTGCTTGTTACCTTATGCCCTTTTTGCCTTAGATAACATTCATGATTAACTCCACTTGCCAGATCCCAGGGATTGCTGAAGCCCAGTATCGTTATTTTCCTTGGTCTTCAGCTTCCTTTCATTGGAAGAGTGGACTCTGTGGTTGTTTTTAGCCTTATTACATTCTAACAGTTCCTCTCTAGCTGTACAAATCTAAACCATCTGTTCCCCAAATAATTTTTCTCCCCTTTTGAAATTAAAGATGTCTTCAGTGCACTCTAGCCATTTGATGGATTGTCATCCTGTTTTCCTATGTATGGACGGGTAAAGGCCTTGCTACTATAGTGTTCAATTCTTTAAATGCTTCAGTGTGTGCATTGCATTTCCATGGCAAATTTTTTTGTGGGCAGGGGCAGCTGCAGAGGTGGCTTCTGTGACAAGACACCAGAAGATGCCCCCAAGTCAGACAGAGCCAGTTCCAGCTGGCTCCAAGAGGGACTCGTTGCTGGCCAAAGCTAAGCCAATCAGCAACATTGGTAGCACTTCTAGAATCATAGAACCATAGAATATCTCAGGTTGGAAGGGATCCATAAGGATCATCAAGTCCAACTCCCTGCTCCTTGCAGGACTACCTAAACCTAAACCGTATGACTAGGAGCATCATCCAGATGCTCCTTGAACTCTGACAGGCTTGGTGCCCTGACCACTTCCCTGGGGACCTGTTCCAGTGACCAACCACCCTCTCAGTGAAGAACCTTTTCCTAATGTCCAGTCTGAACCTCCCATAATGCAGCTTCATTCCGTTTCCTCATGTCCTGTTGCTGGTCACAAGAGAGAGGAGATCAGCACCTCCCCCTCCACTGCCCCTCTTGAGGAAGTTGTAGACTGCAATGAGGTCACCCCTCAGCCTTCTCTTCTCTAAGCTGAACAAACCAAGTGACCTCAGATGCTCCTTATAAGTCTTGCCCTTGAGACCTTTCACCATCTTGGTTGCCCTCCTCCGGACACACTCTAATAGTGTGATGTTCTTATATTGAGGCACCCAAAACCACACACAGTACTCGAGGTGGGGCCACACCAGTGCAGTGTAGAGTGGGACAATCAGCTCCCTCGACCGGCTAGGTGTGCTGCTAGGTGCTAGGATGCACCCCAGGACACAGTTGGCCCTTTTGGCTGCCAGGGCACACTGTTGACTCATATTCAACTTGCCATTGACCCAAACCCCCAGATCTCTTTCTGTGGGGCTGCTCTCCAGCCTCTCATCCACCAGTTTGTACATATAACCAGGATTACCCCATCCCAGGTGCAGAATCTGGCACTTGCTCTTGTTAAATTTCATATGGTTGGTGATTGCCCAGCTCTCTAGTCTATCTAGATCTCTCTGTAAGGCCTCTCTACCCTTAAGGGAGTCCACAGCTCCTCCTAATTTAGTATCATCAGCAAACTTACTTAATGTACTGTGATAACATATTTAAGAAAGGGTAAAAAATGCTGCACAACAGCAGCTGGGAGAGAGGAGTGAGAAAATGTGAGAGAAACAACCCTGCAGACACCAAAGTCACTGAAGAAGAAGGCAAATGTGCTCCAGTTGCTGGAGCAGAGATTCCCCTGCAGCCTGTGGTGAAGACTATGGTCATGCAGGTTGTCCCCTGCACCCCATGGAGGTCCATGGTGGAGCGCATATCCACCCTGCAGCCCATGGAGGACCCCGTGCCAGAGCAGGCAGCTGTGCCCTGAAGAAAGCTGCAGCCTGTGGAGAGCCCACACTGGAGAAGGCTCCTGGCAGGAACTGTCCCCCCATGAGGGGATCCTTGCTGGAGCAGGCCATTCCTGAAGGACTGCACTCTGTGGAAAAGCCCCATGCTGAAGGGCGTGAGGAGGAAGGAGCAGCAGAGACAAAGCATTATGAACTGTCTGCAGTCCCCACTCCCCATTCCCCTGCACTGCTGGTGGGGGGAGGAGGTAGAAGAGTTGAGAGTGAAGTAGAGTCTGAGAAGAAGGAAGGGGTGGGGGGAAGGTGTTTTTAGATTTGTTCTTACTTCTCATTATCCTACTCTGATTAATTGGCAATAAATGACATTAATTTCCCTTAGTCAAGTCTGTTTTACCTGTGATGGTAACTGGCAAGTGATATCCCTGTCCTTACCTCAACTCACAAGCTTTTTGTCCTGTTTTTCTCCCCCTGTCCTATGAGAACGGGGGAGGATAGAGCAGCTCGGTGAGCAGCTGGCAGACATCCAAGGTCAACCCACCACACTGTGGTACTGCAGAAAGCCCCCTCTCCCTGACCAAGAGTTTTTGAATAGGTATCCTATTATATCACCACTCCTTTTGTCTTCCTGTGCATGTTTTAAACAAGTTTTCCACTCACCTCCTCCTGAGTTTCAGGACAGAATAGATATACTGTTGTTACAAACAGTCCTAAAACTCCCCCTTTTTTTAATTTCCTATCTTTTCCTAAGCAAACTGTATCGATCTGTAACAATTTGCCCAAGCAAGCTCCTGTAATGTCATTTCAGTCATAGCTTTGATAATTTATTAAAAATTTAATCCCATTCACATCCACCCCATGCACTAATTCTAGCCTATTTGTTAAAGGGAATTGGCAGGATTTTCCCTGATAGCCACTCATAAATTCTTTTCTGCCTTGTTCAGTTTAGTCGTCTTTTGATACCCTTAATGCTGGATTGAACATATTTTGATTATCTTTCTATGATGAATAAAAAAGGAACATCAAATGAGTTACGACAAAGGAAGATGTAACTTTTTAGATTGGTTTCTGTGAACTAGCTGTTTCAGAACATCTGTATTGTGATGACCATTCAGGACAGTAAGAACTCTAATAGCATAAAGTAACACAATACCAAATGTATTCACTGCACAGAAGAGAGATGTGGCATTTGCCTATGAAGCATATGCTTTTATAAGGTGTGCTGGTTTTGGCTGCAATAGAGTTAATTTTCTTCATAGAAGCTAGTATGAGGCTATGTTTTGGATTTAGTATGAGAATAACGTTGACAACACACTGATGTTTTAGTTGTTGCTAAGTAGTGCTTACACTAAGTCAAGGACTTTTCAGCTTCTTGTGCTCTACTGACTGAGAAGGCTGGAGATACACGAGAAGTTGGGAGGCGACACAGCTGGGACAGCTGATCCCAGCTGACCAAAGGGATATTCCGTATCATATGATGTCATGCTCAGCATGTAAAGCTGGGGGAAGAAGATGGAAGGGGGCAATGTTCATAGTGATGGCATTTATCTTCCGAAGTAACGGTTAAGTGTGATGGAGCCCTGCTTTCCTGGAGATGGTTGAATACCTGTCTGCCGATGGGAAGTAGTGAATGAATTCCTTATTTGGCTTTGCTTGTGCACGCAGCTTTTGCTTTACCTATTAAACTGTCTTTATCTCAACCTATGAGTTTTTTCAATTTTGCTCTTCCAATTCCCCATCCCACCGTGGGGGGGAGTGAGCGAGTGGCTGTGTGGTGCTTACTTGCTGGCTGGGGTGAAGACCCTTTCAGAGTGTCAGGGCTCAGAGTGCAAACCCCCCACCCCTCCTGTGGATTTGGCTGTTTGGGCTGAAGGCAGCTTAAATACGGTGCAGGTACTCTTTGCTCAGGAGTAGCTTTTCAGCTGAGGCTCTCATACATGCGTCTTTCCCAATCTGTGTTTGAGCCATTCCTGTGCCTGGCTGATACAGATCCTGTCTGACACATGATCTTGACTCCCTGGCTTGATCTCAGATCTGCTTCATTGCTCTGAGCTTGTCTGGAAATGTGGACTGTTGGCTGAACCTGGTTACCATCACTGTACCTGCTCTGCCCTTCTTGCTCAGGTACAGGGGACTGGGCCCTTTTCAGTGTGGACACTGCCTCTGCCTGCCTTCTTGTCACCCTCAGATCCCAATTGGTTTCCGCTGAGGCTTAGCCTGCTCTTGCTACTCCCTGTCACAGAGCTGTTGGAAAGTGAATAATTTTGCAACATGACAAGGCTGAAGATTTTACCTACCCTGACTGACTGTGTCTCCATATGCTAGGAAAAAAAATCCATGATATTAACAAGCATCTGATACTTTGCTATGTACGAAAGGGTTTATATAAACTGGTTGCCAACAGTGGCAAAGGACTGAAATTGGTGGGCCAAGAGGTTTGTGTTTTCTGCCATCCCTGAAAGTAAATCCTTTAACCTTGCTGTGCAATTCTGCATGCTCATTGCCCAGTACTATGCCCAAAGTCAATGTCTGACTCTGCTTTGGCCTACCTAAAAGCTGTTTATGCTTGCCTGAACTGGCTCTGGTGAGAACTAGAGGCTGTTGTTCTGAGAATTAGTCATGGAATTCAAATCCAAGTGTTAGGCAACCTATAAGTAATCTAGTTTCTCCCTGTTCATGGGCTTAAAGGCCACCACATTGTTACCTCTTTTACAGGAAGAGGTACTGTAAACCTTAGAGTGGTTAAAACCAAGATCTTTAAATGGGTCAATGAGGTCAGGAGAAGGGAAGCAACAAAGTTACAGAATGATAATTAAATCTTAAGAGAGAAAAATATGACTGAGGAGAAACAGCGTATGTGAGCTCTTTTTAAGGACAAGAGGAAAAAAAAAAGAAAGCCTTGTGAAAAAGTAGACTAGCTGCTCTCTTGTTACATGCTTAAGTGAGAATCTCTTTGTACCAAGACAAAAGGAAATTGCTGTGGGGCAAGGTAGTGTGATTTTTTTTTCCCCACTGACCTGCTACCTTCTGAAGAGATGACAAGCATCAAAATCACATCATTACATAGTCTGTTTCTTCAGACTGAAGTGAACTCTCACATGAATAGGGAGTGATTTATCAGTTGACTCCTTATGGTGAAGAATGTGTGAAGAGCACTCATTAACCATGAATTAGACAGCTAGAAGATGAGTGAACTATTACTCACATAATTCAGTCATCTAATTATCACAGACAATTGATGCAATCATTCTGCTTCATTTGGTCAAGGATAAAAGGCCTGATTCTGATACTCTCTAATTGTGCAAATGGTGCCTTGACTTTACGGGGGATGATTTCCAAGCCTGGACTCAGAAGCGATGAATTATTCACTCTGGTAAAATTTAAATTCTTAATTTTCCTTTTGTTTCACAGGGAACAGCCAATGTGTTCTTTGGAGTCCACAGACCACAGACATACATAATGTTTTAAAAACACATTTCTGCTGATTGATCTGAATGATCAGACAATTGACTTATTTCTGGGACTGACACACTGTCTCCAAACCCAAGTATCCAAATTTATGATTCTCTAAATTAATACATTTGCCTTAAAATAAAGAATATATATATATTGGAATTTTTTCTGGCGCTTCTGAACACTGAAAGTATGCTTTGTTTTTCTTTGTGACCACTAAGATTACACAAGTTTAGCATTTTGTATTACTAGAGGATGAAATTCTCACATTGTCATATGGCTTCAGGACCTAGAACTTTAAACAGAACTCCAGAGACAGCAAAATTAATGGTAGCATCCCAAAGATTTGGAAAAACTGTTGTCCCCCTCAAGATACAGCAATACAATTCCAAAGAATGACTATTTTTTCAGAATGAAATGACTGTTCAGGCTTTGCTTTCCTTTGCCCTTTCACTTGGCAGGTGATTGTTTTCCAAAGAGGGGACTATACTGTAATCTTCCCTATTCATAGTGTAAAACTTATGAGTGTTTTTTCCTCATTATTTCTCACTAAAACATTGGTAAAGCATCCAGATAACCACTGCACAAGACCTATGGGTTTTCTTACCTGACTTTACTCCAATGATCTTCTTAATTTTTGTCATGCTAATGCAAGGACTTTTTTTAAATAACAATTTACAGTAGGTATGTATCACTAAGCCACTGCATTTCTCTCTGTTAGTCAGCATGCGGTGTTTTATTAGTTGTTTTCACTTCCTCGTTTCTAAAGGCACTACTGTTCTTTGTAATTACAATTCTAGGTAAAGCAGACATTTGTATAGATTCAAACCTGTTCTGTTAAACATGCTTGAGCTTTTTCATGTAGAGCACTATTACCACCTTGTGGCCATTTAGGCCATCTGTTACTACACTCAGAAGAATAGGACTTGTGTATACTGCAGCCTTCTAAATCGGCAGCCTTCTCTGCTTTATAGTTGTCCTTTGCTTTCACCTGGATGTACAAAAAATAGAGAACTAAAGCATTAAGAACAAACAACCCTAACATGTTCTGCTTATTATTTTAAAATCAAAAACATTTCTTTAAAAGAAAAAAAAAAAGCTATAAACCTTGATCCTGCAAATATTTTAACCTTTTCTTCTGGAAACCCTTACCATGTTTCCCTCAAAGTTTAGCAAGTTGGGGTTGTTTACCTTTAGGAAAAGAATCCAAAAGGGTTGTGAGACAGGTCGTAGTAACTGTCTTGAAACATACTTATTTCAGATGGAAACATCAAGAGAAGCAGAGGCTCTCCTACCCTCTTGCCACCAGGCAGAAGGAGGGAACCTAAGAGACGAAGGGGGATGCAAACAGATCCCTGCTCAGCACAGCAGGCAAATCCTCTCCTGGCCTACCTCACCTTCCCAGGTGCTCTTACACAATAGGTATGAGCCTCTGGAACTTGAGGGCCAGGACGATGATGATGCGGACGAAGATGCATCCAGGGGGTTGACTAGGGTGAGCCAGTCGACCCCACACATTACAACTGCTGCTGGTAAGAAAAAAAGAAGGGTAATTGTCATAGGTGACTCCCTTCTGAGGGGAACAGAGGGCCCGGTATGCCAACTGAACCCATCCCATAGGGAAATCTGCTGCCTCCCTGGGGCCCGGGTCAGAGACATTACTAGGAAGCTCCCTAGACTGGTACAACTGATTATTACCCATTCTTGGTTGTTCAGGTTGGCAGTGATGACGTAGCTGAGAGAAGTCCAAAGATGATCAAAAGGGATTTCAGAGAACTGGGGCGATTTCCTGAAGTATTGGGAGCGCAGGTAGTGTTTTCCTCCATCCCTTCAGTAGCAGAGAGGAATACGGAAAGGAACAGGAAGACCCACGACATTAACACATGGCTCAGAGGCTGATGCCAGCGGTGGAATTTTGGGTTTTTTAATCATGGGGCAGTTTACATGGCACCAGGCCTGCTGGAGACAGATGGGGTTCACCTGTCTTAAAGGGTGAAAAGGATTCTAGCTCAGGAGTTAGCAGACCTCATCGAGAGAGCTTTAAACTAGATGCGAACGGGGAAGGGGATAAAACCAGGCTTGCTAGGGATGAGCCTAGGGGTGGCATCCCTGTGTTGGAGATAAGATCAATAGCCCAACTGAAGTGCATTTACACCAATGACCACAGTGTGGGCAATAAATGGGAGGAGCTGGAAGCCATTGCATGGCGGGAAAACTATGATGTGGTCGCCATCATGGAAACACGGTGGGATAACTCTCATGACTGGAATGCCACAATGGATGGCTATAAGCTCTTCAGAAGGGATAGGCAAGGAAGGAGAAGTGGGGTAGCCCTGTATGTTAGGGAGTGTTTTGACTGTCTAGAGCTCAACGACAGTAATGATAAGATCAGGTTAAGATCAGGGGGAAGGCCAACAAGGCAGATATCCTGGTGGGAGTCTGTTATAGACCACGCAACCAAGATGAAGAAACAGATGAAGCATTCTACAAGCAGCTGGCTGAAGTCTCACGATCGCTAGCCCTTGTTCTTGTGGGAGACTTCAACTTACCAGATACCTGCTGGAAGTACAACAAAGCAGAGAGGAAACAGTCTAGGAGGTTCCTGGAGTGTGTGGGAGATACAACTTCCTGATGCAGCTGGTAAGCGAGCCAACCAGGGGAGGTGCCCCACTGGACCTGCTGTTTACGAACAGAGAAGGACTGGTGGGTGATGTGGTGGTCGGAGACCATCTTGGGCACAGCGACCCCGAAATGATAGAGTTTTCGATTCTTGGAGAAGTAACAAGGGGGGTCAGCAAAACCACTATCCTGGACTTCAGAAAGGCAGACTTTGTCCTGTTTAGGAGTCTGGTTGAGAGCGTCCTTGGGAGGCAGTCCTGAAAGGCAAAGGAGTCCAGGAAGGCTGGACATTTTTCAAGAAAGAAGTCTCAAAAGCGCAGGAGCAGGCTGTCCCCATGTGCTGAAAGACGAGCTGACGAAGAAGAAGACTGGCCTGGCTGAACAGGGAGCTTTTGCTGGGACTCAGGAAAAAAAAAAAAAAGTTTACTATCTTTGGAAGAAGGGGCAGGCAACTCAGGAAGACTACAAGGATATTGTTAGGTTATGCAGAGAGAAAATTAGAAAGGCAAAAGCCCAGCTAGAACTTAAACCGGCCACTGCAGTTAAAGATAACAAAAAAAGTTTTTACAAATATATCGGCAACAAAAGGAAGGCCAAGGAGAATCCCCATCCTTTATTGGATGCAGAGGGAAACATCGCCACAAAGAATGAGGAGAAGGCTGAGGTACTTAGTGCCTTCTTTGCCTCAGTCTTTAATAGTCAGACTAATTATCCTCAGGGTATCCAGCCCCCTGAGCTGGGAGACGGAGATGGGAAGCAGAATAATCCAAGCAGGCCCCAATAATCCAAGAGATAACAGTTAATGACCTGCTACTCCACCTAGATGCCCACAGGTCTATGGGGCCAGATGGGATCCATCTGAGGATACTGAGGGAGCTGGCAGAGGAGCTCGCCAAGCCACTTTCCATCATCTATCAGCAGTGCTGGTTAACCAAGGAGGTCCCAGCTGACTGGAAGTTAGCTAATCTGACACCCATCTACAAGAAGGGTCAGAAGGAGGATCCAGGGAACTACAGGCCTGTCAGCTTGACCTCGGTGCCAGGGAAGGTCATGGAGCAGATCATCTTCAGTGCCATCACGCAGCATGTGCAGGACAATCGGGGATCAGGCCCAGTCAGCATGGGTTCATGAAAGGCAGGTCCTGCTTGACCAACCTGATCTCCTTCTATGACAAGATGACGCGCTTGGTGGATGATGTAAAGGCTGTGGATGTTGTCTACCTGGACTTTAGTAAAGCCTTTGACATGGTTTCCCACAGCATTCTCCTGGAGAAAATGGCTGCTTATGGCTTGTATAAGTAAGTGCACTCTTGCTGGGCAAAGAACTGGCTGAATGGCCAAGCCCAGAGAGTGGTGGTGAATCGAGTCAAATCCAGTTGGCGGACCGGTCACGAGTGGTGTTCCCTAGGGCTCAGTATTGGGTCCGGTCCTGTTCAATAACTTTATCTATGATCAGGACAAAAGGATCGAGTGCACCCTCAGTAAGACTGCAGACAACACCAAGTTGGGTGCAAGCGTTGATCTGCTTGAGGGTAGAAAGGCCCTGCAGAGGGACTTGGACAGGCTGGATCGTTGGGCCAAGGCCAACTGAGGTTCAGCAAGGCTAAGCGCCAGATCCTGCACTTGGATCACAACAACCCCATGCAACACTACAGGCTTGGGGAAGAGTGGCTGAGGAGCTGCTTGGCGGAAAAGGACCTGGGGATGCTGGTTGAGAGCCAGCGGAACATGAGCCAACAGTGTGTCTGGGTGGCCAAGAGGGCCAAAGGCATCCTGGCTTGTATCAGAAATAGTGTGGCCAGCAGGACTAGGGAGGTGATAGTGCCCCTGTACTTGGCAGTGGTGAGGCCGCACCTTGAATACTGTGTTCAGTTTTGGGCCCCTTGCTACAAGAAGGACATTGACATGCTAGAGTGTGTCCAAAGAAGGGCAACGACACTGGTTAAGGGTCCAGAGAACAAGTCATACGAGGAGCAGCTGAGGGAACTGGGGTTGTTTAGCCTGGAGAAGAGGAGGCTGAGGGGAGACCTTATCATTCTCTACAACTACCTGAAAGGAGGTTGTAGTGAGGTGGGGGTTGGTCTCTTCTCCCAGGTAGTAAGCATCAGGACAAGAGGAAATGGCCTCAAGTTGAGTCAGGGGAGATTTAGATTAGATATTAGGAAAAATTTCTTCATGGAGAGAGTGGTTAGGCATTGGAACAGACTGCCCAGGGAAGTGGTGCAATCACAGTCCCTGGAAGTGTTCAAAAAACGTGTGGTTGTGGTGCTCAGGGACATGGTTTAGAGGTGGACCTGGCAGTTAGGTTAATGGTTGGACTTAATGATCTCAGAGGTCTTTTCCAACCTTAATGATTCTATGATTCTATACCGGTTTAGTAATAGCAAAGAGAAAAATCATTCCCATGTCCAGGGTGAATAAAATAAGTGCTTGATAGAAAAGGCAGAAGAAAATTTCAGTTCTATATCAGGAAATGCTTTCTAATAGTAAAGGACAGTGAAGCGCTCACTGACTAGTTTGTTGGAGGGATTGTGGAGACTTTAACACTGGAGGTCTTAAAAACAAGGACTCTTCAGATATGGTTTATGACTGGCTGATCTTGCTGTGAACTAGAAAATAATTTAGATGACCTCTTGCATTTCTTTCCTGTCCAACAACTTTACAAGCTGAAGAATTATTGGACTTGCAAGTGGGAAAAGTGCCTCTGTGAGGAATTCCTGGCATTTCCTTGGTAGACTGGCTGGCTTGATTGTTTATTTATTTATGTTAGGAAAGGATACCATGACAGAATAATTTCTTGTAAAGTAAGAAGTGGCTTCTGAATAAAAAAAAACGTTTTGTCTAGAATTTCTCCATAGATTTCTTCTGTCTTCTTTTCTTGTATAAATTAATAAAGCTACAGCTACCAAAACTATGAGAAAGAGTTACCAGAGGCCATCTTCTTGTTTGTGTTAGAGCCATAGAAATCATCTCTTGACACAACTTTAGTAGCTGCACTGCATATCTCTCTCCAACACCAGCCTTGAGAGTCTTCAAGATTTCTCCTGAAAGTCTTGAATCTTGAGTCTTCAAGATTTCTCCTTTGCTCACTTAAAAAAAAATTTCAGCCCCAAGGCCAGCACAAAATTAAGTCCCTGCTGATATATACTTACTTCCAAATGCTGCAGTTTAAAGACTATATGTAGCTTTCTCATTGAAAAAAAAATATCCAGAAACCGCATGCATGGACACCTACTGCTGTTGATTCCCAAAATCCTGGCAGCATAGTGTAGCTTCCAATTTCAGGTATAGTGGCTTACCTCTGTTGAGAATAAAACCCCAAAGAGAGAAATAATCCAGGTAGCAACATGAAGTCATCTTGTTTAACAGTTGTTTGTTCAAACATCTGCTCTTACTCTTAAGACTGGCTTTTCAACTGGTACAAATCAATGTTGCGTCCCAGAAGTCAACAAATTATTTCAGTTGGTACCATTCCAGCCTTTGGCATTCTAGATCAGCAGCAGTAAGCTACCAAGCAAGCAGGGGCAGAAGACTGACTTGTCTGAGCAGGGATCTTCTAGATCTTTGGTGGAAAAGGAAAGTGTATGGACATTGTAAGCAAGGACAGGCGATACAGCAGGACTACAGAGATGCTGTTTGCCGTTGTAGGGAGAAAATTAGTGTGGCCAAAGCTTGATTAGAGTTCAAGCTGGCCAGTACTGTGAAGGACAACAAAAAGGGCTTTTTAAAAAATGTTAACAGCAAAAGGAAGAGGATCAGAGATGATAACATTGATCTGTTACTTGATGAGGTTGGTCACCACAGAAATAGGGACGTAGACAAAGCAGAGACATTCAATGCCTTCTTCACGTCTGTCTTTAACAGCAATGGTGGACCCTGGGACCCCTGGAGCCCTGTGTTGGAAGACTGACTGGGGGGATGATAAACTCCCAGACGACTCTGAACTTGGTTGAGACTTGCTGCTCCAGCTGGGAGCACATAAATCTACGAGGCCTGGTGGCATTCATCCCAGGGTACTAAAAGAGCTGGCCGATGTTATCGTGGGACCTCTCTCCATTATTTTTCAATGATCTTGGGAATGTGGAGAGGTCCCAGCCAACTGGAAGCTGGCAAATGTTGTCCCAATTTTCAAGAAGGGTAAGAAGGAAGGCCCTGGTAATTACAGGCCTGTCAGTCTCAATTCAGTGCCTGGTAAAATCACAGAGAACGTTATTCTGGGAGTTATTGAAAAACAATTGAGAGACTATGTAGACATCGGTCATAGCCAACATGGGTTCACGAGGGGAAAGTCCTGTTTAACTCCTTTTATGACAAGGTCAACTGTCTAGTTGACCAAGGGAAGCCAGTAGATGTGGGGTTTTTGGGATTTTAGCAAAGCTTTTGATAGCTGTCTCTCACAGTATCCTTCTGGACAAAGTGTCCAGCATACAGCTAGGCAAGTCCATAATATGTTGGGTGAACAACTGGCTGATGGGCCGGGCTCAAAGGGTTACATCAGGCTGGAAAACCAGTCACCAGTGGGGCTCCCCAGGGCTCAATTTTAGGGCCATTGCTCTTTAATGTTTTTATAAAGGATCTGGATGCAGGAGTTGAATGTACGTTAAATAAGTTTGCTGATGATACTAAATTAGGAGGAGCTGTAGACTCCCTTAAGGGTAGAGAGGCCTTACAGAGAGATCTAGATAGACTAGAGAGCTGGGCAATCACCAACCATATGAAATTTAACAAGAGCAAGTGCCAGATTCTGCACCTGGGATGGGGTAATCCTGGTTATATGTACAAACTGGGGAGATGAGAAACTGGAGAGCAGCCCCACAGAGGGCAAGACTTATGAGGAGCAACTCACTTGGTTTGTTCAGCTTATAGAAGAGAAGGCTGAGGGGTGACCTCATTGCAGTCTACAACTTCCTCAAGAGGGGCAGTGGAGGGGGAGGTGCTGATCTCCTCTCTCTTGTGACCAGCAACAGGACATGAGGAAACGGAATGAAGCTGCATTATGGGAGGTTCAGACTGGACATTAGGAAAAGGTTCTTCACTGAGAGGGTGGTTGGTCACTGGAACAGGTCCCCAGGGAAGTGGTCAGGGCACCAAGCCTGTCAGAGTTCAAGGAGCATCTGGATGATGCTCCTAGTCATACGGTTTAGGTTTAGGTAGTCCTGCAAGGAGCAGGGAGTTGGACTTGATGATCCTTATGGATCCCTTCCAACTCAAGATATTCTGTGGTTCTATATTTCCATTTTACCAAATATTACAAGTAATATTTCCAAATTTAGAAAGTCAACAAAAAACACACAGTGGTATAAAAACATATAGTGACACAAAAAACATACAAAAACTTTTAAAGCTCTGTACACTGCAATGCTATTGAGATGTGTGAGCCACTCATGCCTGAATTAGAACCCAAATTGCTAATATTGCTTCAGGGCTGGCACAACTGAACAGAAAATGATCCCATGAAAATATGGTACGTGTCCCCTCTGATTGTGATTTTACTAGGAAGTGGCACTAGGGAGCTCAGAAGGGAAGTGCCATGATACCAGGTAATGATGAAGGGTTCCAATATACAGGGTTGTGCATTCAGGGCTTTCTGGCTTTTGTCAGAACATGAATGTATATGCAGTGTTCATTCTTATATTTATCTTTTCTTTCTTCTAAAGGAAGATCTTTCCTGCTGCAAGCCATAGTTTTAAGTCTTTATGTCATTTTAGTATTATTAATTCTACAATGAATTGGAGGTTGTCCTGGTTTCGGCTGGGATGGAGTTAATTTTTTTCCTAGTAGCTGATATAGTGCTACCACTATATGTCGGACTTAGTATGAGAATAATGTTGATAACACACTGATGTTTTAGTTGTTGCTAAGTAGTGCTTACGCTAGTCAAGGACTTTTAAGCTTCTCATGCCCTGCCAGCGAGAAGCTGGGAGGGGGCACAGCCAGGACAGCTGACCCAAACTGGTCAAAGGGCTATCCCATACCACATGACATCATGCTTAGTGCATAAACTGCGGGGAGTTGTCCAGCGGGTGGCGACCGCTGCTCGGGAGCTGGCTGGGCATTGGTCAGTGGATGGTGAGCAATTGCATTGTGCATCACTTGTATATTATTATTATTATTATTATTATTATTATTATTATTATTATTATTATTATTATTATTATTATTATTATTATTATTATTATTATTATTATTCCTTCTTTTTCTGTCCTATTAAGCTGTCTTTATCTCAACCCATGAATTTTACTTCTTTTTTCCCCGATTGTCTCCCCCATCCCACTGGGCGGGGGAAGTGAGTGAACAGCTGTGTGGTGTTTAGCTGCCTGCCGGGTTAAACCACAACAGTCCTTTTGGTGCCCAATGTGGAGCACAAAGGGTTGAGATAACAACAGATCTGACTGGAGTGTGTTAAGGCAAATTTGTTACAAGCATTCATTATATTGATTTAATAGTTGCTGGTCACAATGTTGATTTAAGTGCTCTGAAAGTTGGCATGCTTGCTCTCAAGGTTGTGTTATGTAACACCTTACTTGCAGTATATGTTCCCTATTGTGATGTTTATCACCACTGGGAGCTGGATCAAGGTTACCATTTTGCTGCACTATGTAACACTGGCTTATGATATGATAAAATTATTGGTTGTGACACTAATCAGTTATTAGTACTCGGCATTGCCATCATCTCCATACCTCAGGAGTGACCTCTCAGAAACTACTAATAATTACACTCTTTACCTTTTCTCCTCGGAGAACCAATGTATAGGGGAGATGGGGGGGACACTTTTCCCCATTCCTTCACCTTCCTGTTCTCCTTCAGGCTAGTTACAACAGCTCTTGAGAATTTTGAATATCCTTGGGATGTTCAAACCAGCATGGTCCTATTGCTATGCCTCCTGAATGTGGTTCAGATCTTGTTTAGGGTTAAACAACTATTTAAGAATACCATCCAGAGATCTACCCCCCGTGAGAGGCACTGTGGCTACGCAGACCCTGGTGACAGGCACTGCAGTTACTCCAACCCTCGTGACAGGCACTGTGGCTACTCAAACCCTGGTGACAGGCACTGCAGCTACTCAAACCCCTGTGACAGGCACTGCAGCTGAACCAGAGAACCAACCCATCCCAGTATAAGTTGCCCCTATACACAAGAAGAAATACACAAGAAAATCAGCTCATGTAGTAAGGGATGAAGATGAACCAGGGCCATCACGAGAACATGAGGAGGAAGAGGCAGAACCTATAAATGAGATGGTAACCACCTGATTCCTATCCCTGAGTGAGCTGTGAGATATGCAAAAAGATTTCAGTCATCATCCAGGCGAGCACATTGTTACCTGGCTGCTCCAATGCTGGGATAACAGGACCAGTAGCCTGGAATTAGAGGGTAGGGAAGCCAAGCAGCTGCGATCCTGTTCTAGGGAAGGGGGAATTAACAAAGCAATTGGAAAAGGGGCACAAGCCCTCAGCCTCTGGAGGCAACTCCTGTCAGGTGTGAAGGAAAGGTATCCCTTCAAGGAAGACATTATATGTCACTCGGGCAAGTGGGCCACCATGGAGAGAGGTATCCAGTACCTGAGGGAATTAGCCGTGCTGGAGGTGATTTATAATGACCTGGACAACGAGCAGTTATCCAAAGATCCAGATGAAGTTAGCTGCACATGACCATGTGGGGGAAGTTTGTATGGAGTGCACCATCGTCACATGCAAACTCATTGGCAGTAATGACATGGAAAGATGGAGAGGAACAGATGGTGGATGAATTGGCTGGCCAACTCCAGCAATATGAAGAAAGTCTCTCTTACTCCCTACGGGCCTGCATCTCAGCTGTGGAAAAACAGCCGTGGGAGTTCCAACGATTCAAAGAGGTTATGTCCTTCTCCCCAACTGTATGAACCAGTATCTCAGCTATTAGGAGTAAGCGTTCCTCTGCTCAAGCGGGAGGATACAGCAGGTATACACCATGGGCCACCCTGTGGTTTTACCTGCGTGACCATGGAGAGGACATGAGGAAGTGGAATGGAAAATATACCCCGACCCTAGAGGCACGAGTATGTGAGTTGCAAGGAAAAACAATCACAAAAGGGGCTTCTTCCAGGAAAATTGCTGCTTCAGCTTCCAGTGGGCAGTTCCCCTTACAGAGTAGGAGGGCTGATCTTACTTCTGATCTAAATGAAGGGACTCCAGACTCATATCTACAAGAAGTGAGTAACAAATACTATGACCAGGACTAGAGGGGCCTTGCCTCCAGCCAGCTGGAGGAAAGGGACAACCAGGTTTACTAGACCGTGTGGATTCAGCAGCCTGACATATCAGCCCCACAGGAGTATAAGGCTCTAGTGGACACCGGTGCACAATTACCCTAATGCCATCAAGCTATAAAGGGGCAGAACCCATCTGTATTTCTGGAATTACAGGGGAATCCCAACAGCTGTATTGGAGGCCAAAGTGAGCCTAACTGGGAATGAGTGGCAAAAGCACCCCATTGAGGAGAGGGTATTTCAAGGTCCCAAAAAGGTACTGGTGGGCTTTTGGTATAGCTGCCTTGGAGACGGAAGAAATTAAACAGCTGTCTACCGTGCCTGGTCTCTTGGAGGACCCTTCTGTTGTGGGGTTGCTGAGGGTCAAAGAACAACAGGTGGCAATCGTTACTGCAATGGTGCACTGGTGGCAATATCACACCAACCGGGGGGAGTGAGTGAATGGCTGCATGGCATTTCGTTGCCTGCTGGGTTAAACCACAACAGAAGGTCTGCAAGAATTTTTCCCAGATTGTGTAGTGTAAGTTTTCAGAAGGAGATGCAAGTCCCAGTTTCTAGCACAATTTTAAGCATTATGGTACCAAAGTCTTACGATCTTTCTGAGGAGATTTAGGTGATGTTTGCCTCATAAACTTGATCCAGCCAAGCATTTCTCAGGTTTTAGCTGTGGGGACCCAGGCACTGTCATAGCATACGCACACTTGACTGACTGTATTTGCCAGTGCAGGGTGTTCTGTATTGCATAAGCAAAAGATATGGCCCATGTCGGCCCAGAGCATGTAATTACAATGTTACTATGTATTTACCTTGACAATTTTAGCAGGTTTTTTTGGCATTGAGATGTTGGTGAGATCATTTTATTTGCTGGCTAACATCACATTTGTGCTTAGATATTTGTAAACCAATAGTAACAAAGACCAGCTTTTGATAGTACAAGTTAGTTAGTAGTGTTCTCCAGGCTTCAATCTGTAAAGGGTCAGGCTTTTGAATGTATTTTGGCATCCTAAAATTCAGATTAGTATCAAGTTGGATTTATAAGTACACACAAGTTCTTACTTTAATAATGGTTCAGATTGCATATAAATAATTAAAATTTCAAATCTTGTTGGTAATTCAACACCTCACCTCCTTGCATGCTCCCATAAATCCAGTCAAGTGTGTTTCTGCATCTCAAAATAAATTAATGCCTCCAGAAAAACTGTCCTTAAATCACTTTTGAAAAGAGGGGCTTAGAATCCTTTATTGCTTTTATTCTTCTGAAAAATATATCTCAAGTCTGTCCACAGATGTGATTCCACTCCAAATTCACAAAAGGTAGTGTGGTAAAAAACATCCTTTCTATGTGGCTGAGGCAAAGAATAATGCATATGCATAATAGCTACTACAGATCATAGAAGGAAAAAATGTGTTACATGTGCTTCCCTCTACCCAGCCAAGAATATGTGGCTTGTCAACACTGTCACTAATATGAATAATTGGTAATTACTGTGTTTTATGCTAATAGATAGCTAGAGTGGGGAGAATAATACCAAAATAATGATTAACACAACAAAACTGTTATGTTTAATCAAACTGAGTTTTGGAAACAGATGTTTGAGGGCTGTGGTGAGAGATAAAATACTGTCTATAACATACACTAAAAAAGGAATTCAAGAAAAATAGACCAAAAGACAGAGAAAAATGTAAATGTTTTGGAAAAAATAGTTTGAACTACATAAAATGAATTAAGATTTCACAGATGTGGGGACGTTTCTAAATCATTTCTTTAATGCCTACAATCAGTAGATGGTTCTGAAAGCCCAAAGTGACAGAAGGATTTAATGAACAATGTACTTTGCAGCAGGTGGAAAGGAGGAGTATTGTTTATGGAATGAGGGTGACTATAGTTTTTATTTCTGAAATTATATTCAACATAATATCTGAAATTTATTAAAATGAGATTTTGTTAATAATGTTGCTCCACTGGATAAGGTCATATCTTAACTGATACAAATAAACCTACTTTCAAGGTTATCAGTACCACTATACTGAGTTTCATAGGTCAGGATTCAGCCCTCATATGTTGTCTTTGAAGAGCTGTATTTTTAAACAGTGACTAAGTAGGTAACCAGCATGAAAGCCAAGCAGGCATGATTTGCAAAACTGTGTTTTGAAAAGTGGTGCAAACATGTAACAGTTAGCTGTAAGAACATGGTTATTTTTCCTGTCTGCTCCTACTGGTTCTGTAAGTCTTAGGGCCTGGGTTCATTCCGCTTGATTTGAAGCAGCAAACCAAAATGTCTAAATTAAAAGGTTACTCTGGATTCAGAGCCCGGGCTCACTCACTAGCTGGCAGAGAGCAGAAGTTGATTCAGATCTTCACTTAGCAGAGCTGCCCTCTTTAATTCAAGTGCCTAAAGCTCCTGTGAAGAGTCCTGAAAGAAGTTATCCAATATAAGTGACCCCAAACACTGATTTGCAGAAGTAGTGTATAAAATTCTCATGCTAATCTTTGGAGACTACTTGGAGTAGGGTTTTAATAGCTGCAGAGAACAATAGATATGAAAACTACCACAAAGTTAATGATTCCTAAATCTGCTATCTTTTAGATTAGGAGTTCAAGAGGAATAGGACAACCCTATGAAATTGCAGAAAGAGCTTAGGGAAGCAGGGTGTGATTCCCCTATACTGACAGCTGAATAAATAGTAAGCAAAGAATACTCATTCTACAAATATGGCATAGGAATTTATATTGACATAAATGATCAGAGCCTCAGTTTTAAATCTTGTCAAGAAATACCACCTTTAATATTGATAAATGTAAATAATAGCCATAATGTTCATAAATCAGATCAATTATTTTCTGATAGAATGATTTTTAATGAAATAGAATCATTTCAAGGAAACATACGACCTTGTAAACATCCTGAAGGGGAGATTATGGAAGCAATCCATTCTGAATTAATTATTTAAGTGTTTGTAAATGATAAATAGTCAACATTTATATTAGAAACTGTACCAAAGGCAAAAAAAAAAAAAATTACAAACTGAATGGTAACATTTTATCCTGATTTGAGATGATAGATTATATTTTGGTATTTTAGAATTTCTCCTCAGACAGACATTCCATATGAGACTCATGTCTCCCAGCACTCAGAAAGGCTGTATGATTTATATATACTTAATTAGTGGAAAATCTGTGGAGATCAATTCAATTAGAAATACCGCAAATGATGGAACACACACAAATTGAATCTCAACAGAATATGATCAAGTATTTGGGAATAATGTAGTGCTTTACAAGTAAGGAGATAAAATAATTTGCATCTGCAGCTGAACTCTATCTTTTTAAAGCTTGTTTCTGGGATGTGCTGAGTGTTGCACATGAACTGACAAATACCCTATGCTCTGAGGTATTAAAAATCTTAGCAACTGACATTTTTATACCCAGCTACTGCATCTGAGTAGTAGAGCGATCTGTGAGTTGCAGTTTTCTATGGTTGGTCCGTGCCATGCTCAGTCCTTACAAAATTAAGTATCAGAATTATTATTTGCATTTATTTAAAAATAAATGATAGAACACAAAACAGTGACAGAAGTACTGCACTCTGTTAATGTACTTTGTTAATTGGTGAAAAATCATTTGTTCTGCTATTAACACCCAGCTCTAAACTTTCTTTTAATCCTCATATTTGCCTTAGAAATCTCCTGAGGTAATTTATATCCTGGCCAAATTACAAAGTATGTCCTGGTGTCCATTTCTAACTTGTTGCTTTTTTGTATCATATATTCTGAAATAATGTAAAAATACTTCAATCGCTTTTTCTGTGAGTTATTAATGTGTTGCTTCACATGCTATCTCATATCTCATCTTGTTTGAAAGGCAAAAGAATAGCTAAGAAATTGTCAGAATCTTTTGTAAACTAACACCAAGCTTCTCTTATGTTACAATGTTAATGCACTAGTCAGGCAAAAAGGGCTGTAGTTTGATTTTAACTATGGTACCATTAAACTTGAAAGCAGAATTATGTTAACGCCAGTATCAAGCCCCTCAAACATCCTTAGTATTCTGAGTCCCATCTAATTTTTCTATGCTAATTTTGCAGTCTGACCTTTACATGAGTAGACAGGTGGGAAAATACATGTATCCTGTCAGCTGCCTAATGACTTCCTAATCTGAATAGACTGTTTTATGTCAGCTGTGCCACCAGAAAGTTTTATGTCAGCTGTGCCACCAGAAAAAGCTGTTTTATGGCAGCTGTGCCAATTCCCTCTTTTACACTGAACTGATCTGCATTTAAATAAGTCTTAGTGAGACTACCTGACACATGAAGCACTGTATAAAACTACACCTTTTTGGTTATAGGTAGTATTCATTTCTGAAGCATTTTTAGCCAAAAATGTGTATTTTCCAAGTTTCTTTTGTAAGCTGGCATCAGATGCTGTGCTGATGAAGAAGCCCTGTTTAAACCCTGATCAAGTTCTAAGGGTTGTTTTATAGCTTTGTGCACACATGTCCATAATTGTTCTAAGAAACAATTTAATTACACTTTTTGAGGTAGTGGTTTCATTTGGACCTTGAAGGACTTCTCTTCCATGAATATAACGGTTTCCTTTCAGAACTTATGGCCTCCACAATGTCCTGTGCCTGTCAGTGCCACAATTTCACCATGAGCTGTATGGAAAAGGACTTCTTTTTCTGGAGGTGGGGTTTAAAAATGTTACTTATCATTAAATCCTGGGTTACAAGAAGTAGTGAATTCGCTAAGCGCTTTTACGACAACATTTAAGAATCTCTCATCTCTCTCCTTACTAGTCTGTTTCCCTAGCTAAAGTCACCACCTGTTTAGTCTGTGTATAAAAGTAGTTCCCTGTTGCTGAAGATATTAATCACTTTTCTCTATAGCTTTTCTGCTTCTACAGTGCCTTTTTTTGCAATGAGCTGACCAGAACTGCACCTGGTGTCAAAGTTGGGAATGGTGGCATACTGATGTTTTCTGGTTTGGTTTTGGCTACTTTCATTATAATTCCTAACATTCCATTTGCCTTTCTAACGGCTGCTGAGGTTTAAAATGACATTTTTAGAGGACTATGTACAATGGGTCTAAGCTATTTTTCCGGAGATAATTTAGACCATCATTATGTGTATGCAAAATTAGAGTTGTTTTTCTCTCTGTATTTTACTTTGCTTGCATCAGCATTTAATTTCATCTGCCATTTTATTGTCCAGTCATTCAGCATCATGCAAGCCTTCTGTTCATTATCAGAGTTAAATTTGCATGCTGGGTAATTTCATATCACTGGCAAACATTACAACAAAGTTCTACTCATTTTTTTAGACTTTGGCTTTTGTCTTCAGTGCAGATATGTGTTTGATCTAATCCTACACAAAAGTGGGATACAAAGTATGCAAATGAGCAAATAAATGAAATGAGCAGGAAGTGGCGTAGGGATGTTTTTTATTTTCTACTGAAACTTGCCACATCTTTTTATTGTCGCTTTGCCCTGTTGAAACTAATTGCTTTCAAACTGTGGATTAAAGGCCATCTTTTATAAGGTGTTTGTCTGAGAGGCTGATTATGGAGATGTCATTCCAAATATTTGCAGAATTTATGTCTGAGGTGTAGCGATGTAAGACATGCTTTAAATAAAATAAGAATGTTAATAAAATAATAATGTTACTGAAATTGATCCAGAAGAATGCCCCTTTGTTTTTGCAAAGAGCTGTAGAGGGTGAAGAAACAGTCTGCTTGCTCTGTATTTTGGAATATTACCAGTATGTGTTTGAATGCAGTAATTATTAAGTGAAAGTATGTGGACTGCTTTTGGCAATTAGATTATAGTGATCCTTTGTGGCTTTTATAATATATGCATATAGTAGTACAGCATAATGAGTAAGAACTTGTGAGACTCCCTGCTTAGACAGTGATGTAAATCTTCCAAGGAACATGATCCTATGAGTCTTTCAGTATTTCAAATAATCTCAAATTTCAGAATTTCAAATAAACATTCTAACAAGACCATTCCAACTTTAACTAGCTGACAGTTTGCTAATTTGATTTAAGTAATAACTGTTTTCTAATTTTAAACTCAATTTCTTATCCTATTTCAAAATAAAAGAAACTCAATGTTAAGATTATGTTCTTTTTATTAGATCATAGATTCAGCTGCTTTGCCACAGAAAGATGACTTACTTGTTACTGAGTTCTGAAAATGGATACTAGTTCTTAGCAGTCAATGAACCAAAGTCCATGGAAGTCAATGAAGAGAATGCCTCTCAATTTTAGTGAGCTCTGCTTCAAGTTTATGATGGGA
This sequence comes from Nipponia nippon, assembly GCF_047370975.1. Classification (NCBI taxonomy): domain Eukaryota; kingdom Metazoa; phylum Chordata; class Aves; order Pelecaniformes; family Threskiornithidae; genus Nipponia; species Nipponia nippon. The sequence continues at coordinate 21,522,381 of NW_028262291.1, read as the reverse complement.
AACATGGACATTACTAGTGCAAATAAGAGTTTGGAATTACTGAACTATACTAATGTACAGAAGTTACATTTCACTCTATTCTTTTTTCACATTTTTGGAAGCCCATAAATTTACCAAATAATGTACTGTATTAATGTACACTAATGCACTAACACTAACTAATACACTAACAAAACAGTAAACTGTTGTCTGAAGGGCTTGCTCAATAGCTCATTGGACTTCATAAAAAGTGTACTTTGTACACTTTGGAAAGTGAACATCAGACATTAGATCAAAGGCTGAGTGATTATCAGAGGAAGAGCACAGGCTGACTGACAACGTGAGATAACCTTGTGGGTTCAAATTAGACAGTAGTGGCTTGACATCTAGAATGTATTCTGCCATGCTAAAAGTGAAAAACAGATTACATAATAGTGTCCTGCAAAATTTCTGTCAGTCTCTGCACTCTAGTGCACAGCATTTGAAAGGATGATATTTCCTTGCACTATGCAGAGAGTGGAAGTCATCTGAATGTGAAAAAACTTTTCTAAGATTCTGTATCCTCTCAAACATTTCCTCATTCTTGATATATTTATTGTGTATGGGCCTAACATTCTGGTCCCAGTACATCAAAGCTCATTCATAGGGATTAAGCATGTATTCAAGTGCTTTGCTGGACTCAGACTAAAGCATCTCATAAAATATTTTTTTTATCTTGGAGTGGACAGAAGCGTTTCTTCATTAAAGAATACAGATCCAGTATTCTTGAGGACATAGGAATCCTACAGATAGACTTTGTGTAAACCTGTTACCTGTACAGAACAGTTAAATTTGTGTTGCATGAAAGTATGCTTTGGTCAATGGGCTAGTGTATTACAGGTGAAGAATATAAAATTTAAAATGAACACAAGTTTATTTCACGTCTATGAAAATATGAACAGGAAGTAAGGCATCCATGAAGTGTAGGAGTACAGACAGATTTGTGACCTAAAAGGGCTCTGTATGGCAGCAAATTGAAGTCACTATTCTTTTTCTCAGTTAGCTAAAGCACCCAACGTGTAGTATTTATGTTTTATTTCACTGTAATTTTACTGAGTATAGATGCAGTGTAATCTTACAATTTAACCTGGGTTTTGTATATGATGTACTGTGTGCTGGTATGTATTTAATTTTAAAATGAAACAATGTAGTTGCTCTTCATTTTTATTTTATCATTTACCTACAGAAAAATTTTACCAAGGCAAAAATTTTACACTATAACATCACAAGAGGGGGGGAAAGGAGGGAAAAAGCAAACAAAAAAATCCAGACAAACAAAGAAAAGAGGGCAGAATGCTGTTTACCATTTATCAGATTAATGCAAACAATACTTCTCATCTTCAGCTCATTTAGATCTTTTGTTTAGAATTCAACCTAAATCTACACTACAACAAAACAAAAATGCATTCTTCTTCAAGACTGGTTTGTTTTCTCTGGTGAAGGTAGTTTGTCAAGTGCTCCCACCTCTGAAAAAAGGGGGGGGGGGGGAAGGGGGAAGATAATTAACACATATGTAAGTATGCATAATAATCTTAGCAATTAAATAATGAAATCCAATTTCAGTAGTACACTTCTATAATTTTCTTCTCTCAACTATAAGAGGCAAATCCTTGAACTTCTCATATTATAATTTATAAATTGTTTTTTTCTTTTGAATGTTAATAATCCTGCTATAATTTCACCTTTTTAGAAACAACAGTGACAGAATGACAATGAAATTATGTCAATTGATATTACTGGATCCCAGCATCTCAAAAGTTTTATTATCCAATTATGGCTGCCATCCTACGCAGCCTGCTCTATATGGAAAGCCTTTAAAGCTGGAGGGAGCAATTTTCAAGAGAAAGCTGAAGGCCACTTTTAGTTATCACCAAGATACTTCTTAGCAGTTAAAATATTCACTTTATCTTGCAGATCGAAATGTATGTCTGATCTGGATAACCATTCCCTGAATCTGAATCCTGTGAGGGGGAATTTTCCCCCTCCCTGCAAAGGACCATATCTAAACCAATATATTTAATGTAGTAAAGTTTATTGGGAGCAAAAAGCTTAAAGCATCTCTACCATAATACAGTGTGTTTTTCATCTCCTAAATCTACAGTTCTGATTTTGTGTAAGAGTTTGTACTAGGTCTTGCCAACAAATGTTGTTAAGGGATAATACAATAACATTCCATGTCTTGAAACCTGGGAATGCAAGAACTATCTCAGGGAAAAGCCATTTTATATGATCTGGACATTCCTTTTTTTTTTTTTTTCATGAGGACAGATAATAAAACCATCTTTTCTGAATAAAAAAGGCAGTTTGTCATCACTGTCCTAAACAAGGAATTGTTACTTAGCGTTATAATACAGCCTTTTTCGCTCATTCATCCCAGGGAAAAAGTAATTTGTATTTCTATGAGATGTATTTTATTTTCTTGCCCAACTTAGCAGCTCTTAGCCTGCTCATCAGAGATTGCATGCTTAAGCTCAACATGTTTCACACCCTTTCTGTTGTGTCCAGTTATTGGTTTTACTTCCTAGGCTCACATAGCAGGGTAAAGGAGTGTTTAGGGCTCCTTCTTCTTCACAGTGGCACAACAAACAAGCTACTAGTTTGTCCACAGTAAATATACATGCTAATAGTATACTTTAAATATATATTTGAATTATCTCAGGCCCTTAGTACTAACCATAAAGAGTTTTTGTTTCAAATGCAAAGTTGATTCAATAAACACTGGCTGATATTTTCAGTAGTGAGAATTATTTCGCTTGAGTGGATGCAAATCATTTAGAAAATTATGCCAAAGAGGTCTGGAATTTTGTTTCCTAGATATGCAGAAAATGAACATATCTCTTGAAAGTCTTTTTTAATAATGAAATTAAAATACAAATGTAACACACAGTTCTTTGTTACTATCCCACAGCATACAGTTGCCACAAAATTATAATTTGTTGTATACAAAGGTAAGAATATAGAATTTACAGATTTATTGAATTGTCTGCTGAGACAGAGAATTCCTCAAACATTTGCAGTAAAAATAACTTTTTTCCTTCCTGTCGTTTTCTTTGCAAGTATACATTATATTTTTGAACACTTTGTAGACAGTTTTAGAAGGGCTGAAGAGGTTTTTAAAAGGTCAGAATTGGGGGGCGGGGGGGAGGGTTAAAAGCAAACTAATGAAAACTTAGAAGCAGCCAGATTTCTTCACCTAATGTTATAATAAAGTTACCATTCTTATAGAATCAGCTGTAAGCTCAGTTTTACAATTCTTCTACAGTTTTGAGACTCCACAGCATTTTGAGCTGTTTGCCAACATTCAGCTTAGTGTTGTTGCAATTTTATGATGTGACTTTATTGTAGAATACAGACAGAAAGGGAAGTGTATTTCATTTGTCACTAACAAGTGTTTCAGAATTTCAATGAACTGTTCTTGCCATTAAACTGAGGTCTTATTTAATGTGTGATTGAATTGTTTTATACTAACTCCCATGTAATCAGACTGTATTTGTTTGTTTTCAACTCTTCTAAAAGCTGGGTCCACACAATTTTAGTAGGAGCTGTTATTATTTTCACAGTGCCCAGAGTAATCAAATGGTATTAGAACCCTGCTATGTTGGATATTCATTGACCTGCAGTTTGGCAGGACTACCTGTGCTCTTTAAATCAGGCCTATTCCTAAGTGCACCAAAATGGAATTGACAGTTCCCACCACAACCAGAGATGCTGTTCAAAGTCTTGCACACTCAAATCTGTGGTAGACTTGTACATTCAGGGACAGTCCTATCTTCTCAGTAAATTTCACACCAGAAAGCGTGAAAGATTAAAAAGGTATTCACTAACCTTTAAGATGTAAGTAAGTCAAAAATTCAATTACTGCGCGCACAATGTTTTCATCAGCCAGTGGTCTTCCAAGATTTCCTGTAAAACAAGTTGGTTGTTACTTAATGTTAACATGGTATAAAGATCTATCGTATGTGACATTGTGGCTAGGTTTATGAGTATTCTGAAAAAAAAGCTATCCGAAATTTCTTTTTCCTTAAAATCCTTAATGGAAAACCTCATTTCATGGAAGAGCAAAGCCACTTCAAGGTAGGTAACTGCAATTCTCAGAATCAAAATTGCCCAGCTTTGTATGCTATTGCTGCATAGGAACTGCTTTGATACCTTAATGGTCATGGGTTTTAAGGCCTTATGAGTTCTGTTGCAGAAGAGAGTTATCCTCTGTTCTCAACTCCCTCCTTTGTGTTAGCTAGCCTGAGATTGAAGGGAAAAGTAAATTTAAGAAACAAATTAATCAGCTTTGCAAAACAGTTTAACTGTTGAAGAACTTTTGTTCTTCATGTAGTTTGACTTTGTTCCCAATAAGCCACACAAGTGCTATAGAAGTGATTTGTAGCCCAAAAGCTAGGCCTGGGATTTTACTAAAAGCTCAGAAAGGTATGTTTCTGCATATGTATCTAATAGAACATACATCTCTGATCTTGTGGAAGTAGGCTTTTTGATGCTTTTTAAATGGCCCAATTTATCAGGCTTTCTGGCAGCTTGTTATTGCACTTTGGGAGGTTGAGAAGCATGCTTTCTGTGTCTACTAGGAAAACAAAAGGGGGGGAGACATCTTGCTTTTTATCAACAGGATGGAGAAGTGTTCTATATTAGGGAAATTACCTACCATTTGTTCTCTAAGATTTTTAGTTCTCTGCATACAGAACAGATGGGTACCTGAATGTCAGTATCTGACTGACAGTCCATTATTACATTACTGAAAATGCTGTCCCTTCATCTTATCATAATGGATGTGTTTAATCTCAGAAAATAGTCTGAAAGACTAGCTTTGCAGCAGGTGAATGTTGGGGGACTTCTTCCATGATGGAAGAGATTTAGGCCTCTAGTGACATACAGGTCAGAAGGCAGACTGAGCTCTGTAGCACAAATAAATATTGATGGGTAGTTGTAAGCAACACAGGTTTCTGATATATAGAGAGTCAGCATTTAAGAATGCATTTAAGAAATTTGCGTCTAAAAGTTTTATCTTCCAGTCTTTGAACCGACACAAAGATGTTATTGCTTACATTTATAATACTTGTATTTTTTTAAGTTTTCCTTAATTTAATTTTTATTCCCACCTAACCTGTTACTTTTGTTATGATTAATCATTATTACTAGTTTATTGACCCAGATTTTATTTCCAATGCAATATTTATTGGATAAATATTTTTCTTTAGTGACTTGCACATATTGTACATATGCATTTCTATATACTCTGCTATTGACCTTAATTCTGTATAGCCAATTACTTGCAGACTCTAGTAAAGGAACAGTTATGCTCTTGGAAATTAAAGATTTTCCTAATTATGCTCATAGACTTGGTTTTTGGGGGTTTTTTTTTGGTTTTGTTTTTCTGGACCTGGTGTTATGTAACTAATAGAGCTTAAAAGTTCTTCTAGGTTATCTGGAGAGCTTGTGAATTTTGCAGCATTCCTTCAAGGAGAGAGAGCAGTCCTTTGCATGAATTCTTTTACAGTAATAATGTAATGCCATTTTAAGATACTTCTGTAAATAATCAGCAGGATTTAACAAAAAAAAAAATCCTTTTCAATTAAAATAAGAACTCTGACTACCTTATCCATTTTTTATATTCAAATCTCCTTTGGATGGGAACTCTATAATAAACTTCAGCTTCAAAGAAAACTTTTGATGAGAGAAGAGAATCTAAAATGACATTCATAACAGAGGCAGTTACATAATTTTCAGGTCCCATCCAGACAAGTTTGGTCGGGTTTATTTGTAATTGTGGAGGTACAGCAGTCCCTGGCAACAGGGTTCCATAACTCTTAAAGATCATGTTCCTGTAAAGGAGCTGGTAGTATATCCACAAATGGCAACATGTTGTGACATGAGCTGCATTACAAAAGCCTTCCTTTCACATTGTTTCTGACTGGCAAAAATATTTTTACACCTGTGTTTGAGGAAGTAGGTTCTTCCCCCCCCCCCCTTTTTTTTTCTTAAAAACAAACCACCAAAACAAACAAACAAACCCACCAAAACCACACAAACCACCCAACTGAAAAACACCACACACACAAAACCCCACTACGTAACTGTGTACCAGAACTAAACTGGAAGTCATTCTGAGAATGTAACAGCTAAGAAATGCATTAATGTTACTCTTCTGTTTACAAAGTAATTATGCCCATGAAATTGTAATTAAGCACATTTCCTTTATTTATGAACATATTTAGTGTTAGCTACATTTGGTTTGTGTTGGGTGGATTTAAAAGAGCCTGCAAGAGCTCTGGGGCTGGGACTCTCTTCCTCCATTACTGCAGTGATGAACGCAATAGTACTCAAGTACATACTGCTTGCTTTGGTTGCAGTGAGGAACAGATCACTCTTTGACAGGCTAAAAATGAGATTCATATCCCAGCTCACTTTAGATGCCTGCAGCAGATTTAGTTTCTGCTCAGGAGAAAGAAACAGGTTTTTCTAGAAGTTACTACCTCTTGTCCTGAAGTAAGTGTTGAAAATTAATCCTAAAAGTGCCAACTTCTCTTTGTAAAGAGAGTTTAGACATATATTGTAGAGGCCCAGCTTTGGATGATGAATCCAGAACAAGGTTGTACCCTTTTCATTGCCATTTACTAAATTCTGATACATGCAACCTCAAAACAATATGTTGACTTGACTTCGGTTTTGACCAGGTTCTCAATCTTTTAATGAAGATAATCCATTTTGCTTAAATATAGGAAATACTGTGAGACTTCACATGGAATTTTTTAAATTTTTTTGGTTTTTTTAAATAGTGAAGACTCTTACAATGTAAACAGTGCCATGCAGTTCTGAGGTCTGGTTTCAGCTCTGGAATATCAGTATAAAACAAAAACCCCACAAACCAAAACAACAAAAACAACTAAAAAAACATTTGACAGTTTCTATAGCTTTCCCTACTGAAAGATTCCATTATGCACTAGGTTTATTCAAGGTAATATAATCTATTATACTTTAAAAGCAACACAATTATGGTACTTTTCCCTAGGCACCAAGACGTTTTAAACTATGACCATGTACAAAGAGCCAAATGGCCAAATTTCATTTTTCTTCCTTTCATATGTTTATTAGGATTTTTGTTAAAGTGCAGGAATAGCCTTGTATCTAGGTAATTAGTTAACTCAAGAACAGTAAATAAATTACTAAACATAAAAAGACCAAATCAACAATACTGGCTTTCAGAATTTTGTTACCTGCTTTGATATCTTCATCAGGCTGTATTTCACGTTTACCAGTGAAACCATGTTTGTCATTAAAAGATCTGTGGTTATCTACTGCATCTGGTAAATAAATTGAAATCAGAAGAGTTAATTGACTTAATAACAACCTTTGCTATATTGTTTGCTTTTCATGGATTTCAAAGAAAAGATCATGAATGGGCACTTTTGATGTACAAAATGACAAAGAAGCAATTAATGTGTCACTAAATAAAATAACCTTTCTTCTGAATATGTGCTTATGATTTATATCATTTATAGACCCAGTCCTGTACTACACACTTGCTGAAGCTATTACTGAATTCAGAGGAAGTTGTAAAGAAAATGTAAGTTTGTACATTCATGTGTAATCTGGGAAGTTGTTTTTGCTATGCTTTCCTCTATTTTTAGAAAATGTTGCTGATGAGTTTGCTTAAAACAAAACTGCAGATAGTTTTTGAAGGTTATTCATGTGAACTATCTTACATGCCCCTGGTGCCTCTTCTCTCCCCCTTGCAATGGACATTTCCTGTATCAGTAAAAGCTGATCAATACGACCTGCAACAAAGGATGATTCCTATTATGCAGTCTTAGATAAATGGCACTTTGACAAGTATGTTTCCCCATAGTATCTCTGCCAATTTGGTTAGATCTGCTTCAGGGCAAATATACTGCCAGACATTTACAGAACCAGTTAATATGTTTAAGATGCATTAATCTTTTCTTTTTAAGGTATCCTTAAGGTTAGTTAAAAAGAATTAAGAGAGTCATGGTAAGTATCTGTAGTACTTGTCACGTGTTACTGAGACTGAAAATACAGAACCGTTGGTAATGAGTGTTATTACATTAACAAGAAGTAATGGTAAAAGGATAGATATTTGAGACAGCTTAGCACTGCATTTCATTTTTCTTATAATCTACATTTGTTATTCTCCATCTTTGTAAACCATTGTGTTCCTATATTTTAAACAATAAATATTTTTCACATAGTGAACTGTTAATATTTACAGTCATGACTTTACATGTTATTGTTTAATATGTTTTGCTTTAATTGAAAAAAAAAAAAGTAGTATAATACATCCAGGTAGTAAAGCCATTTTCAAATAGATTTAAAGGTGAGATCTGAAATACATTGAGAAGTGCCAAAAAGTCATATTTTGTTATTCTTTCCTTGACATCTAAGATGCTACAAGATTTTGTAACATTTCAGGGGTGGGGGAGAAGTATTTGTCATATGACAATTACAGTTCAGAAGCACAAAGAGTGACCAGATGTGCTTCTAGATATAAAGCCTCACAGCACAACTCTGCTTTAGAAAATAACAGGTTTTGTCTCAATTCTGTAATAGGCATACAACAAATATCTAAACAAGTAATCTCCCAAATGAGTTTCTTCAGTCTTGCAGGTTTAGACAAAATTACCGTATTCATCAGAAAAGTGAGTAGCACACTACAGCAAACTGGTTTACAAGGAAAACTTCTGCATTTTGAAATAATACAAAAAAGTGCTTGACTTACGTGGCCCAAGTAGGTAACCAGCACTATTCAAAGTCCAGCCCCTTTTTTCTTTTGCCTTAAAGAAAAACAAAGTATATTATTGCATGAACTACACAGTGCTTTCTGAAGACAAAGCAAACAGCACCCAAATGGACTTCAGAAGAAAGTGTCTTCTGAAGGCTTGAAATGAAGAAATATTGTAAAAATTAAAAGCCAATAATCTTGAAGCAAATATTAATAGTGAACTCTTGCCCCCTCCCCATCTAAGTCAGTAGTTTTGCTATTGACATCCATGTGGTGTGAAACACCACATAAGTAAAACTGCAAATCACACTTTGGAGGCAGAAATTTTGACTTTATACTCCCAAGTTTATATTATCACCTGATAATCACCTTAACAAACAGCAATGTTTTCTTTTAATTGTTTAGATTTACATGACAGCCTCTTTAAAAAAAAAAAAAAGTCCATATGTACACCACCTTTTCTGAGTCAGATGGGACATCCATTCAATTTTGGCCCATAAACTAGACACTCTTTTTTCCCTTTAGTCTTATTTGTTACAAGGGAGCCAAAAGCCTCAAATTCTTAACTAAAAACCTGTTTACTCCCCAAAATGTTTTGAGTCCTGCATCTTGTCCAACCCCCATATCTAAATATAGTGTATATCGCTACAAAGCTTACTGTTTCTTGCCAGCTGAGACATGGATGCTGCCCAATGGACAGGGCCTCCAACAGTGAAATTAGTACTTACTGAGAAAACCAGCCCAAACGTTTCTGACAGGGTGGCACAAAGGATTAAAGACAGAAACACGAAACTAGTACACCTCTGCATCTGGAAAGAAACCATACTAGGGTAAATGCTCCGAGTTATCGCTTTGCCTTCCAATTACAGAACCCCCAGGGCATGTGAGCATCCCCACCGCGGGTGGGAAGTGGGGGTGAACCTTTTTCCCGTGGGGCAGGGCAGCTGTGGTTGCCGGTTTGGCACCCAAATTCCCACTGGGAGAGAGGCAGAGAGGTGGGGAGAGGAGTACCTTGAGCTGGGGCGCAACGACCTCTCCCTCACAGCGTTTCACCTGGTGCTGGCGGCGGGGCGGCTTGTCCCACGGCTGCAGTCCTGCCGGCGGGCACTCACTGCATGGCCACGGCGCGCGGATGCAAGCCTGCACGCCCACCCACTACTGCCTCTGCCCTTTATGGGCGGCAGCGCGAGCGCGCAGGAGGGGCGCGGGGAGGAGGAGAGCCGAGAGCCGCCCACTCCCCTCTCCTCCGCCTCTCCTGGGTCATTTCCCCCTCGCCTACCCACTGCATTAGGAAGGGCAAAAATTATAGCAATTCAATTAGAGGTATTTGGAAGCACGACGCAGGCTGCAGGGAGATAACAGCCTGGACAATTACCTCTGATTACGGCGGCCTTGGGCAGGCTGGTGAGCAGCGAGAGGAGCTCTGGTCTGGGCAGCCTGGCCTGCGCCTGTCACCCGCTGCAACTTCACAAAGACTTGGTTGGTCGTGGGGAAAAAGAAAGCATAAAGTGAATACAGATCACTTTTCAGAGACTCAGGTATGGAAGCAGAGCTGAATACAAACGTCTGTGTGTGATGCTGGCTAACAAGATTCACAGTGTTTGGGCTTTGTGTTTGGGAATACCGAGGACTTCACACACACGCACACGCACACGCACACAAGCACCCCCCACCCCCGCCCCCACCCCCGTTCCACTTGCGATCCCTGGAGCTCCCTGTGATAGAGGCCACTTGTGGTCCCTTAAAATCCCTTGGACTCAAGCCCTTTGCTCTAGCATCAGAGCAAAAGGAGCTGAGTCAAAAGCTTTGTATCTATCACTTTTTTTTTTTTTTTTTTTTTTTAAGGTTACATGTGAAAGGCTAGGGATGTAGCTCTTCCCTACTAGCCCCAGCCTGGTAATTTATAACCAGTGAAGTTTCACCAGTTTGCCTTTATTAGTTGTGGTTACAGCTGGCATCAGGATGTGCAAAATTGAATTATAAGGCAGAGATTCCAATGTTAGTTCCCTTTTTTTTCTCTGCCAAATCATATTTTCTCTGCAACAGATGAGTTTATTCACTACGTCCCTCAAATTCATCTTTCAGCAAGAAAAGCATCACAGATGTTGCACAGAATAAGTTATATTTCCAGCTCCTTTTTCTGAAGCTGCTTAAGATTCGTTGCAAACTTTTATACAGTGTGTGTGTGAACTTGAATGTGGAGCTGAGACTGCTATCGAACAATGCAATACACATATTGTTCACCATTTTAAAAGCAAACAATTTTTTTTACTTCAGTATAGCATAATGTTCATAATACAGGCTAGAAACAGCAGCTGTGTCTTGTAGTTCTGTTTCCTACCCTCTTTTGTCAGGAGCAGTAGGGTTATAATAGTCTAGCCATGTCATTGGATCACTGATCTAAAACTGTTTGAATAAAGTTTATTTTACACAATTCTTAAATGCTAATGTATATAAATGGGAAGCTCAACTTTGCAGATTTCATTTGATGCTTTTTATCATTTGCTGAGGATGTTCTGTCAGCCATTACATGATCCTCACAATTTAGACTAGCTAGATCTGGAAAATAGCAATATAAGTTTTGCAAAGTGTTGTTTTCCTTTACCTTATCAAAAATGCTCTTCTGGCTGAAATTTCCTAGCTTTCAACTGTTAACTTCCCAAAAGTAATTTCTGAAACTTAAAGCTTCTCTGCAACAGAAAATGTTTTCTTGGTGTTATTTGAATAAAACCACAGAAGTTATATCAAGAGATGTCAAAATTTGCATTCAAGCAATATTACAAAAATGTGTTAATTCTGTTATCTTTGACTGCAGTTTGTTCTTCAGGTTGCTGTAAAAAGTATTTGAAACAATGTATTTTAACCTGTAATTTTGATTCCATTTTTTCTTCACAATACTTGCATCTTCTTGTCAAATTACAGAGTAAAATGATCTCTTCATCTCCACTAGAGTCAGATGCAAAAGAAAGCCTCTTTGTATACTCAAAGGCTTAATCCATCACTTGCCCATCATACTTTTTGTCTAAATCTATCTTTAGGTTAGTGTCAATTAAATGATTTTATCAGTCATTCCTACAATTGATGTTCTCATTCTCCCAATTTTCCTTGTCAAGAATGTTATTAGTCTTTTTTTATTCCGTAGGAATTTTAAATCTCACTGCTCAGCCAGAAGAATTAGAATTAGTCTGAAGCCTGCCTTTTCTAGCTTAGCTTGAAAAATGGCCATCTCTGTGACTACATGGTTTATTTTCTTACTGAGGTGACCCTTCAACATACTAATTCCTCCATTGATTTATTTGTTGTTTGGTTAATTGTAAAGGCTTAATGTAATTTGTAGTAGCTGTTAGGTTATGCCTAGTCCTCACCAGAGATTCACCATCAGAAAAACTCACAATGAAGCTCATCTAAAATGTACTCAAGTCAATAGCATTGATAACAAAACTGTCTCTAATGTCTCTGAATTGATACATGAGACACAGGATTACCACTGGCTGTCTCACACGACGACATGTACTCTGTTCTATAATTGTAACTGCATTTCATAATAATTAAATGAAAACACAGGGGACAATACTGTTCTCAACCAGAATAAAAAGCTTTGAATTTTTAAGGAAATGGTAATATGGATTAAACAAATGAGAGTATTGAAACATTGGGCTTGGGAAAAAAATTAATTGCTTTTTTGTCACTGGAGATTTCATTTTGAGAACAAGTGGTAAATCCTAAGGATTCTACTATGTGTTTAATGGTAAAAATTTCCCTTATATACAATTGAGGAGGTAGGATGACCCATTTTATTTTTAATTAACAAAACCCGTAAACCATCAAGAATGGTTATTCTGTATAATCAGGAAAAACACTGAATAAAAGTGGATTTTGCAGTGTATTTTGGAACGGTCTGGAGTTGCAGTGGCTCCCTTCACTGTCAAGTTTACTGAGAGATAATGAATGAAGCAGGAAAAAGTGTGTCTGCTATTTCTGTGTTGAAGCTGTATAGCCAGGTTTGGTTTCAGCAACTCACTAATGAATAATAAAATCAAATATTAAAAACCACTGCATTCACAGATTGATGTCCATCTGCATGAAAAATGAGTGAGCTTTTTTCCTGCTTCCCAGGTAACATCAAGCATGAACATACTGTTTAAGACCATCTTCAAGTACGTACACAAAATCTGTAATATTATATGAGCAATGGCATTGAATTCTAGGCTTAGGAGATAAGTTACCAGAAAAATTTATCTCCCTTACACTGGACTAATTCCAGTGAAACTCTGACATTACAGAAAGCAAACGCTTTGTTGGGGGAGTGTCATGATCCAGCTGACTAGAAATGATTCTTTGCAGAAGTTAGAAGATGTCTGTCTTTGAATCTAATTCAATATTTGCCAGGGAACCACTAACATGCAGTAACACCAGTAACTTCTGTTACTGATTTTTCTGTATTGGAAACAATTTTAGGTTTTTGAGATCAGTGTTTCAACCCTGAATACAGAGATTTGCCGTAACTGAGAATGAAGATCACAAATGCAAGGCTTTCTGCGGCTAAATCTAATTCTGAGTGGGAAAGGCACAAATTTCTTTCCAACAGAGTATGGACACTGACAGGTCTGAGTATCCAGAAGCAATGAGGCATTCCAGTTGCCAACAAGGCTGTGAATTGCTTCACTGAGCTAAAGATTTAATGCTGTTTTGGTGGTAAATGAGGACACTGTCACAGAGCTGAAAAGTTATTTAGAGTTTTTCTTTGTGTTCAACAGCAGTACCTCACCCTTCAATATTTGCATCTCAGCTGTTCATTGTTAACCTAACAGAGACAGGTTGAAGATGACACTGTTTGCATTTATCTGAAGATCACATAGAACTTTAATATGCAACTATCATTTTGAAAGTAGTTTGCTCTTTAAGTCTTTGAGAAGCCTCTTGATTATTTTTTCCCCTCACATGTATAGAACTTGTTTCTTCCTTAACAGACGTAGAACAGAGAACATGTTTTTGGGGTTTTTTTGTTTGTTTTGTTTTGTTGTTTTTTTTTTTAAGTAGTAATAAGAGAAAGGTCATTTTCTTCATCCTTCCAAAACCTTTGCTATTGTTTTCTTCCCGTTTTCCCATTTTGTAATTTCTGTAAAAGGAGGCAATTTTCACTGAGTGAATCTTTTGCCCTTTTTACCACCTTTACCAGTGTCAAATAGAACTAAATATTATAGATACCTTCTGAATGAAGGGCTATTTTCTGTTCTGAATTACACTGATACCAAGTAATAATTTCCTGTTATTACATCAATCAGTGTGCTACCAGAGCTGTTATTCACACAACATAGATCATTGCAACAAAACTGTGACTACCGCATGTTAGATCATCTTATATCTTTTAAAAGTGATTTTTGGTTCAAGAAGCACATTGATTTTAGACTAATTGTGCATAAAAAAAGAAACAACAGAATAAAAACTTCAGAGAAAAATTCTAAAAGTTAATTACTATACACATCAATAACATTGTGAGAAATTATAAAAAACACTTAGTCTTGACTCCTGCTTCATAAAACTTAGAGGAGAATAATGTGTCTGTCCCATTTGGTTAAAATTAGCCAATGGGTTCAAATCTACCAAGGACAGGTTGCTAGCCAGCACAATCACATAAGCTTCATATCCTAAAGAAGTCAGACTAAGCCAGAGGCTCTCTTGATGAGGGTTTATCTGAGAAAAGCACTAAGAATTTGAAATATTCTAAGAAATATCATTTGCAATGGTTTCCAGTTCTGATAGTAGTGGATCACTACAGATTGCACACCCTACTGCCATTTCTGGTCTTATGCATCCCCAGATCACTGCTATTTGGGCAAAGTGGCTATATGCAGAAGTCTCATTGAAATTCCAGGAGACCCACTGCTCCAGCAATTTTCTTTGTAGGCCAAAGAGGAGGATGGCTTCAGAGCCACTGCCTCTCTCAGAAAAAAAATACAATATCCCAACTCTGTAAGAGGCAACAGAGCTTGGCTTTCAGCTCCTGCTAAGGTTAGAGCTTAGCTTTTTGGGAGGCAGCAACTCTGGCTGAGTCCTGCAACAGCTGGGAACCTCTGACTCAGAGGGCAGGTTCTTCTAGATGCAGAGGCTCCTGTCCAAAGTTCTGAATTCCAGTGCTTGCCTGAAGGAAGTGGTTCTTGGCTTAAGTTTCCATTTAATTCCTAACTCACCAATGATTTCCTCCTCCTTTGAACAGTAAATTCAGTGGAAGCTCACACCTACCAAACACATGGGAGCTGTTCCTGCTCCTGCAAGATCTCAGGAGGAATTACTGCCTATCCACTGATGAGAAATGATGTGAGGAGCAGCTGATGACAGCAACCTGTCTCCTAGTGAGAGCTAGGAGCTAGACCTTCTAAGGTCACCAAAAGTTGAGAAGCTTTTCGTATTTAGAGGCACCAGAGATCAGAGAGTCCTGTCTCAACCTCCTGCTCAGTGTAAAATCATATGCCTGTTGTATTGTTTCTCATTTTAATTACTGAGGTTAAACAATCTGAAGATTCACTGCTTTTAAAAAAATCTTGCCTTTGTTAAAAATATTAGTTCCTTATTTGCAAAAAACGCCAACATAACTCAAGTAGAATTTCTGTAGTGGCTTTGAAAGTTCTTAAAATGTGCTTATGAGGCATGATGCAAAAGGTTCCTATTACTAAATTATAGTCACATGACTAAGACCACAATGAATGGCTGCAAGCTCTTTCAGAAAAATAGGAAGGGAAGAAGAGGAAGTGGAGTTGCACTATATGTAAAAGGGAAATTGTAGTATATGGCTGTGAGCTATGGAGACCATGAAAGTTCTATAGAATACTTTTGGATCAAGATTAGAGGGGCTGTTCACCAAAGGTGATCTTAGATTAGGTAACCTTCCAATCAGGATGACAAGGCTGACAAAACCTCACTTCATCTGCTCAAGGAAGTATTGGGCCAACAAAACCTGGTCCTCATGGGTGGCTTCAATTACCTGAACGTTTGTTGGGAAAATAACACAGTGGCGCACAAGTGATCCATCAGGTTCCTGGAATGCATTGAGGACTGCTTTGTGCTACAGATGCTGGACATGCTAACTCAGAACAATGCATTGCTACATTTAGTGCTCACAAACCAGGAATTCTTACTTGACAATATGACTACTAATGATAGCCTTGGATACAGCTATCATAACATTGTCAAGTTTAAGATCCAGTCGAGCACACTAAAGACCAGTAGTAGGACAAAGACTCTGGATTTTAGGAGAGCCAACTCCAATACGCTCAGAGTCTGCTGTGAGGTATTCCATGGGAAGCATCCATGGAGGGGAAAGGAGCGAGTCCTGGGAGTTATTTAAGAGCAACCTCCTGGAAGCACAAAAACATTCCACCCCCTACAAAGGGAAAGGAAGAAGGCAGAACAAAAGACAACCCTGGCTTAACAATGAGCTTGTGGGTGTGCTTAAAAGCAAAAAAGAAGCATACCAGCTATGGAAAGGTGGCAAAATACCCATTGAAGACTACAAGAGCCTTGCTAGGACAAGAGAAGCAGTCAGGAAGGCTAAAGCTAAATTGGAACTGAAATTGGCCAAAGATGTCAAGAACAAGAAAGGATTCTTCAGATATGTGAGCAGTAAGCAGAAGTACAGGAAAGACATAGGCCCATTACTAAACACGTCAGGGAAACTAGTCACTAATAATGCTGACAAGGCAGAGGTTCTCAATACCTTCTTTGCCTCTGTTTTTACTGGCATAGCTGGACCCCAGCTCATAGGATCAAACAGATAAGACAACACATATGTTGACCTACCAGTGGTGGAGGAAGGGCTGATCTGAGGCCCCTTGCAAAGGCTCAACCTACGTAAAATCTATGGGACCAGACAGAATCCACTCCAGGGTGTTAAGAGAAGTGGTTGAAATTGTTGCAAGGCCACTGTCTATAATCTTTGAGAAGTTATGAAGATCAGGGGATATCCCTGATGACTGGAAGAGAACAAACATGACACTCATCTACAAGAAGGGCTCAGAAGAGGAAGCAGGAAATTACAGGCCCATTAGTCTTACTTTAATCCCTGGGAAAATAATGGAATGGGTTTTCTTGGAAACTATTACAAGCCAAATGAAGCAGGTGATTGGGAAAAGCCAACACAGATTTACCAAAGGCAAATCATGCCTGACTAACCTGATCACCTCCTGCAACAAAATAACATCTTCTGTTGACATGGGGAGACCACCTTCTACAACAAAATAACATCTTCTGTTGACATGGGGAGATCTGGACTTCAGCAAAGAGTTTAACAGTATTCCCCACAGTCTCCTCCTTGATGGGTAGTCTGCAAGATGGGTAGGAAATTGACTAACAGGATGCAATCAAAGGTTGATGATCAATGTTTTTTACTCAGGCTGGCAGCCTGTCACAAATGGGGGTCCCCAGGGATCAATATTGTCCCCCACACAACTGTTTAACATGTTCATCAATGGTCTGAATGATGGGATTCAAAGTACCCTCACCAAGTTTGGTGCTGACACCAAACTGGGTGGTGAGGTAAAATGTCAGAAGGGTGAGCCATCTTACAGAGAGACCTGGACAGGCTGAAAGAGTGGTCTAGCAAGAACTGTATGAAGTTTAACAAAGACAAGTGCAAGGTCCTGCACCTGGGATGACATAACCAAAGAACCCAGTACAGGCTAGGATCTGCTTGGCTGGGGAGTAGCCTTGCTGAAAGGGAGCTGGAGATCCTGGTGGGCAAGTTAAACATGAGTCAGCAGTGCAGTGCAGCAGCAAGGAAGGCAAACTGGATCCTGGGCTGCATCCACAGGGCCATTACTAGCAGAGATGATAGAGTTGTCATCATCTCAGTCTAGTCACCACTTGTCAGGCCACATCTGGAGTACTGTGTCCAGTCCTGATCCACACAATTCAAAAAAAGACATATACAGACTGGAGAGGGTCCAAAGGAGGGCCAGAAAGATGATTGAAGGGCTGGAAAACCTAGTCTATGAGGAAAAACTGAAGGAGGGAGTTAGGTCTTTTCACCCTGGAGAAGAGAAGGCTTGGGGGTATCTCATCGCAGTTTTCCAGTATCTAAAAGGCAGGTACAAAGAGGATGGAGGCTCTCTCTTCACAAGGAGCCACATGGAAAGGACAAAGGGCAAAGGGTACAAGCTACACTGGGAGAGGTTTCATCTTGATATAAGAAATATTTTTTACACAGTGAAAACAATCTCCCAGGGGCTTAGTGGATTCCCCATCACTGAGGTTTTAAAGACTCTAGTGGACAGGGTGCTAGATAGTAGTTTGAACCAGATGATCTTTTGAGGTCCCTTCCAACCTTAGCTGTTCTATGTTCTATTATCCTCTTAAAATATTATTTCTAAATTACAGTAAGTGAGTTATCAAATTATGTGTACTAAAATAAGGACCGATAGGAAAACAGGTCAGTGCTTTCATTGCTTTTATTTTTTAACAGGACACAATGCCAATTTCTTCTTTAACAATTATGCTGCAATATTATAATACAAAAAAAGTCTCACAAGTAGGCATTTCAGACATGAAGTACATTCACAGTAATGCAAAAAGGAGCTACAGAATAATAATTACATCAAATATTTTTATATTAAGTTCATTTAAGTATAAGAAAATTAGGCAGAATGTTAAAAGACAGATATTCAGTTACAAAATACAATTTTGTATCTTTGTTGTTACTGGGTTTTATTTTGTTAAAGCACAAAATGGAATTAGCAGGATGATATTACACAGCCTTCATTGTCCTACTGTAAATGCACCCAATTAGTCTTTTTCTGCTTTGATAAGAAATAGCCAATTCCATCTTACAAGCCCACTGTCTAATTTGAAAACAGGTTAGGGAAAATTTGGTGGTTTACATTGTATTCCAGAAGTTGAAAGGCTTGAGCACATTTGATCTCTTGCAAGGAAGATTGAAAGTGATAGCTGAACAGACTGTTCTCCCACATCTTCCCAATGGAAAAATAAGTAGGGAAAAAACTTTCTTCTATTCTTCTCTAGAAGGCTTTTCACCTGATGCCTTGGTGATAAGAATACACTAGTAGTAACTATGAGGCAGAAGTTGTTCTTCCCAACAAAAAAAACTTCCAAAAAACAAAACAAGCAAAAAAAGCTCCAAAACCAAAATAATTTGATCTCAGGCTAAAAACAGTTCTCAGTGGTCCAGATTTCAAATGTGGAATTTCAGCTCTGGCAGAAAACAAGAATTTTATGGCATGTTGAGACATATAGTTCAAAAGAAATTGTGCAAAGCTAAAAGTTACTTTAAAGTTATTTTTTTCTCATACCTGTGATTCATATGGAGGCAAAACTTCTGTTATATTTGGTAGGATATATACTGAGATCCTCATGTGTGCTGAACACTCACAACATTTCTGATTCTCAGTGGGAACAGAAGTGCTTAACATCTTTCAAAATCCTAGCTTCCACTGATACTTTTTGACATATAAAGGTGGACATATTGGCCTTTTTTTTGTACTTGAAAATCTTCTGTTAATACATTTTAGTATTTTCAGTGGAATAAGGGGGAGAAAAGTCAGTATGTCTGTGCTGCATGTGACCTTTTCCATGGCTTTGCAGAATAAAAATGCCAATGATGTCATGTACAAGATAGGTTAAATAAGATGCCTGTGCAATGGTGTTGTATTGCTGAAAAAGGTATGTTTATGAATTCAATATTAAAAAAAGTATTTACATGCTGTTTGTGTGCGGATTTTTGCCCTGTAAAGTGCCTATTCTTTCTACTGGCTACAGAGGGAGGCCATGCTCATACATCCATTGTCTGTTATGGAAGCTTTGACATGTAGCTTACCTGTAGGGACCTAAATTAACGGCAAATAATTCCAGCCATGATGACAATCTTTCAAACAACAGAAAAAAAGTTAGAAAACAGTGATCAGTTGTTATCTATGTGTAATGGGGAGCAGAAGATGGCAGAGCTGTATTAATCTGCAAGAAAAAATGTTGAGGTTAGTTATTAGGAAAAACTTTCTAACTATATGATTAGAAAAAGAATGTCATAAGAAATATAATGGTAGAGGATTTATGCGGAGGCTTCTCTAGAGAACAGGTTCAGTGAATGTGTCAGGAATAATACAGGTACACTTAATACTCCAGAAGAGTAGCACTTCAACTGTATGAGGTCTCCATTCTACCTGTATGTCTCTGTCTGTGTCAGCAAAACTCAGGGACAGTGCGTTTCTTATAATTATTTCAGACCTATTTATGCTGTAACATAATCTGGATGTTTTTACTGTTGTGACTGATTGCACAGTTTAACTTCAGGTACTCTCCCAGCACAGTCATCATCTTTACTACCTAGCTTCCCTCACATGTTGTCACATTTTATTATCTCCCTTATTACTTCCTCTGTCCTTCTTCTGCTTTGCTGTAGGATCATCATTCCTTTTCATATTCTGTCTGTCCGTGTCTCATTTTGTTTCCACTCTTTTTTTAGTCTGTTTTCCTAAAGAAATAGAGCTGATAGTATTACTCCGCTGTCTTCTCTTTTGTCCTTTTCCCACACATTATTTTGGGAAAAAAAGCTTAAAATAAAGCATGCCATCAATCACAAGGCATAATCTGTAGCAAACCATGTTTCATTAACTTTATTGATGCCTGAATTACTGCATTTCTTTTCATTTTCATGGAGTCATACAGTAATTAAATTGGAAAAAATCCTCTAGAGGTCATCTAGTTCAGCCTCCTGCTGGTAGCATGTTCAACTAGATCTGGTTCCTCAGGGCCTTAACCAGTCATTTCTGAGTAGCTCCAAAGGTGGAGATATTCCCCCACCTCTGTGGGCCCCTGCTCCAGTGTTTGACCATCTTCAAGGTGATTTTTTTTTTCTTTCTTTTATCTAGTTGGGATTTCCTGTGTTCCAACCTGTATCTGTTGCCTTTCATCCTACCATTGTGCATATCCTAAACTACATGCAGAATTTCACAGAATGGTCTGTCATCATGTGCATTATTTTGCCTTATACCTTATCATCATAAATTGAAAAAAAGTCCCTGTTAGCTGCAGAGTAAGATCTACATATTTAGTTGAAAATATTTTTGAAGAGGGTTTTTCCCAGTGTAATACAAGGTAAAAATGAAAAAGATCACCAAAAGCAAGGCACTATTAAGAACTATCTGATTACGGAATCTGGTCATAGTTTACCAGAAGTCTCACTGCTTCATGTGCAGCTCGATTATCTGTATTAGCATCTTAGATTCTATATTTTTTTGAGTTTGCTTATCATTACTAATAAAATTGCAGAAGTTATAGTTTAAACCTCTGATAATCATATATTTAATGAGATGAACTTATGTTTCTAGCTCTTCCCTTATCTCTTTTCTAAACTTTTCCTCACTGGAGTCCATCTTTCCTCTTTAACACAGAATATTTACAATTTCTTGTACTTGCAACACTAATCCACCTAATTGTTTAGGACAAAAAGATGTCCTGTGTAGTATTTTCTTCTGAGAAATATTGTTTGCTTACCAATCAATCCTGGCTTCAGTATGAGAAGATTCTACAAAGAAAAACCCAAAGAAACAGACTCAAGTTGTTTTAAGGGGTGTTTTTAATGAAAGTAACCCCATTTCCTTCTCTGGGAAGGGTGGTCACTGCTGTCACTTACAAAAAGCAATTAAGTCCTACTGATCCAGTCAGATACACAGTGAATATTCACTCAGCCTTTAACATTCTCAGCCAAGTTATCAAACCAACTAACAGTATGGATAATTCAGAAGCACACAAGAAACAGAAAGAAATCCTTATTATGTCCTTTCTTGAAAGTTTTTAATAGCTGCATGTTGCAAGTGAATATACATGTTTCCTGGGTCTACATTGTTAAGATCTATTATGTTACATTTAAGTATGCATATTTTCTCATGTGTGGTTGAAAACTATCGGTATCATATACAAGACGATTGCTAATGTTATCCTTTTTTATAATCTATATTTGCAAAATTTTTGGTATTAAAAGTTCTATAATACTTGCATTAAGTCTATAGGTCAGTTCTGAATGGATTTCATATGCTCATATGAGAGTAAGTATGCTCGCTTACTTTCTTTCAACTTCCACTTGTACTTTTTAACTAGTAACTCATTGTTCTGAGGGTTACACAGTATCAAGGGTCTGTTTTTCTATTAGCAGTACAGACAAGGCAGATCACAGTGGTCCACTTTCTGTTATGCAATCCAGGAAAAATCATACTCTTTCTTCTTTGGCTTACAGGTTCTCACAGGTTTGTTCAGTTTACTTCATCATCCCAAGAAACAGAAGTGAAAGAGGCCCTCTACCTGCTTCTAGGCATCAAATTTGAGTATTAGATGTCAACACTTTAGTATTAAATAAGAAAGAGTTTCCAGGAGTCTACTTGTGCCTGCTTTCTAGTGTGAAAGAGATGAGAGATTTAAGTCTAGTCTTAGATGTGCCGTGACTCTTCTTTCATCAAAAAGAAATTAGAGAAAGAAGTAACCCAGTTTGATAACCAAATCTTGGGAGTTTATTGTACCTGGGGGATTAAAGGCCTCCTAGGGGGATAAAAGACTCAAACTACATGTATATGTTATACAGAAAGTACTTATGCCCTGCTTTGGATCAGGGACATTTAGAATGGCTGGTTAAACTTCATGTTTTCGGGAAATCCCAAGAGCTTTTATAAAGACCATGTCAGTAATGGATTTATGTCAGTACATTTCCTACATTTTCCTATTGAAGTTGAATGAAAATAAAGAGAAGCTTCCTTTTGAGGTCATAGAAAAGTGCTGATATTACATCCATTTACAGGGCCTTGCAGTGTCGTTTTATGTTCTGAATTTAACGGATTATTCTGTTCAAGATCACATAGTTTGTAGGTTGACACATTGTGCACCTCTTGCCGTACAGCCCCTGTTTCTCTAGACTCTTGTTTTTCACTCCACTTTGCTAACTTTTCTTCTGATTGTTTTGGACAGATGACAGGTTATAGAGGTGACTTCTGTAAATACCTGAGTTTCATGAAGGAGAAAGAAAGCAGAGATAAGTGTATTCTCACGTTAAGATTTTCTTGATACATTCCTCAGAAAATTATCCCTGTCAGTTTTTTTTTTTTTTGCCTTCTTTTAAATTCCCCAGAAGAACTTTAGAAGAGCATTGACTGTGATTAAAGAGCTGATTTCTTTTTTTATATACAGAAAATCAATAAAATCAAACTTTTTGTTAACTGTAATAGCCTCAAAAGTTTACAAAGGTTAACTAACTGGATTAAGTTCCATAGACTTTCTGCATATGAAACTGCTAGATTTTCTCTCCTGGCTCTCCTCTTACTAGGCAATGAAAAAAGGCCATTCAGTCAGAGTTATGAAGGACCACTATTCTAGCAATCTTGTATATATAAGTCACAACTTCTTTGACCTCAGTAGATGTCTTTAATAGGTGGTACAGTTCACTATCATTCTTTAAAGGTTGTTTTCTCCCCAGATATATAACCCTTTATGACCCAGTCTTTAGAGAATCCTTGTTGAAATTATTTAAATAAGAACAGAAGAAACACTGCTTTGTAGATGAAGTTAAACAATTTCTGGAATTTATCACACCAAGTTTCAAGTTTGGACATGAGAAGAAAGCCTATTAGTCTAGGTTGTTGTATATATTATTGTGTATATATAAGTGAATGTCTTCTGATTTTATGATTATTTCAATTCCCACTTATAAAGGGATTTATGTAAAAAGTGATGTAAGAGTACCATGCACTCTTTTTCCGATTTTAATAGAACCACCACAAGTGAGCCTGACTTCTTTATTCATACCTTCACACCTCTTTCAATCTTTATTTCTGTTTTTTAAATTTATTTGTTTATATTTCAAAATTTATTTTGTCAGGCAAAAGGTAATTTTAAAAATTTACTTTAAACTTCAGTGTGCAAAAAAATATGAGATCAGTGTATCACGTTTATCTTCATAAGGTATGGATGAAATGCTTTGACAGAACTTGCAAACTTTCAGAACAAGAATAATTTCTTGGCAGAGTAAATTATTTCTTACTAGGCTAATTGTATTACAACAACTAAACTGGTTCCTGAGTCAGCTAAATCTCTCTGCACATAAACTGCAAAAGCTAGCTCTTTGTCTCAACTGTTCTTCGCTCTATAGAGATTGTGATCATCTTCTTGTATGCAATTTAATTTTCTTCTGGTTCACCTGAAAAAAGCTTCCAGGAACTTACTGAATAATGATTTCAAGGAACACCTCAACACAGAGCAAAATTAAAAAAAAAACCACAAAACACATACCTTGATGACATATGAAGTTGCAGATCTGGAAAGACTGATCATGCTAGATGTGATATTCCTTTGTCTTGGTTCCTGTTCTCAGATGGCATGCACCTACAGTTGCTAAAATTTGGGCTGATATAATTTGGACCATAAACATAATGAAAGATGTCTTCTGAGAGATCTCTACAGGAGATGTCCCTTCATATCATTCTCTGTTCATGAAAAATGTAGCTATGTTTCACATGGATTCTGATTTATGAACTGATTTATTTATGTTTGATCTGATTCCTTGTGGCTGCACTTCTGCCCATTGTTAGTCCATCTCTCTTTCCACAAAACACAAAAAAATTCATCAGGTACGGTTCCATCTTACCACCAAGGCCAGTGAGACCGTACACTTCTACTGTCCATCTGCTACTGTGATTGCTTTTGATGATAATAGGTGGCTAGTGTAGCTGATAGCATACCCTGACCTTTAGCTGGAACTCTGTGTTTGGAGCAGTTGGGTGGAATAGAACATTTTTATCTAGGCCAGCTGTCAAAAGCAAAGTAGTACTTGCCAGACATGCTGTCCATAAAATTCATAATTCATAAATGCAGCAGAAACATTTGCTGTTATTGAAGGGAAGTAAGCACATCGTTCATTGAAATTTTTTTAAAGTTAAATTTATCAAATATGGGTAAATAGCTTAGATGTGAGTATGAAAGGTGAATATGTAGTAACTTCACAATTCACCAATAATACGTGTTGCAAATAAAGTTTGTAAGAGCTAATTCTAATATAGATAAATGGGCCAAAATACAATAGGAATCTACTAAAATATGTCTTCCAAACTCACATATCATGTCTATAAAAATAGTAAAAAAGGGTATGTGATTTGCCTTAAAATAAAATAGTGGATAATTTTTAAAAATATTTTTAAATATTTGGCATAAGTCTTGTCAGACTTGGTAAATTTATTCTATCATTCATGGAATACAAATGGTGTGGGCACCAGTACTGCACCCTTGATGACTGGGGAGGAGGAATGAAAGGCATTAACACATTTGTGTGACTAGAAATAAGCAAAAAAAAGATAGAATGGTGTGGAGGACTTGGTTTCCATTAGCATTTTGAGCCCAGTTTCTCTACTCCTCTCTCCTTACTGCAAAATCACAATTAATTCTACAGATAAGAGGGAAACAGCCAGTAAAAGAATTGTTACTAATTATCATTTAGAAGACATGGGAATCGCCTGCTGCATTTAAGATTCAGTAGGACTAGCTTTGTTTCTAGTAAAAAATTCAACCTGCTGGGCTATCACCAAGGCTATTCCTTAGAGGCCAGACTCAGGAAATTGCTTAGATACTTAAAGCTTGATGTAGAGAGAGTTTGGAATGTCCTGCTCCAAATTTCAAACTTTTCCAGTTTCAAATTTTGAAATCCCTTCCCCAGCTATCACCTAACTGTGGAGATGCCTGACTTCTTTTTATCTTTAAGTTCTCTTGCCTTGTTGAGTTTGATGGCTTACCAGTAGCACCTTGTTCTTCACAGCTTGTGAAAACAGAACCTTTGAAAAGCTAGCCTTATACCAGGGGTTGGGATCCCCATGGAGCTGTGTTTTACTTGGGAAAGCACAACACTGTGGGCACCACCAGTTTCATTAGCCAGATAAGATAGTTTACAATTATCGATCATTCAGTCCCTACTCCTACAATTAACATTTTTTGTTGTTGTTGATTGAGATCACTTTTGGTGAGCCTTTGCTTTTCAATACAGTTATTAACAATTTCAATTTGCTTATGATTATTTATTGTGCTTTTTCTGTTCTCAAAATGGTGTTCTTAAACACTCTCATTCTTCTTCCAGGAGCACTTCCTCTCTTTTTTCCACAAAGCCTTTTGTTCTACTTGTCTTCACAGGTTTATCCTGATTTTCAGAGCATTCATACCTAATATCTTTTTGCTGGATTTTTGTATAACTTGAATTTTTTTGCAAATATAGTCTTGTTCTGATGAGACAATTAGCAGCCTCTGAATCAGAAGAAAGGTGGTTGCTGTTGCTTTAAGCTGGACATGGCCAATCTACATATGTTTACAGAACACTTTTATTACAAAAAACATGGCTACTCAGTCCATCTTCATGTCACATGCCTTGCTCTCAGTATGGACCCTACAAATAATTTTCAGTCCCTTCAGAGATCTAAGTATCTTTCCCAGCATGAGATTTCCCCAGACATGGCAGAGTGCCTTCAAAGTTTGTCATGATGTTTTAAAAAGAGCAATTCCTTTTCAACACATTCCACTAGACAAAATAGAAAATCTCTCACAATCCTTAAAGCACATGTTATAGCCACCTAATAATAATGAGTGGACATTAAAGAAACTATTCTGAAATTTATTGTGGGAAGCATTAATCATGGCAGCTGTCATCTGGAAAGATAAATGAAAATGTATTAATATCCAAACTTTGGTATCTTTGGTAGTTCTGGAGCTGTAGGGAAGCCAGGCAGCAGATCTTGGTTTATGAAAGGGACAATGAAAGATTAGACACTTTGGGCAAGCAGTCATATTTTTAAAGTGGTAAACTCAAAGCATTTTCTTACTTTATGTTTATTGCACTGTTATTATCTTGATACTGTTACTGATGAGGAAACCAAGCCATTCTAAGCAGTCACAAAAATTCTTACTCAGATCAGGAGGAGTTGTTGCCAGAGTACAGATGATAATAAAAATTCAGAAAATGCTTGTGTACATTAGCTGTTTAAGCTATGTATTTCCATCATGCCATTTTTGGAAAGCACATTGTAGAAAACCTGAAACTTAGGTATCCAAGTCAATGTCATTGTTGCATACAAAGTAGAAATTTTTATTCTTTTCCAGCAGGAATTCTGAACAGGACTTTTAGTATGAAATTGACATTCAAAGATTTCTTTTTATAGAGCGGCAATCACTGAGATTTCAGGTTTTGATTCCTGTCTTTCTAGGCCTGAAATCCTAAGTTCGTGGATAGCTTTAAGTCTAATGTCAAGGGAAATTAGATGGATTGTGAATCAGTAGTCCCTACTTGTCATGGCCTGTCATAACAGAGTCTGTAAATATACAGCAAATGCTGGTCAACCAGCAGGATTACACATGTGGAGACCATGAAGAGGAGCAGACAGAAAAAGCTGAAACTTCACGGAGAATGATGTAGGTACTCCACAGGAAAGGGAGCACATGTGCTCACTAATTTTGTGCTAACTTGCTGCCCACCAATAATCTGTATAGTGTCCTGGCAAAGAGAAAGAACAGAGTCCAATGTTCACAGGACAACTCAAGAAGAAACATAAAAATGAACTAGTTGTCAAATTCTTCCTAAGGAGATGCATCCACATAATGATCTGACCTCCTGTTCAGAAGGTTGTGCTATTTACCAGGAGTTGCAATCTGAGACACTACAGAAAGGTTGCCAGAGCTCATTCAGACCTCAGACTTGGTACTTATTCATATTTGCCTTAATGGCATTGGTAGCAAGATGACTAAAGTTAGTAATAATAATTCTCCCCCCACCCCCCCACCCCGGGCTGCTTTTCATGCAGATATTTATATTCAGGGTTTTCTGTTAACCCTCTTTTGAAAGGGAGCAAAAACTGAAGAATCCTTACATTCTTTTTCAGTAAGCATAAAAAGTAGAGAAGCTGCTGAAAGTATTGAGCAATCTTACCTCTGCCAGTAGTCTCTCAGAAACTATACAGAAAAAAAAGACTGAGAGTGTCTATTTTATGATAGCACTAAGACACATCTGTCAAATAGAACGGGAGTGAACTGCTTGGTAGGGGTTAAAATATCTGAATGTAAAAGGCAAAACCAAAAAATCCAGTATCTCTGGAGAACTGCTGCCAAAACACTCCCATAAAAAAAGCCTGGAGCCTCCTCAGTACTTGAAAAAAGAATGTAGGCTAAAAAAAATCAGTTCTGTCTTCCCAGTAACAGGCCCCCATTCAAAGTCCTGGTTTGCAAAACAAATGAGGGAAGTGATTTCGTTCTACCTATCCTCCCAAAAGCCAAAGCAGAGGATATCCTAGACTTATTCTGGGACCTGATGCAATATCTGATCAAGGAGAGGCTTAAGATGGCTCTTCCAGGGTTATCTGGCCTTTTGTGCACAGAAACTGTATGCTCTGTGTCTTGCAGTATTTTATAAAGAGGAAAATTTCTCGGATATTGGAGGAATATTAGAGCTTTATCCTAGTGAAGCAACGTTACATGAGCATCTTGATTCTATGCCATTTTGAAAACCAGCTGTTATTGCTGGTAGCCAAACATGAATTTGCAGACTTCAAATCAATTGTTTCTTCCCACTTTTATCTGAGGAAAAGTTATGTTAACTATATACAATCTTATCAAATATTACTTCAAAGGACTTGAACTTACAGAAGAACAAGATGACTAATTCGTTTTGAGTGAAAGTTAGCTAACAGTTTCTATCAATTACCAGCAGAGATTCAATTGCAAACTATTCAAGATAAAAAAAATAAATGCAGTATCTCATGAGGACTGGATTGCCATCTTTGGAATTACCTCACAATTTTATTACATAGCACCAAGCAAATCCAGATAGCTCAACAAAGGCAAATACCACACACAAAATTCTCAAACTGTGTTTCTGATTAGTTTCTTGTTTTGGTATTGGATCTGCTACCTCTCCCAGCTTTGTACTTCTGAAAGAAGGGAAGAATAGGAATGCTTAAAAAGCATTCATGGGCAAATGAGTTTGTCATAGTCCCCTATCTTCTACCTTGCCTGCATTTTATTTCTTCTATTTTCCCCATCCATATCCATTTAATTTTGTCTGTTCTTTGGGCAAACAGAAATAAATATACAACATTTTCAAATCCAGGTGTACCAGGGGAATATGTTACCATAATCTGTTTACTATCTTCATTCTGTGTTTCCTAGGAGTTATTTCGGGATTTTTTGTTTTTACATGGGAGAAAGAAACATTTATTTGTCAAGTAGAGGAAATCATTACTTGGTTGAACACTTCAGCTGGATTGTAAAGTTTAGAAGTACTGTTCTATGGGCATATTTTAATCAACTTTCACCTCTTTATTATCAGTGTAGGAATGCCATCAGAAGGTTTGGGGATTCATGCTTTTGCAGAGTTTGAACTAGCAGTTTCATTTTTAATTTATCTTGCTTAGAAATGTAACAGGAAAAAATGCTGAATTTAGTACTTTCCAAGTCACCCCTACTGGATCACCTTTTTGTATGTTGCAACTCAGAGAAAATTATTACCATCTTAGTCTATGATATTATATTCATTTGGCAATAAAACTAAAATTAGAATGATTCATACCTCTTTCGCAACTATTATTTCAAGCTATTTATAGGTTCAAGAAGACATCACTGCACGTCTTGATGGCTGTATTCAGAACCATAACATTGCATTTTTCACACCATCTAGCTTCAGGTGTATAAGTACCTAAATTAGGAATCTGTGAGGCTTCAAGAAAGTGATTCTGAATATTTGTTAGTAATTTCTCTCTCTCTGCTGAAAATATGAGCAGCTAAGATCTTGTCTTAAGAGTCTTAGTTAGATGCTAAAGGTAGATGGTGTGAATACCTCTTTATTAAAAAAAAATAAAATTACACCTGCCTACATTACGTAGAAGCCTTTAAAAAAAGATTTAAATATTTTACAAAAGTATAGGTTTGTTCTTCAGAACTTCAGCCACAAATGCCTGACTTTATAAGCCAGTCTTCACTGTAAGATTGTACTTAAAATATAAAAAGTTAATTCTTCATCTGAAATTTTAATTCTCTAAATATATAAATGCTGAAGTAAAACAAGTGGGTAGTTTTTCTTCAGATTATTTCAATGGTTAGATACTTCTCTGTGTATTTATTCTTTCCTTCTTTCTTTCTTTCTTACAGCACAGCAGTTCAGTTATTACTGAAAATTTACAGGCTCCTTTTCCCCTAAATAATCAAATAAAGCAAATTAAATAAACAACAAAAAAAAAAAGCAGAAATATGCCTGGCAGACAGCTAGCTTACTAGTTTTCTTGTATAATTGAATAATATTTATCAAATAAGCCTTGTATATACTGAAAAAACAAGAAATATTACAGACTGTTAAAATAGTTATGCCTGTTTTTCATTAGATATCTACTGTCTTGAAAAGGTAAATGGTGTGCATTAGCACTTCAAGAAGAAAACAAGCAATTTCATAAATGTTTCTGTAGTAAACACTTGTATCAAGGTAGATTTTGCTAGCGTGATAAAAACAGGAATAATTACGCTTAATCCAGTTCTAGTTTATTTTTCTGTATATGTCCTGGGTATCATTAATAAGTCTTTCTGAAAAGAATTTATGTCAGTAGCTGCAGAATCTGGCATGACCCACATATTACAATTTAACAAGTAAATGAAATAGCATGGGTGGCCAAAAGGACTGCCTCCACTATTGGGCAAAGATATGCACACATACATAAAAACAGACCCTTGCTTTCCCATCTGTCATTTGCTAACCAAAATGGCTTACTCTAGCCCTTGAAAGTCAGCAAATACAGACTCTGGCAAAGGTTAAAAGGAAGTGTTTCATAATCAAAGCCCTAATACAATTCTGAAAAACTACACGTTTTGGCAGGTGTCTCAGTTACAAGATTATATTTTGTGGGAATGAGAGTGTTTTCCCAATAGAAGGTATTAAATTACTGAGGATTTTAAAGATTGTATCTGGTATTTTGAATTAGGAACAACAGGTAGCTGAGCAAAGGTGGGTTCAAGGGAAAAAAAAAAGGAAAAAAGTTGTCTTTTTACTTGTAGACATCTCTCTAGGCTAAAGAAAAACATATTAAAAATTTCCTTTGTCAAAATCTGGAAAAAATGGGGGTATGGTGTATTTCGCCTACCTACTTTTAGGCAGCTGCATATGATGTAAGTCAGTTATCTTAGCCCCATTAGAGTTAAGACACCTTTTCAATACGGTCATTGGAACTTAGTGTGCAAATACATCTAACTGTAGATAACTGTGTACTCTAAGGTGAGATAGGTCACTTTCTGGACTCCGTTGACTAGCTGTCTTTCAACTATAATGGCACCTTGAATAACTAGTTCTTATGTAAACACCTACACTGTGGACATGGAAAGTTAGTTACTTACCAAGTGGTCAAAGTTATATCTTGCAACATGCCAAATCTAGTTACTTCATGGAAACTGAGAATAAAATGCTTGTTTATAAGGGGAGGACTTTTGTGCTCCATCAGCTTTTAGTTGTCTATTCTGACTTGTTTTCATATTTATAGGTGTACTGGTTTTGGCTGGGATAGATTTAATTTTCTTCATAACAGCTCATATGGTTGATATAACATACCAGTGGTTCAGCTATTGCTGAACAGTGCTTGCACAGCATCAAGGCTTTCTCTATTTCTCATGTTGCCCCATGGGTGTGTAGAAGAAGTCAGGAAGGGACACAGCCAGGACAGTTGTCCCCAGTTTCAATGTATGTTCAATGTATTTCAATATTCTTAATATCTGACTGGTGTGGCAGACTGTCTGCACCGGCTTCCTGAATGACTTTGTCAGAAAGTTTGTTTAGTTCATGTAAATGTAGACTCCTTTCAAAAATTTCTGCTGGTAATTGATATTCTGGTCCTGTATTTACCCTGTTGGTAATATACTTACCCTTGTAAGTAGAATTAGTACAGCAGTCAACTGCTATAGGAAGTACACTCTATATGTTTTGTTAGTAGGCATTTATTCTCACTGATTAATTCAAGACTGAGGTGATATTGGACTTCAGCTGAATGTGGAGAAAGATGGTGGATGAAACATGATGAAATAAGACATCTGAAAAGGATATTTTCACAATTTAGTTTATAATCTTTCAAGTTTTGTGTATTAACATGAAAACAGTATCTAGAGTCCAACTGGCAGACAGCTGGTAAGGACTTGCTGAAATCGTTGGTATTGTAAGAGCTGAACTTGGAGCATAAGTGGTTGGAAGATTTCATTGTATAGTGTGGGGAAACAATGCAAATGCTTTTGCTGCCTTATTTAGCAGCAGCCATCTTCTGAATGTATCAGAGAACTTTCTTTGACCTTGCTGCAAGGTAAAAATGAGACAACGCACTTTTCATTTGCTCCCCTTCAGATAAACTGAGATGCTTCAGTTTTGAATTATGTCACTCCAGGTTTTCACTGAGAAAAATAAACACTTCAAGAAGAGGAACAGAATGGAAGAATGATCACTGTCCCATCTGTTAGATGGCATGTATGTCTTTGATTGATCATTTTTTGAGTGATCATTTTTTCCTTATTTTATTCTTTTACCACGCAAGTTAACTGAATCTGCAACAATAATATCTTTGAGAAATCATTCTGGAGAATGTTACTATTGACTAAATCCTACTTCTGTTACAGACTTCAACCTGAAGAAAACGGGCTTGTTAACAAAAAAAACTAACCATGAAGTTGAAAAACCTCATTTTGTGATGTCCTAAGGTTTCATTGAATTGTTTCAATTGATTAATGTGGTTTCAAATTTCGAACTGTGCTTGTTAAAATGTGATGTTTTCCTTTTCACTTGTAACCCAGGTACGAAAAAGTAAGTGAATGAAAAAAAATGCTGGAAGATTCATTGACTGCATGAAACAGCACAACTTGCCGCATATTATAGCTAGTTTCTTTTATCACAAAGGTCCTATAGATCCTGTGTGCATAATACTAGTAATTACTGCAGTTTTTGAAGACTAAGAAAAAACTTACCCTTTGAAGTGGCAGTTCTGCTTTTTTCTAATCTGAACCTCAGATATTAGAAATAGCTAGATAATTTTCTTTTCCATGATTTCTGTCACCACAGAGATCCTACTCTAGGTTTCAGAAATTGTTACCATATCTTTAAAGAGCATCACATTTTTCTGTCAGTTATCACTGTATGGCCTACAGTTAGAAAATGACATTCATAGTTTATATAAATGAAATTTACACATTTTGTGTATATTTATGGTTAGCTTGCTTATTTTATTTGCATTTTATTCCTGCATTAACTCCTATTTGAAGAATGTATGTGATATTTAGGGAAATTGTAATGCTTTGAAAGCCATTTCAATATTTAGAGGTGTCTAAAATATATTTTATTAGACTTCTGTAAACGAAGACCTTTAAAATGCAATTGGTATCAACCATGAAGCCTTGTGAGTCATTCTGGGCTATTAAGAAGCACACTCATCTTTTCTCAAGACAGCATTTTTAAAACAAAGTACTAATTCATAGACCATTCAGAAAACATTAAATAGTAAAATAGGCCTCTCATTGGCAAAATAATTCCACTGTAAGCAATGTGAATTACATTCGTTTGTGTGCACTTCCATGTATCCTTATAATTCTGTTTTCTAGATACTGTCTTATTGCTCAGTCTGATTACTTGAATATTCCCCATACTGAATTTTGCTGAAATAGTTCTCACCCTTTGCCTTTTCTTTTTTATTTGTTCTGAACTTTTCCCTCTCCACTCCCCAACCCCACCCTGCCAATGAAATTGTTCATAAAGCTTGAGGGAATTGAGCAGGACTTAGCTTATGACTGTATTAACACTGGTTAGGGGTGGGAGGTGTGGAACTGTTGTCCCAGTCATACATCACTTTTTTTTAAATAAGCATTACCCTTAGACCAAATGCAGTATGTGGAGGTGTTAACCACCAAGCTTCCTTATTAAGCAGTGTTTAAATATTTTTGAATTAAAAAAAAAAATCCCTAAATTTAGGGTTCTAACTCTGTATTTGGATACTTTAATATATTATTTGATTGCCTGTAAATTCTAATTAGCCTTTTCTGCATCTATTTGCCTATAATATTAAGTCTTCATAAATTTGTGATGCTTATTGTTTGTGGTTCTATATTTAGTTGGGATCAGACTAAAAAAAAATCCAAACCTTCAACATATATCCAACGTTATTTAGGAAACCTCTCCAAGCAGTTTTACCTTGTAACACTTATCAAGCATTTATAATTCATGTAATTTAAAACTGTTACAGTCAGATCTAAGTAAAAACATATGAATGCTGTTCCTTCCCTAAATATGGCTTTGGAAGAAAAGCCATCATAAGAAACTCCTATTCTTCCTCACTTTCCCCTCCTGCAGGGATTTTTAAGATGGCAAATCAGGTGGGGATTCAGTTCCCCACGTAGTTATATGTTATAAATTGCATTCACTGGTGTTGCTTTTTCAACCATGACATTCACTTTGACGCAGCACATGCATAAAAGCACATCATTTCATAATATATCTTTGTTAGGCTATTGACAACCATATCAGAGTAGAAACTCCACAGGAAAATTGGGATAAACGATAATTACCCAGACTGGCCTTTGAACATGACACAGAAATCTGTGGTGTATTCATGTGATGAGTATTATGAGGTGCTGATGAGTGCAGGCACACAGAACAGCTCATTCAGGAACACAGCCACATGAGCTACTCCTCTTTAAATGTCTGCTGTATGCTTATCCACCCTCTAGCAGGCAGTCAAGCTGTAGCTTGTTTACCTGAGCAGTGGTGTTAGGTATGAAGCTATGCCTCTCCATGTACCCTGAATACAGCCATTGTGCAGACTATATTGTCCTGAGTTCCCTCCAGTCATTCAGCTGTATTGCAGACTTTCCCTTAAAACTGCCTTTACTCTACACCTTTTATTTTTACCATCTTTTCTCCTGCAAAATTGACAGCGAGCCTCTAGCTCGTCTTCTATGCCAGTTTTCTCCTACTCTATCATTTTTTGCTTGATATATTTCCTTTTGCAGTTTTCTTTTTCTTTATTTTTTCATTTTGTCTTTTGCTTGATGGCTTTTCCATTTCCTATATATGTCTTAAAACTTTGCCCATTCTGTTATGGCATATTCCTATCATAGAGGTTCATTTTTACTCTTTGTATTGTATAAGTGAGGATTTGGAGTCAGATCTCCTTTAGGTGCTGTAAATCCCAGAAAACTGAAATGTTTTTGGTACACATCCAGAAATACCTTTTGAGAAATATCTTGGGATGTACAAGTCAACAAGCCTTAGCACCAGTACTGAACCCTTCTTCATTTTTATCTGAGTGACATCCTGCAGCTTGTAACCCAAAACAGGCTGACATTCCTCACTGCTATAAGTTGTGAGAGGCAATATTGTCCATCCACATTAGCCTGTAAGAGATAATACTGACAAAGGTGGTGGCTTATGACAAGATCTTGACCTCTGGTTTCCATGAGTAAGCCTCATCAGAGAGAAAAATCTACAATCTTGGTACTGTTCCATGACGTATGTCTGCCATTCAGGCACATAAAAAATAACAGATGACGGCTTTAAGGCTTAGCTTTATTATCTCCAGTCCCCAACACTGTTGCTCCTATTCCCAGATCCATTCACACAGAAATCTGGAAATGCAATTATTCCATTCTCAGTATCCTCCATTCCATGGCATGCCTGTTGGATGGCTTATGCAATTAGAGAAAATGTTTGTGGCTCTGATCCTGAGTTACTTCTTGTATCTCATGATGAGTAGTTGCCCAGTGAAGGATCAGCTGCGATCATTTCCATTCTATTGATGGCTAGTTGGTGTTTATTCCCTCTTCAACCCTGATTTTTTTTTAGAAGTCTGGTGAGACTCTTTCCTCC
Organism: Nipponia nippon; assembly: GCF_047370975.1. Classification (NCBI taxonomy): domain Eukaryota; kingdom Metazoa; phylum Chordata; class Aves; order Pelecaniformes; family Threskiornithidae; genus Nipponia; species Nipponia nippon. The sequence continues at coordinate 21,486,733 of NW_028262291.1, read as the reverse complement.
AGTTGGAGACCCTATGTGATGTATATTTGATTTTCAGCACTACCCCCACCCCCCAGGACAGTTCTTAAATGCTTAGCAACCTAATTGCTGCTAGAGCTTTTCACTAGCATTTACAATTAACCTCTTTTAGCAGAACTGGGTCCACAGAATCAGGCAATGATTCCCCTGTCTTTGTGTGTGATGACTGCTTAGAGACCAAAGGGCCTGGCTATCTCTATTCAGGTTCTGTAAAACTGGTAAACAGACCGTGTCTGTTGCCTTTCAGTAAATACTAAATATAATATAATATAATATAATATAATATAATATAATATAATATAATATAATATAATATAATATAATATAATATAATATAATATAATATAATATAATATAATATAATATAATATAATACTAAAAGTTCTTGAAATAGTTTATAAAATAAGTGTACTTTGATCACCTGTCTAGGTGAAATTACAGTATCTTGGGCTCAGACAATTCTTCAGAAAAAAAATGTGGATGCTAGTGGTACTACCTTTTTTTTTAAAGAGATTGCCAGAATCTGGCAGATTACCATCCCTGACTACAGGATGACACAAGTGGCTTTCTCCATTCCTCTCTTCTTCCTTTCCCTCTTTCCTTCATTCCTGCCTGCCTGCCTTCTTTTTCCTCAGCTGATTCCAGCACTTTCCAGTCAGATCCTGACCTGTTCTGCCTTTTTGTTTAGCTATCCTCTGTTATTATACCTGTTCTTGATAGCGTATTTCCTTCTCAGTCATAGCTGTAGTTCTCATTTTATTCTGTAGGTATGTCTTAAAGAATTACAGACATTTTAATGAATGATGCTAAGTTTTCTACAAACATTTTTTTTATTTATGATTACACTTTCACTTACTCAAAGTTACACAGTATGTATAAATGCAATACAAAAAAAGAGGGCCAATAATTTAATTAACAGGAATGTTGATTTTTTTGATGTGCTGAATGCAGGCTGGGTATCAAAGAACTAGGCCTACTGCCTAGTCCTTAACCCTAAAAATAATTCCTACTCCCCAGATACATACCTTCTAGAAAAAGGGATAGAATACTTAAATAAAACTTCTTCAATAAAATAAAACTACTTAAATAAAATTCTTTCCACTACTCTGTGGGTTCATCTTCACAAACTTTGCTATTCCTATGACTTAGGTAAACATTAATTACAGCAGAATATCAGGGTACTCTCTGTAACAATGTCTGGCAATTTAGCATATCAGAATAATAAAGAAATATTTCATGTTCATTGAACATCAATATATAATACTTCTATAGTTGTTTCATCACATAGATGGAAATGTTAAAAGTATTTTTAATGGGAAAATTTTTTATTGAATGGAAACATAGATATTTGCATGTTAAAGGGAATATGCATTGAGAAAAAGCATAAAAATTATTGTTATGTAAGATCAGCCTTGTGTAAGTCTTGTTCTAATACAGAACTTGTCAATAGGAAAAAAAATGGCTTTTGCTGTGTGGTTTGCTATAAAGCCGAACTGTATTATAAAGAAGTATATTGTAATATTTATTCCAAATTCTAACCAGTATTTGGAGTCTCAGAGAGGACATAAAGCATGAGGAAACTTTCTTAAGGGTAAGAAGCAGTGTTTTAAAAATAGCTTTTACACCGATTTAACCAAATTTTGCCACAGTTAACTTACTATCACAATGGTATGATTTAGTCTAAGTAGCTATTAAGCTCAAGTGTAAGGAAAGGGTATGAAGTGTTAGCAAGCTCTAACTTTCAAACTAAAATATTTCTTCAGCTGTAGTTGACAAAATCAACGAATTGATAAAAAAGGACTGTATCTCAGTCATCAATTTGGTGCATCTAAAGTCAGCCTTCACTTTCAAGACACTTTTTATCGCTGTAGATGTACTATATGAAAACACAATAATGATTAGGCAGATTGCTTTGAGACTCGTTCACCTTAGCTGGAGGTGCCGCTGGAGTGCTATTAATATCTCATCTAATAAATCTGAAACTACTGATAGAAAATTTTCATTTGTACTTTAAGATGTCTGCTTATGCCAGTATTTCCACAGTTAACATGCAAGCGTGTTTACATGAATGAGAAACGTTTTACTTTAATACCTCCTTTTAGTAAAAATTTGGTTCAGAGCTTACTCTTTCAAGAAGGCATCTACTGCTGCTCTGACTTAGAGAGACAATAATAGATGGCTAGGGAAAGAAAAAAGAAAAGGACAAATGCAGTGGTACCACACCTGGTATCCCCCCATTTACCTCAGTCTCTGGCACCTGGACTTCCTGAGTAGAGGAGTGTATACTGAATAGTCCTGATTTTTTTATTCTCTGTCATTAATTTCTCTAATCACTTTTGAACCTGTCCAAGCTTTTTGCTCCACAGTAACTTGTATCAGTGAGTTCCACATTTAGTTATATAGTTCCTTTTCTTAAATTTGTCATTTCATAATTTAGCTCAATGATTTTCTTGTGGTACAGAAAACTGATCATTTTCTATTAATGACTTTATATATCTTTATCATGTTCTTACTCACTTTTTTCAGGGCAGAAGGCTCCAATTCCATATACGCTGTTTCTGACTTCTGATCTTCTCTGCTGTTGTTGTCAGCACCTTTTATTGTTATCTTATATTGTTTATGTATTTGTGGGGGAAGCAGTAGTCTAGATGCAAGTGTAAATTGGATTTATAAGAGTTAAGTTCCTTATTTTGTTTCTAGTAATTCCTAAAGTTCTTCTAGCTTTTTTAACTACCCCCTAGCATAAAGTTGAGATTTTAGAAAAAATTTAAGAGTAATCCCAAGACTTTTTCCCCAGTAGAGTAGCTAGATTAGGGTCTATTATAAGATTCTCTCTATATGTTGTCAGTTGCTTTAATCCCAAGCATATCACTTTGAAATTATCAACATAGACTTTTATCTGCCATTTTATTGCCTGTTTTTATTCAGTACTGTGAAATTATTTTGCAACACTGCACGTTACTTTCATTTTTGCTCCCCTATTTAAGTTTAGAGGACAAACTTTCCATGTATGTCCTTTTCCACATCACTTATGAGTATGCTAAAACACAGTTTCATCATAGCTCTGTATGGGTTTCCACTAATTGCTAACCGTGTTTTAAAAGTCAGTGGAGACATAGCCTAGGTGGGATGCGCTTCACCAGGGTGATAGTAGCTTGAGATGCTCCGAAACATAGTTTAGGTTACAGCCACATATCCAAATGTTCTAACAATGATAAACTTTTTAAGTGTCTTAAGAGGGGACTATAATCAGCTTAAGTAATTACATCAGGACAGTAAAAAAACAGGGGGAATGAGAGAAAAAGAGGATCGCTATTTAGACCAATACAATCTCATGGAACAGTAAGATGTCTAAACACTACAGTTAGAAAAATCTCATACTGGGTGGTGATCAGGCTGCCCCTGTACTCTACAGACTCAGCTAGTACCTGCTTTCCCTTGGAGGAGCAATAGTTAAAGCTCTGCATACTAACAAACCAAAGTTGAACGTGTATGTGAACAGGGCTTGGACTCTGTTGTGAGCCAACATATTTGCAAATAGCTTGACACAGAAATGTAAGAGAATGATTCAGTACTTGGCTCAGAATAACTCAGTTTTTCTAAACAATACCTACATGCTTTGAGTTTAAAGCTCTCTTCTTCACAACATTTTGAGACTGAGAGTTACACAGTTTTGTTTACTCTGTGCTTGCATTTTGCAAGTGTTCCTGCTGCTCTGCACGAAAGCTGGGGTAAGTCTGTTTTCAGAGTGTTCTGAATCTTACAAGCTTATTTAGATTTTTACTTTAAGAATGTAGCCAAAGAAAATTGTATTAATAAAATAGAGGATGGTAGAAGACTCTGGAAAGATCAGCATTAAGGAAATATAAGAATCAGCAGTATTAAGGAAATATAGAATCATAGAAGAGTTTGGCTTGGAAATGACCTTTAAAGGTCATCTAGTCCAACTCCCCCCTGCCATAAGCAGGGACATCTTCAACTACCTCAGGTTGCTCAGAGCCCTGTCTAACCTGACCTTGAATGTCCAGGGATGGGGCATCTATCACCTCTCTGGGCAACCTGCTCCATCATCGTAAAAAGTTTCTTCCTTATATCTAGTCTCTTTTAGTTTAAAACCATTACCCCTTGTCCTATCACTACAGGCCCTACTAAAATTATACTTACGCTTAATGCTCCATATTGGTTCCATAAGCAATATGGCTAGGTGTGATAGAGTAAAATGCATTTGTGACTCTCTAATGTGAGTATGGTGGGTAGTTCAGCATCAGAAAATATATCCATTATAGAAATAAGATTTGCATATGGTCTGTATTGACTAGGATGCTGCTGACTACTTTTGTCAGCCAAAATAATACCTCAGATCAGGAAACAAACACAGAAAACAATTCTATTTTTCTACATTATTTCTTTCTGTGAGCCTAAACCTGGAGATCAAACTTTGACTGCTGTCTTTGAAAGAACCCTATAGCCTGTGCAAATGCAATCTGATAAGAATTAGAAGTTTACCAGGGGCATACGAAATAGTTATGGGATAAGGCCAGGATTTGAGTCTGTTCCCCATACTTAGGTAACACAGGTATCTAAATCGAAAACTAGCCAAATGCAGGGGGAGGGCCCAACCACCAACCTGAATACAGTAGCTGGCAGCATTACTGGAAGAGCCATCAGCAGGGGCAGAGAGTAAATTTTGCTTGGAATAGTTCCAATAGCTAGTTTTGGCCATATAAGAACAAAATACCAGTTGCATAGTTGTCGTGGTTTAACCCCAGCCAGCAACTAAGCACCATGCAGCCGCTCGCTTACTTCCCACCAGTGGGATGGGGGAGAGAATCGGAAGAGTAAAAGGGAGAAAACTCGTGGGTTGAGATAAGAACAGTTTAATAATTGAAGTAAAATAAATTAGAACAGTTAAATAGGCAAAGCAAAAAAAAACCCCGTGCACGCAAGCAAAGCAAAACAAGGAATTCATTCACTACAGGCAGGTGTTCAGCCATCTCCAGGAAAGCAGGGCTCCATCATGCGTAACGGTTACTTGGTGATACAAAAATTCACGGATGCTTCTCCTCACAGTCTGAATCCCCCCAAGGGAGAAACGGAGTATTCAGAGAGTCCCTGAAATGAAACTCAATAGCAACGAAGTTACTATTAAGCAGGTATTCTTTATTGCAGCGCTGGGCAGCACTGGGTATTCTCCACCGTAAGTGCTCCACCGATTCGGTAGACTTTCAGAGATTATATACTATAAAATCCTACATATTCACAGGATTTCCGAGAAATCATTTACATAAACATGAGATTTCCTGGAACTTATTAACATATGCAAATGTCCGATCCGCATGCGCACTCGTCTCCCGTGGTGGTCTTCAGGTGGTCTTTGGGGGTCTTCAGATGAAGGCTCGTAGTCTTCTTCACTGTGTTCACTGATTGACCTTTGCTTCTGCGCAAACTCAGTCCTAGGATCACGTAAACGGTGTCCTTCAAGGCTGTTGTCATTCTTTTGTGACATCCTATCTTCCATGCATTTGCTCTCCCAAGGCCCAGTTGTCTGAGATGGGATTATCCCGGAGCCCCCTTATCTTACAACCATTCTAACTACTCCCTAAATCACAATTTCTTTTGTTCAGTTAAGTGACTAAGATATTTAAATATACTCCTTGCCCCTAGGCTTTTCAGGAGGCATTTTGATGCAGTGGCTTTGTCTATCTTGGCTTTAACCCTTTCATTGGGAAAACAAACGCCATCATACCCAGTGTCCCCCCCTTCCTCCTTCTTCCCGCAGTTTATATACTGAGCATGACGTCATATGGTCAATAGCCCTTTGGCCAGTCTGGGTCAGCTGTCCTGGCTGTGCTCCCTCCCAGCTTCTTGTGCACCCGGCAGAGCAGGGGAAGCTGAAAAGTCCTTGACCAGTGTGACCGCCACTTAGCACCTATTTAGCAACAGCTTAGCACTACTTAGCAAGAACCAAAGCATCAGTGTATCATCGACATTGTTCTCATCCGAAACCCAAAACACAGCCCCATACCGGCTACCAAGAAGAAAATTAACTCTATCCCAGCTGAAACTAGGACAATAGTAAATGCGTTTTTAATTGTACTTCCTCACAAAATATCAAAAACATTGGTAGGTCTTTAACTATTCTGGCATAATTGCCCCTTCCTTTCTTGCTTCCCCCCACAACTGATCAAAATAATATTGCTTAGTCTATGGGGGAAGGGTGGGGAATGCTGCAGTTACGCAAATTCAGCATCATGGGTTCACTGGGTTCCTCACACACAGTATTGCATCTTCACGAGTCATTAACAAGCTGTAAATCCCTATGTGAATGCGATTGCTTTGAACGGTGGTATGTCACAAGAATGGGAGGAGGGAAGAGGAATATTTTTCTACGGATCAGAACTGTTTTATCCTCTCAGAGCTATTGTGCCAAGCTGTGTTTCATCAGTTTGGGATGCTCATAGTCAGTGAGGAACATCTGTTGAAATGAATGTGCTGTTCCATGTTTCTCTTCTCTGCAGAGAATGGCTGCCCTTTCCTATTAAAATGCCTTGTACGCTACTGAGCCTGAAATGCTACTTCATTCTCCTTCGGGCTTTGCTCTCAAAGAACGTTGACAAAGTCCTCTGTCTTTTTGCAATAATTCCTGTGGCCCAGAAGAAATGTGGAAAGTCCAGAACAAGATCAGAATTGCTCAGTATCAATGCAATGGTATCCTCGTTGCTTCTCAAAAAAACCAAAACAACAATGGAAAATTTACTGCCCATCAATGTTTCCTAATATAGGTGTGTCATTGCTAAATATGCCTTGCATTTTTTGTATCCTTCAGGATGCAAACATGGTATTATGTTTACAACACAGTATTGTTTTCATTTTTTTAAGTACCAACTAATTCAAAGAATTTGTGAATAATAAAAATGACTCTCTGTAGCCAGGAAGATAGAGCTTTTTCTCTTTCAACCTCATCCTTGTCTCCCTTCTATTTAAATGCTGTTCTCATAGAATGGTGCTGTGATCCCAGTCTTTGACAAGCACCATAACCTTTCAGGCGATGTTGCACACTGTGTGCACCCAGAGGAAGGAAACTTTCAAATTGTGACCCTAATGAACAACAACAAACAAACAAAAAAAATCCTCCCTCCCCAGAACAAACCTAAAAAAATCAGAAAGCACCTGACAAGCCAGACACAAGTTGCCAAATGCTATAATTTTTTGAAATCCTATGATTTCCCTTGGATCATTGCTGTGTGTATATATATACCCCTGCCCTTTAACATTTGTATGTATTGCTGGAGAGCTCCACAACAGAATCTTCAGCACAGAAATAAGAAGGGAGCCTCCATTCTGAATAGCAATGTACTCATCCTGGGAATAAGTTGTGATAGTCCGACACACACAACTGTTGCTCCAGAAAGGAGGAAAAAAGCTCATCATGTGCCAAGAAGAAACTGGAGCACGGGCAGATGACTAACAAAACGTAGTGTGAGACCAAACACATCACAAAGCTAAACGTTCATATCACCATTACATAATTTAGATTATTTTCTTGTATTCATTTTTGGGCAGCATATCTGAATTATGCTTGCATTATATCTTCTTCTGTTGATTCTGTTCCTGGGGCTACTTTAAGTTGCTTGCTATGAAGACTACACTTCAAACCTACTGACTCTGTTTTCAGCAGTTTCAACTATACCCTTGGCATTCTGGAAGTTCAGAGTGTGTTGTCCAGACAACTATAACTCTGTATTTACAAAGCTTTTGAATGCTGAATGCATTCAGACAAGTTGAAAATGGATGTAAAGCTAGAAGAGAACTAAGGATTTGTTGCTTTTCAGGGAGATACTTTATAGGAGTTCAAGCAAGCTGGAGACTTCTACTTGAATCAAATCATGCATGGAAAGTGATATTAAGGTTATGGAGAAAAGATCAGTTATTTTTCAACTAAGCTGACTTTGAAAACACTGTTTGAAGTGCACTTTAAACACTTCACGTTCTATCATTGATGACTATTGCCAAAGGTAGGCTTGAAGGCTAGATCCTTTAGGCTGAGGATCAATCACACTGCTTAATGTAATGGCTTGTAAGGAAGGGTAGCAGTATACAGTATCAGTATGCTCTACCAGCAAAATTCTTCTTCTGTCGACATGGGTATATCAGAAGAGTCAAACCTTCATCCCAGTCTAATAAAGCCATCTATACTACTGGAAATAAACTTAGGCTGGTAAAACCAGTTTTGCCAAAAGTCGGTGGAAATTTTGAGTTGCAGGTGTCCTGGGACAGACAGACAGACATGGGACACTGCAGACAGCTGATGCAGTGGAAAACAGTGATGTAACCTGAGTGTATGCTTTCATTTTAAGGACAGTTCACAGGAGGTTTGTGGACACAGGCAACAGAGAAACCGAAGTGTAAGTCACCCAGCCTTCCTTACCCAACATTGTGCTTACTAAAACCATTTAGCATTAAAGTTATTTAGAGGCCTGTAAGGCACATGTATTACCTTGAGGAGAAGGAGACTTCTAGAAGCAGCTTACATGCAAAAGGAGACAGTGGCTCCTAAGGAGTTCCTCCACACCTTTGACTCATAGAATCACAGAATGGTTTGGGTTGGAAGGGACCTTTAGTGAACACCTAGCTTCACCCCCCTATAGTGGGCATGGACATCTTCCACTAGATCAGGTTCCTCAAAGCTCCATCCAACCTGAGACTTCCACATCTCTGCAACCTCTTCCAGTGTCTGACCAGTCTTAGCTGGTTGCGCCACCCAGGGCAAGCCAGTGTTATCAGCCTCGCTGGCCTTTAGTAACTCACTCTTTTTTTATCCCACAGCAGGGATTCACATGCCCCAGCAGCCTGCATATAGCAGAGTCCACAGCTGATGATGTGATGTGGCCTTGCCATAGGAGCCCATATAACCCAAGCCACAGACTGGCTACTTTCTCTAGCAGTACTGCTTCTACAGGAATTGTGGATGAACAAAAGAGAAGAATAACAGCAGGGCAGAAGCCAACAACTGCTAAAGACTGTCATTCTTTAAGATCCATCAAAATTCAGTTTTGAACAGTGGATATCTTGGCCGAAACAAGATTTGCAACAGACGGCTTAAAAGAAAAATTGCAAATAGTTATTGTAAAACATAGAATCATAGAATCGTTTAGGTTGGAAAAGACCTATAAGATCATCAAGTCCAACGTTAACCTAACACTGCCAAGCCCAACACTAAACCATGTCCCTAAGCACCACATCTACCTATCTTTTAAATACCTCCAGGATTGGGGACTGCTCCAGTGCTTGATAACCCTTTCAGTGAAGAAGTTTTTCCTAATATCTAATCTAAACCTGCTCTGGCGCAACTTGAGGCCATGTCCTCTTGTCCTGTCGCTTGTTGCTTGGGAGAAGAGACTGACCCTCACCTCACTACAACCTCCTTTCAGGTAGTTGTAGAGAGTGATAAGGTCTCCCCTCAGCCTCCTTTTCTCCAGACAAAACAACCCCAGTTCCCTCAGCTCCTCCTCATAAGACTTGTGCTCTAGATCCTTCACCAGCTTCATTATTGTTCTTTGGATATGCTCCAGCATCTCAGTGTCCTTCTTGTAGTGAGGGGTCCAAAACTGAACACAGTATTCGAGGTGTGGCCTCACCAGTGCTGAGTACAGGGGGATGATCACTTCCCCAGTCCTGCTGGCCACACTATTCCTGATACAAGCCAGGATGCTCTTGGCCTTCTTGGCCACCTGGGCACATTGCTGGCTCATATTCAGGTGGGCTTCTGACCAACGTTCCTAGGTCCTTTTCTGCCAGGCAGCTCTCTAGCCACTCTTCCCCAAGCCTGTAGCGTTGCATGGGGTTGTTGTGACCCAAGTGCAGGACCTGACACTTAACCTTGTTGAACCTCATACAGTTGGCCTTGGGCCATCAATCCAGCCTGTCTAGATCCCTCTGTAGAGCCTTTCTACCCTCCAGCAATTAACACTCCCACCGAACCTGGTGTCGCCTGCAAACTTACTGAGGGTGCACTCAATCCCCTCGGCCAGATCATTGATAACGATATTGAACAGAACTGGCTTCAGTACCAAGCCCTGGGAAACACCACTTGTGACTGGCTGCCAACTGAATTTAACTCTGTTAGCACCACAATTCTTTGGGCCCAGCCATCCAGTTAGTTTTTTACCCAGCAAAGAGTACGCCCATCCAAGCCATGAGCAGCCAGTTTCTCCAGGAGAATGCTGTGGGAAACCATGTCAAAGGCTTTACTAAAGTCCGGGTAGACAACATCCACATTAATTCAATTTCCCTCATCCACTAAGCAGGTCACCTTGTCATAGAAAAAGATTAGGTTAGTCAAGCAGGACCTGCCTTTCATAAACCCATGCTGGCTGGGCCTGATCCCCTGATTGTCTCATATGTGCTGTGTGATGGCACTCAGGATGATCTGTTCCATAGCCTTCCCTGGCACCGAGGTCAGGCTGACAGGCCTGTAGTTCCCTGGATCCTCCTTCCGACCCTTCTTGTAGATGGGCATCACATCTGCTAACCTCCAGTCAACTGGGACCTCCTTGGTTAGCCAGGACTGTTGATAGTTAATTGAAAGTGGGTGGCTTCTGGCACTTCTGGCAGCTCCCTCAGTACCCTTGGGGGGGATCCCATTTGGCCCCATAGACTTGTGTGTGTCTAAGTGGGGTAGCAGATTGGTGACCATTTCCCCTTGGATTTTGAGAGCTTCATCCTGCTCCCCATCCCTGCCTTCAGCTCAGGGAGCTGGGTACCCTTAGAACAACTAGTCTGACTATTAAAGACTAAGGCAAAGAAGGCATTAAGTACCTCAGCCTTTTCCTTATCCTTTGTCACTATGCTTCCCCCCATATCCAATAAAGGATGGATATGCTCCTTAGCTCTCCTTTGGTTACTAATGTATTATGTAGAAACATTTTTTGTTGTCTTTTATGGCAGTTGCCAGATTAAGTCCCAGTTGGGCTTTAGCCCTTCTAATCTCCCTGAATAACCTCAGGACATCCTTGTAGTCCCCCTGAGTTGTCTGCCCCTTCTTCCAAAGGTCGTAAACTCTCCTTTTATTCCTGAGTTGCAGCCAAAGCTCTTTTTTTCAGCCAGGCCAGTCTTCTCCCCCACTGGCTCATCTTTCAGCACATGGAGAATATGATTCCTTATTCAAGCTCAAATTATTTACAGACTTAAAATATAGGAAAGGTAAGTTTTGTCTTTTGAATCTATTACCTTTTGAATTAAGAACTAACAATTTCTGGTATATGATAAAGACTTAGGAGAAACCCACAAAAAAATAAATCTTATTTTGAGTTCTTGTTTCCAAAACATGAACACGATTTTGACATTTCTGCAGTAAGAGTTTTGTGAGCCAGCATGGTGGTGCAAATGAAATCATCTCACAGTTGCAGCTCTGTTTCATTTGCTATAGCATTTCTGAGTAAACATACTTGCAGAATTACTCTTTGCATTTTGCTAATGAAATTATGCATATTCCACTGTGAAGATTGTATTCTCATATGCAAATTTGTATGAAAAATATAATCTGTGCCACAGATCAATGAACATATCTTCATATCATAAAAAAGGAGAAAAGTTCTGTGTTTCTTGTGCAGCTTAGAGTGTGGGTTGGTATTTTTTTCCTAGATACCTTTAGCCTTATTTTTGCTGTACGACTTCACAAGATTTTTTTTGCATTGCTACCACCTAATGGTCATAACGTCTTGCCTTAACTCTAATGGCAGAAATTTTGTCTCACTCATGTACAGCTTTCAGACAGAAAACATACAATAGCTTTTGTCTTTTTATCAAAAAATAAAATAGTAGTAAAATACTAAAATTACTGCCAGACTTTCATCACCCAATTTTTTCTATTTGCATGGTAAAGTCTTTTTTCCTCACTCAGTGTTCCTGAATTTCTAATGATAAAGAGGGTTATGATTAATTTGCAGATAGAATAACCCTTTTCTAAATGCACACTACTCAATAAATGAACAAGCTGCTTACAGTAATTAAAGTAATGTCATCCTGTGCTCAAATTGCTAGTGCTAACAAAGCTAATTGGCAACAGCAAGCATTAACTGTGATTAGTCATATGCATCTAATGTCATCACCAGTGCCTATAATTTTCTACATAGAGGGAATTTCACATCTGGTTTAAATCACTTGTCTCTTGTCTGCATTGGTGTTCTTTCCTATATTATTGTATCAAAGATTTTTTGACTACAACAGATAATATAAAAGTTTATTGTCTTTTTCAAACAAAGAACTGCACACTAGAGAACAAGATATGAAGCATTTCCAAGTCACTTATTCTGAAATAAGTGTTTGATTTCAGCTAAATTAATAAATCTGCGTTTTTCCTTCTTTTGCATATAGTCTGTTATCCCCTTCTTACAGGATGTAGATTATTTCCAACAGAACATTCATCTAATCAATTTAGACCACAAGCTGTATTTCACAGTAAAACAGATGAATCAAAAGATCCATTTTGTATTTGTTTTGGAAATTTGCAAGAAATCCTTATCTGGAAGACAAACTTCAGGCTTTTGCACTGTTTATTATAGACAAACTCTTAGCTGTAAGTAGAACAATAATTATTTGCTGTGTCAATCCAAAAGGGCAGATGTTAAATTATCAAGAATCGGGTGGCTAAAAATGCAGCTTTAGAGACTGAAATTTACTTACTTTTTTTGCAGCAGTCTTTTTTCGTATTTGAAGATTTCCTTCTCCTTTCAGTTTTCTAACAGCTAACCAATAATTTCTACAAGTGTTTTTCATACGTGACATTTACTAGACCTCTCTAATTCACATAGCTTTCTACGTTCTCTGTCCCAATGGGTACATTTTTCTAAAAACACAAAGGTGTTCTGAAATTCTCCAGCTGAGGCTTTTTGCCTGTGCTGGATGGAGGAGCTATTTCATGTGTTACTCTGTTTGCTATACTTCTTAGTTTGCTTTTATCCAGCTGCTTGGAATTAACTAATTTATGTTCAGCTGATGTTTGGCCTTATACCTCACAGCTTCATTGACTATGTAAAAATGTAAAGCTATCATATTATCTCAGGATCAGTAAAGCCAAACTAACTGATCTCAACAGAGATGTGCATAGATAAAAGTAAAGGGCACATTTGCTCTTTGAACAGCTCTGGTGATCCCTTTTTGTTTTATAGCAATTTAGCTGTCTTTTTCCACTTCAGATTTCAGGTATATGTCCATTACTCGAAAAGTCACCTAGTTGCTTGCGATTTTTTTTTTAGCCCATTTCAGAGTACGATCAGGTCGTGACTTTTGTTCACCATTCTTCATTTTCTAAGACTAAGTTCCAGATCTACTCATAAAAATCCTCATAATTTTAGAATTTGCCAGGATATTACTCATACGAATTCTATGCATCACTATGACCTGCTTCTGTGGTTAATGTGACATGTCAGTACCCTCACTCTTTCATAGAAGAGTCTTAAGTTTCACCAAATAACTTAATTGTAAAGATATAAGGAACCTGATCATTACCCATATCAAAGCATCAAATTCTTAATCAGATTCAATTTCTTGGATTGTTTTTGCCTATATAGATCACAAATGGTTTTGTTTTGTTGGGTTTTTTGAGAGATCCAGTAGAAATCAAAGATACAAATCTGAAATCACATCTAGAACTGCAGATATTCATAGAATCATAGAATAGTTAAGGTTGGAAAAGACCCTTAAGATCATCGACTCCAACTGTTAACCTATCACTGCCAAGTCCACCACTAAACCATATCCTAGAGCACCACGTCTATCTGTCCTTTAAATACCTCCAGGGATGAAGACTAAACCACTTCCCTGGGCAGCCTGTTCCAGTGCTTGATAACCCTTTCAGTGAAGAAGTTTTTCCTAATATCTAACCTAAACTTCCCCTGGCGCAGCTTGAGGCCATTTCCTCTCGTCCTATCACTTGTTACTTGGGAGAAGAGACTGACCCCCACCTCACTACAACCTCCTTTCAGGTAGTTGTACAGAGCAACAAGGTCTCCCCTCAGCCTCCTCTCCTCCAGGCTAAACAACCCCAGTTCCCTCAGCTCCTCCTCATAAGACGTGTGCTCTAGACCCTTCACCAGCTTCGTTGCCCTTCTTTGGACATGCTCCAGCACTTCAATGCCCTTCTTGTAGTGAGGGGTCCAAAACTAAACACAGTACTCGAGGTGCGGCCTCACCAATGCCGAGTACAGGGGCACTATCACCTCCCTGGTCCTGCTGGCCACACTATTCCTGATACAAGCTAGGATGCCATTGGCCCTCTTGGCCACCTGAGCACACTGCTGGCTCATGTTCAGGCGGCTCTCAACCAACACCCCCAGGTCCTTTTCTGCCAGACAGCTCTCCAGCCACTCCTCCCCAAGCCTGCAGTGTTGCATGGGGTTGTTGTGACCCAAGTGCAGGACCCGGCACTTAGCCTTGTTGAATCTCATACAGTTGGCCCTGGCCCAACGATCCAGCCTGTCCAGGTCCCTCTGCAGGGCCTTCCTATCCTCCAGCAGATCGACACTTCCACCCAACTTGGTGTCATCTGCAGACTTACTGAGGGGTGCACTCAATCCCCTCATCCAGATCATCAATGAAGATGTTGAACAGGACCAGCCCCAGTACTGAGCCCTGGGGAACACCACTCGTGACCGGCCGCCAACTGGATTTGACTCCATTTACCACCACTCTCTGGGCTCAGCCGTCCAGCCGGTTTTTAACCCAGCGCAGAGTGCACCCATCCAAGCCATGAGCAGCCGGCTTCTCCAGGAGAATGCTGTGGGAGACTGTGTCAAAGGCCTTACTAAAGTCCAAGTAGACAACATCCACAGCCTTCCCCTCATCCACTAAGTGGGTCACCTTGTCATAGAAGGAGACCAGGTTAGTGAAGCAAGACCTCCCTTTCATAAACCCATGCTGGCTGAGCCTGATGCCCCGGTTGTCCCGCGCGTGCAGCGTAATGGCACTGAAGATGATCTGCTCCATGACCTTCCCTGGCACCGAGGTCAGGCTGACAGGCCTGTAGTTCCCCGGATCCTCCTCTGACCCTTCTTGTAGAGGGGCGTCACATTTGCTAGCTTCCAGTCATCTGGGACCTCCCTGGTTGACCAGGACTACTGATAAATAATGGAGAGTGGCTTGGCAAGCTCCTCTGCCATCTCCCTCAGTATCCTCGGGTGGATCCCATCTGGCCCTATGGACTTGTGCGCATCCAGGTGGAGGAGCAGGTCAGTGACTGCCACCTCTTCAATAACTGGGACTTCACTCTGCATCCTATCTCCATCTCCCAGCTCAGGGGCCTGAAAAACCCAGGGATGACTAGCTTGACTATTAAAGACTGAGGCAACGAAGGCATTAAGTACTTCTGCCTTCTCCTCATCCTTCATGGCAAGGTTACCTTCTGCATCCAAAAAAGGAGGGAGATTCTCCCTGGCCCTCCTTTTGTCACTGATATGTTTATAAAAACTTTTTTTGTTGTCTTTAACAGCAGTGGCCAGTTTAAGTTCCACCTGTGCCTTCGCCTTTCTGATCTTCTCCCTGCATATCCTCACAACATCCTTGTAATCGTCCTGAGTCGCCTGCCCCTTCTTCCAAAGGCAGTAAGCTCTCCTTTTTTTCTTGAGTTCTAGCGAAAGCTCCCTGTTCAGCCAGGCCGGTCTTCTCCCCCGCCTGCTTGACTTGCGGCACATGGGGACGGCCTGCTCCTGCGCCTTTGAGACTTCCTCCTTGAATAGCGTCCAGCCTTCCTGGACTCCTTTGCCCTTTAGGACTGCCTCCCAAGGGACTCTGTTAACCAGACTCCTAAACAATCCAACAAACAAATCCAAAGAAATCCAAACCTTCTAAAGTTCAGGGTAGTGGTCTTGCTGACCCCCTTCCTTACTTCTCCTAGAATTGAAAACTCTATCATGTCGTGGTCGCTGTGCCCAAGACGGTCTCCGACCACCACATCACCCACCAGTCCTTCTCTGTTTGTAAACAGCAGGTCCAGCGGGGCACCTCCCCTGGTTGGCTCGCTTAACTTCCTGACACAGCTGGTATCTTCCACACACTCCAGGAACCTCCGAGACTGCTTTCTCTCTGCTGTGTTGTATTTCCAGCAGGTATCTGGTAAGTTGAAGTCTCCCATGAGAACAAGGGCTAGGGATTGTGAGACTTCAGCCAACCGCTTGTAGAATACTTCATCTGTTTCCTCATCCTAGTTGGGTGGTCTGTAACAGACTCCCACCAAGATGTCTGCCTTGTTAGCCTTCCCCCTGATCTTAACCCATAAGCACTCAACCTTATCATTACTGTCGTTGAGCTCTAGACAGTCAAAACACTCCTTAACATACAGGGCTACGCCTCCACCTCTCCTTCCTAGCCTGTCCCTCCTAAAGAGCTTGTAGCCATCCATTGCAGCACTCCAGTTGTGTGAGTCATCCCACCATGTTTCCGTGATGGCGACCACATCATAGTTTTCCTGCCGCACAGTGGCTTCCAGCTCCTCCTGTTTATTGCCCATGCTGTGTGCATTGGTGTAAATGCACTTCAGTTGGGCTATTGATCTCTTCACCAACACAGGCATGCTACCCCTAGGTTCATCCCTAGCAAGCCTGGTTTTATCCCCTTCCCCCTTCGCATCTAGTTTAAAGCTCTCTCAACTAGGCCAGCTAACTCCTGGGCCAGGATCCTTTTTCCCCTTTGCGACAGGTGAACCCCATCTGTCTCCAGCAGGCCTGGTGCCATGTAAACTGCCCCATGGTCAAAAAACCTAAAATTCCACCGCTGGCACCAGCCTCCGAGCCACGTGTTGATGAGGTGGGTCTTCCTGTTCCTTTCCATATGCCTCCTGGCTACTGAAGGGATGGAAGAAAACACCACCTGTGCTCCTGATCCTTCAAGCAATCGCCCTAGTTCTCTAAAGTCCCTTTTGATTGTCTTGATACCACTATCAGCTACCTCATCACTGCCGACTTGAACAACCACTAGTGGATAATAATCAGAAGCTTTCACCAGCCTGGGGAGCTTCCTGGTAATGTTTCTTATCCTTGCCCCAGGGAGGCAGCAGACTTCCCTATGGGATGGGTCCGGTCGGCATATCGGGCCCTCGGTTCCCCTCAGAAGGGAGTCACCTACAACAATTACCCTTCTTTTAACTTCACCCTTGTATTAACTTTCATTTTATCAGCTGACAACACAAACTTCATGATATCTTGTTCAAAAGATCTGAGCAACTTATTTGTGAGCTCAGAGGACAATTATCATATTGGCTCACTTTTACCTATGCTTCTAGATTTCAAAAAATATTCTTTAACTTTTAGATGGCTTAGTTGGTAAAACCTCCCCATTTCTGAGAAGCCAAAGTGGTCCAAATAGACTCTGGAGATTTCAAATTTTTGCCAGCTTGGATAACTTTACAAGTACCCAACTCCTTTATAATAGCAGCAGTACTTGTGTTTATAAGAAATAGTCATCCTGTTTGCTTGGGCACATAAAATCCGTAACACACCTCTGGAATCTCTAAAAAAGCCCCAAGCTTTTACCTGTGTATACCCAAGAGTACTATGTATTTGTTTCTAGAGTTCATCACCACCACTAAAAAACAGTTCTTCCTTTCTATCCAATATGGTGAACTCAGATACTTGCAAACCCTGCCCAGGGAGCAGTTAAGACTCCTAGTCTTGTGGATAACTGGGCATAAAAGCTTTGCAAGAATGTTTCATTACTGAAGACTTCAGGACCCAAATTTCAACGCTCTTTCATCTCAGTTACAGAACTATACTATCACTACATGGTCAGTGCAGCCAACAGGTGGATCATTTCCTGCCATAAGATCCACAGAAAATGTTTCTGAAAAGAGATTAAAGAGAGTGGGCATGATGAAATATGATGCAACCACAAAAAAATGACATTGAGACATCATGGAGTGATTATGAGGAGAAACTATTTAGCTTGTAACCAAAGGAGGGACAGCAATGAAAGGAAAAAGTATAAGTTTCTCATGTTCGCCCTCAGGGATTTTGAGTGGAGACTCTGCAGCGGTTAGCATAGTGATGCTTACATTGTTGTATTTGCCTCCAAGAGGTTCACGCAAGGGAGAAGTCCTCTGACATCAGTCCTGCCTCTCAAGGGCAGAATAGAGAATTCTTGGTACAAGATGATAAATGCTACTTTGTACTAGAAGAGTGGAAAATCATAAACACAGGGCTTATTTTTAGGTGTTTTTAAGGAGACCAAGCTAATAACAAGCAAGCATAGATTGTAATAAGGAATAAAAATAGAAAATAAGTAGATAAATGTGATCTTTTTGGCAAACATGGAAAGTTAAAGGGAAGTTGTGCCTCACAAGTCTATGAGACAGTGTTACAAATGGGGTTGTGTCCTGGAAAGCTAATCCTAATAACAGAAATGGAACATACTTTTAAATTCAGGTTTTTAAAATTATTGATCGGAATTGATACGCATCTGAGGCACTTCATTTGTATGGTGCTACTTGAAGAAGTCATAGGCTAGTTACTTAATTCCTTAGCATTTTTCTTGTCACTGCTTCTTCACGTTACCCTTCTTGGTTTGAAGTTTTGTCTTTTTGGTCATTTAAAAGCTTTATAGTTCTTGCCATCACTTTGGATTTTACATCCTACAAAGTTATCATTTACTGGTCTAACGGATAAGTAGAGCAGTAAGGGCCAAGTTGACCTACCTGAGAAAGAAATGCAATACACTGCTACCTATGTAACTGCTGTCAAATGTCAAAGAATATCACTTAAATTTTATTTGTATTTATTGTTCTTCTGACTAGCAAGCAAGAAATTTGGAAGTGTAACTATGAAGCTGGTCTCTCTCTTGCCTTCCCCAACAGAGATACTAAGTCAGTCTATCATCAAAAGGCTGGTGGAATGGGAGTAAGGAGCATTTTAGGGAAAGAAAACCCAAACCATTTTTGATAAAGGACTACCTGTATCACTGAATTTTAGTTAACGTAACTATATGGCTACATGAGCCAGCTATTTCCCTAGGCCTTCCTAATAATCATTGGAGAGGCAGGTTCTTCTAGAGGAACACTCTGGATCTACCTACTGCAGCTCAGGAATGCTGCTTTCTCAAATATAAAAAACAATTCAGTCACTTCTTTCAGACCAAATAAATATGAGAAGGTATTAATAGATAGGTACAGCCAATCTAAGTTTTAGATGTTAAAAATGCAAGCCAGTCTTACATCAACTAATAATGCTAGTCTTATGTCAACAACACAATACCAGTAATTTATAAAAAAAGTGTTATCCTAGTCATCATTCAAATGCATTTTCTACAGCAAATGTTTCACCAATACAAAAATGCCCAATTCTGACTAAATCTCAGTCTAATGACTTGTTAGAGTCTTTATTTATTTTAATTGCATGGGGAGCATTACAAATTCCCTGACAGACTTCCAGTACTACAGCCAAGACTGCTGATTTTTGTTTTTATTGGGGTTTTTTCTACCTTTTTTTTTTTAATATGGAGTTAGTCCACACTAGTAAGGTGATTCCGGTGTACTTCATCATTAAGAATTTAAAAACTTTCCCTATAAGACAAAACTGCCCAGCTTTTCCTTCCTTATTCTTTTATGGCCACAACAGTCAGATTAATATTAGTGATTACAGTGTGATGAACGATATGTGTAATTGCGGAGTTTTACTATGCTGTAAATTAGCTGTGCTCATATCTATGAAAAGGGGGCATTTTTTCCCTGTACTGCTTTTGAAAGGGCAGCTATATCTTTTAATATCACATTAACAGCTGTTTGAGAATATGCCACCACTATTGATTCTCTGAAATCATAAACAGTTGTAAAACTTGATGAAAATAGCTTTAATCTCAAACTCATTTAAGCATTCATATTTTTAACACCTGTAATCTATTTAAATTAATCTGATAATCTATCTTTAAACTGAACAAATGTCTGGCTCAAATAGCTGGCTCATGTTAATCTATCTTTAAAATGAACAAATGTCTTCCTTTAGTGACAGTAGTAAAAAACATATTATAGGAAATGCTTTAGAATCTTTTAAATCCTTAAAAAGTGGGTAGAAATGCATAGTGGAGAAAACCAAATGACATGGGATGGAATGAGTGGTCATATTTTCCCTTCTGGTTACAATGCAACTTGGCTGTGCAGCTCAGAAGGTTTTGAAGTGTCGGCTGCTACCAAAGGGAGATATTGAACTTTGCTGAGCCTTAACTTCTGCAGGACATGAGGACCCTGCAAATTAAGACTCATGCTGAGCATTGACAGCCATGGGGGCTGGAAATCTGGAGACTTTGCTGCCCTTTAAGTGTTCTGCAACACCTTGAGCATCAGATCTCAAGCAAGCCTCTTTTCACTGCCTAGCTGTCAGTTCTTACTCCTCTTGCAGCAGAACAGGTTCTTTTCCTCTCCTTAAAAAGGCAGGCTTCGGTGTCCCAGAGAGGAAAAATACATCCTATTTGGATTTCCACCATTTGGCTAGTTCTCAAGAAGTGGGCAAGGGGAGGGAGGAGAAATAGAACAAGAATTTAAGCATAGATGATCTGGAATTACATTGTACATAACTCAAACTGAGCTATTCACATAGCACGTGACAGAACCAGAGTTCAAGCTATCTAGCACGCTTAAGTGGGTTAAGAGGGGGTGAAAAGAGAAAAAAAAAAACCAACTAGGGAAACAAGGCTACAAGAAGTTTGAGTCTAAAGGCTCAGAAGCGCATGAGTTTTGGGTTGCTAGAAGACTCCCAGTCAGTGCCTGTAAGTTACTTATATTTCACATTACTACTAGAAATAAACTAAGCAGTTATGACCTAGTTACTCATTGTGGCAAACAAAACAATTAAAATTGCAGTATACTAACTGATATCCAAGAAAAAGGTAAGCAAGTGTGATGTATCGTACTGTAGATGTGATGTACTTAATTCTTGCTTTTGCAAAAATTTGCTTTCAGATGCAAGGCACTGCAGTTGTATGGGTAGCTAGTAAGCTGAAGACAGATGTAAACCCTTTTTTCTGCATCATTTAATTCTTCAGATATGGGTAAGAACAGCTTTTTTATTTCAGTTAGATCTACTGCCTTGATTTATATAGTATATGCCACTTCTGAATTTTAGACCTATTATCAATTACAAACTAGGCTACTAAAATGGTGTGCTTTTTTGATTGCTACTAGCAAGTTACTTTATCCGGATCTATTAAAAGCCATCAATTAATATAACTAACGTTCACCAGTCAGAGGCAAATTACTGAACTCAAAGCTGAAGATATTTTGAATTGCCAGAAGAGATGTTTTGAATTGCCTCTTTCAGCTTTAGATATACACGCTTTTACTTCTCAGCCTTCATCTCTATTAAGCTTGTAACATCTATGAAAAAGGAATATTTACTTCATACATACCTATGTCTTGAGTATGTGATTTTTGCAGTTCTAATGACAGTTCGTTCTATCTTTGCACAGTCCCAAATCTTAGTTCTGTGAAATCTTCCAGGAGACATGAGGCAAAAGAGAATGCCAAACACAATGCTGCCAGTATTCTTAATGCATAGAAAGTGAGAGCTACATGTACTGTAAAAATAATTCAAAGCTGGAATAATTTATCTGTCACCCTATTTGTAATTGTTGCCTTTTGAGTGTAGAAAAAACCCTCATCTCTAGCACTGTTCCTTTTCCTCAAGTTCTGCAAGAAATTATCCTGATGGTAAAGCTCTTCTGCAAAAAGGATACAAGTTTCTTATAATGAAGAGTATTAGGCAGTATTGACATAGATTCTGCACTCTCCTTCACTTCTTAGAGTAAGAGCAGTTTGTTTCAAAGTTCAAGTACTATACATGAAATACAGTTACTGCAGTGTTTCATCAATTCCATCTGCAGCCACTATAGAAGCTGCTATGGCAGCAGAAAAGCAGTGAGCAATCCTTACACATATATTCAGTAAGCTGAAGACCTAATACATGCATGTCAGCTTAGTAGTAAATATCATTAACTTTATTTCTCCTCAACAGAAAAGCTATAGCTAACAGAAAAGCTTATTTTTGAGTTTCTAAAACATTCTTAAAGGTTTGTATATCAAGGCCATACATTGTTTATAAAAAAATCATTCTTGCCCCATTACCCTTTCTGCTCTCAGGTCAAAAAAAGCTTTTTTGTCATGAGAACATACAGTGAAGACTGTCAAAGGTAACAGTATTCAAGCAGAGACATACTAGTTTGGATCAAAGCTAGAGCCAATCAAAAGTCCAGAGGCCATTAAGTCCTACAGTCGGATAAGAGCCTGTGGAATACTCTGACAATATATATGGTTGGGTGTTATGACAGTCTAAAAAATACTCCTAAAAACTAATTAACCTTTCAAACATGCTATATTATCAGAGTCCATATCTTTTGTTACATGTAAGTGAAGACTAAATCTGCAGTCCTCATAGCAAGTCCAGACAGAAGAATAAGTCTCTTAAGACAACTGATGTCAACAGAAAACTAACCACCTTGTAATTTTTGTCTAGCAGCAGCAATCATTTGCATTTCTGAATCTTCACATTCCAAAGGGTCAGGTTTCAATACATGCTACTCAGCTCACACCATCAGTATAAATTGTGACTTCCTATTAACAACTTATTCAGAGGATTCAGTTACTGTGCATCCTACTTCTTTCTTCTAGTGCAATTCACAACTTCATCTTTTTCCCTCACAATTGACTTGACACAGGCATTGTGGCCATGAACTATTTGAAAAAAATTCTCCCAGCAGCAGAAGGCCATTTAGAGGTTCTTTTTTACAGCAGTTCTTTATTTTACAGGCAGTTAGCCAGCCAGAAAGATTTAACCTTCTTTTTCTAGCTCACTTAAGTGTTGCAATGACTAAAGAGAAACAAGACCTTGCTTGAGATTACAAACTCTGAATCCCCTTCCCCTACCCTCAAAGCTTAACTTAATCATTTATCTGCTTGCTTTCTTTCAAGCCAGTACCTTGACGTGTGCAACAGAGATGATCTTCCCATTTGATTCTGTTGCCTACCTATAACCTTTTGGTGACAGACTTTACGCGTTTGTGAACATGAAGAATTTCTTACTCCTAATAAATACATTTCAGTGTAACTGGGGGATCTAGTTTCTGTATGTATCTGTCAGACTACCCCAACACCACTTCCCTTATTCCTCTCCAGACACTTGGCACAAGAATGCATTTGGAAGTAGCAGCTACCCCTCCCACTGAAGGAACTGGTCACTTAATAATTTAGAACATAGTCCATACTTCCTCATCTGACAGAATACGATGTTGGAGAGTAGCTCAGATGAAAGAGCACCAAGCAGCTTCATATGCAAATTCAAGCTTAACACAACCATTAACCTGCACCTAGTTTTACAATGAAAGCCTTTTTCTGAGATACTCTGTTCTACGTCATACTTGGAGACTTACCATATGAAGAAAGCTTCCTTCAGAGCTGAGTCATCTGCAAAGACCCTTCTGTGCAGCCTGCTCAGCTCAGACATGGGGATGGCTGGGGGCAGGAGGTCCTGCATGCACTATCTGGAGCCACTGTTCTCTGGACTTAATGCGAAGTCAAGGGCAATTTGTTCCTCCAGCAGAGACCAGGAAGCTCCTAATGAACAGCAGGTAACAACCTAGGTGAGTTTACTTTCTTTGGACTGTTTTCAGGATGCATTAGACCACTCCGTAGAGCAGCTAGAGGCTTGTTCCACCACATCAGAGACCCTAACTTTCTCACACAGGGTATTATGATGGTTTACATCTGTGCAACACCAAATTCAAAGCTGCAGTCAACCTGTCAGTGTGTTCTTGAGGATAGTATCGGTGACAGTTGCTGAAGCAGCTAGATCTCACCATTGTATCGAGAAGAATTTAATGCAGCATGCAGAAGCATAGCAGTTGATCTATTAACAGCATCAGTACAAGTTTACAGATGAACCACTTTTGGCTGAAGTGTCGATTCAGTAATCGCAAATACAAATTCTTGCCTCAGTTTCTGTGAAGTTATAAACATGTCAGCAAAAGGGCTCAAATATATCAAGTAGCTGGACTATGAGAAAAGCAGAGAAATCCTCTTTGACAAAAGTTGAAGTTGGCCTCAAAAACCAGAGGCACCGGTTGCTCCTCCTGTCAAATTACACTCAGTCTGGCCGGAAACCACTGATAGCGCCTACATGTGCAGACACAGGAGCTTAAAAACATTTTATTTACTGAAGTGCTTCAGAATATGCTGTACCATATGCACAAGTACCTCTTTCTTCTTCCTAGCATTCTACAGTTCAGTGCATTTAGGAAACGCACCATGCACACTGCAGCTGGCTGTGGTAAGAGAATATATCCCATCCATTGATGTGTGCGCACACCAGTGTGTATCTCTCTATTTATTTATACAGCTTAGTTAAAAATTGTCTTAAGTGCTTGGACATAGCAGTCAATATGAATTATGTATGAATCATGTAAATAACACACTGGAAACAAATTAGTTATCAGGAAGTCACCCACCACTTCCCAAGTTCAGAGACTTGTCTTTAGAGTATTTCAAACTAGACATGCACAGTACCAGCATTAAAAAAAAAAAGAGCTGCACACTTCCTCAGCCCTTTTATCTTTTCAAGCTACTTAATTCTGAAGGGACTACAAAAAAAGAACAGGACCCCATAGTCCCATGAACATCTCACAATTCCTAGTCTACCTTTCCTCATTTGAAAGCTGGCTGATCAATATGCACAGTCCACTATGGCTCACTCCAAAGCAGAACCCTTCTCATTCCAAAGCACACTTCAGAATGATGGTTTAGCTGTGACTACAGAACAACAACCCTTTTTAACAAATACAGCATTAACAGCAAGTGTTTCCATAAGGATATAGCAGGAAAGGTGCTCTGGAGAACCCCAACAACAGAAACAAGGTCACTTGAGTTTTAGCAGAGACAGCAGGCTTATCTTCGCAATCTTGTGCCATTCTCTGATACAAGAACCAGAAGACAGTCAACGCTTTGCATCTTTCCTTTGAAAAAATAGCACAGAGATTTTCCAAACACTTCATTTTGTTTGATGTAAGGAAAAGCAGATTTTATTTGCAATGTATGCAGCCAGACTTGAGTGCCCTGGGCAAAAGAACCAGGTTAATCTATTACCCAAGTGTCCTAGTTTCAGCTGGGATAGAGTTAATTTTCTTCTTATTAGCTGGTACAGTGCTGTGTTTTGGATTTAGGATGAGAATAATGTTGATAACACACTGATGTTTTGGTTCTTGCTGAGTAGAGTTTACACTAGTCAAGGACTTTTCCGCTTCCCATGCTCTGCCAGGTGCATAAGAAGCTGAGAGGGAGCACAGCCAGGACAGCTGACTCAGACTGGCCAAAGGGCTATTCCATACCATAGGACATCATGCTCAGTACATAAGCTGGGGGAAGAAGGAAGGAAGGGGGGGACATTGGGCGTGATGGCGTTTGTCTTCCCAAGTAACCGTTACATGTGATGGAGCCCTGCTTTCCTGGAGATGGCTGAACACCTGCCTGCCGATGGGAAGTAGTGAATGAATTCCTTGTTTTGCTTTGCTTGCGTGTGCGGCTTTTGCCTTACCTATTAAACTGTCTTTATCTCAACCCATGAGTTTTCTCACTTTTACTCTTCCGATTCTCTCCCCCATCCCACTGGGAGGGCGAGTGAGCGAGTGGCTGGGTGGTGCTTAGCTGCTGGCTGGGGTTAAACCACGACACCAAGATGAAATTGTGACAAGCTTTGACAGATAACTGGTGTAGATAAGAAGGGAAGGGAAGAACGTCCCTAAGAAAGACAGGAAGTGTAGCACACAGTGGAGTTCAAAAGCAGTCCCAACAGATCTGTAACTAACAGGTTCAGGTTCCATCTGAAAAAAATGAAGTATCTCTATTACACCCTTGAGAATCAACCACCAACCTACCTAATTATCATCCACAGACTAAAGTAGTGAGACAACCAGATAAACTTTACGTGAGCAAATGGGTAAGTTGAATCTCATGAGACACGAGTGACAAAATTACTCAACCACACCTAGGCAAAATTTGGTTCTCTTACTCTGAATAACTGTATGACAACAGACAATCATCATCTAAGTGACAGTCTTCAGAATCCATGTTTTGAGATGCAGAGAGCATAGATCACAGGAAAGCACCCACACCATGCAGAAGAGATCCAGAATGAGAAGGGAGAACATTCCTTCTGAAGAAGGTCCTAGAATCAGAATTACAGTACTTAAGCTACTTAAAGATGAACTAAAGGGAATCCTACCTCATTTTGCAAGGTACTCACCAATCTAGAGAAAATAAAAAAGCAGGAAAAGTTCCCCTCTCCAATGGAAAAAGACGCGTCAAACACTAAGCCCAGACTCATCTATGAGAGAGAAATTCTGAAAGATACTACTATCAAAACACAATGTAAAAGTTCAGTTCTCATTACTGCTTCAGCTTGTGGCAGAAGAGTAAGAAGCACACACTGACTCCCCTGTGATGTCATTAAGAGAAGCATAATTACACACAAGTCATTAACCAAGACTAAGCACAGGGCAAATCACAGGCTTGGAACAATTTGAACAGAAAGCCAAGCCAGGTCTGGGCAAGTCCAGAAGATTTCATGAACTGTCCTAGCTGAAACAGGCAGGAAGATGCCTCTATTTTTATGCTAAGAGTATTTTTTTATTTTAATTTTATTGCCTTAGTCTTTCTCCATGCTGTGACCTTACATATTCAAACAATAATGGAACAGAAGGATGCCAAATCCTTACCTGTTAGGAAGTAAGATGCAGAAACTAAAAGACAGAAGTTAAAAACTTCACAAACAAGGCTTGTTGCTGCTGCACTAACTTCCATTTTCCATCCTGGTTTGGGAAACAATACAGACACTTTTATAACAAAACTTGAAGCACTTATACTACACTAGACAAAGCACTATTTATTATGAGACAGTCAGAAGTGATTGTTTAAGTATGTTAGTAGAGCCATCAGTTATGTACAATAAATACTTCCTGCTTTTACTGTATAAGACGTATGTCAGAAAACAAAACAAATCTCCAAGGAAATTAAAGCTAATTTAAACAGTAAGACAAGTTTATAATTAATGATAGTAACAACCTGATTCATCTTCCTCGTAAGTCTTTCGTAACTCCCCAGTGGATCTCACACAAAGAATGAATGTCACAGTAAGTCTCCACAGGAGTATGCAGATGACAATACATAACTCTGTTTTCAAGAGGTAGATACAAGGCTTAACAGGAGAAAGAAGGTAGGTTTCACTCAAGAGCATGGTCACACTGGGTTGCGTTTACAATGATATAATGAGATTGTTTCAACTATACTGTTTGTCTTCTCAGTGACTACCTGTCAACTCACTGAAGAGGGGGAACGCCTGCTTAATTAATAATAATGTTAGTCAAAATGACGGCTTACACTTTTACTTCAATGGAATAATCTTACTACAAAATCTAGTACAAAGCTTATACTTAAAAATAATGGTTTAACTGGTCAAGAAGGCATGATTCATCCACTCTGCCAGGTAACAGAAACACAGGTCTGAAGAGGCAATGAGCTACTGCATATATTGCTGGTCTAGCCACTTTTGCAACACGCTCTTGCTTGAGTAAAAATACTTTACCAGAGAAGTCCTGAGGGTTAAATCCATTGCCCTTTGATATCAACCGACATCATTATTCTTCAGTTTCAAGTGAACAAGCATCTAGCCATTTCAAAGAGCATTGTGAAATGTGGCAATGCATATATTCAGTACGAGCCATTCAAAGCAAGCTTATTTCATCCTAACTGCTGCTAAATAAAATGTAGGAAGTCAAACTTGTACAAATGTATTAGACATTAGTCCATCTCACAAATGCATTAAAATATCTTTTAATAAAGATAACTCATAAATTCCATTGCATGCAAGTCAAATTTGATTAAACAGGTTGGGTAACACAGCCATTCAGAAGAACTCTCCAAACTTGAAGAACTCTTCAAACCTTCGTAAGCCTATGTGAGCAGCATAAAGTGTTGGCAAAAGATGGCAAAAGGTGTGTGTGGGTGTGTGTACACAAACCCATATACCCCCCCAAACACACACCTCCAAAGCTTTCCCTTCAAGTACAGGATTCCTTGTACAAGTAATACAGTTAGTGGGTAAAACACCCTACACCTCCTCAGAACAAGCTCACACTACATCAAATCTAGGTTAAAACCAAGGCTTAACTTACCTCCCACACAAGCTGTTAAAACTAGCAATAAATGCAATAGTAAGAAAGAACCCTCAAGACCACTGGAATCAGCATCAGGTAAACCAACCTAGTTTACCTCTATTGCACCCTTTAATTAGAAGGCAAACTACACTGAAGGGTGAATTCCACTCACCACCACTTCTCACACCTCCACTCAACTGATAGTACCTATCAGGAATGGAGGGAAGGGGGACAAAATATTTCCCCTTTTCAATTTTGAGCTCAGTATGAGCTGGATAGTGGACTGATATGACAATTCATTAACACAAGGAAGGCCAGCATACTAGAAGACTTCGCTGAACTGCAGTCAACAGGGCTGAAATACAGTTTCAACCAATTTGCTGCCAGTATCTCCTTCAGGTTTCATGGCTATGTAGCTAGTTAATTCAACTTGTTCGCAAGGGACAAATAGCTCCACTGGAAAGGACAGAAGTTTTATCCCTTATAAGCGTCAAACTTACGTAAGTTAACACACTGCTCTCCTGTATTTGGAATTTCCACTTGGATTGCAATTCATGTGTTGAAATGAGCGGTTCTGTTTCCAAAACTGCTTGTTCAATAACAGATCAGAAAGCGATAAAAGGACAGCTGCCAACCTTAAAGCTAATATACAAAACATTTTTGGTCAAGCTGATCTGGAAGTAAATCTGAACTGAAGAAGAAACAATTTAGAAACTGACTTGATTCCATCATTTATAAAGTACAAATAAAAGGGCAACCATAGTTACCAAGTCCACCTATGATGTTTTTTCCCTCCATTTTCACACAACTGATCAGTTTTTAACAATTTACAATGATGAGTGCCACTGGAATCTGCTGCAGAAAATGCAAGAGGAAGCAATAAGGGCAATGCCATTATCCATATTTGTGTTTTTTTTTTTTTTTTTTTTTATTTCTGTATGCAATGTAATGTTTAGGCACGTTGCTTGGGACGCCTTCTAAAATAAATCATTGGCCATTGTTTAGAGTATCCTTTTGGCTTTCAATACTGGTCAGGAAAACAAATGATGTAAAAAATAAATGAATATAACTATTACAGAAACAAAAATGGATTTGCATCTAAAAGTGCAGGAGGTGAAGTACTTTAACCCTTTCACCAGACAATGTGGCAATATATGGTATATTGCTTCTGTTTGTTTGAAAAGGCTGTTGGAATTTTACACTGACATAGAAAATTATAAATTACACAGAATTAGTTTCCATAATCACTATATATATATACACAAACCAGCTGTGAAAAAAAACTGGTTTAGAACATACAAATGAAAGCCTCACACAGATCAGTACAGTGAAAGTAACAATTAACATGCTCCGCTGCCAAAATTTGTATTAAAAACACTATATACTTTTAAAATGCATGTACTGTAATTACATTAGCAGCACGGGCATTTCATTTACTTGACTTGTCTGAAAGGATTATAGCGTTTTAAATACGCAGATTGTTCTGAAATGTTCCATTGTATAATGCTTGGTATCAAACTAAATCTTGGTGAATGGGTTAAAAGGCAGGTGAATCACTTAAACACAACAAGCCATGTGCACTTCAAATATTCTAGTGTTTCACCTGTAAGGTATTGTTTCAAGCAAACAAGACTTAACAGAACATATGGCTTTACAGTAACATCAATTTGTCAACTAAGTAGTAGCAATAAATACTTAAAATCTCTACCAATAGACTTACATTTTTGATCTGTTTTAAACAATACAGAAAACAATTACCAATTAAAAAACTTGTTGTAAAATGTTGAACACCAAAAAATTCTTATTTAAATCACTTTTGTAAGCTAAAACAACCAAAATAACATTTATAGGGCATTTCAGTTTCAGAAGAAACATGAATTCATTTTTTTCTTTTCTTTTTACAAGGTGAAAAAAATGTATGAAAACTGCTAAATACTTTGGTCACACTAATCGTCAAATAGTTATGTCTCAAATACATTAGATTTGTGTATTCACTTTTTTATAAAACTATTCTTACAGCCATTTTAACTATAGTAACACTACTGTCATCATTATATGGGTAGCAGGATCTTATTTCACAGGCCACCCATTATTTAGAACAATACAATATAAACATACGCAAAAATTATTGGTATTTCTCAATGTGCAATATTTTTACACTTATGAATTTCTGTACAATGTCTTAAAATCTAGAATATAAACGTTGCTGGTCCTGATCCCTTGCGAAATTAGTGCAGCAGTGACTGGCTTCAACAGAGTCTAGATGAAATCCTCAAGAAACACTCAAACACCTGGATATCAGTTCATTTTCTTCAGCCAAGGTAGCAGACATCACGCATCATACAGGGCCATTAACAGATGCCTCTCCTAAATGGCTGGGTTGATCAGTCCTAAGAGGCCAAAAAAAAGATGTAAGTATACAAGAAACAAGAAGGGTCCAAAACAAATTCAGATAGGTGCAAAAAAGCCCCCCCAAAACCAACAACCCCAGATCATGTGTAGTGTGACCCCCGAGTTGAACAGAGGAAACACTAGCTAATAACATGCTCATCCCATTTATTTTCTGGAGTCCAGCATTTCTGGAGTCCTTATTGCCTAATTAAGCATAGCACTTTAATTAACTGAGCACACCATTGAAGAGTGTTTGATCTTTATTAACTGAGCTACTAAGTGATCTCTAGAGATGTGATATCTCCCCAAGAGAATCACTAATAAAAAGCACATTTCTTCTCCAAATCTTATTCTGTAAGGTGAACTGTGATAGCAGAGCTATTTAAGGTTGCATTTGAAAGTAAGCAGCTAAGACAACAGAACAAACAACAGTGTCTTAAAAAAACTGCTTTAGTTACTAATCTAATCTACAAACTGCCATTTCACAAATACTTTGAATGTCAGTCCATTAGCATAAAAAGCTCAGGAAGTATAGAGGAAAATAAGGAGCAAACCTGCAAAAGTGAAAACAATAACAGTATACACATTTCTAGATAAAAAGTTTAGTGTAAACGTGGGCTCAATTGCTCTGGACTAACAAAGAGATCAAATCAGTGGCGCATGAGAACATTAAGAATTGCAAGCAAAGGCAAAAAATCTCAACTTCCATTCAGTGCAAGTCTACTGAACACATTTGAAGATTCCCTTAAAGAACATAAACACCATTTGGAACTACACACGAGAAAAGTTACCTGTAACTCCTGTTCTCTGATGGTGTACATCACAGAGAAGCCACTCTTGGGTCCGTGCTCTACATGCACATGACCAGCAGGAGTCCCCTAGCTAAGTCTTTGGCTGCTAAGCTCTAAAAACACTTTTTAAAAAAAATATGTACACATTAGACAAAAGACAGACAGCACTAGACAAAAGTAAACACGTTTTAGAGAAACCTGGAAGGTAAGAAACAAGTGCTGCATGGACAGGAAGTCTGATAGTCTGCACAGCAGTAAGTAACTTACTAACTGGAAAAAAGTCCATAACAGAACAGGGCTCCTAGCAGAGATTACTGCTGGCCACCAGCCAAAGACCTACCTAGGGGACTCCTCCCACTAGTCATACATGCATGGAGCCCCAAAAGCACAATTATGTTTATCTTGATATTATACTGCGCTTATATGAGGATCTGCTGTGACAGCCACCTTTAGAGAAAGTACTGAGCTTCGCTTAAGCCAGCTGGATTCAGTGAAAACAGCTCGAGATTTCCTGCAACTCAAAAGCAATCCAGCGAACTGCTAGCTCTGAGAGCCCTCTGTTGGTTTAGACAAGCATCTTTACTCAAAAGGCAATCACCTAGTACCCAAAGACCTACAATTTAATGCTTATCAGCATTAAAAATATTGTCTTGATAAAAACTAATTCCAGATATAGAAGAAGCTATGAAAGACAGTTTCTGGGTTTCCCACTTCAACTAAGTATACAGGGTTAGTTTTTTTCTGATTAGAATCCATTTCTTGATTAAATTTATGGAATTTATGCAGAGTAGAAAGTTCTGGCTTACAGGAAAAGGTAAGTAGCAGTGTTTTAGCATAACACTTCGATGTAAGACATACGAAGTCATAAACAAGTCTAAAAACCAGAATCTAAATTTGTCAAACATGCTTGCACCTTTCTTAGTCCGCAAACAGTATAATCAGAACATGCAGTAGAGTTGTGTTGTATGTAGAGCTATACTCTAAATCTTTGCTTCCAAAAGCAATTTGTCTTCACTAGAAAGCTAAATATATAATATAGCATCCACAGAGTCTTAAAAATGATTACTTCTTTCACAGGATTTGTGTGAGAAACACCACGTTTCTCTAGTAATAGTTTAAAATCTATTAAAGTCAAGAAACACAACAGCTTTTAAACTACTAAAACAACTAGTTAAACACACATTCAGAAAATATGTGTGTGTGTGTATATATATATTTTTTTTTTTTTTTCTGAATTCTGATTTTCAGAATCATACCCCTATTTATACTGCAAGGCAAAAGTGACTCCTGGAATTGTTTTTAATTAAGCAAAATCCTCTCTCCCTTGAGGACATGCTCCCATTCAGAACATCCTCAGCTCCCCAACAATAAGGCAGCATGCCTCTGACCCCCCAAGCCCTGCCCTGCAGGAAGAGGAGCAGACCCTATGGAATACTCAGGGTTTAGTAAATACACATTTAGGTTTTCCTTTTACAAGGGTTTTCTTGGAGACAGCACAGTTCTTCTGGGCACCCTTGAATTATATCTAAAACAGGAAATGGCAGCTTATTGCCCTTTGCCTTAACACCAAGAATCAAGCCTGTGGGATTGCACATGATGTTCAACAAGCCATTAGCTCTGCTAGGAAACCAGTAAACTCTTGCCTAGATATGAATTTTAAAGTACTTATCAATACCCAAGTTCCAGAGCAACGTCTTCACTGAATACTGCCTTCAAGGGTGGAAATCTTCTCACGTACTTTAAACTCTTCATTGTTTTAGGCTTTTAAGAGAAAGATGAATCCTGCTCTGACTAGTCTAGAAACTAGCTCAGATATGAAACATCTGCATTAAGCATTTCTAACATTTGGTGATCAATGTCACCCTACATGCATTTGATTTTGGTGAAGCCATACTAGACTTACAAGTTGATTGTGTATGTTTCCATACCTTTGTAACTTGGGAGGCACCCCCCCCCCCCCGCCCCGCAAACAAGTACTTCAACAGGAAATGAAACAGAAGAAATACTGTCAAATGCCTTTTTTTTTTTTTTTGGAGAAAGCAGTACTATCTGGCAATTTAAGAGAAACAAATTTATGCAAGAGCAACTTTCTCTGTTTGGTGGTGGTCCCCCCAGAATTGTATCCAGAATTACTATTCTCCAAGACTGCAATAGTAGCCAAGCTGCCGAAGAAAAATGTCTTTTTTTTACTTTCCTCCAATAAGTATGCTGAGCAATCCAGGCTGCTCCATATTTCAGACAAGTTTTATTTGAAACAAATAATTTATGTACTTTGAAAAATCTTCTCCAAATCTACAAGTATTCAGATTAATACCCGATGAAGACAAGGGTGCAAATAACAACTGACTCACAATCAAACAAGCATGATTTAAGGCACCATTTCCTTTCCATACAGCTGCACTACTGGACTCCCCCCAAACTGTTCTGCAGTATAGAATACAGAATGAAAACCTGGTAGACCTAACTTACATAAATTTTCAGGACAAACTCAAACTTATTCCCCTAATATATTTTTTTTAATCATCATTTTCTAAGTGTATCAATTCACTATTCTAACTTGGTAACATATCACAAAACAGAATGGGGTCTTGCAACACCCTGCAAGACAAATAGTACAAGGAAAAAATATTTTTGACAACTCAAGAGTCTTAGAATCAACAGAAAATACAATTTGTGAGAATTTTATAAAATAGATGCAAGCACATGTTTAGATGGAGCTAAACTCAGAGGTAATAACTAACAGGAATTCATGAATCTCTTCAGATCAATCCTATTAGAAAAACATATACAAATTGCTATTTAGAGAATTGAAAACATCCATGAATGCAGTTACCTCTGTTCTGGACTGCTGTTAGGAGGCTGCAGAGCTGAAGGAGCCTCTTCTGCAACCTCTGCATTCTCTTCTACTACATATTTACAAGAAGCATCCTGTGAGGTGGACAATTTCCCTTCCTCACTTAAAAAAAAAAAAAAGAAAAAAGTTATTTAATTTTTAAGTTTACTTATAGGGAAATTTCAGGCAACAGGAGAA
The DNA here is from genome assembly GCF_047370975.1 of Nipponia nippon. Classification (NCBI taxonomy): domain Eukaryota; kingdom Metazoa; phylum Chordata; class Aves; order Pelecaniformes; family Threskiornithidae; genus Nipponia; species Nipponia nippon. Next base: position 21,452,329 of record NW_028262291.1, on the reverse strand, counting down.
AACTGGGAGGCAGGTCCATATTTCACATGCAAATGGATTTTAAGTTATGATTGCAACATGAATATCAAGCACATGGCTCTAGACTTTATGAACACCTAATAACACACCGGTGTTTATGTCTATTAAAACTTGGATAAAAGGGCAGGAAATACAGGCAGGATTACAAATAAGACCAAAAAGGAAATAAAGAATGTGTGTGATTCCTGAAGCAGTAACAATCACAGTCATGATCCTTTACTATACATACCGATACGATTTCAACACTCTGAAGCCAGAAGTATGCAAAAATGGAAGGAAGAAAGTATAAAAGAAATTCAAGATTCCCTCAGAAACTGGCATTAATAAAGTCTGTCCATGAAACATACAAACAGAATCATTAACTCATCACCATCTTTAATAAACTCCCTAAAAGCTCCACAGTGAAATACCATGTATGGGTTATGAAGTACTAAGACTGCAGCCCAATCTGTTTCATGAACTTCCTCTCAGAGACAAAACCAAACAGTTCAGTGAAAAAGCAGTATGCTTACACTATACAAGACGTTACCATGTAACTCGGCAGCCTCAAAAGTCATTAGCAAACAAATACTTGTGTTTTGCCTCTAAGTAAAAGCTTTTCTGCCTCTCTATTCCATCCTCTCCCACCTCAGCCACACCAATATGAGTGCACTAAAATACTAATTTGACCATATACCTGCAAGAGAGAGTTATAAGGTAGCTCTGAAGTAGACACAAACATCAATCTTATACCTCTGTGGCAACAAATCTATTCATGCAAGAAGTCAGGAACATTTTAAAGCCACTCTCCTCTGCTGATTTTTCTTCCTATTCTTATAGTTCTCCTTTCAATGGATCCTTTAAATTTCAACGGATCTTTCTCTTTCCCCCCATGCCTCCTGATATCTGCAAAGCCTGTAAAAATAGTCTTTTGCATTGCAGTCTCTCATCAAGATCCAGATTTCCCCATCTGATCTCGCCATCTCATTTGCCTTGAAACTCTTTGTATTTGTTCAAAATAAAATACTTGTCACCATCACAACTGGCCTCCTAATTTTTTTATTTTTTAAAAAGGGGTAGTCTCTGCTATCATTCTTCCCTTCTCATTCTCCATTTTGAACTAAATCCAGAAACGACATTTTTGTCCTTTGCAGCTTTCCACAAATTAACTACTATTCTTATGATGCTGCTCCTCCCCTCAACATTGCCTTCAACACCATCAATTTTCTCTTAGCAGAGACCTGTATAAAACCTGGGTGCTCAAGCACCCACTTTGCCAGGTACACAGGCCAGAGTACGACCTCCTCTTGTTACTCTAATTGTCCCTTAAATCTAGACTTTTTTTTTTTAGCATTGTTTTAGATATTTATTCCAAAGGAAGTACTACTTTTCTCTCCCATTTGTTGTTCTGGCATATTTAAAAGTTGGCTTAAAGAAAGCCACGTGAGCATTGACTCAGTATGAGGCCACATACCTCTACCAGAGTACAACAGTCTCCATATTTAAGACCTCACCTTTCAGCCTCCTCCTACATTTCCTTAATCTCCCCTTTCCAAATCAAGATCCCAGAGTCCCCATTGCTAGAGGTTTTCAAGATGTGATTGGACAGAGTGCTACATAATCTCATCTAGGCTCCCTTTCTCACTAAAGGTTGGACCAAATGATCTTTTGAGGTCTCTTCTGACCTGGGCGGTTCTATGATATTGCCTCCTTTTGCACCCCTGTCCTTTTAACTACAAGAATTGAAGTATTTACTCCACAACTCAAGCAGGTAATTCCATGAAGGCAGGTGGCAACTGCCACCGCATGCTGCCTCCTCATGTTAGTTTTTGCACCAGTACCAGAAGTCACAGAACTATAAAGTGTGTGTGAACTAAAGCAGTTTAAGGAGAAGCCTATACACACCATGGATAACTAAATCCAACTGCAAACATCTAACACAATAGGAGTGCAGACCATATAAAATCATTCCCCAAAATACAGAATAAACTGGAGAGCAGATGCATCATTTACTAAGTCAGCAAGGCACTATGGTTCCATGCCACATCAGTCCGCACTGAGTCACAATCCTCCTCTAAACTGCTTTGGTTCAATTCTTCTAACAATGCCATTTGATTTAGAAGTGCTGTGCAGCCATAAATGCTCCCTCCTCCATACTGAAAAACATCAGAAGTTAAGTCAGGTGCCAAAAGAGATTAGAGTTATTTATTGCTTCAATAATCAAAAGGATGGAAGAAGGAGTGACTGAAAGCTGCTACATTTCAATTCCTGAACCACCCAAAATGAATATAGCACTTATCTACTACCACTAACAGGACACAGTAAAGTGAATTTAAAAGAAGGGCTGGGAAGTTTTTTTCTACTGAAATGGACTGGGATTTTTTTAAGCAACTTCCAAGACATACAGACAATTTATTTTCAGAATTTAAAGCTAGAATAGGGACAGATACTAGAAAATTATTCTAAAAGAATAAGAGGTTTGCATGCCAAAATGCTAGCACTATGTTCTGATTTGCCAAGATGGGGACAGGGGAGCTTCAATTTATAAAAGCAGCTTCAATTAACAAAGGCAAAATTATTTTTGCAGGTCACACTCTTTGTAGCCTCTGTTTCCCTACATAAAGATTTGATACTAAATAAAAAACACTTGATCATTAAATCTAAGATCACAAGATCTTAGTAGAAGAGATCTCAAGTAGACAAAATGGAAGTGTGCTTTACTCCCATAAAAGGATGCCATGTGGATATATGTAATATGGCATATAACCATATTGTAAGACAGTTATTCCTGAATCAAACACTTTGTATCAGCAAATACCAAAATTAAGGAGTTTGTTCTTCCAGTTATTCTAGAATTCTGTGTGCCACCTGTAGTCCAGAACAGATTTCACACTATCATCCATACCACCAACAGTGATCACCCCAAATATCTTATGAGTTACTCTCAAGAGGAGTGCCTGGCTGGCCTTCAACTTCTGTCCTCCATCCTCCTGGATTAGAAGGATGGAACTCCAATCCAAATCTAACAATTCTGTACAAAATTTAAAAAGCTTAGCTTTGACGTGCAATTAACTGTATGTTAAAAGAATAATTGTACATAAAAAAATGCACAATAATGTGCATCAGGGTCAAAAGTTATTGAGTCAGTCTTCCACTAATAATCTTCCACTAAAATTAAGGCTTGATATGGAAAGACATGTGTTATAGTAACTAACTGCAAGTAAAATGTCAAAACAATTGCTTTGGAAGAAGGTTTCTAGTTAAAGCCTCAGGAATTATCACTTGCAAAGAACTTTTTTTGATTACATGTAGTGTCGCATCAACAGTGTTTATTTTACAAGGGTGGGAAGCCAATAAATAGGTATTCTCACCTTTTGAAAACAGCCGTTTCAGTTTTAGCATCTACAGTAAGGCTCAGTGTCTCCTTCATGCTGCCGTTCATTACTGTTTCAGTTACCTTGTCTGCATTTTCTACATCATCATCTTCTCCATCTGAGCTGGCCTCCATAGCAACACTTCCTGGGGCTAGATATATAGAAGTAATTTAGTATATGACTGGTTATGTCTTTATTTCATGAGCAAGCATATAAGCCAATATAACCAGAATGATATTTTTGCAGTTTTGTACACTTCTTGAATTCTTCCTTACAGAGAAAGTCACCTTTCTGCAACCCCCACTATACACATAAGTGCTTCTTACACATAGCTTAAGGAAAAATCACATTCCATAACTATTTTTTTCCCATTTTGCAAGCCACTTAGTGATTTAGACTGACAATGGTTACTGAAACAGGTTTGCCTGAACGAGACTTTAGTAGGATTACAGTCATGTATTATTTTTCTGTACAGTCAAATTCATTACACAAGCCCACACAGTACAAATTTGACAGTAAGTTTCCAAGTACAGACAAGCTTTTGGGAAGTCCAGTCCCCTTGGACTTCTCATCTGCACTTCTTGTTCTGTCTGTTAATAATACATACAAAAAGCTAATTAGCACATGTTTGGCCTTTAACCAGTTCATACATGTAGAAGAAAGAATTAGTGCATGCACAGTAAAGGTAACTTGGAAACGAATGAGCAGAAAGGGGAAATTTGAACATGTTGAGGCTACTGGCCTATCGCCACATAGGAAGAAACTAGAGGCTACCACTCTTCTCGGGCATCAGCTCAGCTAACTAAGAGCTGACACCAGTGAGGATTCTCTGAAAGAACACACTTAGCTTCGTTGTAATGCTTGTCTCTTCCTGATGTGCAGGCTTTTTAGAGGTAACAGTAACACTGGCTCCTGTTTCAAACAGTCAACTATTTTAAATCATTCAGAAATTGACAAGTCATTTTCATTACCCAGCAGAACAGCAGCAGAGGCAGATGAGAGGTCTCTGGAAACCTAAATTTTAAAGTTCAGGGAGATCTTTCTCCGGTACAACTCTTAAAATCAATCTGTTTGCATTTCCGAATGCTGTGTACTTACTCTCTAGCTGTGTTCCAAGAGCAGTTACATTTGCACTCAAGGGATCAATTGGGTCTGTGTTTGTTTCCATTTCCACAGGAGAATTACTTCTTAAGGAATCTTTTGAGCTTCAAATACAAAGTAAAAAAGCTTTAGAAATATTTCTGAACAGCAGAATGTAATGTTCTTAAAACAGTATTTCTAGATCTGTATCAAAGCTATGAGGCCTAGAGCTCTATTGAAACTGAATGACAACAAGTTTTTTTGTAAGAGTCTTGGGAAGACATGCTAAACAGAAGTTTAGTAATGCAAAATCCACCAGAACTGACCTGACTGAGTACATGTTTGGTGGTGAGTTTATTTCTACTTGTTTTATTTAGTTTGATTACAAGCAGTAGTGGACATGTTCCTGGCAAATAAGGCACACAAGTATCCCTGGCTCCTTGTAGTATTTCCATTTTTAAACGACTTTCTAAATGCACTCTTTGCAACTTGAAAGATGGTTCTCTGCTGAGACTGCCAATGCAGTCCTCATCATCCACTACGGAAGTGATTTTACTACTTAATCACATATACGGTATAGCTACAAGTTTTTCATTCTGAAGGAACTCAAAAGACAAGATTTGGTCACTTGAAACACTTCCCATCACTTATAGAATAATGTCTTTTCTATCCACAAATGTGGGAACTCCAAGTCTTCATTTTCTAAACCCATAATTATGTTGTTATCAACTTACCTGCCTCAAGCATGAAACAATACACTGTTTTATGCTGGAAAAATCGTACTTTTATATCCGAGCTGTTCAATGCCCAGACAGACAATTGAGAGCCAGATAGATAAAAGGAAGAGTCTTCTGACTGGAGAAAGAATCAGTTCTTGACTGCTAGTATTGGGAACTCAAAATTTACATCTATATGATTAGAGGACTTCAGTTATTTTTCTACGTAGAGTTCAAGCCAAGAAAGTAAAAGTGTATCTCAGGCATTCTCAAAATAGTGCAGAACTGCCTAACCTAGATAGCACAGCTGCATAACCACATGAGTTTTCAGGAAAAAAAACAAAACAAAACAAAAAAACAAGACAACAAACCAAACCTACTTGTTTTATAATATCCATGAAACAGAATCATCACAGACATTTTATGACCTTTACATTCAACAGTTCACATTCAACCCTTCACTGGGTTCAGTCTACACCAAAAAATAAAAATATCACTGCTCAAATTCTGGTCAGAGACCCAAATATTCTTTAAAAACCCTCTAAAACAATGACACACTAGGATCCACCCATCCTACAAAAGCCTGCTATGAGGTAGATCATACAAAGACGTTATAACGCATGGGGCCCTTCAGACACTATGCACCTTGTATTCCACCAGAACACTACCAACACAGGCTTGGGTAGAGATGGACACCCCAAGGAAACCAAATGGCAGCTGTCATTACATTTAGTAGTCAAGAACCTGCCCTGAACCACTAATACTCTTACCTCAAAGAGGATGTGAACTCTGAAAAGGAAGCCCAGCCAGTTTCTTTTGCTGGCATAGGTTCTTCTGTACTCCACACATCAGACCCAACAGAATCCAGACTGGCACCATGTGCAGTCTCCATGGGTACATCAAAGTTAGCTGACCAGTTTGGTGCTGAAAAACCATCAACAAGTTCATTAGGAACAAATTTAAATAAAGAACATGAATGCACATATGCCTAACACACTGATTCTCTATATGTACATTCCAAAAAGAGCAGCAAAATTCATAACTAGACTTTAAAGCACATGCAGAAGAATCCTCTATGTATTGTTAAAAAATGAATACATTCCCTAAAAGGGAAATTCTGCTAGTAAGGCAGAATTTTAAAACCAGTAACTCATAGCATTCTGCTAAAAATCAATATAGCTTATCTAAAGAACAAAAACAATAAGCCATACTAAATCACAAGTATAATCCCACTTTATTCTTTAAACTAACATCAACATTTGTTATAATTTTTCAAAACTGATTTCTATAATTAAAAAAAAATCTTAAAGAGTTTTCATCCCTTTTTCAGTTTCCTATGCAACATTTTCTTGAACATAAAAAATGAGCATGTCAACTTAGGTATGGGCAGTCTCTAAATAATTTCTCATGCACTAACACCACTGCTAAGTTTCAGAAAAGTTTAAGGCTTTTTATAACTTAGAATATTTATTGGGATTTTAAATTTTGGAGCAACTGTGACTTAACAGCATCTAATTTAGGATAGGTCAATTCAAAATACTTCACCTACCCAAGGGAAACATGTTTTTCATTAACACTTACATACAAAAAAACAGGCTGAAAAGGAAGCTCTGACTAGCAATTAGAAATTCCAACCCAGGCAGATATGGGAGGAGACCCACATGGATCAAAACTTGTTTGACACACAGATGCCAACGACACCAATCTGACAAAAGAAAAGAAAACCCTTAACTTTTCCTTCTATTTTAATTTAATTCCTTACAGTCTAGATAAACACAGGGCTTTTACCTACAGATATTGCCAGTTTAACTAAAGCCAGTTTAGTCTACTGTGACTTGAACGTGAAAACTTTTAAACCAATTACATTAGTTGTTTCCACATAAGAGCCTACTGATGAGCATCTTTCATTCACACATGAAACCAGACCAATGCAAATTCACCTGGCTTCTGTAGGAAGTCTTTTAAAAGAGCATTGTTAGCTGAAAAGTTGTTCTGAAAGGCTTCCACTAAAAATAACCATATTTTAGGTTTGGAGATCAACAACCTATTCGTTTTGCAGGCATTCAAGATGTATAAATGATTACATTTCATCCTTCCCTTTCTGATTCCTCCTTCTTTTTTTCCTCTTGAAAAGCAGAAACATGAATTTTAGAGAGATTAAATAACTTGACTCAAGACATGTAAAGAATTCAAACTTCCCAACATTTGCATGCTCTGTTGCAAGCAGTCTTTACAGTAGGAAAGACTACTTTATTAAGATAGTTGGAATAAAAATGTTAAATGAGGAATACTCCCACAAAATAAGATTGCTAGATCTAACGCTTTCCTATAACTCAAAGCAGCTGGGAGAAAAGCTACGTACGTTCACTTAAGTCTACTTCCATTTTGTCCTCTGTATTGGTGTGCGATTCAAACAAGTCTGGTTTTGTTCCATCTTCTTCTTCAGAATCTGTACTTTCTTCACTGTCCGTACTGCCCGAACTTACAATACAAAAAGACAGTTTACAGTCTGTATTTAGTGTCAGACCCTGGGCACAATGAAATACTGGAGAGTTTGAGGCTAAAGAGAATTACAACAGCTATCATTTCTGATAGATTAACTGAGGTATAATTTGTTACCTGTTAGTATTCCCCTCATATCTCTCTCAAAATACCAAGGTTTAAGGTTTTTCACTTGATCATGTAAAGAGGCTATCTTTTTCCCCAATATTTGCAAGTAAAAGACAAAGATTGATTTTACTCCTGCCATGCAAAAGGGAGCAGAAAACAAAAGTAAGGAATTAGATCTGTGTACAGAGATTGTTGGTTTATTTGGTTTCTTCACACTAAACAGAAGCACTGAAATGCAAAACTCTTCAACACCAATGTAACAAGATATAAGTCAATTTATTTGCAAACCTAACAAATAATCCAACAAAGCTATTTTAAAATCTAACTAACTGTATTCAGTCCATCCTCTTTGACTACATACACACTTGAAACCTTATGGGCATCTCTCCCTTCCTGGTGAGCACAACTAACACAAAAAGCAAGGTAATGTGAGAAGGTGAGGATGTCCCTGAAACACATCACATTAAGTAACCACAATGCCACCAGACAAAATAATTGATTTTGTACAGAAGGTATCAGCAACATGCATTTCGAAGGCTGCAAGGGAAGAAGAAATCAGGTTTGTGACTCAAGCCACAAGAAGGTCAGAAAAGCCAAGACTACCCTGGGACAAAATTCAGTAGATATCAAGGGAGGCTGCACAATCCTGAGTGTTTCTAGGGCCAGATACTCCTTCCCCTCAATGCAGCTTCCTATGCAGTTTTGACCACAACCACACTGGTACTGTAGAGAGGACAGTAAGGTCTACAGAGATGTGGAGCTGGACTGCCTTGTCCAAGGCAAGACTGGCTGAGCAGGTTTAAAGGCAGAAGGAAAGAATAAGCAGCAGGAAAAAAACAAGCTACAAAAGCTGAAGTGCAGCAAGAGCTGAGTAGGCAGGGCAGCTGTTGCCATCTTCTGCAAATTATGGCTAGAAGATAGACACTAGAGCCATCCCTCTACTCATTTCTTCACAGAATGGAAATCGCTAGTTATGCTGGACAGCCTCTGCTAGCAAGTCAGCCTGAACCAAAAGACATGCTCACTATTGAGGGCTCACTATACTGCTATTTGGATGAAAAACACATTTCTTACCTGGAACGCCTCTGGGACTCTGGTGTGAACGCAATATGTTTTTCTTCCCAAATATCTTCTTCATCAGAGCCACCATCATCAAACTGCTGTATCCGCTCCTTACAGCATGCCTCAAACAAGGCTATATTGCCCTAAACACAGCAAAAGTACAAAATCTGTATTTATGATTAATCATTCTACTTACATTAGTAAACATTTTGGAAATAAATGACTATTCTGAAGAGAATCTTAAACCAGTAGGGAAAAACACATTTCTCTAAAAGCAGCAGAAAACCAGAATGTCTTTAACAACTTAAAGCTTGTTAAGAAAATATTCAGTGGTGCTTGTTTTACTCAGCGACTAACAAGTTGAGTGGACTGTCAAAGAACAGCTAGGAGTTTCCATCATGTTTAAGAATGGCATGCAGGAATGACATTGAAGAGCTTTTCAGATAACCAGACCACCAAGTACTCCAGCTTTATTTTCTGTAGTGGGGTTCATTTCAGCCCAACTGACAATTAATATCTAGGGTTAAAGTCTCTGCCCTTACTTTTCTGTCACCACAATCCCACTGGAAGACTGAAATAGCTTCTACCCATAACACACCATGTGCAATATGCACAAATCGGATTCAAGCCTGTTCTTGAACCTGGCCAGAGAAATTAGAAGCAATTCTGTCTAATACTGATCACAAAGAACAATAGTGTCTTCCAAGTAGAAAATCTCATGATACAGGAACAAGGTAGGGTAGCTATTTTCCAAAGATTACACATCTAAAGAGTAAATATAACTACCACCAAAACTTTGAGGTCACACCGAAGTTTAAAAGACAGTAGTTTTCCTGACAGTACAGGAACACATACTTACACTTTCATTTGTATTGAGGGTAAAGTTGATGTCTGAGACCCGATCAAAAGAAACACTACAAAAAAAACAGATGTATGCAATAAAACAAGATGTTGTATTATGACATGAAGACATGTCATTTCTCTTAGGTTTCTCATTTTCCAATAATCTAAAAATATAAGATTAAAGACAAAGTAGTTTCCAATACAGAATAGTCAAATTCCTCATTGAGGAGGCCTGGCATTCATGTGATTTTTCTAACTGTGAAATATTTCAAACAAAAACACAAAACAATGTCGTCTTTACCCTATAGTTAGCTGTGAAGATGCAACAAGCCTAAGCAAGCATAACTGAAATGATATATGCAAATCTCAAATACTGTACTGTTATGCACTGGAAAAAAAGTAGGCCTAAAGAATGCCTAATCTGACTATGGTCTACCATGATACAGCTCAACATCCTGCAAAGATCTGTGTTAGCAGTTCTTATACCTTCTAACTGATTTCACCACTCTATAGAAGGGCCTTCTCAACAGGAAGAGACAAAGTTAAAAAAATGTAATATCAACTTCTGTTTCCTAAAGAAAAAAATGAACCTCTTTTTTTTTAAAAAAAATCTTAAGGATCTTAAAGGAATTCCAACTCCTATCCTTGCCAAAATCCACTTGCTTCTAACAAAGTTAAAGGGTTTCCTGAGTTGCTTCCTCTCCCATCACATCTTAATCTATAATTTCAGCAGATTATGTGGTGTAAAAAGGCAACAATACATGTGCAAGCTTCAGTCAACCACCACGCACTAAACATGTCTTACAGAAGAGCACTGAGACATTTTATTGTATTTTACTCTTCCAGAAACCATCTTCAAGTAATGCTTTTTACTCTTATCTGCATGTTCTTGCATCCCAAACCATGAATTCTTATAAAAATCAAGACGAGCGCTATTTTCAGCAAGAACCTCCATTCTTTCCCTTTCCCATTATGGCATCAGTTTACTTAGACCTGAAGACAGAGATCAGTTTTTGTGGGGGGTGTTTTTGTTGTGTGGGTTTTTTTGTTTTGTTTTGTTTGTTTTTTTAACCTGACCAAGATTGTTCTCATTTCCTCATCACTTACCCTATTTGTAGAAATGAGCATTAACTGTCTTGACCATGAAAACAAAGTAAGAAAGGGCATCGTAAATCTGCCTGTCCCCTACAGAAAAGCACACTCACAGATGTGTTGTTCCTGTTATCTTTTCCAGGAAAACTTAAAAGTAGAGGTATTGATCTGGTCTGGTACATAGATTCAGCAGGGGAAAAAATCACCATTGAGGCACAGAGAAAGTGAAAGTGCCCCCAACAATGCCATGTCATTGGACAGACATAGCTTTCAAAAGCAGTGTTATAATTTAGTTATTTATTCACAAGCACTGTGTTCTCATGTTGGCACAACCAGGACATTAGAAATGGAAGATAAGCTGTTGCTTTCCTCTGTAAACTGTTCAGTGAGGCTTCTATCAATGCACACATATGGTACAAAAAGACAGGACTGATTGACAACTGCCTCACATCAGTAAAGGCTTGTAGTTATCATCAGCAAAACCACAGCCAAATACACAATAAGAAAGGAAATTCCCGGGACTATAGTCAAAGCCAGTATAACGTTATACTCACTTCCCGATGTCATCTTGATCAGCAAACTTCTCATCGTTGAAGCCAAACTGGTCAATAAAATTGGACGTCATTTGTTGCATCTGATAATCAGAAAAGGCCTGGCAACCCCAGGACCAACGACAGTGATATAATGATTCTAATAATACTCTAAATCCTATTTGCCCACTTTGCTCCAAAGAAATAAATGTCTCTCTAATCTAAACATAAAGGACAGGAAAAGGATTTGTCTTAACCTTTGAATTTTAAATGGTAACACTGACTACACACCTAGTTACATTTACTGACTTGAAAGCCAGCCTAATGGCAGCTCTCAATAAGGAAGTTAAGTCTCTAGTTTAACCACATGTTAATCAGCACCTTTCCAAATGCACCCCAAAGAAACAGTGAAACACCACAGTATACTAGATAAAAGAAAAAGTTGTCTTTGTTCAAAATAACATGAAGTTATAAATAGTAAGATCCAGAAAAGTACATTATATATAGATACTAAAGCACAGTTGCATATTTATCATGTAGTTATCACTAGAAATATCTCTCAGGCACACACACCAACATCTAGAAGAAGGGAACTATTGAACATTTTACATCTCAATGCAGTGTCACTGACTCAACTGTGCTTTATTATTATTTTTTTAAATAAATATGCCAGTGTCAACTGCCAGCAGATGGGTATATACACATTAAAGGTACACATGCATGTTTTGTCCTATACAAAACATAAGAGGTTTTGTGCCTTATTTCCCAGGACTATAATTATATTATGACACATTCTCTAGGGAATTTCAATAGTGTTATTTCCATGTGTAAAGTCAGCCAATGCTAAGACATTCTAGGAAATACAGCTGTCATGTCAACTGTCTTGGTTTCTTGCCCAGGTAACTAAAAGGACACAGTATACAGACAAAACCTTTGAAGACGGTAGTAAAGCTGAACAAAGTGAATATGGAAAGAAAACAAGAGAATGGTCAAAAGAAGCAAGTTTGGATTAAGGCATTATGAAAACTGGAGGAAAAAGCAAGGAGATATAGAAGGATGAGGTATACAAGACACTATCAGGGCTGGCAGTGGGTCTGAAAAAAACCCTCATGACTGGTAGGGTCACTATGCTAAGCCAGGCCAAAACAAGAACTCTTTTACATGTTGATCCTAAATTTTAAAATCTGTAGTTTCAGGATTTGATACTAACACAATTAGTATATCAATATTACACAGGTAGACAATTAATTACTGACTGTAAAACAATTACTCTGCTTTACACTGGTTACTGAAATCTCCTTTCTTGTAAAGTATTTTCACTATTATGGATATTAAAAAGTGCATCTGACTGAAAGACATTAGTGAATTACCTCTATGGGAAGAAAAAAAAACCAAGCAGCTAACCAGACTTGTTCTGTTTTATAAAAGGTGCAACCATTAAGAACACCACTCATCAGGATAAGCAGAAAATTAAGACATGAAGTTTATGACATCAGCTAGTTATGAAACTAGTGTGAAATCTTATCACTACATCAAAATTGTCTACAACAATTACATAAAATGCAGTTATAAACTGCTAGTGTATCTCAGACCCTAGACAGTTCTACCCCATTCTCTAATATATTTCCAGTATGCTTAAAAGAGACAAAAAGTGGTACTAAGCTGGTGGAGAACAGAACAGCAATGCCTTCCTGGAGTAAAAGTTTCCAGAGCCACAGCAAGACAGCACATTAAATACTGTTGGCATGAGAAACCTTACAACCCAGAACTAGGTGATGGAATACTCTTTCAAAGATGTCAGTTTTGAAGTGTTATTCAGAAACTTACATAAAAAGTGTTTCTGAGAAAAAGGGTGAAAAAGGAAACCTTCCCCTCTGGAACAAAGGGTCTTCATTAGACTTGGATTTCGAACTAGATTTGGATGCCAGAAGAAAGAAGTCATAGCAAAAGTAATTCTGCACAGGCAGAAGTTAAATTTGACAAAAATAAACCAAAGATGAATAGGTTCCTTAGTATATTCCTCCCTTATCCAATTCCTAATGGGTCCACTTCAATTTTGGAAATTTGCCTCCTGTTTCCTCCTTTAACTATTGGTCTAGAATAGGGTATTCTAGCTGAAGCCAGAGACACCTCAATGAACAAATTCGTGCAGCTGGAGAACGCTTTAAGTAATTTCAATGCATTTCCCATCAGTGATTTATCTTGTGTAGTATCATGCTTTCCTCACAAGACCACTTTAGAAAGTACATTTCACTAGCTTAGCTTAGGAAAAAGATTAAGAAAATGGTGACAAACTTGAAAGAAACAGCACTGGACCATTTGCATTTCTCCAGATTAACTACCTGGAACTGCTGGGTTTGCCTAGGCACAGCAGGTCACTAAGGGAATGCATGAAAAGCCCAGAGATATTTGAAGATCTTACTTTCTCACTAGAGCTGCTACAGATAGCACCCAACTTACCAAGTTTGTACTCAGGTGCACCTTACATGCACAAAATCACTGAATCAGATAAAAACGCATCAGATTCTTAAAACTTGAGCCACCACCCACAATTCAAACTTAGATAAGCAATTACTTATTATAAAAACTGTAGAAGATGCATAAAGTACTGACACCAGTCTTAGACCAGGTAGTTACTATATAGCTGTTAGTGCGAGCTGAAAGATTTTGGTTAATAACCCAGATAAGTAATGTGTTCTGTATAAGCAATCTATCGGCAGTCTTATGCCACACGGCTCCACTCTTTCACCACCAGTGAAAGACATAGAGATGCATATTGCAGATAGGACAGTACTATTACAGAAATGCTGTCGTTCTTCATCAAAATGGCACCAATGATCTCCATAATCACTCATCACAAAAATACTCTAATACCATAACCATATTAAACACTGTATCATTATCAATTAGTCAGCTATGAAAGCATTAAAACTTCAAGGTGGACACAGATTTGACTTAAGTTTTCAGTCTGGTTGATCTGAAAATTCCCTAGGCATTCTCAATTTTTTTTTTTTTTCATTAAACCAAATTATAAATAATTATCTTTGAAATACTCTCAGATGAGTTGTCAAAAGCATATACTGAATTTAAAAATAAGTGATCAATTTCACCGGAAATTTAGTTCAGGAAAGATTTGGCTATATACACTTTCTCGGTATCAAGGGTCTACAAGGTTAAAAACATTCAAGCTGCTAGATACAACCTGTCACAGGAGCATACTTAGGTCTTCATTTATATTGTGACAGCTGCCAAGTTTGACATTTTGCCAAAAACTAAAAGCATGTAACAACAAATAGCCAATCCTCCTTATTTCCTCATCAAAATAAGCGTCAACGTTTAAAAATTAATCTATTAGCAAAACCAAACAGAAACCCATATTTGCTTTCATAGCAATTCACGCTTGCCAGAAAACACAATTAGAAGCCTCCATTTCAAACTTCTATATCTAGTAAGAACTAAAGTAAACATAGAAACTGTGTTCAACTTAGCCAGACAGTTGGCATATAAAATGTGTTCTTAGGCATAATGAGCAGAGATCTGAATACACAGCATGATCAAAGACTAAAAAGTGGAAGGCACACCAAGATATTGTGACTTATGTTAAAAACCATAGCTCTGGGTTTAATAAAACACAGATGTGTGCATTTCTTTGTTCTATTTGCTTGTGATAGAAATAGAAATACAAGTTCCACTGCTTTTTAAAAATTTCTTATTTATTTTTACAGAAAAAGCAATTTATGCTGTTAAAAGAATTCAACTCACCTGCTGCAAAGAAGAATCCTGTGAGAAGCCAGTTTCTTTAAAGTCAATTTCATCATCACTGGAAGAATGAATGTGGCAGGTAGTAACCTATACAAAGGAATTTAGTCATTTGTATAGTATGTGACAGCCACTGAAGTATACTCATGCTATCTGGCTGAATCTTCAGTTCCGTATCAAAACAAGAAACGGAATTATTTTTAGTTTTCCCAACTGCTATACCACATAAAACAGTCCCTGAAATATAGCATTAACACATACATGATATTAGATACCCCAAAAAAGCCAAAGCTTTTGACTACTTTGGAATGATTATTTAACATAAAAAGTCAGTCCTACAATTGACAGTTATCTAAAACAAAATGAGACAAAACTTGCATCTTGCCTTTGTACTGCACGAAATACATTGAACAGCAAGTGAATTAGTAGTCACCAAAATACTAGATTATATACAGAGATCCTCCTCCCTTCCTATATATAAAATACCTAATACAGTTTCCCTTTAATTTTTATGTATCTACAGTATCTGCAAAAAGACAAAAGAATTAAACTTCAGAAATTCGTAACCAATGTGTACTTGCAGAAACAAACATGGAGCGGTTGCCACAGCAGCTGCTGTTTTAAATGTTACCCTTGAAAGAAGGGATTTTTTTGATGATCTGACATAGAATTAGCGGGAATAGTTTGTTCAGCGACACTGCTATCTAACCAGCACATTCTTGGAAGTACTCCTCTTCAATCAGAACAGGACTCCAAAAGTAATTTTAGCTGTGACAGCAATTAGCTAAAGTAACAATAGCGACAGTTGACCCTTAAGACATACTCTATGAAGGATCACTAGTATAAAGAAAATTTACAGATGACAAAATTTATACTGCACTATAATATATTGCATTATTCTACACACCCCTAGAACTCCATGTCACAGATTCTCAAGTGAAGTCAGGTGGTTCACGGATTCTTTTTATTTTTTGAAGAAAATACAAGTCTATACAAAAGGAATATCGAAACACATACAAGACAGACACCTTTCTATGCTCCCACAAATATCACAGGACAATGCTACAGTCAGGACACACGTGCAAGAGAGAAATGAAGGAAGTTACCATCTGAAGTATATTGTGCTTTTATGCATTTCCCTCTGTCAGTATAACACTTAAAAAAATAATTGGGAGTGCTTTATTCTGGCACATCTACCATCCAGCCCTGCACTGCAATTTGCTAGGTACTAGAAGTACCCTGACTTCAAGTTAGTGAATTTCTGAAGGAAACCTGACCTATCAACACTAAAACTGTCAGTAAGTGTGAAGACGAATAATGTACCAAATGATCTCTGGGCTTGTTGTGTCTGGAGAAGAACTGTTACATCAAATGACAGACCAAGTCCATTGAACATTAGCACTCACTGTATATTTATGAAAATATTATTGCAAAGTCTGCATACTTCAAGGTAATTATATGGCATTCCATACCACAACCTGAGCTGCCCTAGATACCATCCCCGTCATGTGGGCACATTCTGAAAGGACAAGAGATAATATACCTACTCCGCCTACAACTGCAACTTTTTGGGCACAAAGACACCCAAAAGCAAGTAAGAAGCTCTTTATTTAGTTTTAGTTACTACTAATGAATGAGTTAATCCCCAGTAGAAATCCTGCCCTTACTGCTGTAACAGAAACAAGCTCAGGACTCTTAGCTAGACATAGTGTCTTCTCCCCCAAACTCTCCCCTTGGGAACGAACAGGACCTAAGGCCTAAGATACATGAGTTACTTCTCTTGTTTTCTGACAGCTGCTGTAGTTGAAGCATAAACCTGAAAGAAGAAACAAGCATTACTCCACCCTAATAAGTAAATGGCAAAATTATGCCAGGGAAGGGATTGGAAATGACCACTGCAAATTTCAGCAATTAATTATTTACTTAAGAAAGCTCCTCACTATTCAGACTAGTTGCTTTCTAATGCTAACACACAGCACAGGCACTTTTTGCAAATAATTCATTGTAACGTGTGACATTTTTTGCCTCATTTCCTGGTAATATTGAGAAGGATTTTCCTTAAGAGAAAGGAACTACATGGTGATTTTTAAGACAACCATGAACAACTTGTCCTGTAGACTGTTATTTTTAGGCTTAGAGGAGGTATATTCTCCTCATCGAGTCTTTAAGTGTACCTCACAATCATTCCGTATCATGACTAATACTGGAATAATGCCATAAGAGACACATCTGAAGTTATACAAAGTGTCTTGTACAAACCTAGTATTACAAATCGTATAGCATTCTTCACCATACCAGCATCATTAATGCACCTTGTCTAAAGAGAAAATGATCAATTACACATTTGTTTAATCTTCAGCTAGGTAAGTGTAAGTAGGTAAGCTTAGTGAAGTACTGCCTACCTTCTACCAAAGGACAATTAGCAGTGGAGAAACAAAAATAAACGTCCTGTAATGTCTGTAAAGTGTTCTGGGGAAACTCTGAGATAGTTCTGCTACATGCGCACTTCTAAGTCTGCAGTTACTGTTGTTTTAGAAAACATAACAAGAACTTGTTTGAAAGACAGAAAAGCCTAAAGAGGGATAAAGTGTTGATAGATAGAGCATGTCCAAAGAAGGGCAAGGACACTGCTGAAGGGTCCAGAGAACAAGTCTCAGGAGTAGCAGCTGAGGGAACTGGGGTTGTTTAGTCTGGAGAAAAGGAGGCTGAGGGGAGACCTTATCGCTCTCTACAACTACCTGAAAGGAGGTTGTAGTGAGGTGGGGGTTGGTCTGTTCTGCCAAGCAGCAAGTGATAGGACAAGAGGAAATGGCCTCAAGTTGTACCAGGAGAGGTTTAGATTGGATATTAGGAAAAATGTCTTCACTGAAAGGGAAGTCAGGCACTGGAACAGGCTGCCCAGGGAAGTGGTTGAGTCCCCATCCCTGGAGGTATTTACAAGACATGTAGACGCAGTGCTTAGGGACATGGTTTAGTGTTGGACTCGGCAATGTTAAGTTAACAGTTGGACTTGATGATCTTAAGGGTCTTTTCCAACCTAAACGATTCTATAATTTACAATCAACATCCCTGATGTAAAACAACTGAAAAAGAATAGTCTCATGGCTGCAGCAGCAGTTCATTACCCATGGGACCCCAGGACCACACACCTTGTTCCATTATAGTAAGAGCTGTCTTTGTTGAGCACCAAATAACTGAAGCATTGAAAGTACTCACAAGATCAGTTATTTCCACAGCCTTCACACAGCTAACTTATTTACGTATTTTTTAATGAACTTCACATCATAAGAGTATGCATACACATAAAGATCAGATCATCTGAGCTTAGTAAATCCAGTAAATTGCCTGAAGTAGTAGTATAACGGTAAACCACAGTTCCATCATTCAGGTTAGGAACTGTGTGCCTAACTATTATATCACCCATGACTAGATTCTGCTCAACAGCTTGCTTAGGACAGGAAAACCTTGAACCAAGTAAATAAGTCTACTCATCTACCCAGCAATAAATTTAAGGCTATTCCATAGAAAATTAAGAAAGGTGTGCTTAAGATCTTGCTCCAGGGACACTGAAAATCTGCACTTTAAATCAGGTGTATAATTTTTCATTACATTAGTTCTGATAAGCTGTTGTTTTAACCAAGGATGCTGTCATCGACTTACAGAGGACCTCAAACACTCAGACATACCAAATTGTCCAGGTTTATAGATGGAGAGGACAGGTGTATGGAGACCAAAGCACAGATCAAAAGTATGGATATTAGGGGACAGTATGACTGAGAAGAAATAGTACGGGGCTGTGCTTTCCGGATACACCCATACAATAACCGTAACTTAAATTTGACTCAGTAAAACAACAAGCTGAGTTTTCAATGAGATCTGTCTTTTAATATCTCCTACACCACACTGTATTGTCCATTACTGCTTATCTTTGAATTAAATGATAATCCAAGGCTCAGAGAATTGATCACGCAAGCAGAAACAAAGCGTATAACTTTAGAAATTCAAAGACACAGTATTTTCCAGATGGCATTTCAGATACAAGAATTTGTTTTAATGCTTCATATTTCTATTCAAATGAGTATTGTGGAGTTTGGAGATATGTTTTAAATGAGGTTTTACTGTTGTTACATCAAGTACAACCAAGTAAATGTTTACATATCTAAAGATCTAACTACAATGTTATTAATTATAAATCAGCTTAAAATTCTGCCTCTTTACATGACTCTTCTCTTGGCCTTGCCCAACAAGTAGTTTCTAACAAGAGGAAAATATCATTATTCTACAAACACTATGAACTTGTTTGCATTCACAGGCTCATGGAAAAAATATAATCTGTACATCATTTGGTCCTGTCCACAAGTTGCACAGTTTCAGATGAATTTCCTATTGCTTCTATTGCCACACACATCATGTTAGCATTATGTTCCCATTGCTATATTATTATGTTGAAATAGCAAATTTAACAGTCTTATAGCTCAATTAATATAGCACCACTACAAGTTAATGAAGCCACATGCAAAGCACTGCATTCCTGGAGAAGTCAGGTATATTAAAATTCATTAACTGGTGTGTTGACATTGGAAATGACATGCTTATTAAAGTCTCCAAGTGATTATTCTTAAACTGTATGTTTAACATGATTACACAAAACCTCTTCATACTTCTACTTAAGTTTAGCTTTTTTCTGGAACGGTAACCACTACTGCTGTGTGCAGAAAATATATGACAGGAGCACAACAAAAGTATGCAAAAAGTTACTTAAGCAAGGTCAGTAACACATGCAGTGGGATGCAGATCGCATCTTCCCATTAAACTTACATAGGCTCATTTACATACTGCAGATAAAGCAATTAACACCAGCTCCGACAGTTTTAGTTTGTACTCTTCAAGCACACAGGAGCTTTCAAGGACACTAACTTGAAGCTGTAAAGAAATCTTCCTTCTTGGCAATTGTCTGGGATGAGCTATAGAAACTGAGCTACTGCAAGATTCCCATACAAAATATTAACGATATGGCTTTAGTTGAAAAATAAACTAATGAATTATCAGTTCCATAGCTCAGCAACTAGATATATTTGTTGACACAAGTACATGGTAGTTGGGAAGACTGGTTGTGCTGCTGACAAAAAGAAACTGGGGCCCAAGTAAACAGCAGGAATGTTGATACCTTACCCATCACTACTTACCAGGTCCACTGTATTCCTCTTGTTAGTTTCTCCTAAAGAGCTTGTGCAGAATGTCTCCCATCGCTCTCTGACCTCCTCTGGAAGCTCTACCATAGGAAACAGGAAAAAAAAAATTTGATACTATCAACAATGGAGCACCACTTAATTTTTAATTGTTCTTTTCTGCTCTACCAGAAATACTGAAAGGAACATATACATCCTCCTAAATCAGTAAGGATTACTCCATCTAGCAAACAAGTCCAAATTAAGCAGGTCAGTATCTCTTCACATTTATTTCAGGGAGCTTTGATACTGTTTGAAAAAAAGACTTAAACATATGTTTAAGGATGGCTGGTTTTAAATTGAATGAGTCAGAAATAATCAATATTTTCTTCTTTTATCCAACAGCTGACTTTTAATTTAAGTTTGACTCATTTTCTCAAAATTTGATAATGAAAGTCATGAAGACAAACTTCAGATGATTAACGTTACCTTTAATGAGCTGTTGGACTAGTGTACTGTTTGGCCCCTTATCTGTACTATGCACAATACAGTTTGCTATCCTTGTCAGATGACCCATATAGCCATGCCGTCTTCCTCCTTCAGCCCTGCAAGAGACAAAAGGAATTCAGCTGCCCACACTCAGAGAACCTGTGCTACTATATTTATACTACACAGGACAAATAGCGTAGGAGTTCTTAAGCAGAAGAGTTGCATCCTAAAACCAAAGGTTCACAAAAATACTCAAGAATTTAAGATACCAGCTGGTTTGACTACACTGAGCCAGTTTAGAAGACTTAACAAGCCTGTAAACTACCAAGAAGGATGTGCAGTATCTGAACGGACTATTTCTGCTTTCATGTTTGCGTGTGTGAAGAAAAATGTACAGCGTTATCAAGATAAAGACAAAATTAACAACCAATCTACAGTTTTTAGGAAATTTCTGTTGCTGAGAGTATTTTTCAAAACCCCAATACACTGAACATTCTCTCAGAGCTCTGAGTCGATGAACAAAAAATTCTTAAATCCTAAGCGTGCTCTAGTATAGCAGAGTTTCTTAACATTGCATTTAGCATACAGAGCTGGAATGGTATGACCAACTGAAATTTAAGTTAGGATCGTTGCTTTCCTGAAGTTTAGGAATGACAGGTACAATTAAAAGGCGGTTCGAATATTTTTTATGTGACAGAACTGCTTTGTAGAAACAGGAATTACCAGGTTTTAGAGTAGTGCTTTGAGTAGCTATGGTCAGCTGAAAGTGTTCTAGATGTGACCAAAGAGCTAAAGTGAGAGCTCCAACTTGGACTGCATTTCTAGAATTTAGCTGCAAGCTAACCAGACATTTGCTGTGTCAGCTTTTTAAGGTTTTGTGCTTTTTAAAATGAAAAAAAAAAAAAAATCAAGAAAGACCCAAGCCTTAAACTTGACTGACTGAAATCTTTGTAAAGTAACAGCAGTTCAGGAAGTAGCTTACGTTATGCAAACACAAATCACATTACCTGATTTTCCACCATCATCATCTAACACATGAGGTAATAACTGAGATTATGTTACGTCAATGCAAGACGTCATGAATGAAACAGTATCACATTGTTCACAGGAACAACTTGAGAGAGAGAGTCCTGTCTTATTTCCTTGACTGCTTAGGTAACACGTACATTCAAAACAAGCAACATGTGATGATGGCAAAGGTTATCATTTCCAATACAGGATATGCCATAAAGAGCGCTCGTATTTGACAAAGTGGACTGACTGGTAATTGCCTAGCCAAAATGTCTAGAATGCGATTGTATTTTCTATTAGCAAAGGCTTAATCATCCCAGTGAATCAAAAAGCTTTTTACTTTGTCAGATGTCAGATTTTTACCAGCAGAAAGCAGTCACCCTCAAGCTTCTAGAGCTGCTCGAAATAATAGTAAGTGACAGAATACAAAAGCATAAAAAAGCGAAAAATCCATTTCCTGAAGCAGCTAAGCTAAAAATACCTTTAGATTATTTTAAAGACTTATCTTTTTTATTTGGAGTCATACCTGTATAAAACTGGATAAAAGGGTGGATTACTTACAACAGTCTACTTGTTTCTCGCAAATAAAAATCAATTCTTTCCATATAAAAGCATAATCTGTGGTTTACAACAATATTTTCCACATTAGTATTTGCAATCATGAGACTAAAAATTTAATTAATTCATCCATATGGTAAGCACTGGGTCAAGAACATTCTTATCCAACCAAATAATGGTTTTAGGTTGGATCTATGGAAATAACTTTCCATACTTCTCTCCTATGAGAATCTATTTGCTGATAAAGTTGGCAGTTCTCTATGACGTCAAGAGAATACAATATAAAATCGAAGACATTTGGGAGAGCATGTTTTCTACAGTTAAATTAAGTCACAATCCCTTTCTTTGTACCACCCTCCTCACCTACTTCAACATCCTTATTTTCACATCAGTTATATTAGCCATATATTCACTATCTAATTCACATCAAATAGGAACAGGAATATTTTGGGGAGTAGAACTGTCTCAAGTAATACACCAGCAAACCAGCAACACTATCCCTGTCATCTAGTTCAGTATTTTGACAAGTTAGACCTAATATTTATTGTTCAGTATCTCCTGAGCCAAACTTATGAGCCTTCAGAGAGCTATTCTACCACCTCAGGTGAAGATTAAGGGTTTTTTCTCCTGCTTAGGAACACAGTTTCAGACAACGTTAGCTACTTGAAACTTCCATCCTTTCACAAACATGTACTTTTAGAAGGTATTCCATTGCTGAGGACTCCGCTTTTACTACTTAGGAGTCTGTTGCTCCCCAATATGTAATATGCTTTGATGTGTTTATAAATAATTTTCAATTGCTTACTGGAGAAAAGTATTTCCTGTCCTCTCAAAACTTATGGTATGTTTCTGTACTTGAAGATGGGTAGATTTCAAAGATCATAGTAATATCTTATACATATTAAGAAAGACAAACTATTGTATTCTCAAGTGGTCATGGGAAAAAGCATTAGAATGCTACCAAAAAGTAGTACAAGAGAAAGCTTTAATCCAAATATTAACATACTTAACATACATTATTAACATACATTAACATTAGAACTGGGCAGATCAGTTATGAACTGGTCATACTTTCATTTCACAATTCAAGTCTTATGTAGACAATTGCAGGGAATAAGAAAACTGGTTACTCACTGTTTCTTCTCATTCATCTCCCATGCTTCAAGTATTCGTTCTATTAATTGGCACTTAAGGAAGAGCTATCAAAAAAACAAAATACACTTAGTAGCAGTAAAGTGGAACTATTATGCATTTTACAGTTGATTTTAACAAATACTGAAGTCTTACAAGAGAACTAATTTCAGGTTCAGGATAAGTACTTTATTAAAGGGTTTAAAGTTCAGAAGCAGCAGTCAGATCCCAACCAGAAACCTAAAAGCTAAATTTACGTTAATCCTGCTTCTCTTTAGAGCTGCTGAGTTGTAGTAGCATAAAGCTATTGAAATAGCAATTTTAATTCTTAAAAATAAGAGAAATTTCTTCTTCAAGGAAAATAAATACTTGCAGCTCTGCACACATGCTCACTTTGGGGCAGCAAAAATCTACTCTATGGCACTTTCAGGTTTAACACCCTGAACTGACATTTTAAGTAAAACAGAAAAATATTCCTGTTCATTCTATACATAAATAAAGTAAAACTGGGGTATATTTTATGTAAGAGTAACTGCTACAATAGTCTGGAGACAGGAAAATTCAAGAGATTCCCAAAAAAACACAACTTACATGTTTCAGTAAGAGATTGTCCCCAGTGGAATCCTGATCTGTAATTGTGCTATTTTCTGTGCTTTCAAGAGGACTTGCAAGAATCAATGCAATACAGATTTCTACTTGAGTATGCAAGAAGTTATTCCATGTATACTTAAAGAACATGTCCTGAAAAACAAATTCAACAAGGTTTACTAAAGTCTTTTCATTAAACATAACCAATAGTCTCACCCCAGCAAGTCATCTGAATGGCTACACTGGAACAAATTCTTGAAGTTTTACAGTAAGTATTATTATGCAAGAGAAAATTTGTGACCTACAAATAAGTTAATTCTTGTGCTTGCTATTATCTGAACACAAGGACTATCATACTGCATCAGAACAAAACCTCAACTGTAACTGGATTTATCCCAGGGGTAACTCTTTGCACTTTCAGAGAACAAAGACAGGGAGGAATGACACTCCCCACTTACATTCTTTCTGCTAGCTTCTGACTGTGGAGCTCTCTGGGCTGAAGTGCTATTTATGACCCTAGTAGCCCTTGACGGATTTCTCTTTTTTGAGTTGACTTAACCTTCTACCATCTACAATACCGTTTATAATGTGCTCCTCACTTCAGCGAGATCCCTTACAAAATCGTATCTACCTGTTTTGAACCTGTCATCTACTAATTTTATTCTTCTATTACAGAAAGCTACCTCAGATAATCTAGATGCAGTTTAAGATTATTAAACGCCTTACACAAGACACAGACAAATATTGATGTTGAGATACAATAAACAGTGTTCATTCAGTCATGTTCCTGGTTCTCCACATTTTTCCTCTTAAACATGGGCAAGATTTTTTCAAGCTTTTTGTCCAGTTATTTTAGACTACTTCTTACTGCAAAACTCAAATGATTGCTGCTACTGGTAAAATGAAATTAGTTATGGAAATATGTGCAGTGACTGGAACAGTATTAAAGTAAGCCTCATTCAAAATACAGCTAAAGATCTCTAATTTTCCTTCAGTCTTCCTAAACTAATGACAGCTTCTCATAAAGATATGCTACTGGAACTAGACAATTACTTTTCCTAACAGTGAAATCTGCACAGTAAAGCATATGCTGTTTCAGCAAACAGCATTAAGCACCAAGAAGTTTATATGGCTACAATTACTTTTTTCTTTATGTAAAACCTCCAACAGAAAAGCATGTTCAAACCTCACCGAATTTAGTTTACAAAATAATCTACTTATAAGAACACGCAAGTGTTCATAGCATGTACGTTCCCTTGGACAACACATCTAGGAAAAACTTCAGTTACAGTGAAGTTAGCTATTTGTATACAAGTTAACACCTGTCCGCAAACCAAAGTTGTGCACAGAAATTGAGATGAAGACATTACAACCATAGCTGTATTAATTAGTTCAAGGAAAAAGGGATTTTATACTAAAACAATTTGAGGCAGAGAAAATACTTACACTTCAAGTTTGCAACTGCCTGCTTAGAAGCAGAAGTTTACATACTATATTGAGAAATTATACTGTAAGTTCTAGCATGTTCTGCTGATTATTTTTTAAGTGATACCAACATCTGAATTTTTTGGTAAACCTAAACACAAAGAATATGTCCTGCTATAGTTGAAGTATGAGGTAGGAAGTACTCGAAGTACACATTCCACATTGGCAAAAAGCAGTGAGTTAACTGACTGAGTTTGCTGTGCAACATCTTGCTCTCAGAGGTTTGAAGGTGTATGAGCTACGAAAAATAACTGTCCCTTTATAGGACAGTGCTGAGATACTATTTGGTGTGCCATATATTATTAAGAGATGAAAGGGGGTTTTGAGGGAACAACTTAGGAAAAGAATGAAAACAGCAGGGAAAGCCTTGAACATGGCTGAAAACGTGAGAACATACAGATGAAAAAATAAGTTTTAACAAACCACTTCATATATTTATGAAGGCATAGACAATAAGAACCATTCAAGTGATTAGAGGAAAATGCTGACTTCAGGCAGATGAATTTAACAGTAAAATCCAATATTAAAAGTTCTTAAATGGTACAGTAGAAGCCACAACACAAACAGGCTGAAAAGTTAGGCTGGAAAATACACTACAAATTATCTGCAGTGACAGAAAAAAACAGACAAGATCTTAATAGCAATCCATAAAGATAAAGAAGGCAGCATATTTCTTACCAGTATTACTGCTATACTGTTAAGCTCTATAAGCTCCTGATTCACACTGCTTGTATTTGTCTGTAAAAGGCTAGATATTAATCTAATCACATTTAAACGCGTGTTTCCCACAGGTGGATCCAATACACCCCAGGTTGTCTTCATGACACTTTTCTAGAAAAAAAAGGTACATACATAAAAACACATTAAAATATCTTTAAAAAGCCAGCTCATCATTCCTATGCACAATGACAGAGTAGTACTTAAAAATATACAATCAGTCCTTGAGCAGTCTTACCTTCACCCTGGAAAAAAGCAATTCTTAGTTCTGAACACTATAGCTTATTTTAACTCCATAGACATAAGCACTAAAAATAGCCACATGAAACCATCAACATTGTAAAAATTGATTGTTAACTACAGACAGGATCTCAAAGTAGATGCATTCTACCCAACCTTGAAAGGAATTAGGAGATACTTCCTAGGAAATGCTTCTCACTGGTTAATCCATGTACAGCTATAGTCTACATTGTTACAATGTACACAAAACAGCTAGGTGGACAGTCTCTGAATATATTATAATGCCTCAACAACCCTAACTTCATATACTTGAAAACAATATCATTAAGCAACAAGCTTCTCTGGTGTCTTATTCTAATGTTATACATGAAAAAAGCACCATCTGTAGTCTTTGAAAGAGTTACTTCCAACACAGAGAGAATCTCTTTCCGTCCACTACTAGGTCCTTATAATACAATCATAAGCTTCGTGGTTCTTACATTGAAATTTTAGCTGGTTAACAAACCAGAACTCTTGTCGAAAAACTAAGTGGCAATAAGAAAAATTTGGTATTAGCTACCATAAGAACTAAAAATCTAGTACCAAATATGCAGTGAGCAGGGGAATTCATAATGAAAATGTCTTCCTATCTTAAGGCACAAATACATTTTGACAAGGAGACCACTACTGCCTTCTGTAACACTGGATGTCATTTTTGCCTGGCCAGCACCACCCTTGCATCAGTAAAAAGAATACTGACATCCTGCTAGTTCATTTAGTCCATTCCTTACATAAGGCAAAAATCTAAGGATGCTCATTTAACTAGTGCTCAAAATGAGCAACAGATTCAATAACTTCACTAGATGACTTATTCAAATGCTAAGTATGTCCAATCATCAGAAAATACTCAAGTATCTTATGTGACCCTGCTTTTACTGTAATATAAACCTGTATCTTGCCATGTTGTTGCAATAAAGAGAAGACAGTTTCTTTGCATTTTATTACCTCTTCTGCATTTGGAAATCTTGAGGTCTCATCTTCTCCAAGATAAAATAAACTTTAACACTACCTTGACACCCCCCATCTGGTATTTTATAAACCTCTGGTCTTTATTTTCACTTTGGCCCACAGGTCTCTCTTGTGGACTGTGGCACCCAGTTCAGTGTGCAGTGCTCCAGCTGAAATTTTGCCAGTGAAAATTTGAGTGGAAAAATATAAATGGATCATAGGTAAACTCCCTATTTATACATCTTGTACTTATCTTTTGCAACAGCATGACATAGATAAGTTGCTTAAATCAGTTAAAAAGCCCAAAGAATTTAACATGCCTAGAGTGCAGGGTGCATGCCGTGGAGCTGGTCTACTTGGGTCCTGGGCAAGTCTAGAGGAATTGTGCAGGCCTCATGTGGGCCATGCCAAAGTTCCAAACAATTGAAGCATCCACAGTCCATGTTTCCTATGCAGACAGGATTTCCAAGCAGAAAACAGGACCCACCTTGAGAATATATAGCAAATCTCTTCATTGCTTTCAGAAAGAAGTAATTGCATCAAGGCTATTCTGCCAATTAAACAAAGTTTAAGCTGGAGAAGCATATCAATTAGCACAACACATTGGCTGGAGAACAATAATGAACAGCAAAGCTCACAACAGGCTGGGAAGAAGCCTGGGCACTTGCCTCAAAGTTGTCAAACTGTGTTTTCTTTTGTTATTATAACCTGCCTAAAATACAGTCACACAGTGATAGTCTTGTTCCAATTAATTTGGTGACACAATGCTTCACTTACTTTTGGAGGCTCAAGTAGGAGTTCATGGAAGGATGAAAGTCGTGCTTTTATGGCTTCTAAAACACTTTTGTTGACCGAATATGTTGAATTGCTCATGCCTGGAGGACAGATCTCTATATGGCCTTCAAATCTAAAACACACACATGCAAAATCCGATAATTAATATCAAAACTAGTTGTAAAACATCCTTAAGGTATGATTTTGACAATATCACAGTTCTGAAGGCACGTGAAAAGAATGAAGAGGCAAGTAAAAACACAAGGTTACGAATATAAATTAAAGGTGAAGTAATGGTTGAACCAGATTTTTCCAAACACTAGAGCCCTAGTATTTTTCGATTTATTGTGCTTGAAATCTCCAGTATGGTTTTGAGATTAAACATTACAGCTGTTCTATTTCCTCTTTTGAGGCAGACCAAGTGCTTCACTCATCTATCTGGAACAACATAAACAAGTTCAATGTACCAGAGATCTGTTCAGCCGTTTGTCCAAGTGAAGTTGTAATAAAATTCCAAATAACTTTTTAAAAAGAAGTCAATACCCACTCACTGTGCTGTACATATTTACTCTATTCCCTGTATCCAGAAACAAACTGATGAACTGTAATTAGTCCGATCTGTCAAGTGGCACTTAAACTAGCTTCTAGAAAACAATGCAGAAAGACTAGTCATTCGGTGAAAGTGTAGTAATGCCAATCGCAATCACTTGGTTTGCTCTTTTACTTCTTCAGCGACAACAGGTCACAAAAATGGTTCAGCCATTAATACATGGAAGACACTTGCTATTGCTGAACAGTAGTCTAGTTAAATTATGCAGGCATAATTTAAGTGAAAGAACACCACTTACGTCTGTCGTCTTGTCTCAAGTAAGGTCAATAGTATTTGGATTGCACTGACTATTGCAGATTCATTTTTTTCTTTATGAAAAATATTAGACAGCAGCTGCTCTATGATTTCTTGTCTGAAAAGAAAGTATTGGCATCAGATGTAACACTACTTCAGGATACAGCTGTTAACAGAAGTAGCTACCATTTGCCCATGTAAAATTAATAAGGGGATAATACAAAGAAAACTAGTACCTATTTCAAGCTAGCAGGTACCACTAGGACAATCACTCCCATCCTCACTGCCCCAATCATATTTTCCTATTCCCTCCACTGATATAGTTTCTTGATCTGACCACCAACACTACAAAAAGGGAGTTTTGAGTCAGATCTAACACCTGATCCAGCTTGCCATAACAGCCACACAAACCTAAACCTATAACCAGCAAAATGAAGAAGGGAATACAGAAGAATCTTCTCTAGCAGAAACACACACTTAGATTAACTTAAAACAAATAACAGATGAAAGTCAATGTCTCCCATGTGTACTCTGCACAATAGCAAACTGACCTCCACATGTCTGATCCCACTAACTTTGCCAGCACAGGAAATATTTTAATGAGACAACCCCTCTCCAAGAAAGTCCTCCAGGTGGGCTCTGGTTACTTCTGAGTTATTTTAGATTATACAGACAGATGACAGGTAGCCAAGAAAATTCTAAAGGTTTGCAAGGTCAAAAGTAAAAAACTGTGTTTTTTATGAACTGAAAATAAAATCACAAATTCAGCAAACTAACTTACTTCTCTAGACTTGCAAGCAGTGGATCTGGTTCTGAACTGTTCTGCACTTGTAACATCTGGTCTCTGCTTAGACGAATAATTTCACAGAGTGACTGTGATGCATTTGAATGCCTCTGTAACAGAAAAACAGCTTTTTACTGTAAGAGTAGTAACATGCTGGCCAGTAATTCTTCAATTAAAAAAGGTGACAGAACTGGGGGGAAGAGGGGGGAGAGAATAAGGAGGCAGGGGCGGAGAACCAGGGGCAGGGGTTGGGAACCTATGTATATAATATAAAAATATATATATATGTAATTATAACCTATAATATATACTTAAATACTGAAATCAGCTTACTTTAAAAAAGCAAGCAGAAAGCAGTAAAACAAAGTTTAACACTATGTCATACAGCAATTTGCTGAACAGATAGACCCAGAAGAGCAACGGACCAATACTTACATCTTCATCTTGAGATGGATGTACAATTTCCACAAGCCGCTGGATAATTCTCTCCTCATTTAGCCACTGTAAAAGTATTTGTGGTTGTTAGTAAGAATGTTATCCAAGTGAATGAATTAAATGAGTTATAATTAATGAAATTAAAAGAAGTCATTTGACAATTGCCATGAGTCATACTGTCAATATTTCTAAACAAGAACTAACACTTCAGAAAAAAGGAAAATAGTAAAATCAGTGTTTCTGAGCAAATGTAAAGAACAGTCTTAGGTATAATTTTTAGATAAACTTTCTGATGCCAAAAAAAGTGTTAAAGTAAGGTTCAAAATATTTTTAAAACTGCATCTGGCAGCTGTAAGCTAGATATTAAAGACCAGGGGAAGAGTCCAGCCACTCAGGTTCTAAGTTGTCTCCACCAGCACTGTGGCTCCACTGGAAAAGTATTGGCAGCTCCAAGCAAAAAAACCCCCACACATCTAATTTCGGCACATGTAAGAAATAAACTTAATAAAACCAGCAGAAGATAAGTCATCTTACAGTTCACACTTCAAACAAAAATCCTTTGAGACATTTTACTTACATTTAACACTTCTTGCCGGGGCTGTGGAGGCTCTATGCAAGTCAGTAGCCTGAGCAACAAGTCCATGATAGCAGAGGTCCCTATGTGCTTAATAATGAGGTCTACAAAATCATGTTTCCTCTTTAAAAAATCCACAATCTAGAAATTAAAAAGAAGTAAGCTTACATTTGCTTATCTGTATTTTACATGGTAAATTACACCAACCAGTTTTCATGTCTCTCTCCTACCAAATGAAGAAAATAAACGAGAACTTCTTAAACACTTTTGCCACTTAAAGCTTGCAGTACAAGGCAAGATAAAATAATACACATGTATAGAGTAGCAGAAGTGACACAGGACAGATCCATACGATGTGCAGTGTGTCCTGGGCCTCCTCTCAAGCCCAACTTGCTGACCATAAACTACTTATAATCCAATGCACAGTCAGCTTTCCATTTTGGTATGAATTACTCTCATCCCTGTTTAGTGAGCAAAGATAAACACAGTAAAACCTTAACATAATACAAATACAGAGCTTGCTAAATTAAAGACACAGAACAGAGTCACA
This sequence comes from Nipponia nippon, assembly GCF_047370975.1. NCBI lineage: Eukaryota > Metazoa > Chordata > Aves > Pelecaniformes > Threskiornithidae > Nipponia > Nipponia nippon. The sequence continues at coordinate 21,420,931 of NW_028262291.1, read as the reverse complement.
AACTTAATTTGCTCAGGTACGAGAGCCAGTCATTGCAGCTGTTTGCAGTATTGGGCCACATGAACACATGTTGTACTGAACATTATTTCTGAACAACAACTCCAAATGTCTCTTCACCTTGTTCTATGACAATTCTTGACAACAAATCAGACCCACTCCCACTGACTCAATTCACTTACCTTCACCTCTAACAACAATTAATGCAAGCGTCACCATATAAAATACTGAACTAAGCTAAGCCGAAAGGTAAGCACTCACACACTGGTTGCACAAATAGCTCAGGCAAATCTGAATCAAATACATCTTACTCATCCAGATATATTTTTTAACCCTGTGCATACCATAAAAAATTTAGTGTCTTCAGCTAATATAGAAGTTGAATGCTCTTTTTTGACTCCACTGCTATCCCTCAAATGTGCAGTCTTAAAGCAGCATTGCTGAGTACTACAACCTTATTAGAGCACTTGTTAAATTGGAGAGCTTGTAAATATTTACCTGTTCTGGTTTTCTGCTTATAAGAATACTTAGCACCTTGCTGAAGAAACTGGCCAGTAAAGGGTTTAGAGGAGATTCATTTAAGAGGAAGCTGTACAGTTTCATAAGTAAGGATTCTTCTTCTCCCAGCCTATCATTGATCTGTGAGACATCTGATGTAAGCAGCTCACACGATATGTTTGGGTATCTGGGAAAAAGGCAAAAAAAATTATCCATCACTCATACTTCAAAGTTGTCATACTTCCAGCTCTGAATTCAGAACCTGGTAAGGCTTCTGACCAAGTTTTCAAGCAGGGTTGGTCTGCACTAATCAAAGCAGCAAACCACTGCAAGGTAACATAACTGCACATGCAAGCCTACAAGCTCTCTTCTTTCATTTAAGAAATGGACTACTCCATTCTTCAGTAGCGATAGGACAACACTGGGGAAGTGGGGAAAGGAAAGGGCAAGCTTTTATTTTAAGATCTATCGTTAAACCCATCTGTTCCATCATTAAACTCATCTGTTCTATCGTTAAACCCATCTGTTCACTACTGATCTCTCATTTCAGAAGCCACTTCTTTTTTTGACGGGAAAAAAATTAGTTACCAAGAAGTTAAGCAGACTGACAGTACTGGACTGATACTGGGGAGGGAGCAGTGTGTTTGCCTCTTTCTAATATAACAGGGATTATATTAAAAAGGTCAAAAGGAATAGCTTCAGGATTTTTATATATTTTTCATATATACAAATATATCAATTATGTAGAAACTCAGCAAACTAGTCAAAGTCTGACAAAGCCCGCAAAACTAGCTAGTACTGCTTCATGACACAGAGTCTGTGTACAACAGTACAGTTCAGAACATTGAGTAATTAAACTAAAAGACCATCAAGACCAGTAATTTCCTGCATTTGACAGTACTATCACCCACTCACACTAAAGGTAATTTTGACAGCATCAGCAGCTTAAGGTTTCTACGTGAAAGATGCTTCAATTTCAAACTACTAGAAACACTTACAGGAGGCTTGGTTTACCAGAAATGGTGAAGTGCTGCAACTACAAGTGTAGCTTATTTCACATTATTTTTTTTTTTACACACTGTTTTAAGAAAAAAGGCGGCTTTCTGCATAGACAATTCTAAAATAGGCCAAAAATGGTAGAAGTGCTTTTATACAAATTGCTAGGTTGACTTTTGAGTTTGAACTTTCTCAGCAAACTAGCTGAAGTCATGGCCATACCCAGTTCTTACAGTTCTAGCTCTGCAAAGGAAAACACCAGCAATTAGATGGTAAGTACATTCTTCCAAGGAATGCTACAGACCTTCTAAGAAGCATCTTCAAAACATCTTATCAATCATCAATAAAACAAAGCTAAACAGTTAACTATACTACGTAAACAGGGTTTTTCATTCAACTATTTTCTTAACAGTCACAACTACAAGATTCTTCATATGAGCTCTGAATTTTTTTTGTAAGCCTCCTTTGGTTTTGGAAGCATTTGTGGATAAGAGGCTTCCATTTGAAAAAATATGCAAATATCAGAATGATTTATTTTAAAGTTCTACAAAGCCCCTTGAAAACAAACTTTCTCTAAAGATACCAGTATTGTACTACACACCAGCATGCAGGGATTCAAAACACACTATAAAATTAACTGGATTAAGTTACCCCTCTTTCCACCTTCCCAAGTCTCCCCCACCCCCAAAAGTTTTCCTACTTATATCGAATTTTTTCATCCATGTCTTGAGGTGGCTCTTCGATAATAAATGAAACTAAGTCTTCCAAACATTCTGACTTCAGCAGAAACTCGATAAGTTTGCGATTCTGAGCCTTGCACTCTTGCAGAACATCCTCTTCATCCATCAATTCCTTCAGTGTTACATCTTCTCTCTCTAGAAGTGTATCTATGTGGGATGACGAATGGAGATCAAATTTCCAAAACATGCTGGTCTGGATAAGAAGAATATACACAAAGCACTAAGTTTACAAATCTATTTAAGCAGTATTTGTAGTAACACTTCATAGTGGTATTTCATACCTTTTAACCCCAAAGGTACCTGCATGCATAGAAACTTTCTAGAACTCAAATGAGACACAATAGTAGATGCCGACGACCAAAAGCTACAAAATCAGGCTTGATTAAAGATGACTGAATACTCCGTAGTAATTTTTGTACCTTTAGCAATAGCCAATATTCTAACATCCAAAGATAAAGTCAGTCAGCTCCAGGGTTTTACTTACATGAAGGGAACATGCTAATCTGCATTAAAGAAAAAAGGATAACTTTGTTTTTCAATTTATTGAATTTGCTCTTCCCAACCTTTGTTTTTAATCTATGCACCAAGTCTCAGATTAAAAACAACTTGCTCAGCAATTAATAGAGCTGGGAGAAGATAAAAGTGGGCACTGCATAAATGCACTAGAGAAAACACTTATAAAGGTGGAGGAATTATAGTAATTTTAACTTTCAGGCAGCACACATCAAAGTGTTCTAACACAGGACCTACTCTCACACTGTACCTCCCTCCACAAACTAGACATGGGAGGAAGAACAAGGGACAATAAAATATCTTACGCAAACATGTGAAATGGCCGTGGCCCTAACCACTGAAACATTGTAAAAGGTCATAACAGAAATGTATAAGGATGAGCAACTTAACCTTTGGCACCTCCATGTTAATTCTGTTGCTCTAAGAAGCAACACCTTGCAAGCAGTTGCAACTGAGACAACTGTGGTGTTAGAAACGAACATTTCAGTCTATGATAGATCCAATAAACTCCTGCTTTCACCTCTCATTAAGCTCACTACAAGCATTCACTCCATTCCCCTCTCTCCAAAACAGGGCTTTTACATGACATTTAACCTCTGACACAGTATCAGTTGGTCTTATGTGAATGCAGAATTTAAGTGGATTGAAAGAGATCTTACAGATAATAGAGAACAGTAAGAGAAACTTTTCTTTCCTCACAGTTGGAAGCACCATGGTTTTGAGGAGTACTCATTTAAATAAGGAAAGAAACACTCCTTTTGCTCCTTTAGTAACTGCTTTCCAAGTGCGAAGGATTAATCCAATGTTAATTACTGCTGTGCATTAGTGGCATCATCAGCTGCGAGGACATGTAGTTACCGCAGAGAATGTAGGTGAATAGTACTATTTTAGCGAGAACACTTCTGTAAGCTGCAGGCTGTATGCAGGAGTAAGCTTAAAGACAATAATCAAACTATACTTGTCATACATTCATAAAAACCTACAAAAACTAAAACAGATATATCTAATTCTTACACAAACTAAGAGGTAGACAGCTTTAAGCATTTATTTTCAAGTTAAAATGGATTCAGCATGCACACTACAGCTACTTAGAACAGTAAAGTGTCAAATTTAGTACTTGAGCAGTTTAGAAAACAGATACAAGTCCAAGGATCCAGGCAAAACCCTTATGACTCTCTTCATTAGCAAGACTTTCAGTATTTGGCCTAAATATTGAAAAGCCTGGTATACTCACTATGGAGAAGTTTTAATTGCTTTTAGAGTTTTCATTGTTGCTTTAACCATTACACACAGATCACTTAATACCACTTTGCTTAGCCTTTTGTCAGAAGTTGTAAGCATACAGAACTGCTCATAGATTACATAGCTTTCTGTTTAAAGATATGGGAGTCAAGCAAAATCAATCAGGAAAAGGTATAGATAATTTCAATTGCAGTATTGGTACTTATAATCATCTGAGATCCCATGCAAGGATTAAGTAGTTAAAAAACAGAAAAAAGTTCTTTTCTACTAAAAGTATTAGTAAACTTAAAAGCAGAGTTCAAAACACCTGATCTCACAAATTAGCTTAAATCTAGTTATACAAAGTTGTTATTAAAAACACTAGCTTGTGGGTATTCAGGCTACACACAGACTTACAGTGACAAATTAAACTAGTGCATTATTAAAGTCACCGCATATTTTTTGTTTGTTTTTTTTTTTTAAGCATCTAGAAAGTAGATCAAATCCCTCCCTTGCCCCAATCAGTGAAAGAGCATCTTTGCAAGTAACCACTATCAATGCTAATTCCAGACGTCAATCTCTCTGCAGTGATTAAAGCTCATTTCAGTAGCTTCAATGTATTTCTGTGTTACTTATTTCAGGAGAAATTCAACAACAGAAAATAGCAACAACAAAAAAAGAGGCATACTACTGCAAACATGTTACTGTGTTATTTCACAAACTGTCTCCCAGGCAAGCTCTTTTAGGGGGTGCTCCCTCAACATGTCAGGTGCCGGCCACAGATTATTCCATCACTTTTCAACAGGAGCCCAGGTCCTTTGAAATAAGGAAAAATAAACAACATAAAATGTGCCAGAAAGGAAGTCCAGGAACCCTGAAGAGAAGAGAATTTTCTTAGGCGTTATCACTGGTGATAATCCAGAATCAGCCTACCATAGTTCTGAATGGAAGTTTTAAAAACAAAGTTATTGTTATTCTTCCCACAGCCTACTGTTCTACCACCCCTCCCAAAACCTACCAATTCTGAAATTTTGAATTATCTTCATGCTTTTTCAAATTTCAGTCCTATTAACAGAGTCAGAATTAGGCCTCATGTCCACAAATCAGGAGTGCTCCTCCGAAAATTTCACTATCTGAAAATTTACAATAAACTCCACAGGTCAACTGGGTTGTGTTACTCCCAATGTTCAGCTCCATTGCCAATATGAGCAGAAAAGTCACAACATATGGAGTCAATGCAAGATGCAAAAGACTACCAAACACGAGACATGCTCAAGATTAGACTAAAAACTCTCAGCTCTCAGATGTGGAAAGAAAAATTGTGTTACAGACAGTAATGCTGCTGCAGATATTTGACTATCTTTTGTAACTTGAGTTAACTTGCCATAATCTCTGAAAGTTCCCAGCAAACAAGACCAACAGACTTCCAATTCATGAAAACAGTACTTCTGAAAGTTTACATCAACTTGCTGATGCACAAATTATGACGATTCAAGATCCTAAGGAACACCAAGCATTCAGAAAAATATTACTTTGTTTTCTTAGTTAATATTGTTAAGATTCTTCTCTGAACGAATGCTGAAATAATATTCTATGTAGTAAACACCTGACTTAAATCCGAGATGAAAGAAAGCAGTTCACCAAAATGAAGAAAGCCTGGCAACTGCTCTGAGATACAGGTAACTGAAATTCTCACTTGAATTGTTTGTGAAAGGGAAGAAATAAAGCTTAGAAGCAATTCTTTCAGACCAGAAAAAAAAAATTGAAGTCCTCTGCCTACTACAGCTGAAGAAAACCACACTGTGTGTATGTTGTTTAACAGTAACCAGTCCGCCCTTCTTTCCGAGAGGCCAAATGCTTAATTAGCATCTCCATCAAAAAAAGCTGGTAACAATTGTATCAGTAAGTTTCTCTGTAGCTTTGAGTTGACATAGCTGTCAAACACCTCTCCTGAATACAGACATTCCTGTCTTCAAGCTACAGGGCAAAGACGTGAATTCCAGTCAGAGAAGCATATAAGTTTAATTTTTGCAATGTCTCCTATATTGAACCTTTTGCAAAACAGACTTGTTACTTTAAAAATTTACTGAAGGGACTTCTGGATGCAAGAAAACTATTAAAGCAAGCTGCTCGTTTAAGTTAAACTTTTAAGAATCATACTTAGATAAAACATGAGAAACATACTTTGCAAGGAGTTACTTCCAATTTGGTACCTCATACTTCTACCTAACAGTTGAGTATTGGTAGATACAAGCAGACATAGGGATCTAGACCAGTGCAGAAAGAAAAGTAAAAGTACCGCAGCTAGCCAACTGAAAGCTCTTTTACCTGACAACCGGATGTTAAAAGCATATACACAGAGCTTCCAGTAGGAAGTTCACAGATTTTACAGCAATACCCAGTTTCATTTTTCAAGCAAGAGAAACTTTTTTTCAAAAAAAAAACAGTATCAGTGTCAAGCTGAAGATTCTGTAATATATGAAAGTCTGAGAAATGCTACACAGAGAGTTATAACAAGGATTGCATTATAAAAAAATAAACTCAGAATGTAACCATCAATTTTTGTTATGTATCATATTTTCTTACTATAGGGTTCAAGTGCACAGACACACAAAAAAAAATCAGTTATTTTGCACCAACAAACTTTTCCATGATTGAAACACATCCTAAATTATGTAGCCTACTTCAGCAAAACAAGTTTTTACAACTCTTGTGTAGCAACTAGCCAAGGACAACTTAACTGTTGGATGCAAGGACAGCAACCATCAAAGGAGTCCTTGGTGCCACCACAGGCTTTCAAGGTCTTGCATTTCTTTTGTCTGCCTGGACTTTAGTAAAGCCTTTGACATGGTTTCCCACAACATTCTCCTGGAGAAACTGGCTGCTCATGGCTTGGATGGGCGTACTCTTTGCTGGGTAAAAAACTAACTGGATGGCTGGGCCCAAAGAATTGTGGTGCTAACAGAGTTAAATTCAGTTGGCAGCCAGTCACAAGTGGTGTTTCCCAGGGCTTGGTACTGAAGCCAGTTCTGTTCAATATCGTTATCAATGATCTGGCCGAGGGGATTGAGTGCACCCTCAGTAAGTTTGCAGGCGACACCAGGTTCGGTGGGAGTGTTAATTGCTGGAGGGTAGAAAGGCTCTACAGAGGGATCTAGACAGGCTGGATTGATGGCCCAAGGCCAACTGTATGAGGTTCAACAAGGTTAAGTGTCAGGTCCTGCACTTGGGTCACAACAACCCCATGCAACGCTACAGGCTTGGGGAAGAGTGGCTAGAGAGCTGCCTGGCAGAAAAGGACCTAGGAACATTGGTCAGAAGCCCACCTGAATATGAGCCAGCAATGTGCCCAGGTGGCCAAGAAGGCCAAGAGCATCCTGGCTTGTATCAGGAATAGTGTGGCCAGCAGGACTGGGGAAGTGATCATCCCCCTGTACTCAGCACTGGTGAGGCCACACCTCGAATACTGTGTTCAGTTTTGGACCCCTCACTACAAGAAGGACACTGAGATGCTGGAGCATATCCAAAGAACAATAATGAAGCTGGTGAAGGATCTAGAGCACAAGTCTTATGAGGAGGAGCTGAGGGAACTGGGGTTGTTTTGTCTGGAGAAAAGGAGGCTCAGGGGAGACCTTATCACTCTCTACAACTACCTGAAAGGAGGTTGTAGTGAGGTGAGGGTCAGTCTCTTCTCCCAAGCAACAAGCGACAGGACAAGAGGACATGGCCTCAAGTTGTGCCAGGGCAGGTTTAGGTTTGATATTAGGAAAAATTTCTTCACTGAAAGGGTTATCAAGCACTGGAACAGGCTGCCCAGGGAAGTGGTTGAGTCCCCATTCCTGGAGGTATTTAAAAGATGGGTAGATGTGGTGCTTAGGGACATGGTTTAGTGTTGGACTTGGCAATGTTAAGTTAACAGTTGGACTTGATGATCTTATAGGTCTTTTCCAACCTAAACAATTCCATGATTCTTAGCGATAAAAGCATTTCCAATGCAAACAATCCATTGCCTTCTGAAAACCAAATAGGTAGGTAGGTTTGGGGAAGGACAAAGTAACGATGAAGATAAATTCTTATGCTTTTATTATTAGAAGAGAATTTACCAACATTTTTAAGACCTTTAAATGCATTAAGTGATTCCTTTAAAATGCTAAGCATGCCCTCCTGCCAGCTTCAGATAACCTCAACCAGTTAATCCCTAGGTATATTTAATTAGTTACCAGTTTTGTTTTATCTCCTTTCTCCAAAGGATGGACAGTAATTAGACACCATACTAACATTTATAAAGTGCTTATTTTGACACTGGAAATGGACCATCTGTTCAAAACAAAGCTAAGCACCAGTGCATGTCTGGAAAAATTTTAGAGCTAAACAGAATTACCAGTCACTCAAACTGACAGAGAAGACACTGTAGCGGCTACTTTTTAAACTGCCTGTTTCACTCAGTGAGAGCACCACCCATTGTAAACCTGCTGTCTACAACTGCCTGTCCCTTGCAGGCTGCGTCACAATTCCTCAAAGCATTAAATATCCCAAGACTTGTTACGTCGGAAAATTAAGCACTTATGCATCTGCATACTCTGGAATCGAGGGCAATTTGAACAAAATAATACCAAAAAACCAAGACACCTGCCTTCTAGCTTGAAGAACTGGACCAAACCAGTTCTTTTCCATAAAGTAACGGTAATTTATAGTAATACAGTTATGCTGTAACTGAATTCCACACTTTTTCTACTTGATGAGTGCAAGAAAGAATCTCTCATATACAGCAACATGCTTACATTGCTGCTTCTGCATTGAGAGTTCACAGGACAAATAAGGAATTCTTTATCTTCTATCCCATTAAAATAGTATGGTTTTTAAGTAGTATAAAAACTCTGCTCTTAATTATTCCTTAGTTTTATTTCTAAATACTTCAAATAATACAATAGAGACCATACCTACCCAATAAACTATTTGAAAAAAAAATTATTTTCAATTAAAGCAGTGAGGTTCAGTGTGTTACTAGCTAGAAAGATATAAGTTACTGTTCCAAGTCCCTAGATTTAACTATATTACTTCACATTACATCCAGCAATCAGAAATAAAAAAATAAGAGCAGTAATACAGGAGAGTTTTTATGGTACAGTTTCTACATTTCTTAAACAAAATATCAGTTTGACAGAATAAAAATCTCATGTGAACACAAAGTAAGATGTAGCAGTCTCTCCAGCATCAGAACAGCTTGTTCAGGCCACGAATGCAAACCCTAGTGGAAATTTGTTTTTGAGAAATACTCCATTATTTACAGTAACAATTGGATTTTTATGATTATAAGCTAGTGAAGTTTCAAAGAAACTTTGCGGAGGAGGGAGCCAATAGATGGTTTGAAATTAAAAGGAATGAAATAGAACACAAAATACAAACACCTTTACCTCAACAATTCAATACATATTGCACCCATATTTCAAATACTGTGCACAGACCTAGTCCTCCCATTTCCAAAAGGACACAGCAAACTAGAAAAGATACTGAAAGGGAAACAAAACAAACAATTCTTCTACAGAGTGCTGGGAGACCTTGTGCAGGCTGGCTGCACCTCCCTTTCCCACCTGTGGGATATCTGGATGCTTCGCCTCCTTTCAGCCACTGTCAGGCACAGGGAGCTGGGTCAGTGGAAGGGCACTGAGGACCTCCAACCCTCCTGGAACACCCTTGCCACCATCTCGTCCAGGGGACCCTAGGCACAGGATGAGGAGGGGGCTGGAGCCCAGGCACACGAGGAGAAGTGGAGGGCAGTCCCTGTGCCTAAGGGGCAGCGGAATGGCACATGGTAGCAATCCCCAGGAAAGGGGCCCTCAGCCCTGCCCCGACCCTCCTCCTTCTCCCACATGAGGGCATCTTTCAGGCCACAGCCCCCCCAGCTCCCAGAACAGCCATATTTGGCCACATACATTGCCATCACAGTGGCCTCCTGATGTCACGAGCCACCGCATGAGCCTTTTGTTCTGGGCCCTATAAATAAAGGGACACCAGCAGCTGGCCCACAATTCGCTGAGCTTCAAGGCTCTCAGATTCCAAGGATGATTGGAACAAAGAGGTCCCACAGCAGGAAGGCAAGTGGCTGCCCACTTGTCCTGATTTCAGCTGGGATAGAGTTAATTTTCTTCTTGATAGCCAGTATGGGGCTGTGTTTTGGGTTTAGGATGAGAACAATGTCGATGATAGCAAGAACCAAAACATCAGTGTAAGTAGTGCTAAGTAGTTGCTAAGTGGGGCTCACACTGGTCAAGGACTTTTCAGCTTCCCATGCTCTGCCAGGTGCGTAAGAATCTGGGAGGGAGCACAGCCAGGGGGGGCTGACCCAGACTGGCCAAGGGGCTATGCCGTACCATATGACATCATGCTCCGTATATAAGGTGGGGGAAGAAGGAAGGAAGGGGGGGACATTGGGCATGATGGCGTTTGTCTTCCCAAGTAACTGTTATGCGTGACGGAGCCCTGCTTTCCTGGAGATGGCTGAACACCTGCCTGCCGATGGGAAGCAGTGAATGAATTCCTTGTTTTGCTTTGTTTGCATGCATGGCTTTTGCTTTTCCTATTAAACTGTTCTATTTTGTTTTACTTCAATTATTAAATTGTTCTTATCTCAACCCATGAGTTTTCTCCCTTTTACCCTTCTGATTCTCTCCCCCATCCCACCAAGGGAGGAGTGAGCGAGCGGCTGCGTAGTGCTTGGTTGCTGGTTGGGGTTAAACCACAACACCACTTTTGCATGGGAAGGCAGATAGGTGGTTGCAGGAGACATGGAGGAAGAGGAGGTAGTGCCAGAGGGGGGGCACCATCAGCCACATGGTAGCAATGCCATCACTCATGTGGCTGATGGTGTGGAGCCCATGGAGGTGGATCCACTCAAAGATCAAGAAGAACTAATGGAAGTAGATCCACCTCCAGCATGGCTCCCCTGGCACCCCTACACTATGCCAGGGCTCCCCCCATGACACCATCAGTACAGCACCACAGGAGCACCCAGCCAGTGCCCTACCATCAGCCCAGCCTCTGCACCTGGCATTAGCTGAGAGCACCCAGCCTCTGCACCTGGCTATCCTGCAGGCTCACCCATTCCATCTCCCAGCAGTAACAATTATTTTGTTGATTGCCACCAGTGATGTGAGCCCTTCTCTTTCCTGCTTCTTTCCCCATCCCTCCTGAAGGGGTGCCATCTCCTCTGCCCTAAGCCCCAAGAAAGGGGATGAGACAACCTGGCTTCCACCGGGCTGCTGTACCAGGGCAACAGGAGGAGTCCCTCGGAGGGCCACTGAGGTCCCTGGGGCCTGGAGGTGGGGTTTCTTCAGTCTTAGGATGAGAAGGCTGCCCAATGGGTGGCTGAAGATGAAGCCAGACACTCCACGGCAGTGCACAAAGAAAAGCAACAGATTGAGCAAAGAAGTTAGAGACAGTTGTTCCTTTAGAGAAGCAGAAGACTACAGTTCTGCCAGGAAGAAGTGCTGGCCTGCAGCATTAAGGTCCCATCTAGCTGCTTCATTAAGAGGTCTTTTCAAGTTTGGGCAATAAACAATTAAAAAAAACCCAAAACAATAAAACAAGAAAATAACAGTAAAAACGCTTTCCCCCTCTCTTATTTGGTACTTTCGCAACTGCATCTGGACTCCTCTGTCCCCTCCTGGTCTCCCCAGTCCAGGAAAGACATTGATGTATGGGGTGGGGGCCCAGCACAGAGCCTTCGAGATGGTGAGGGGCTGGGGCACACAGACAGAACTGCCTCTGGTCATCAGGGTGGTGAGACACTGGAGCAGGTTGCCCAGAGAAGCTGTGGATGCCCCATCCCTGGAAGTGTTCAAGGTCAGGTTGGCTGGGGCTTTAAGCAACCTGATCTAGTGAAAGATACCTGTCAGCCTCACCTCTGTGCCTGGGAAGATCATAGCATAGCTTCTAGGAAGATCTGTTCCAAGTCACACAGAGGACAGGGATGTGATTTCAGACAGTCAGCATGGCTTCACCAAGGGCAAGTCTTGCCTCACCAATGCACTGGCCTTCTACAATGGAGTGACTACATCAGTGGACAAGGGAAGAGCTACGGCTGTCATCTATCTGGACTTCTGTAAGGCCTTTAACACGATCCCCCACAACATCCTTCTCTCTAAATTGGAGACATGGATTTGATGGATGGACTATTCGATAGATAAGAAATTGGCTGGATGGTCACATCCGGAGTAGTGGTCAGCGGCTCAATGTCCAGGTGGAGATCAGTGACAAATGGTGTCCTTCAGGGGTCTGTATTGGGACCAGTGCTGTTCAATATCTTCATCAATGACATAGACGGCGGGATCGAGTGCACGCTCAGCAATTTGCAGATGACACCAAGCTGAGTGGTGTGGTTGACACACCTGAGGGACAGAAGGCCATTCAGAGGGACCTGGACAAGCTCAAGAAGTAGGCTCATGTGAACCCCATGAGGTTCAACAAGGCCAAGTGCAAGGTCCTGCTCCTAGGTTGGGGCAACCCCCAGTATCAATACAGGCTGGGGATGAATGGATTAAGGGCAGCCCAGCAGAGAAGGACTTGGGGGTACTGGTGGATGAAAAGCTGGACATGAGCCGACAATGTGCTCTCGCAGCCCAGAAAGCCAACCATATCCTAGGCTGCATCAGAAGCAGCGTGGCCAGCAGGTCAAGGGAGTCGATTCTGCCCCTCTACTCTGCTCTGGTGAGACCCTGCCTGGAACACTGCATCTAGCTCTGGAGTCCTCATTAGAGGAAAGACATGGACCTGCTGGAGCAGGTCCAGAGGAGGGCCACAAAAATGATCAGAGGTCTGGAACACCTCTCTTATGAGGAAAGGCTGAGAGAGTTGTGGTTGTTTATCCTGGAGAAGAGAAGGCTCCAACGAGACCTTATTGCAGCCTTTCAATACTTGAAGGAGGCTTATAAGAAAGATGAGGACAGACTTTTTAATAGGGCCTGTTGCAATACAACAAGGGGTAATGGTTTTAAACTAAAAGAGGGTAGATTCAGACTAGATATAAGGAAGAAATTTTTTACGATGAGGGTAGTGAAACACTGGAACAGGTTGCCCAGAGAGGTAGTAGATGCCCCATCCCTGGAAATATTCAAGGTCAGGTTGGACAGGGCTCTAAGCAACCATATCTAGTTGAAGATGTCCCTTGCTCATGGCAGGGGTTTGGACTAGACGACCTTTAAAGGTCCCTTCCAACCCAAACCATTGTATGATTCTGTAATCATCTTAGTAAGACCCTACCATCATTAAGTTGTAAGATTCAGGAATTGTGGGGGAGCATTCCTTGTACATAAGCTAGCAACATTTCAGTGTTTTGAACTATTTGCAAGTAAAGTTTCACCTACATACCAAAAAACAAAACCACTGCACCTTCTTTTAAATACCATCAAGAATTCCTGGGTAACCAAACAATATTTTGGAATAAAAGAGAAACTTCAGCATGTTCCCTGACTATTGTACAATTTAAGCGTGTACTACAGATACAATTCCTTGCAGCCATTATACTCATGTACAGCACATGTGCTCCTCAGCTAACTACTATACTTTCAGAGGGTAACTACATACTCTTGAGTGAAATGCAAGCAAAAGACACCATGTGGCAGTCTTATCTTGACTGGGAGAGAAACACATCAGAAAACTGTATGAAGCCACAGTAATTTTCATAACATCCTCTTTAACAGCTGACGCCTCCTCCTCCTCCTAATGAGGAGGCAAATTATCAAATAAGTAGGGACTTTCACTCCCCTATCTGACAAGGGAAGAGGGAGCCTGCTGTGGTTGCAGAATAGTTAAGAACCGAGATAGAAATGCAATCACTTTCACTCTTATTTATCACGCTAGCCTCCATATTTATGCACACTAGCTGCACTTCTATCTAGATCAGAACTATAAATGTATTTTTTTTACATAATATATAGAGAATATATATCCATCATGTGCATATAGACACCCCCCCATTATGACTGAATGCCCCAATAATCAAGTGTTTTGACATGCCGAAGTACATAAACAAGTCCAAACTAGTTAATGTTTACTCAAAGACATCAATCCCTCAAAATTCAAGAGGTCATAACTGTCCAGCAAAAGTACAAAAATCAACTGCGATCTACAGTTTGCAGTGAAGTTACAAGAGCAATTTTATACCAAGCAACAAGTGTATCCTTGTCAATTCCTACACGCTATCTCAAACCATGGGTTAATATGTGTTACTATAGATCTTAATTACCTGCAATAACTACAAATTAGACACTGATCTCCCCTGCCCAAGTAGAAAAGATTAATCATTTTCTAGTAACTCCACTTCAGTAGCCAAACATTTAGACATTTAAAATATTCACTGGTCACAGAATTCAGTTAGATTCTTCATATTTTGAATTCTCCCAATTATCTTCAAAATGGAAATGAAGATATCTATGTACTGAGAAAAGCAGATGGTTCCATAGTATTATAAAAAGCAAGCTAAACAATGCATAGCTACCCAGAAGACAATTTACACTGAAGCATGCAGTTTAATACCAAAAATTCAATTGCAGAAGACAGTAATACCATATTTCAGTATCATAACCTATAGTGCTAAACATCATTCATACCTAATATATGTCAGTTCATGAACACATTTGCTTTGAAACTCTTCCAAAGAATTGGAGGCTGGGCAGCAGATACACCTCCTGGCACAAAACCAAAACACTTTAAAATATGTTCCCTGTAAAACAAATAGAATAACCACAACAGTGTGTCTAGACAACCCTTGATTCTCATTGTAAGATCAAAGCCAGGCAGAGAAAGACAACAGTGCAACAGCAGGGTGGGTTAGAAGACAAAGTTAGAAACAGCCAGCTAGAAAGTAGCCAGAAAAAAGCTGCAAGGAAAGGGAAGGAATGGCCACCAACTCTGAACTGCAGAAGGAAGAGCAGCTTAGAAGGTGGTAAATGTGAACCTACAGAAATTAGGTAAGCCTTTAGCGGACATCAGGGACATGAAAAACTTAAAGCATTCAGGAACCACTTAAAATTTAAGATAAGGCTTTACAGATGCAGAAGCTAAATCTACTGCTGTAGGTGAAGTTTAATAGTTTCTTACCTGTTAAACACAAAAGTTTTTTAAAAGTTAAAAAAACAGAACGATTTGTATTCTCTCAGGCTTCTGGCCCATTACAGGGTATCCTGGTAACAGCAAAAAATCTTTCAATCTACAGTATTAGCAGATTAGCAGGACTGAATTAGGATTGAATTAGATGAAGCAGATTTCTTCCTACAACGACAAAAAAAAATTTATAATTTAATACTGTTAACAGGTTCTACTCAATAGCTCAATAACTGCATGAATACTAAGCATTGCTTTACAGGGAATAAGACATACAAACTGAAGAAGGAAAGAACTTGCTGGGAAGAACAGTGTCAGTTCAGTACAGCATACTCTTGAGAATAAATTCAAAAGCAGCCTGCCATCTGAAAGACTTATTTATTTTTAAACCGACTTTAATTAACCATCCCCCTTTACTTTTGGGAGACAAAGGAAGAAACTTCATTGCCTCACTGAAATAAAACTGCCTTTATAATCTGCACTTGACTGTAGAATCTAATACAAATCCAGACTTTTTTCTTCTTTTATAAACTATTAGCAATTTCATATGAAGTAACATCTTCAGATCTAGAAGATCTGAAATACCCATTTATTTGTTTTATGTTTTTTGCAGCACTTTTCTCTCCTCATAACTATTCTCTTGCTATATTAACATCTGATTTATCCACAAACCTGCACAGAAATAAATGTACAAGCACTAAGAATGCCAGTTATTTTGGCATGTCTATATAAACAATTCAGCCAGTTTCAATTTGAAATCAGTTTAACTTAGAAAAAAACAATACAGTCCACATACAGACTTACAAAGTAACCACCTCTTTTAAGATAGCATTCAGTCACCTAAAATTCATCATCTGCTTTTGATAGTTTAATTATTTCAATGTAAAGCAAAGTAACATTAAAGGGCTTAATTAGATATCCATAACTGGCTGCAGATGACACTTACCTGCCTGTGCTTTGGTCAAGACCAAATAGGCAAGAAAAAGCATCCTATCAATTGATGCTTCCTTCTGATGTAGCTGTTTCTGACAGTTCTAAGATTAATTTCTAATACAAAAATTTTCCTTCCCTTTCCACCAGTTACAGAGGGCTTTTTGAATTTGCTTTTAAAACACAGGTTTCAAGCAAGACAAGACTTTTGTTTCCTTTGGGAACACGGGTAATATTGTTCACGGAAAAAAAAACTTCTAAGTTCTAGCAACTAAGAAGGCTAGCAAATATAGTAGCATGTTCATTACTTCATATCAGTGACTACCTAGTATTTGGCTGAAAAGCTCTATCAGAGTTTTTCAAATATATCTTCAGCTAAAAAAAAAAAAAACAAAACACCAAGCAAACCACACACCTCAAGCATTTCAAGTATTCTGTCAAAGAGAAGAATGATTTAACTTTACGCCTTCTATATGTTAAAGATAAGAAGCTATGTCTTCAAAGCTGTTTCTTGATCTTTGCAGATGATTTAAGAGAGCCTCTGTTAACCTAAAGATATATACTAGAAATAAATTCCTCTTGAACTAAAACTCTTGCATTCTAGTTAAACAATCACCCAATAAAAGTGTTTTTTCTTAGCTTTGTTAGGGTTAGTAAGTTTTGTGGCTTGAAATACCATGTTGTTTATCATCTCCAACAATTCTGGAACCAAAAGCCACACATTTGGGTTTTATTCACAACAGCACAAAGACTCCAAGCCTTAACATACACAAACAATAAGCACAACTTTCTCTAAGGCTATTTTAGTAATCAACATACACATGAACTGAAGGTCAATGTAATACATTGACCATAATACTTTCAAAGGTCACATGTGTTTTTCATCCTTAGACCTTCAGCTCTACATGTCAAGTAGATTTGCCAATCCCTTGTGAGTCAAGTGACTAACTAGAGCAGAAAAATTAAACAAGTTTACTGGACTTAGTTTGCTTTACTAAAGTTTCCTTGGTTATCATTTCTGCATTTCAAATGCACACCTATGTTTAGAAGTAGAGCTCCAAGAAGGGAGAGAGCATCGCTTCTTCAATTATGTCATGTGGGAGCAAAACAAGAAGCCTGCTTAGCTTCATGCACTTTCAGAAGAGTTTACAAATTCTTAAGATATTGTCCACAGGTATTTCAATTGCCAGTAAAACCATCCAAATGAAATTCACTATTATTACTCCCCTTACAAGGATATCTTTCTGATACTTCTCTATTCCTCTTTCTGTTTGAAAAGAAAACTTCCATGTCTAAACACCATTCTTTAGCACCAGAACAGTCAGCTTCTGAATTCAATACAGTAGGATTACACAGGAAAATAAAAACACTAGTGTAATCAAAATTAACAAGATACTAGCAGTACTACAGCATACCCTCGGAAGGGTGTTCCACCAAAAGCCTGCTCTGGTCAATCAGGACTTTTTCAGTCCACCTCAGAATCTACAAGAGTAGAGAGTATGGTTTAAAGAATGACTTCCACTCAGTGGTACACATGGTTTATTGACTCAGACTGTTCCCCTCTGCAGCACAGATTAGGTATTGAAAGGGACTGTAGTATGGATAAAGGAAAAAAAGAAAAACCACATGAGTTCTTTACTTAATAAGAAAAAGAATCAACTGATTGGATGAGGTTCAAGTCTATTTAAATCTGGCTTTCCTACATCCAGGGATGGCTCACATCCAGCAATAGTTCATCCACATTAACATGGTACTTCTGTCAAGGAGAAGTGGGGCCATGATGGAAGGTATCAAAAATTTAAACCTGAAGATAACATGCAAAAGGCAGGATAGAAGTATTGTCATAGATGCATATTCCATTCAAACATAAAACCATGAAAACTCATCATCACTAGAACATATCCATGCTCACATGTTTATCTGATATACCTGAAAACCAAAGCAAGGCATAACTATTCAGAGTAGCATCCATCTTCATGTGAAGTGCAAGAGCATGGTAAAGCCTGTTCTGAAGTATTACCTGATGAACTTTATTTACACTTTTTTAGATAGAGAAATTAACCACAATGTGACCAGCTGCCATAAACAGGACGAAACAAATGTTATTAATGCTGCATGGACTGGGACACGTCTACTTCTAAAACCATTCCCATGCATCTCTATTGGCCCAAACACTGAAACTAAACAGGTCTCTCTGCTTATAGAAACCAGTGCAACATTTGTGCATCCTGGTAAAAAAGTGCAAGAACTGCAAGCTACTGAATTGTGCTGCTCTTACAGTAATTCACTCCATGCATTTAAAAACAGTAACTTATGTAACCTACTGTATCTGAAATAAAGTTGCTATATAAGATCAGGTTTTTTGCAATGTAAAAAACCTCAGTGAAAAAACTCCAGTTTCATTTTGTAGCCCCTACACCTCAATTATGGGGCCAATCAGTTTGAAAAAAACACTAGCAGAACACCAGCATCTCTTCAGGAACAATAAAGGTGTCTGGACTGCAATTAATAATGGGAAGCATAGGCCACTGCATGGTTTAGTTCTATTCCCTCTTTGGGCCATATTGTACTCAGAACAAATGCAAGTGTTTTTATACAACACTGTGCTTAAGTAAAAAATAGTAGATTCTTCTCTCTTCTTCCACTGGCTTATTGGCCCAGAAAGATTCCCCAGTGAAGTTACAGTCTAGCAATAGAAAACTGTTTTTAATGTTAATGCTCAAGGCAGAGCACTGTGAAATCATCACTTAAGACTCATCATTGTTACTTGCCACACCTCTCCAAATGTCTGGTGGGAAAAATAAATAACCTGTCCTCCTTAGAACACTCACGTCTTAAGGCTTACTACAGAAGTTAATCACGAACATGCCTTCCCAAGAACTTTTATTTAAGCAACGCCTTGAAGAGATGGTCTTCAAAGAAAAGAAACTTGGCCTTAAAATGTTGTCCACCACCATCAATTTGGTAGGGTGGAGACAGCTGAAGGGCAGAGAACTCAGTGCATCTGATCTAGTCCAGAATTCTAATTTGTGAGCTAGTGAAGTTTATAAAAAAAATCTGCATGATAACACTATAACAAGTGGCTCACTTATGCTAGGACTTAAACTTTGAATGCTTTGGCTATCAGTTCCAAACAGCCTACTTAGAGGGTACATTTCTATGCTGAAATGTTACCATCCACACTCAGAATGAGGACCAGGACTGAAATTCCATCCAGTCTCTGACAGGAGCGCTACAGGAGGCTAAGCTGGCTATGCAAAGAAGCTCTGCACTACCCCTTGCTGTGCAGTCTCCCTCTGTTGGCTCCCTGACACTGGTCAAACTTCTGCCAAGTCATTTCTGAGTGAAAAAATGTACTTTAAGAGATGACAAACGCAGAAGGGAAGAAGTTTTTCTGCCAAGTCCACACGCTGAAACAGCTCAAAGGGTCTGTCAATCACCAGAGCCAGCATGGCCAAGGAAGAGGGAACAGACCATTAAGGACAGAGGAACTAGGATTTGTCTCTTCCATCTTTGCCCCAAATTGTATCACCTTAGGCCTGCTGCAGCATTGCAGAGTAAAAGTTTTTCTGAATCTGATGACAAATAAGAACAAGATACGCAAGTCTGAATTTGGACAATTCAACATCACTTCTACCATTTTCTCAAACACCTGAGCATCTGCAAGTGTAAATGAGTCCTGAATTCCTGTACTGCTACTCCGGAAATGTAAAAATCAGGAATGCTGACTGACTGCTTCAGCAGTACACTTTTTTGTTTGAACATTTAAGGAAAAACTACTGTAACTTAAGGAGACAGCCTTAAGATCAAATGTATGAATTTTAGCAGAGGTTTCTTTTTCTTAAGCATTTATTCTATTCTGTTCCAGTTAGTATTTTAAAAAGTGTGTGTGGGTTTGGATTTTTTTTTTTTTTTCAAGTCTAAGACACTACCATCAGAGCACAGGGATACAGTTACCATGGCTGCACTGGTGCTGTGCACGACTTGAGCCACAGCTTTAATTTTCAGCATTTCACTCAATCTGCCCCACTCCACCCTAACCAGATGGAACACTATTGAAAAAGAGCAGTCTAGAGATGACCACTGTTTGAACATGCCCAGTATTGGGCAACAGTATGATAAAGAGTTCCCTAAGGTAGGACCAGAAGCAGTGCTACTAGAAGGTAATACAGCTGCATCAGACACTTTGCTGTACCAAAGCTACTCAGCCCTGTCTCTCACTTTCCTTAATTAAGCTGAGTACAACAGCATGCTAACTGGCCACACAGCTTTTGAACCCAAATCACTACTCAGCATGGCACACTAAACAAAAGCATATGCATAACTGGCTTGGACATTTCTAGCAAGGCACCGTAGTGTACCATGTAAACATACCCATTTTCTCTGAACAACCTTTAACTGTTCGGATAAACAAGTTTATCCCCTTTTCACCTCACTGATTAGACCTTGAAAGTTGGACACAAATAAAATTTTGAGGTGCATACATGGAGGTGGAAGAAAGCTGCTTACCTCTGCAACTTCTAACCAGGACAGCAGTGTTCTTTCTGTACAGACAGTGCATTCAAGTCTGTTATGAGCTTTCTTTTTCATGCAAAATCTTAGTCTTGTTAAAAAGAGTACTTAAGATCATCCACAGTTCAGAAGTGTAAGCCAGCAGCCTCTAGGAGCCTGCCAATGTTTTGCCTCCTGAAGCTCCAGTCAGCTATAGCTGCTGCCAGAATTAGAGTGGACTCTTGCATTAAGATAGCAAATTCAAATCCAAGGCTGTTTGTCACTTCTTGCTTGACTATTTCACTTTCATTAAAGGTTCCTTGGACCTCTTGTTCAGGTAACCCGCACTTCCATTGCGGGTTACCTGAACTGCACTAGTTAAAGCCTGTGGGCAAGATTATCTTCTGCTTTACTTCATACTAAGGTTTACAGAACCATTAAAATAAGTTGACAGCTGCACATTTTCAAGATGTCAGGCAGGACTGCCCTTTTAATTAGGATATCAAGAACTGAGCCACTAAATATATTACTTATGATTTCTGTGCTACCGTATCCTGCAAAAACTGACAGAACTAATCAACCCACCCTGCATGCATACACAGGCTAATACCCCCCTAACACGACAGTATCACAAACACGTTTTGCTTTTCAAACTGAAAGTTGGAATCCCTAACACTCTTCAAAGAGTGTGCAGGTCCAATTGCATGAAAAGAAAAATTGAAGATATTTCCTCTTTTAATCTTTAATTTAAGCAGGTTAAAATAAATCCTTGATTTTTATTTACTCTTGGGGAAAGATTACTAATTTGACTTCACTTACCAAAAACCTTAAGCCCCATCTATACTTATTTCTACAATCCCTAAATTTTCATGTTTATCAATACAACCTCTAGGAAAAAAGTAGAAAAGTTATTCCAATGTCAAGCAAGAGAAATAAAATATAGCAGCAGCACCTGGATACAAGGGAAGTGATGCTACTTTACCATACTTGCTTACCTAAATGTTGGTATCTGCATTTAGAGAAATTCTTTAGTGCCATCTGGAATCTTCCCTAGTTTAGTGCCCATGTTATGGCTTTAGTTGAGCCTTTAACCAAGTAAAAACACTCTCCTTTCCTTCACAGAACATACTCCGTATACTCAGTTGTACAGACTGTTTTGCTGTTTCCCCATCTCTGCAGATATCGCGAGGATGAAGTTAATTAGTTGGAAAAGAAGAATATTTTAATACATATGAAATGTCAATTAACTGCTGGATGCCAAACAGTTGGGTTACCTTATCACTCAAAGATTAAGACAACTGAATAGAGATTCAATAATCTCCGCAAGCATTTTACTACCATTTTTTGTAATATAAAGTGCTAGAAAGCCCCCTGCCCCATATAGAGGCATGACTAGCTTTATTTTTCTGAGAGACTTAGCTTACAAAACTAAAAAAAAACTGCTTTGAATTAGATTTCACCAAGTCTCACCTACCTAAGTTTAGTAAATGATTATGATTTTTATTTGGATATATGCAAAAATAGGTTCTAGAAAAGACATTAGAAATCCAGCAAAATAATGAAAGATCACTGAGAAGGCATTTTGCACATAAGAGTTTGAAGTGGCTATTAAATTAATACTATCTTTCTTCCTCCTTCCCCCACCCCCCAGGCAATTTATATTTTGGAGCAAATCACTCCAGTAATCTGAGTTTTGCCATGCTATGCATTCACAAACCATGCACACTGCAATTACACCACATTTTTCAGGCACAGATGCCTCTGGTGCCTCCACTGAACAGAATTATGGCTTCCTCACAGAACTCTTCTATTTTAATGGACAATACTAGAAAAATAAAGATTGCTAACAGAATAAGCCACCTTCTTCCAACTGCAACACACACCCTACTTACGAAGAAAAAGCCTAAGTTTTGTATGGAAATGATAAACCTACTCTGTTTTCTCTGTAGTCTTCAAAATAATCTTTTCAAAGCTCTACTTCAATGCTTCTCTCTGGAGCATCAGAAGAGTACATTTGTTACACATTGTCTTTCAAAACTCTACCATAGTTGCAAGTGGCAAACTACAGGGCAAGTCTACCTCGAAGATTTAGTAGAGTTTAAGAAAACTGTTTTCAAAGGAAGGTTACTTTCATGTTCTAAATCTTTACACTGAAGTGATCATCAGCTGTGCAATATAAGTGCACTAATATATACATGCAAACGGAGTTTAAAAAAGCCATTCAAGCAACAAGCCATAGTTTAGGGATATAATGTTGTTTTGGAATGACCCTTACTTCAGCTGGCTATGTTTCCTCTCTCATTTTCTTCATGCCTTCTCAAGACAGGGCTACAACACAGTAATTCACCAAAATACTTCTAGCATCCATTCCTTCCTACCAGTCCCTTCTCTAGGGAAGGGAAGGGAATATATGTCAACAGTTTTCTCCCACTGCAAGAAGAGGTCTCAACTCTAACCAAGAAGTGTTACTTTACTTACTAGGAATTACTGAAATAACAATGTTTTAATTAATCCAAATCCAAGACAAAGAGTTACCAAAAACTGCATTGATACTCTATAGTTATACTTCTGTGCTGCATGCCTACTCAAGGGATTTAAAGAACAAAGTTTCAAAGAACAAAGTTTCAAAGAAGGCAAGCCATTTAAAATGCTAGCTCAGAACTTAAAATAGTCAAGCATTTATAACGGCATTATATGATATAGCCCTAAAAAGCAATACTCTGCTGAGCAGAAACTTACAAGTCAATGTACTTAAGACCTGAACTTAAGTTTTGGGCTGGTTTTGGCTGGGGTAGAGTTAATTTTCTCCATACCAGCTAGTATGGGGCTATGTTTTGGATTTGTGCTGGAAACAGCCTTGATAATACAGGGATGTTTTTGTTATTGCTGAGCAGTGATTACACAGAGTCAAGGCTTTTCTGCTTCTCACACCACCCCGCCAGTGAGTAGGCTGGGAGTGCATAAGAAGCTGGGAGGGGAGATAGCTGGGACAGCTGACCCCAACTGACCAAAGGGATATTCCACACCATATGACATCATATTGAGCATATAAAGCTGGGGGAAGAAGGAAGGAAGGGAGGGACATTCAGAGTGATGGCGTTTGTCTTCCCAAGTAACCGTTACACGTGATGGAGCCCTGCTTTCCTGGAGATGGCTGAACACCTGTCTGCCTATGGGAAAGTAGTGAATTAATTCCTTGTTTTGCTTTGCTTGTGTGCACAGCTTCTGCTTTACCTATTAAACTGTCTTTATCTCAACCCACAAGCTTCCTCACTTTTACCCTTCCAATTCTCTCCCCCATCCCACCTGGGGGGAGTGAGCAAGTGGCTGTGTGGTGCTTAGTTGCCAGCTGGGGTTAAACCACAAGGGTCTTCTATCCTTTTAAGTAACATTTAGGGTTCCACACAGATTTTGTGAAGTAAGTCTTATTACCATTCCATAAAGTCAAGTCACTAGTGTGGCAAGTGACACAGAAATGAGATTATTTTGAAATGCTTGAAAGTCTAGAAACAAAACTTTATACGTGGTTTACCTGCAATTAAAAAAAAAAAAAAAAAAAGGACAACATCTCTTTGCCATCTCCTTTCTTTATTTTTAACTTGTCAGTTTGCTTTTAGTTTTGAGGGGATGGATTCACTGGCTGTTGCTTGCAGTTTTTCCTATAATAATAAAAAAATTGAGATCACTTTTTTCTACAAAAACCCACTTAACAGTAAAACTCATTTACTATTTTTACTTGCATTCTGCTGCTTAGTAGTTCCACTACATAACATCACAGTTACCAATTCACATTTCCAGAGAAGACCTTAATCATCACATCGATAATCTTCACAATCTCCAATAAATTAAAAAAAATTATAGACATTGAGATAATCTATAATCCCTCCCTCTCATGAGGATGAGATCAGTACCATAGTTACAAATTCTCTATTGTATCCATTAATAAATTTCATTCTTGGCTGCATGGGGCTACAACTTCAACATGGGAGGGTAAAAAGCAAACCCACTGCATTCTAGTCTCCAGCCTTATGGCTAGCACATTTTTCTGAGGAGTGTGAGTTAAACTTCAGAATTCCGGAGTCCAGAGAAGGGGAGGATTGGACTACTGTATTTCAAAGAAAAAGCTATTGTACAAGAATAAACATCACTAATTTCTGTTATGCCCTAAAAGTAAGCTGATTTCCTATAATGAAAAAGATACCGGACACCCATGTGTGCTTCCTATATTACAAAAGATATCAAACCACCTATGGGTTTTTCAGACTTTGAATCTTTTATCACAGACACCCACATACGTAAGACATTCAGAATTTTTTTTTGGTCTGCCTTCGATATCCCATCTCTACAATTCCAATCCAGGCAACTAAACTCCCTGTTCAGTAACTGGAGAGTTAGGGATTCATTTGTACTTACAGATTGCATTTTTGAAGCAGAGCATTCAAGCCGGGTGTGGTTGGTACTCAGTTCAGTCATGTTGAGGTTTTGGGTTTTTTTTGGCTCTCAAAATAAATAAATAATACTTAAGTACAGCAGAAGAGCATACTGGAACAGAAAGCCACAGAAAAAAAAGAAAAAGGTACATGCCATCTATGACTGAAATCATATTAATAAGACAACTGCACCTGGCACAACTACTGAGAAATAAAAGCAATCAAACATTTGCAATAGGTTGAGAAAGAATAAAGTTGAAGTTCCATCCCCAATCACACATTACTGGTCTCACAGAGAAATTTATGAGATTTTGGATTATAAGTGACTCTAGAAGAGAGACTTAGCCCAAAAAACAATTAAGCTACAGAGTTACAGACACAGCTTTCATAATCTGATGGCAAAGCAGTCCTCTTTTAAATGAGGAAAGACATCCCATAACACCACTGGTAAAGCAACAGGAAGGACTCAGTAACGTCAAAAGGAATTGTAAAGTTTTACAAGTATCTAACAGTTGATTAAAATTAAGCACTGAATGCTACTATCAACTCACAGCCGTAACAGTAATTATCTTTTCTTACAACCTGCAGAGCTGAACAAGTTGTGCAGTGGTCTTACACCATCTTTCATCAACTACTGGATTTCTATCTGGATTGCCTTTAAATCTTCCTCCATTTCCCTTCTTTGAAGTGCTACTTGCTAAAACAAAAACAGCACACTAATCACTACAATAAGGGCAAGCAGCATGAAAAGATGCATTTAGGTTTTTTATGTTAACCATTAAGAAATGCAGACCTCTCACTAATGTTATCTTTACCAGACAAACTTCATCTAAATACAATGTTCAGCATGCAACATCTTTTTGCCATTAAATGTGGCTTGAAGCTATAACAAAGAGCCCATCGTCAGCCTCAAGTACACAAATAAAAGCATCTTTTGATGAACACTTGCTTATCACAGCCAAAAGGAAGAATTGACTACTTCATATCCAGTTCAGTCTAACTTCTAGAACTGTCAGTCACAGGCAGGAAAAAACACTTACCAAAATGCAATTAGCCCTCAGAATTGCCATGAACAGTGACAAATTCCTTCATAACAGCCAGAAAGAACTCAGAAAGACAAATATGGAAGACAGGAATACAACCCCTATTCTGTTGCAATTTTCAAATGGACTTCCATCTGGAATGCTTGCTGACCATTATCAACATGAAATGGAAGTTGGTCTCCTGTAGATGCAAGCCACTTACAACACCAGCAGGAAACCCACCTACCCAGAAGTGGGTCTGTTCCCGCCACCACTACAGCTTTGTTTTAGCAGTCTCTAGACTTGCCATCCTTTTTCAAGATGTTCAGTGACAGCAGCTAAACTTTTCAAACAAAGGTAATCCGCTACTTATTTTCTAGAAGAGTTAGCTTCCAAAGATACTTGGATATCTGGCAAGTCTGTCAAGGCAGTAACAGAAGAAATAATGTGAAATACTGTGGTTCAAATAAGTCTTAAAGTTTCCAGCTGAGCTCTTTTATTGGAAACTGGTCAAAGTAGTACATATAACAGCAGAATATGAAGAGAGCCCTACATCTGCTTTCAAGGTAAGGCTACAGTGTGTTTCACAGAAAGAAGAGTTTTTTCACCAAGACCTTACCTATGATTTTTGCCAAAAAACCAACAAGACTTGGTTTCCACTATACTTACACAAAATAAAAGCAAATAGCATTGTATTTTTACAGTTTCTATATGAGAAACACTAACTGTATAACCACTCTGCTACAAAGATGCAAAAATCCACCCTGTGGAGGCAGCAGCTAATGCTCCTTTCACAATGCAAGTAGCATTGAAGTAATATCAATTTGTAGCAAGCCAAACCTTTAGAAATGTCTATTACTCCCTTGTTTTCTGGTCTAACTCAACTGCTCAAACGAGTTACAGTACAACGAAAAAAAAAAGTTGTAATCACATCTGTACTAGCATTGCCCGCAGCCGCTGTATAAAGCGCAACTTGAAATTCTATTAACTTGCTTTTGATTAATCTATCAATTAGGGCACTACTACAAGTGAGAAATGTGCATCACCTAACTGGGGACTAGGGTCTTATGCTTTGCTCTTCTAGAGAAGCATAACATACATTTACAGAAAGCATCTTTCTCTCTACTATTAGTTTGGGAAATAATGAGATTCACTCCAAAAACCTCTAGCAGAAGTTAAATTTGCACAAATAGAATCTTACTTTATATAATTGGACCCGGTTAGAAATTCTGCCTATAGGCATTGAAGGCTGGAACTGTGCCACCGTGTAGCAGGGATAAAAGAGGTCTAGGATACACTTGATACATAGTAACAATGAATACTTTTACTACTGGAATTTGTATATTCTAGAACATATTTAA
Source organism: Nipponia nippon (assembly GCF_047370975.1). NCBI lineage: Eukaryota > Metazoa > Chordata > Aves > Pelecaniformes > Threskiornithidae > Nipponia > Nipponia nippon. The sequence continues at coordinate 21,393,632 of NW_028262291.1, read as the reverse complement.
TAAACTCAATAAAATTTTCTTACCACAAAAAATTGGAAGTTTCCATCCTCAATTCCAACCATGTTTTGTTACCAAACTGGAAATCACATGGCCCTTTCACAAGCCTCGCCCAGGACCTGCTTGGTCATCATAAAAAGGCTTTAGAGTTTTCTCCATGTCTAAAAGTATCTTTTGGCACAAGTGACAAGAGCTGACCTATGGTCTTTCAGTGCTCATTTTCCAGAAGACCGAGTGGACACAGGGTAGAGACCACTAGGCCATGTGCTCCATCTCCTTGCAGATGTATAACTTAGACTGTGTACAAATGCTTGAAATCATCTCATTCAAAATGAAATAGGAATGTTCTCAAAAGTTCCTTCAAGGAAACTAACTAACCCTCAAATCTCACTATGGGGCAGTTTCTCCTTGTACATACATACATGTTCTTTACTCAGTTCTGCCTCCCTTCACATCCTTAACCAAATCCTCACTACCAATTTCATAGGTGATCTTCTTAGCCATTTTGCCAACATGCCTAACAACATATCAAATATGCTGCTGAATATGAGCCAGCAATGTGCCCAGGTGGCCAAGAGCATCCTGGCTTGTATCAGGAATAGTGTGGCCAGCAGGACTGGGGAAGTGATCATCCCCCTGTACTCAGCACTGGTGAGGCCACACCTCGAATACTGTGTTCAGTTTTGGACCCCTCACTACAAGAAGGACATCGAGGTGCTGGAGCATGTCCAAAGAAGAACAATGAACCTGGTGAAGGGTCTCAAGAACAAGTCTTACGAACAGCAGCTGAGGGAACTGGGGTTGTTTCGTCTGGAGAAAAGGAGGCTCAGGGGAGACCTTATCACTCTCTACAACTACCTGAAAGGAGGTTGTAGTGAGATGGGGGTCAGTCTCTTCTCCCAAGCAACAAGCGACAGGACAAAAGGACATGGCCTCAAGTTGTGCCAGGGCAGGTTTAGGTTGGATATTAGGAAAAATTTCTTCACTGAAAGGGTTATCAAGCACTGGAACAGGCTGCCCAGGGAAGTGGTTGAGTCCCCATTCCTGGAGGTATTTAAAAGATGGGTAGATGTGGTGCTTAGGGACATGGTTTAGTGTTGGACTTGGCAATGTTAAGTTAACAGTTGGACTTGATGATCTTATAGGTCTTTTCCAACCTAAACAATTCTATGATTCTATATACCACCACTCCAGCAGAGTATATTACAGCTTCACAGTTCCATACAGTTGTACGCTGAGGTCCTTCTGGCATTCCACACTGCATAGATTCTGTCACTGAGCATTCCAAGTTTTTAAGTTCCATGGAAGAGGAAAAAGATACATCCATTTAACAGGATTACAGGATGACTATATAGAGTAACAGCAAGAAGAAAGAACAGTCAAAGGGCTAGTTTGGAACTTTTTCACCCACTCCAAATCACATATACCACTTTGAACATGCTTCTTAGCACTTTATGGAAGTTATTAAATAAACAAAGGTCATGAAGAGTCTTGTATTTTACAGTAACATATTTTTTCCCAATATTGCGTGAAGAATTATTCCATAAACAAGCAAGCTGTTAACAGCTTATACCAAATGTTTTCCCGATCCTATCAATTCAGTCTATTCCATTTCCTGAGAAGTGTCCCAAGCTAGCTAAAGAGCTGCATATAATATCCAAGAGTAGAAAAACATTTTACTTCAGTTGCTTAGTAGCATATGGTTTCTAAAACAGATGCTGGCACCCTGACACACCACAAAAACAATTAAACATGCTACACAAAGCTTTCAACATTATGTTCATGTTCTCTGTGTATTTGCTGACTGATCTTTCAGGCTTGCCTCCCACCCCGAAAATATCAGGCTCAAATGTGATCACTAAATAGTTTCCCGAGTTCTTTGCTCTCCTCCTCAAACTTGACAAAATAAGATGAGACAAGCAAGATATTATTTCTCATTTAACCCTACTTGTTTTATTATTGTGGAAAGTTTCATTAAAAACAATGGCTCCACATCTTGCTCTTAGGATAATCCAATCAGACATCTGGTCTTCTAGAATTTGGATAGTCCTAAACCTGGCATATGAAATAACAGAGTACTCAGAAATCTTAAGGGTCACAGATGAAGGTGCTACTATGAGAGCTGAATCTAGATGACAGACAATATGCTTAAGGCATCCTACCTTACTACAGAAACAGATCACTATGCTCATACTAGTGCTTCTTCTGCCCAAGCAGAAAAGCCATGGTTTCCATCACAACTTCCAAAGGCCATAAATTAACCCAGTTATAGGTGAGAAGTGAATATGCAAGCCTCCTACCTATGAAGATGTTGTGTAGTATGCTGGGACACTGAAGCTAGAAAATGTCTTATTCCAATATACTGATACAGTGTGATCTTAATTAACTGCAGAGTTAAGTAAATACTTAAAGGCTTTTTAAGCACTTGGACAAAAGAGGACATGAATGGAGAGAAAGGAGAGTGGACCAGACAGTTCTTCAAAGCATTTCTCCCTTCTGACTGTTTCAATCCCATACTGGTTGTTTTTGAGGCAGCTCTTTAGCATTTCATAGTACATGCATTTCAAGCTTAAGCTGAATAAAGAATCAAAGCCTTAACAATAGAGTTCACTCTCTGACCATCTGTTAATACCAAAACTACATACATAATTTTCCCCTTTAATACTGCTAAATTCAGATTCTGTTTTATTAATTCATTTGAATTTCACTTTTAGAACATCATCTGATTCTCTGATTGTATACAGGCTACAGCATCACCTCTGCTAAGTGCAAGAAGGGTTCTGAGGGAAACAGTCACATTTTTTCACTTTAGCAAGTCAACAGAAGTAGAGCGAACAGTTTGCAGGCAGTATTGTGAAGAGACACACAATCTAAACTATTTAGTATCTTTAATTCCATAAGGGAATAATAATGGGTACTTGATTTATATTTTAAAAAATCTGAAGATATTACAGTCACAGCAGTTTACATATAAATTGAAATTGCTTGCAAACAAGCTATAATGCATTATCCTACTTAAAGACATTCCTGTTAAACAGGCTGCTTTTCCTGAATTTCTAAATTACAACTTTCACTTTAACTCAGTGTTTTCACTGTAAACAGACATTCATTGTAAACAGACCTCTTCAGTTCTGGACAAAATAACATCTTCTAGTAGTATTAGAAAATAAATTCCTTTAGTAACCCAAAGTGCAGCATTCAATATTGCATACTCATTCTGCTTTTCACACAGAAAGCAAATAAGTAGTATCACCTATATTCAAGCAATATCATGGAAGAAACAAAATCACTTATAATGAACTTAAACAAGTACTTAGAACTACAAACTGTCAAGAAATAAACATGCAGACTGGATACCACATGTGCATGAAATCTCATTAACAAGTTATATATTGAAAGATAATTTTGTAGTGTTCTTTTATATTTGTATAATAAAGACTCTTGCAAACTACAACTAGTCCATGCCTCACTACTGGAAACATAATAACACAGAGCTAAGTAATCATAGACTCTTACTAGAATGTATGTTGTACTGAGAATATACATTGCAGTTCAAATAACTGCAATAATCTATTTGGAACACTGAAACAGGGAGACTTCCCATTTTTCAGCATTCCAAAAAAAAAAAAAAAAGCACACATGTATTCGTGCAGTTCACAAGTTACTTTATACACTACCTGGAAACTTTAAACCAGCTTAACACTCATCAATTCAAAAAAAAAAACCCAAACCTAAATCAAACACACCACACTGTTAGAGTACATTTAGACTCCTTCCACTAAAGGAGATTTTAAACCTAAGTAATATCACTAGCAGTAACACAACCTTTCATTTTTAAGTGGTCAACGTCTCACAAGGAACGTTTCCTAAAGCTATCCACCCACTTGTAAGTTTTCTGTACTCTTCCACTCAGAACACTTTTTAAAAATAGCAACACACCTATTTCAAAGCATCCTACTGTTCTAACTTAAATAACATTTATCCTCACAGAGATGATCTTTAGTCTCAGTTGTATTTATGTCATACAAGACTATAACACTAATTCCCTCTTACAGTTCAAGAAGTTCTTAGTGACTAAAGCAAAACAAAAGAACTGGCAAGTTCAAAGTCAGATTTTGCCAAAATGTACTTAACAGCAGTTAAAGCTTACCCAAACACTGCCATGCTCTTAAAAAATTCTAATTGAAAGACAGTGCGTTGTTAAAAAAAAAACCCAACAAAACCAAACAAACAAAACCCCCACAAACACCCCCCCCCCCAAAAAAAAAAAAAGCAGCGTCCTCACAGGAAAACTGAAGCACTGATTTTAAAGAAAGAAAGTGAATGCAAAATTAGCTATCAGCAAGACTTATCTGTTTTATTATCTGAGAGATGACAGTATAGTCAGGATAAAGTTCTGTAAGTTACAGCAACAGCACAAGTGACTGCCGGGGGAGGGAGTAGTGCAAACAGCTTCCCTCCATTTCGACAAAACATTTCACTCAGTTTAGGGCTCCTCCGGTCTACCGGGGAACAATGCACCGCCCACCATACCCAACCGCGCCACGACCCGCTCCGCGCCCAAAGGCTGCCATGGAACGGCCGCGGCGTCCCCGCCCCTCCGCAGCTGCCGGCCGGCTCCCCACCCGGGATGAAGTGCCACGGACGCCAGGAAGAAGGTTCGGGGCAGCTGCCTAAGGACCCAACGCCACAGCCACGAAAAGAAAAAGGCGTCGGGCGGGCAGGGGTCCCTCCAGCGCGGCCCGGGCCTTCCCCACCGCGCCCAGGCCCGCGGCACCCCGCAGCCGCGCCGTGGCCCGTCGCGCCAGGCCCGGGCGCGCTGGGCCCAGTGGTGCGTATGCGAGGGGGCGCCGCATACGACAGACCCCAGCAGCCCCAGCAGGCCCCAGCCCGGCGGCACCTGAGGAGCGTCCGGAGCCCCTCGCGCGGAGGGGAGCAGGAGCCAGGCCCGCTCTGCCACAGAAGAGCCGCCACCGGAGCACCGGTCCGCTCGAAGCGGCGGCAGGGAGAGCTCACTGCTATCCCGCCCATACCTCAGCAAGCACGTCCCCCCACCACAGGCCCCAGGCTGCCTCCGCTCAGGCGGGAAAGCCACCGCTTGCCACCATCACCGACGCTCCAAGATGGCGGACATATCAGCTCCTGCGAGCCCTCATTTCGCTCCGCCCCGCCTGCCAATCATACCGCCCCGGCACCACCCTCCTCCTCGGCTTGCGCCTTTCTATTGGGCAGTGTGCGGAGTTCGGCCTCTCACTGGCAGTCTGGCGGATGTCAGTCACTCAGCTACGCGACTGCAACAGGGTCGATCAGGGAAGGGGGCGGGCTCTCGGCTTCCTGTTGGCCAGTCAACGCATGGGGCGGGTGCATCTCGCGTCCCACCTTCCCGACTTAGCAACAAGGCAACGTCACCCTGACAGGCGTTTCTCTCGCCCAATAGAAAGAGCAGATTCCTTTTAAAAATAAACCCTTTCCGCCCAATCCAGAGCTGAGGCGCTCAGACCTAGCAGGAGGCCGTGGTGGGAGGGTCGGGCGCCTCTGGTGGCGATCTCCCTGTAGCCTTACCCCCTGCCCCTCGCCATTGGCCAGCGCGCGGAGCCACGCCCCTCAGGGCGCGGCGCGGGCGACAAGCTGCCTGACAACAAGTCGGTGGAGTGCGTGGAGGGGGCGCGATGTGGCGGGCTGGGGGGAGGTAGGCACTAGTGAGGAGAGGAGTCAGCTCCAATGGTAGAGCACTCAGTTAGCATGCGAGAGGTACTTGAATCGATGCCCGCAGTCTCCAAAAGCAGGGTTTTTCTTTTTCTGAGCCTCCATGCAGGTGCTCATGGGGCTTCCAACTCCACCTAAGAACCGGCAGTATGTTTTAACTGAAGTGGACTAGAATAAACGTGTGTGAAAACCAGGGGAGATGCTGCGCCCTGGCCACCCTCTCTGCATGTTGCTGGCTGGGACCACAGCTTTGCAACCCGAGTTGGCCAAACCCCACTGGCAAGGGCCTCTGCTTGAAAGCTTGCGTGACAAAGAGCTGAACAGGCAGCCTTGTGTGCCCCACAGCTGGCAAAAAAAACACCTATGATGCGGTGTTTTGTGCCCTGTGTCTTAGAGGCACGAACGCATTCTGGGCAGCCAGGGTGCCTGCAGCCTTCCCTCACAAAACCTCCCACATTACCTTTGCCCAAAATGGCAGTGACCCCTCCAGCTGTTGCCCCTTCACCCCTCAGGGCAGCCCTCCAGGTTTCAAAATGTCACTGGCAGGATGACATCCCTGTCCCTGGAGGAGACCACCCGGCCGTGGTCAATGGCACTTTGCCTGTGGGCAGCAGAGCCACCATCAGGTGACCACCTTGTCTTGTTTCAACTGGTTTTGCTGGGTTTCAGTGTGGTTTTGTTAGGTTTCAATGTGTTTTTGGCTGGTTTCTGCTGCGCATGGCTCTTGAAGAGCTGAGGGGGGGACTGCTGATTGGAGGTGGCACCAGCAAGGCAGGGAGTGCCAAAAATGTCTGGTTGCACCCTGGGGCGGCAGTACTGGCCTGGTCGCCACCTGCAATTATTTCTGGTCCCCCCTGCCCAGACCCACTTCGGTTTTCCCAGGAGGGAAGGTGCAGCTGAAGGGGGCTCTGCTGAGCCTGAGCCACCATGCCTGACACAGCATGGCAGTTCTGCCCTCTATGTTTTGTGTGTTTGGGGTTGTTTAAAAAAGTTTAGGGTTGGCAGTGATGTTTATGTATGTAAAATGTCTGCTTATCTGTGAATGAAGGTGCATGGAGTGACCACCGTGTAGAGGAGGGAGACGCCTCCTACAGTGAACGGAGACAGCCTGTCTGCAAGTCCCAGCTCCCGCATCTTCTCCGCCTCTCTTCCTAATATAGTAACAGAGCCAGGAAAGCCTGTTGTTCTTATCAATTGCCATCATGGACTTGAAAAGCACTCCCTTTCTCGGAGGCTTGCATGGCGTTAGCGGCTCTTCATCAATGTGTGTAAGCAAGTAGCTGAAGGGGGTTATGGTGCAGTACAGGCTCACCAAAGCTAATTTTCTGTCATGCTAGCATTTGCCTTGCCCATTGTGAGAGTAGTGTGTGCTTTCTGTGAATGGTGGCAGAGAGCTCTGTATTATAACGAGTAAGCGCGAATCATGTATGAGGTGTTTTTTTAAATATTTACATATATTCGTTCTGATAGTTACTGGTCATAATATGTTTAAGAAAAGAAACAGGTATGTTATGGTTAAGGCAAGGACTTATTTATTTACAATGGGGGAAGAAACAGCAGAGCTGAAAAGATAGTTTAGTGATAGGGTAGTTCTTGTGAGCACCTCATGTAGAGCACATGAAAACTGAAGGGTAGCACAGATCGCTGTGTTTATTTCATATACTAAAGGAAAGGGAAAACAATACATTTCTTTGACTTCATTATGAATCAGCAGTCTAGGATAAAGCAACTCCACTTTGAATAATGTATCTTCACATCTTTCACATGATCATCTGACATACAAAGTTAAGCTCAATACAGCTGTACTTACATCTTACTGCAAATCAATGACCAACTCAGCAGATCTGTTCCCATTAAAACAAAATTATTGATATTACAAAGAGACATAAATATCGAGGGTGCTGCTGCAGAAAGCAGCGTCTCTTTCAGGAGAGAAACAGTGAGTCAAGCTAGAAATGGGCTCAAATCTTGGGCTACAAGAGTAGGGTCTTAATGGGAGTCTGTCTGCATAAAACATCTTCAAGTTGTTTTGTAGACAAAGGGAAGATGTAATAGGTAAAGCTGCATGCTTCTCTCTCTCTCTCTGTACCCTCCTTTTCAGAGTAAGGGCTGAATTTTGCCTGCAGATCAGAGGGAGTCCACATCTTCTACTTCACACTGGTATGGTGTTCATGAACTTTGAATTAGGATATAGGCTGCTTCGGATTCCTCTGGTTTTCTATCACTTTAAATACTGAAAGACAGGTTAAGATGCTGGCTTCTAAAGGATAGGTAGTCTTCAGATTTATAGTAGCTGCAAACAGGCTAACATGTCCTGGCTTTTGTGCTTTGTCCAGGCACTCACACAGCAGAAAGTCTTGCCAGCTGCTCAGATGCTTGGTTTCTTAATGCCCATTGCATAAAAGGCTGGACACAGTGTCAGCTTTCTTTTTGTTCCTACATCTTTCCTACCAGTTGACCAAGCTTTGGCTCCTGTGCTTTCTGTAGGCATTACTGGTTCTCCCAAAGATTGAGTCACAGCACGGTTTACCTTACTAAGCTATCCTTGCTCACACTACCCTTCAGCATATGATGGCACATCCTTATTTCACAAACAGAAGCCCTCCTCAAGCCATGGCCCCAGTGGGTTGCTTCCATTAGGAGATTGTTGTCTGCCAGCTCAGACACGTGATCACCTTTTTCTGCCTGAATAAGCTAGTAGAGCTGCAGCAATTATGGATGCACGTGATCTTAATGTGTTGCAAACATATGGTAAAAACACAGCAGCATGAAATGTATTTGCTGATCCAGAGTTGCGCAGTTAGATCTCTGAGTGTAGAGCCTGGTTTTGTTTTCTTTTTCATGCAAGCAGATTTATTTAGTAAAATGTACAAAAAATGTTTATCCTCAAAACAATCAACATGAAATGGGACATTGTTTCTTTTTTCATTATTTCAGCTGGTGGTCAGTCCAGAAAGCTCTCTAGACTGTATTTGTTCCACATTTATTTTAGCTGTCTCCTTTTTCTTTTCTTTCACTGCATCTGGTTTTTTGTTTTGTTTTGTGTTATGTCATGCCACTTGCATGTTCTAGCAGTGAGTACCTGCACTGACTACAGCAAATGGAGATTTCACAATATAAAGTGTGTAGAGGCAGTTCTGGTTGATGTCAATGACAGTCTGTAGGAAAGACATTGCACTGGAAACTGTGAGCAGGGATATAATAGGAAAGAATGGTCTATGGGTTTAAATAATGGATAAAGGAGAGTACAATGTTAAGTGGCATTCTCAGGACAAGCAACTAGGTTGTTAAAAGGATGATGAGATTATAACCTTTAGCAAGCATCAGAGGCAGTATCTGGAGATGGAATTAATAGTTTGAGTGTAGAACAGCTAATATAGTAAAATAGTTAACTACCTAGTACAGTTTCTGTAAGCATAAAGCTTGTTTTTATAACAAAGTAGTATTAAACTGTGCTGCTGTTTACACATCCTATATCCTGAGCAAATATGCCTTGGATGTAACGGATGGATCTCAGCTCAGAAGGGGCAGGATGATGTTTGCGCTGCCACACATCTGATTTTCAAGGGCTTTATCACTGCCACCTCAATTCTGGAAAGGTTTGGGACATCACAGACACTGTTTTTGTCTTACAGAGTTCCTGTCAATATATTTCTAAATCTTGATTTTGTGTAATTATTTTTTAAAACTACAACTGTCCAGGTGATACTACCATTACCATATAAGTTGGTAATGCTAGGGTGCTACTGCTTCAAGGTAGAAACACCCCATGTCTACAAGGAGGATCTCAAAGCGCTACTGAACAGTTATGGGAAATGAGATTATGTGGCTTGCCCAATGTCACACAGCAAGCTGAAACAGAGGCAAAATACTGCAATCCCAGTCCTTTGTCCCTGGGACTTGTGTGCAAATCTGAAGACCTCCACACCATTCCTATATCTGTGACTACAGGCAAATCAGAAAAAAAAGCCCTAGCCTGCTTTGGTGGCTGTAATATTTAATTGCTGGCAGGGAAACTCTGAGAACTTACAGTCATGGTCTGTGACCTGAAGCTTGATAGTGTTTTACTAAATAGGTTGTTGCTAGTATTGCAAATGTCAGTCTCTTAACTTTGTGATGGGTGCTGCCTGGGGCACTTCCAGAGGCAGCCACTTCTGATGGATTTCTCTAATCATTCGAGACAGACACTTCCGCAACATGAAGTGGTATGCAAATAAAAAAAATAATCAGCCTGCTCAGTCACCATCACCCCATCAACCAATGCTGAGCATGTTTCCTCACTGTGCACCATTAACCCCTCAGCCATAGCTGCTATCACCTCCTGAAGCCGGTGGGGGCTGATGGACCCCACTGCACAGGTGCCAGGGGGAGCATTTGCTAGGGCCTGCTGTGACTCAGCAGCTCTGCCACACCTTGGAGAACAAGCTTGTCTTCCCAAACAGTGGCATAGCCTGCCAAGCCAGCTCACGCCCTGCCTCTGCAATTGCTAGATGTGACACCAGAGGAGGGGAGGCAGGACTGTGCCCTTTCAGCAGCCTTTCACCACTAGCTGCTGCTGCATAGCCATAATGTCAGACCGTGAACATGTGGAGTGTGCTTCTGCTTCAGCTCTGCCAGGATGACCATGGTCCTGTCCCTACCAAAGTGTTGTCTTCCCTTTGCCCCTCCAGGGCAGGGGGTGACCTAGCTGAGAGACCCTGTGAGGAGTTATTTGTTTCCAGTTTGCCCAGCTTTTAAACTTGGGTTTCTCTGCCGGAGCAGGGAAGCACCAATGCCTGCAAGGCAGTGGGAGCACCTGCATACAGGTCTGGAGCTGAACCTCCCCAGTGGTGACATCTGGCCATTTGATCCCCTCAGGCATAAAATGAAGCCATAGTCTAAACTAGTTTTAATCTGATTGTAGTTAACCCTTCTGAGCTCTGACGAGTTACACTTAGGAAACAGACCTAGAAAGAGTGGGAGAATTGGGTGCCTTGCACCAAAGAGTCCCCAGCTGTGTTAACACTAAATGAATATTTGTAGAGTAAGGTCAGCTGAGACACAAATGCCTCTGATTTAACCATAGTGCTTACAAAACCCTTTATCCCCTTCATAGTTTAGGAGAGAATAAAGCCCTTTAAAGAATTTTAATACTCAATGTTTAGCCCAACATCTTATTAAAATTGTGAAAACTAAGTAGCTTTAAGAAGAGGGAAGGACATTTCTGAACAATGACTTCATGGTTATGCTCCTGAGGGTGAACATGGATGTTTGGCTGTACCAAACCCACAAGTTAATCCATTAAGTTGAAACAAAATGTTCAAATTCAGTTTTCTAATCTCATTCCCATCACTGATCCTATTAGCATTTCTAAGGCAAAGCTGGTGGGGAGTAGGATGGGACCTCCATACCATCCCTGTGGCCCTGCTGGAAAGAGCATAGGCATGGAGGGAAGCTTTGGCACAAACCCATTTGATTTTCACCTGAGCCTTGAGTGCTTTAGCCATCCCCTTCCCATCACCATGGGAGGGCTTATATCAGTACTGGTCATCCTCCTCTCTCCTCACGTATTTTGTCCCACCTGCCCAGGACTAGCAATCACGGCATGTCACCTGGGAGCAAAAAGCAAACAGAACTTGTTAGGTTTGGTGATCTGTCAGCAAGGTGCACAGTGTGGGCACAGCATGCAGACTGATGGGCTGTGTGAACCTGCTTGGTGGCCAGAGGAGTGGGGTGGCCCCACAGGACAGTTGTCCTGGCTAACCAACCCCATCCCTCTTGGCAGGACGGTTCTTGCATTTTCTCAGAGGGTATTGGAGGCTGGCAAGGTGTGCCAGCAGCATGGACAAAGCACTGAGCAAATCCCTAATAAGCTCAACTGGGCTCACTAGCATGAGCTCTGTGCTGCTCCTGCTGGAGGAGGTGTTGGTCTGAGGGTAGGAAAGGGCAGTTTTGGGGAGCAAGTAAAGGCACAGCAGTGAGGCCTAATTATAAAGAGATTGGTAAGGTGTGTGGAGGGAAGCCGAAAAGGAAATAACCTACAGGAATTACAGGCTCCTTGGGTCCGGGATGTGACTGGGCAAGGTTGTTCCTTGCACGAGGTTAGTAGGAATGTATGCCCTCTCTGTGGGAGGTTTTGCAAATGGAAAAGTTGGAAATCACTGAAGGACTGGTGAAGCTGGCAGCTGAGATTTATTGAGAGGATAAGAGAGTTTGAGGCAGAATCTAGTTAAGGCTCCAAGTGCTGTGAAGTCATCAAAAGTAATTTATTGCACGTGGCGGGTGATGGAAATTGAACTTTCTCATAGATGAGCAGCACATGGGGAAGTAGAAGGTGCTGGCCTTGTCTCCCAAAAAAGTATTACAGTGATCAAGGGGGTTGCTTTGGCAGGAAAGAGTAAAGAGATTCACAAATATATCAGGAGAAACATACCCCTGTTTTAGCATCAAAGTCTTCCAGTAAGCCCTGTAGGAGAGGAGAGTCTGCCTTGAGAGGAAGCAAATAAAAAGTTTGTTAACTGTGAAGAATACAGGAAAAACAACTGAGCTCTACAACAGGACTGTCATCTCCACAAAGGCAACAACCATCCTGGAAGCATGCCTAGGACTTGGGATGCTGACCAAACTAAACTTTGGGGGACCCAGGCCAAGCAATACAGAATTTCTGCATCATGATTTGGATGTGAGCTGCTTAGCCCTCTCAGAGCCCTCCTAGGGATTTTTTTATACCTTAAAGCTTACAGAGCAGCTGAGCAGGAGGATTGCAGGATTGCAATTTTAGACTGAAGTGTCTTAATCCCATTTCAAGCAGTTAAATGCTGTGGATATAGATACTAATATCACAGAGGAGAAAAAAAGGAAGAAAGCTGCTAAACAAATAATTGAATACAGATTCAGGGAGAGAGAGTGTTCATTTTTCTTTTGCCTCTTTAGATGTGCAGTAGGTGCTGTTTTTGTTATGTAGTTACCTATTAAAAAAAAAGTAACACTGAGTTCAGCAGCAGTGCAAATTAACCAGCATAACCACATGACCATTCTGGGCTAATGATAGTCCTAAACCCATATTATCTTTTAATAGCTAAGCTGATTAAACTAGCACAGAGGAAAAACAAGTTAGAGAAATTACCTTCATGGTACTTCTCCTAGGAAAATTAAGGTGCTTTCCAAGTGTGCAAAGTGCATATATCACGTGTCATTTCCCAACCAGCCAAGATATAGCTGCCTAGTAACTACTGAGTTCACATTTCTGTGAAACTGTAGCACAGGACTGAAAGAGATTATAGAAACAGGCTGGATCACCCAGGCAAACTTGTGAACACAGGGAATAGTCATTTGATCAGGTGCATGTCATAACCAGCAGTTGTAATTTATTTTTGCTTTAAGCCTTCGTCTCCCTTCTCTTTCTTCCCCTTCAATTCCACCACAGAAAAGGGTGTGTCATCCCCCAAACTGGTCAAGATGGAGACTTGTACAGAGTGTAAGTACTTCAGCCTTGAAATACAGAGCCAAACTCTGGTTTTACCGCCTTGTTCCACTGGGTAGGAAGGAACAGAGGAAAGAGAAGATGTTTCCCTGTTTGAAGGCCAGAAAGGACCACTATAATCAGCTAGCCCATCTTTTGGTAGCTGATTAAATGAGCACAGGAAAAACAAGGTGGAGAAATTACCTTCACAGTACTTCTAGGAAAATGAAGATGATTTCTTTATCTCAGCCCCCTTCTCTTCCTATCTCTCCTAACCTGTTGCCTTCATAGTATGGTACATGTATGCAAACATGAGGAGTGCCAAAGGGATTAGGCTCCTAAAACGTGTACGTGATTGCAATTAACTGTTCGTGTAGTTCCAACATCTGAGATAGGGAATGCCTTGCAGAGACCTCATGACCCGCTTGGGTGATGCTGTTTAAGCATTTTTATATTAAGAGAGACACAGGCAGACCTAGGACCACAGCCTCAGAAGTATTTGCAAGTGTCTGTCTTCCAAGAACTCACAAAGGGATCAACGGGAGATAGTACTTAGCCTTGAGAATCTAGGCCTGAATGATATGCGTAAGGCTGCTGAGAAAAACCTGGAATTAAGTTCATATCTGTCCAAGCCTTGTACATGGGTAGTAGGAGAATTTCTGCTTTTCTTGAGTTTGTAGGTTTTGAAGGTTTTTTTAATTTAACTTTTTTTTTTCATTAGCCTCTCATGTGACTGTATATATGTATATGCAGGGAAAAATACATTTTTTTTAATTAGACAATCTTAATTAATAGCTACGTATGGTGTGTTAGAGGAGCTGTGTGTACTTGGAGGATTTCTGTCAGGCTTCCAAGACTCAGTTTTATTCCTTGCTGTATTACTTGGCTTTGTTTGTGCATTGATGTAGTGTCTGTTTTCAAATCCCCTGGACCCAAGCAGAAATAGGTGACCTACTTTTCATCCCTGGACATCTGCTAACTGTAGCCTGTCCCTCCCTCTGTCCTTTAACCCCTTCTTCCCTCCCTCCCTCTCTGCAGAGCATCTGCTGTCTCCCAGCCCTTCCAGGGAGCTATGGCTGTCCTGCAGACTGCTTTAGGGCTGGGGGGACCCCTCTGCAGTGACCGACAGATAATCCAGTAGGCAGTGCTGAAGTGGGGGTGCACACAACATCAAAGAGGGTTGCAGTTCTGCCTGTACCACAGAAGGTCATCCCAGTAGCATCCCCAAAGCTGTCTGGGCCCAGGTACCAGCTGGAAAGTCCAGGAGCACCTTGCCTCCCCCTCACATGCTGGTGACCCAGCCAGGCCTCCTGCTGCTGGCCCTGCAGCATCACTGGACAAGTTTTCCAGTTCATCAGTAGCCATTGGTCCCTCCCAGGCCTGGCTCACCAGGAAGCAGTGGTGGGGCTGGGGTGACAAGGTGGGAGCCCTGGGGCATGGCCGGCTTCCCACTGCACTGGGAGAGCACTGCAGGGAGCCCCTTGCTGCTCCCTCCCTCCCTCCCTCACCATGCAGCCCCCCCCCACGCACCAAGGCTGCTGCCTGTTAGGAGAGGTGGTGGGGGAACAGGAGAGGGCTGCAGGGTTGGCTGCAGCCTGGGAATGAGGGAAGGGCTCTCCTTGCCCGGTTCAGATAAGCCCCTAGACCCTGAGACAGTCTCTGCCTGAGTGGAGGTTCCTGGGCCCAGCGTTAGAGAGACTTTTCCTTCCCCACAGACTTCTTAGGCACCCTTTCCCCATGCTGAACAGGGATGCTGTGTTTGCTCAGCAGTAGTCTGGTCAGCAGCACCCATGGGGTAAAAATCAAATATTCATCCTGCTTCTCATGAATAGAATAGAATAGTTCAGTGGGATGGGACCTACAACGATCATCTAGTCCAACTGCCTGGCCACTTCAGGGATGACCAAAAGTTAAAGCATGTTATGAAGTATCTCCATTCAGAGTTTTCCCTTTTACAGAAGCACTGCTTCCTCCCAGAGGCCTCCTCTGCTATCACCGCTCTTACGAAGCCACCCTTGAGTGTTGCCTTGCAATCCATTTCAACACCAGTTAGTACTGTCCCTGCTAGCCCCTTCCCTGTGTTAGAAACCCTCAGCAGGAGGCAGCAGTGGTGTTTGCTTGCATTGCGGCTTTTCCAGGCAGTGCCAATTATGTGCCTTGGCTCTGGACGGTATGGTGGTAGTCTGTAAGGTTGTCCAGGCTCTGGCCTTGCTGCTCCGCGGCATTTGCAGATTTGCAGGTCAAGAGCATAGTATTGCAGGGTGATTCTTGCATGGTGGTGGAGAGCAGACTCTAACCTGTGGTACCCAGGTCCTCTGACTGGTTTTGCAATGCAAATATGCTTCTAGTTCGGTTAATTTATGCACTGGCTTTATTGACTGTACAATGTCTCCCTTCTGACAAACAGCAGGTGGCATGTTTGGATCAAGAATGTAAGTGCTCTGTCTCAGACTCTGGGGGGCAGGGGAAGATGCACAGGGATTGGGAAAGAAATAATGCAGTAGAGATGCCCTTTCACTAATTTTTCATCATAACTTCAAGCTGCCAACTGAAAAGGTCAGTTCTGGCTGGGCAGTCCTAACTCCTCTTGCTAGTGATGGCCCAACAGGAAGCGAAAGGTAGCATTTCCCCTTACAGCAGCCCAGATGAAGGTGCTCAGGCACCTCAGCTTATGGGATAGAGTGAGAATATACCCATTTTGCCACTGGAATTTGCCCATGCTGACACACTACTGTTGCTTTCTAGACCTTTGGTGAGGTTTGATGGTGAAAGCCTGCACTATGTACAGAAGGAAATAACAATAGGGGCCAGGAGTAGACACTGGGCTCTAATTACTTATGTGTTCTCATTTAAGTAATGAGTTGGATGCTGCATCGCTGTATGCCAGGTGCACAGGGTGTGACTTCATAGACATTTCAAGCTTCTGATTTCCCATGCAAGGAGGAGGAAGTCTTCAGTTATTTCATTAGTTAGAAAAAGAAAGGCCAAAAGCAAATCCCTGCCCTCTGGAAAGGAGAAGCAAAGCAGCTCCAGAAATTTGATCTCATTCTTGTTGAAATAAACTCTGGGCTTATGCAACTGCATGATAAACGGCACAGTCTAGAGCAGGCTTTGCTCAGACAGACTATTTGGAAGCACCCGAGCCTGGCTCGCTCCAGCTCTGCCAGCTCCTGCAGCAGCCCTGGATCCCCACAGAATCATACTTGTGTCCCTCAGGCCCGATCTGCCCCATGCATGAAGCCTTCACAAAGGACAGGAGGCTCAGCACAGCCATTTAAACCTGTGGCATGGAGCAAAGCTCAAAAAAGGGACAGTACAGGAGCGATGGACAGGGGAATAAATGTACATTTTCTTCCTGGGAATCTGGCTTGGCTTGAGGTATATGCAGGAGTTGATTTCAATTGGACAGAGTCAAGGAGTAGGTTAGTTAATTCCCCAGGATGCCCAAGCACTCACATCTAGGCATATGTAGAAATTATAAATATATATCTAGATAGATATAATATATGTAGAGATATTATATATATAACCACAAAAAAGAGACAGTATAGAAGTGAGGGACAGGGAGGCAAATGTGTGTGTATATGTATAGACAGATAGATATCTATTTTCAACAACACCAAAGGATCAGTTGTCAGAACTGTTTAAAACACCAAGCACTAGTCAAGAGATGCATCATTGCTGGGTGTCTTTCTGTTAGAAGTGAACAGCAAAACATGGGCAGCTCTGGGCCAAAGGACCAGGCTGTTCATGGGCAGGTCAGGCACTGGCATATTTGCTGTTACAGACAAGCAAAACAGTCTACATGAGATAAATTATTTCCACCTGCTGTCAAACAGCACACAGCCTGCAAACAAAAGTAGCTCCAAGTGTCTGCACTCACTCACTGTTGGTGAGAAGAACAGAGGGAAACACAGATGTGCTGATGATTCCCTTTACTGTGTTGCTTCTTCCCGGCAATGCTAAACCCTCCCAATACTCCTGCCCCATGCAGGTGTCTCTGCAAAAAGGGATATAGCGACAGCCACTTTTTTTTCCAAAAGATCCTTTGATCCTTCTTGGCTCTTCCTGATTCTTATCACTGGATTTCCATACCTTCCATGTTTCCCTCCTGAGAAGAAAATGCAGAAGATATAGATTGACTAAGTTCTAAAAACCTGCATTGGTCTCATGCTATTAAAGCCAAAGTCAAGCACCAAACGAATTGCTGCTATAGCTATACAGATAAAGCTGTCTAGCAGAGATGCTGCTTCCACCAGCAAAAAGGGGGCTTTACTGTTGCAGATTTTCTAGGGCTGAGGAAAATTAGCGCTAGCAGCAAAATGTTTATTGCCATGTAATGATTTCCACGGTAGGGCTTTATTCTAGAATAAAAATCTCACTGAAAAAAAGAAAAAAGAAAAGCTACACCCACCATCAGTGTTTACTCTGTGAAACCTAGTGCAAGAGAGGAGAGAGACAGGGTAAGTCCCAGTTGAAAAGGGCAGCGCTGGAGCTGTGTTTCCTTCAGGAATTGAAGTTTGGTGAGCAATGCTTCACAGCAGATGACTCTGCCACCTTGCGGCTTTGGTTAGTGCTAAGGTCTGAAGTATTTATTTATATTTTTTGACATGGATGTCTCCCTGTAAATGCCAGATCTAGTGAAATAGCAAGAAAAAATGCCCTGTAGTACTGTGAGAAAGGCAGTAGGAGTCAAGAGCCAGCTCTAATAATTTTACATTTGTTGTTCCTACCATCCTATATTAGTCTGCCCATATGCCCAACTTAACCTACGAGCCTAAAGGGAGGGGCAAACACTTGAAATGTGTAGTTGTCTGCTACACGGGAGGCAGGGCAGTTTATTCTTGGTACTTCTTAACATGAAATCTTCAAGGTCAGATAATCTTTTGTCACTGCAGTTGTTTTTTAATAGAAGTCACCTGAAACTCTAGCACCTTGACAGTGGAGGCACCATCACAAGTCATCTCTATGCTGCTTTTGCTCAAGCAAGTGCATCCTTGACACCCAGCCTGCCTGCCCCAGCTGGATCCTGCTGCATCTGAGGAGGGCACAGATGGAGAGTTCTATAAGGAAAAGGCCAGCATCTATTTCGATGGCCTTGAGCTTAAAGTGGAGGGTCCCTGGGACCAGACTCTGTGCATGGATAGAGGCAGTCTGCCCTATCTCCATGTCAGATGAAGGGAGGAAAGGCCAGCAGCAACACAGAAGTGATGCAACCTGTGAAGTAAGGTCACAGATCCAGATCAATTGCAAAATGAAGAAAAGCCACAAGGTCTCTTGGCTTGCAGTGCTACCAAATGGTACTGAACGCTCAAAGATCAGTCTGTTTTCTCTGAAATGTGCTGCTGGCTTGTCCTAAGTAGTGTTGACACACATAAGACTGGCAGGAGGAATTAAACTGCCATTAACTCCTTTTGTTGTTTAGGTAACTAAGCAGCCAGATAGTGAGCAGAGGGCTTGGCTGCCCTTGGCAACTTTGATTACAGACAGTAGGAGCAGCAAAAATGAAAAGCTGAAATGAAAACAAACAAACAAAAAATTACTCCTACACTTACCTACCAGGAGGAGGAAATTCTTCATTCTAATTAGCTAACTTTAGGAAGAAAAAAACTGACATCAACAGATGCCACCAGGTGTCACAGCCAGTGAGGAGAGAAGCTGTGTGCTGACCTTTGAATGTATCTATCCCACGGCAGCTGAGACTTTAAAGGGTGATGTATTTCAAACCTCCCATGCCTTGTGATGTTTAAAG
Source organism: Nipponia nippon (assembly GCF_047370975.1). Taxonomy (NCBI): domain Eukaryota; kingdom Metazoa; phylum Chordata; class Aves; order Pelecaniformes; family Threskiornithidae; genus Nipponia; species Nipponia nippon. Next base: position 21,374,736 of record NW_028262291.1, on the reverse strand, counting down.
ATTTACAGAATTTACTGATAGAATTTCCACTTTCAAGTAAGACTCCTATTGACACATGTTGACATCTAGGAGCATCACACAACTAGTTTCCTCCCACTGTCCTTCTCCAGACTGAACGTCACACTGGAAGTTTTATCAAAGATCACTTTGAACCACTTGTGGGGTTTAAATCCCACCAGTGGATACCCTCTGTGGTGATTACAAGTTTACCCCTGCTGCTTGTGCCAATATGAACTGGTCCTCCTAACAAGGCTGACCCAGCCTTTAAGCAAAAGGAGAAATTATATTGTTTCTGCATCAGGACCCTGGAGATTGGATTCTGTTCCTGGTCTTCCAGTTTTACCTGATCTTAGGCAAATCATTGAACCTCTGTATGCCTATGGCACAGGCCAGCCCTACACCTGCTGAAATACCGCATTTGGTCCATGGGTGGTTGGTTGTAGATTTCTGGCCTAGATAGGTTTTGCCCTTTTGATCCCTGTAACTTGATTTTTGTTAAAAAAATCGGTTCTTTCCTACTCACATGTTTCACCCCCCTCCCCAGCCTTTTAAGTAACTTTTCTGTCTCCAGGCATGGGTTTCATATACTATGATGCTAGAGAATTTTGAAATCCAAATCCTCATCTCTGTAACTCCAAATATTGCTGACACCCAGAGACTTTACAAATATGTCATTTGTTGTTAGAACTACTAACTTGTGAGAGGATACGAGCTATTTTTACTACAGAATAATGTTAATTTCTGACTGTTCTTTCAAAGATGAAGAGGAAGAAGAAATCACTCTGCTAAGAAGCTCACTATCTAAATACATGCAACTTGCTGACATTATTATCTAAAATGTTAAATGCTTGTAAGCAGATTTAAGTATTTTGGCTGTGTGATCCCAGTCTTTGAAATGGGAGAAGTTATGTCTGTTTTAGCAGAACAGTTCTGCCATAACTGCAGGCTTTGATCTCAGATGGATGTTATTTGCATATCTTGGGGGATTGTCTGCATCTCTCCAGCTTGTTGACTTACCTGACAGGTCTTTGAGGAACCTATCTTATGGACACCCAGGGTCTTTCCTTTTCCTTTTTGATTTATGTCTTCTCCCTAGGCTTTGTTCTACAGTCAGTTCTCCCTTACTCCACAGTTACAAACTAACAGAACTGATTATTCTCATAAATCCTTAATTTATTTTCTATTAAATCAGAAACACACTGAGACCTTTGGAAAACAGGTGGTGTTTAATACTGAGAACTCGGTGTTATCCTGTCAAAGCTTACCAAACGCACTGCGTTTCAATGCCACTTCACTTACATTTATGTAGACATCATGGATAGACACTGGCTTTGTAACAAAGACAGAAAGGGGACCAATAAGGCAACAGCCAGTTGTTATATACAATTTAAGCTGATTGTAACTAACCAGCTTCACTTAAATGAGACAAATTGTTGGTAATACTGAGGATTTCAGTCTTTCTGGACACCCACGATTGATTTTTGAAAGATGGATGTCTCTCTTCATGCCTGTGGTAGGGAAGTATGAATTGTCTGATCTCTTGCATTACAGGCTACAGAATATCACCTCTGCAGAGAAAATACCACAGAATAATCCTGTCTGGGTGTAAATCTTAAGAAATATAGAATTCAACAGGTTCCTAAAACCAAAAGTAGTTGACAAGAATGTGGGAGAGAACATGCTGCTCCAATTAAAAAAAAAAAAATATCACTAACCATCTTCAAAAGAAGTAATTCAAAGTGCTTGAACCAACTTTGAATGACACAGAACATAGGAAGGAAGTGAAAATTTCTTTTAAAATGACTGTCACTTATTTTTCTTCTGGCTGAAGAAAAATAACCTTTTAGCAAAATTGGAAGAAAAGATGCTGTCCCTTTGACACCTGCCCTCTCCCTTGTTTTGTGAGCAAGCTGGAAAGACATCAAATCTTCCTTCCCCAATCTTAACTGCAATCATAAGTGTTACTGAAGTTATGGCAATGAAATCCAATCTTCTGTTTTAAGACTGAGAAGTTTTTGTCCCTACATCTGTTGCTGTCTTTACAGTGCCTGACCTCTAAGAAGCACTTCTGGAGCAAGATTGAAGACGGTGGTCCCAGAGATTCTAAGCATTTCCTTGTTGGCTGCATCTCTAGAAATCCATCTGGAAATAAACCAGACTCTTCAAGTCACAAAACCTAGCCTTAGTTGTATGTGGAAAAAAGATACCAACTTATAAAAAGAGACAAAAGACTTGTTCCAGTGAATGCTATCTCTCACAAGGCCCAAGTTAGGACAGTAGGCTCCAGAATGCACATATTCCTCAATCATCTCTTTCATTACCAATTCCTGATTTTTCAGGTCTGATCCTCCAAGCAGGTCTACTAAAAAGAGAATTGGGTTCCCATTCAGTCTAGCTTTCATTTTAAGTGTACTGCCTGATCCTGTATAGACACAGTACACTTACTTTCTACATTTTGGATTCCCAAACTTTGAACTTTCCCTAACCCTGTTTAATTCTACCCAGGGGATGAATGCTGTATGTGAACAAACATGGGAAACACTGTTCTCCAGGAACTGAGTAGAACTGTGTGACAAACAGACCCTCTGAACACTTGCATACCTCTCCCCAACTTTATATTTCAGAATTTTCTGGATATACCTGCCAAAATGCAGAGAAAAGGGGTAAGGATGAGGGCTGGAGCCCATGAGATGCTCACCTCTCTGCCAGATCAGCCTTCCTGTAAGGGATAGGATTAGTGTTCAGGTTCAGAAATGTAAAACACCTCAGCTTCAGTTTATTGTTGGCTCCTGTAGCGTATCAGGAGTTAAAAAGAAAGATTGAACTGAACGGGAGCTGTTTTCTTCTTTTTTTTTTTTGTTATGATCAGTTCTCAACACTTAGGCGAGGGAACCTAAAGCCTTGAGAGACCAGTTGCTTGCCACTATCAGTCAGCTCCAGGATCCTGCTGAATCAAACAACAGGTTTATTATTTTAATTCCCTGAATCTGCTCACTTCCCTGTAATTATAGGCATAGGATAGACACCTGCTGTGCAAGAGAAGCCGAGGGTACAGTCTTACCTACATGAGCATTTCTCCCAACTGTAGCTCCAGGGAATCTAGCATCTGAACTCTTGCCACACTATTGTTCCCAATACATTGGCTTTTTTTACTATAACCTACAATAGAAAACAGAAGCTAAGGATACCAACCCTTCCTAATGCTGCAGGCTATGTATAATGTGGGAACTGACTGTAAGTTTTGGAGCCTGATATTTCCAAATTCTAGTTTGAATGCTTCTCATTTTTAATGACTGCCTATGTGTAGTACAATGCCTGCAGTAAAATGAATGTAAGCTCTAAATCTGTTTTCTTACAACCTAGGAGGAATTCAGATCTCTACACGAGAGAGAGATGGTCTAAGACTTAAACCCTAATCAAACCTGCAATGATAGCCTAATAAGCTAAATACAAGAGAAAGCATTGGCCCTGTTCTCATCAGTCCTTCTCATACCCTTCTAGGCCATGCAAAGTTCAGTAACACACATCACTCTCAAGTAATAGATTGTTAAAGTTGTTGCTATCCCTTAAATCAGATTTATTGCCAAAGTAGCTCTCCCTTCAGGAAATTGTAACAGAAGGCATTAGCCTCAATTAGGGCAAGCCCAGATCCTGTCTTTGCAAGCTGTCCAGAATGTATGTAAGTTGTTGGTATCTTCCTATCCCAAAAGCCAACTCTAGCCTCAAGCCTACTATTCATGTTAATTACAGACAGGAGACCAATCACTAATTGTAAGAGGAAATTCAAGACCTTATCCTGCCTCTGCCATTCCTCTTCCTATTCTTGTGTTCCACGAGGAATCCATCAAAAACCTAAACTGGGTAGACCCAAGTAAACTGCTTGTCCTAATCTTCACTGTAGCTATGAACTTAGCCAGCTGATCTGGCAATATGCTTTGCAGTTACTATCCTCATCTAATTTCTGCAATATATTCAGAGTCCAGCAATTAGCCTGGCTCATCAAGCCTTCATTTCCCAAAAGCTAGCTTTGTCACCAATCTTAATTATAGGCAGGGGCCCTTTCATACTGCCTAAAACTACAACAGCATTGGCTCCTGTGCACACCAACCCTCTTCCTACCTGTGCTTTCTGAGCAGATTCCAGCAACCACCTGGACTCTTCAGAGAAAGGTTGTGGTACAACCTGTGTGTGCTCTGTGCTGTTAGCAGGGATGTGGGCAGCCTGCTGTGGTCAGTTGCTCTTGTGGAAGCCACAGAGCATGCATGTTCGATTGCCTTCCCTCCACCCTGCTCTCCACAGCAGCCTGCACTGCCTAAAAGGCTGCACCACCATTCCCTGGCCTCTCACTTACAGGACAACCTGTGTAAAACCCCTCAGAGGGTAGGTGGGTGAAAGGCAAACATACCTGGGGAATACCTGTCCTAAAAAACATTAGTTTCACATGAAGAACTTTCTTTGTCCCATAACTCTATGTGGGGTTTTTTTTGGCAGCATGTAGTCACAGTTACACTTAATTACCTTTTTTAGTGTCTATAAAATAGATGATAGCTTCAACACTGCTCTATTTAGCAGCATTTCACTCCTAGTTGCTTAGGGGCTGGCATAAAGCATGGAAGGAGATCCAGATAGCTGCATAGTTTGGGATCAGGCTTTTCCTCAGCACAGCTGTGGGTCATGCTCTGGCAGAATGCATTTTGACCACTTTAGCCACTTCCTAGCATATCCAGATGCAATTTGTTATCCACTTGAATCTACAGGGATGCTGTGCTGAATCAGCCAAACACCTTGATCTGCCCTGCTGTGAACAATAACAGCTGGGACAATTTTGTAAAAGATCAGGACCAGTGGATTTAGAATTAGGCATCTTTCCCTGTGAGCACAAGGTTGGTCCTGGGAACATACTCAGATTCCATTGGGACAAATGATATATGAGCTGTATTTCCCAAGTAATGCATTAAGGAATCTGTAAGCTGTGGGAGTGTAAGACTACAAAGATCCAGTCAGACAACTGAGCAAGCTTTTCTGGAGAAAAAAAAAATACTGTCTCATCCAGTTTCAAGAGAGACCCTGAAACATCTAGGATTAAGGCACTGGAGGAGCAGGAATGATAGATATGCCATGCAGAGATCTGTATTCCTTGTGTGGGATACATGTCTCAGACACCTCCCTGCAACCAGCCACTGTGTCAGGGTCCACTCCAAGAGATGAAGACCTTGTGCATCATCTCAGGTGAGAAAGCCCAGCTACAGCCAGGAGTTCTGGGAAGAAGAGTGGGGCTGCTCTGCTTCATGCCATACAAAATCCTAAAAAGCTTTCTGTTCTTCTGGGTAATTTGGTCCAACACAATATGATGATGGATGGCCTGTTCCAGGCTGTGCACAGCACCAGAAGTCCAGATCCTTCAGATTTTTTCCCCAAACTACAAATGTATCTTAATCATAGTGATGGAATAAATCACTAGGGTTAGGCAGTCATCACATAGCTGATCCAGGGTCCATTTATATTAAGCATTATTAGCAAGGGCAATGTGGCTAAGAGGAAAAATTTTTCAACATTTTCTGGTTCAGTACAATATAAAACCTGAAAGAACTTTGTAGGAAACAGAAGCTTGTCTCTGAGTTTGTATGCTATATTTTTTTCTACCCTGGAAAAATCCAAAGAAATTGAATTGGACATCACCAGGACTGCTGATGACTGCTTAGAAAGACTTCATTCTGAGTCAGATGAGACTCAGCATGCAGGAGAAAGGATATCTCGATTAAAGATTATTTTGACTTTTAGGTTAAGATGGTAAATGTCACAAATCTGAGACCAGCAATATTGACTGCAGAAATCAAGACCGAACTAGACTCAGTGGAACTAGTTTTGAGGTATGTTCACCATAAAAAAAAGAAGCCATTAGCTAAAAGGCTGGCTTTGACATCCTATAGTGTCAATTTAATAGACACCATACAATTAAAAAAAGAAATACAGATCTGATCTGGTCTGGTCAAAACACATATTATTCCTATGGAGTATAACATTTTTGATAAGGTCATGATGCTGACAAACTTGTAATTGCTAGCTAACAATTGTAATTGTAAAGGTGATCACTTTTCCAATCAACCTCTTCACCTCCTTGCTCTTGCTGTTATTGTACATTTTAAAATTAAAAACAAGGAGACAGCAACACTATATCTTAAATAGGATCTAAAACAATTGTGATACTGGCTGTTTGTCTCTGTAGGTGATGAAACAGCTTCACTCATAAAAACGGCTGCTAATCAAATCTTTTAAAAGTATTTATTATAAAACAAAATCTACATAATCTATAGTACAAATGCAGCGTCTGTTATCTCTACAGATATTTATACAAAATACCAGTTACTTCAAACAAGACTTTGGTTTTGTTAACATAAAGAAACATTGCAGTTTCATGACCAGAAAATTGTTAATGTATAATGGTCTGAAGTGATGAAAGCCTCAAAGAAATTTTTCTTAGAACAGCATTAACAAGTCCATTTGTATGCTAGAAGGCCATGCTTGGAAAAATAATAGGTAAAGACTTTCTGTAACACAACAAAGATTTTATGACTTTAACGAAAAGTACTGAAGTGACAATCTGAAAATAGCATCAACTTAATCCCCAAATACATAAGCGTCAGTTACTGTTTGCTTTTTTTTTTTTTTAAATGTTATGTATTTTTAACAGGTATCAAGATTTCTGTTGAAGTAGACATGAATACATAAATCAAAGTTCACTTGAAATAACGCATTTAAGAGAAATTCCAATATATTACAAATTCAAGACATGCATGCTCTAAAAAAATCAGAAATTGTCAGCTTTCAGTTAGTTCCACAACTTGTGGATGTATGTATTTTAACTGAAGAGAACCCTAACAACGATACAAAGCTATGTTAAAACCAGTGGAGTACAACCTACAAATGATTCGGGGGGCACTTGTGATTTAAGGCTTTACTTTTTTCCCCAGTTAATATGCTGAACTGTTTAAAATATGCAAGGCACTGAAGTATTGGGTTTGGTTGTCTTTTGTAGTAAATGCTACAAAATGATACACATATAAAGCTGTAATTATTAGGCTGTTTGCAGAATACACATTTTAATATAAATATAAAAAAGATTGTGTGTGGGTTTTATCATAAAAATTCTTGGTACTCTTTGTATATTCATGTACATTTACAATAGCAGCAATTACGATACAATTAGGTAAGTAAGAAAGCGGTCTGGGTTAGAGTTTTGTTTATGATGCCTTCCAAATTTCACGTAAAACAGCAAAGCAGTCCTCCCATTTTCAACAGCTTTTCTTTAATCTCCGTAGTCTGATGAATTCCATTTGCAACTATTGTGTTTGTAGTTGCAACTATTCTGTACTTATTTACACACTGCAGGATCTCTGTACAAATCAAACTGGAATATTACTCCCTTTGTCAAACACAGCTACCCTGGGAATGCTGTCACCATATTTAGAGAAAGATGCGTCAATGGGAGTACTTGCTTTTCAAAGATGTGAATGCCGGTGGTGGATTAGTCTGTTAGGTGCTGTAGCTGTCAAACTTGCTTTCCTCCTCTGATAAATCCTTCTAAGCACATTCTCTGCACATATTTTGTCAACAAAAAATGACCCATTTAGGAATTGCCATTGTGGTCTTCCATCCACCAGGATTCTGTGTTGGCTGGAGAGAACCCAGCCCCCGACTCCAGAGGTGGGCTGCAACAAGTGGTTCATGCTGGGAACAGCCAGGATGTGGCAGCTTGCTGTCACGGGTGGCTGGGAGCAGTGTCAGTATGTCAGGACATGGCATTTTGAAGGATTTTGTTGTGGAATCCAGAAGCCATTTGTATCAGACTGGTTTCCACCATTCCTATCAGCAGGCTTAACATTGATTTAAAGTCAACTTTTCCTTTATTCCCTCCACGGAGTATGATCTTATGTAAAAAGGCCCACAGCATAGTTGGCCAACCTCAAAATAAACAAATTAAAGAAAAATACCCTTTACAAAAACTAGAGGAAGTGTTCTCAGGAAGGAGAGCTAGGAGACATGACAGGATTGAAAATATCTATGTATATTAATATTTCTTTTAACATGTGGTAAATAAGCTGTTTAGCTAAACTTACAATAGCTGAAGAAAGGTTTTTTTACATATAATGATGAACAGAAAGTGTTGCAATATCTAAGGGAACAGCAGACACCTCTCAGAATTTAGGATTCAGCCTTCCCTGAACCTTCTGCAGACAAGCCGAATTTACAGTGGGGACTGAACTCATAATTCATAATGGAATCATAATAAAAACATAGAAACAACTGAATAACTGCTCAGTAAATTACTATCATCTTTTGACTGTGGCTTGTCTAAGGCTCTGTCCAAACATGGATGTTTATAAAATGCCCTTCAGCAGCGTAACAGCAAATATGTTAATTCAGGGCTCCGTGCCAGGCACCCTTGTGTGTTATTAATTATTGGGAACATGCTTGCCTTCTGTTTTCATTTCCTGACATTAATGGATATCACTTGTACAATTATAAGCACAGCTACTCATTTGGACTGACTCAACATATACCCCAACAAAATGACTGACATCAGAAAAGATCTGCTTCCGAAAATGCCTGAAGCAAACAGGACACACAACTTTTGTGAAGTTTGACTGACCACACTCGTAAAGTAGTACAACATGCTCCAGAGGCTCTGATGAAGGGCAGCACAGAACCTCTCCCTAGCAAAGGGATCTGACCCTGCAGGCAATGGAGGAATGTCCTTGTGACTGGCACATCAGCCCAGTGTGACCAGCCCTTACTGAGTGCTCCTGCTTCCAAATCCTTTTTCACCACTGTGCAGAGCTTCAGAATTTCAAAAGCCCCAGAATCCAAGAGGCACCAGTTGGCATAAAAATGGAGGGAACAGGACGAGTCCTAGATCTAGCATATGCCCTTCTAGATATCAGACAGAAAGTAGATCTAGGATAAATGGACCTGGAGATTTCCAGAAGGGCCATCCTAGGTGTGAAGAAGAGGCGTTGAGGGAAGAGACCATTTTGTTGTTACTTTGAAAAGAATCAGAACTTTTAGGGAAGTGCTTGCACCCTTTGCAAACCAGAGAGATCAAGGCTTATTACTGAAAATCAAACCCATTATTCCAAATGAAGAAACTTGTTTCCAATCATTTCTGCCTTCCTTTTTAGAACATGCCGGTAATGGCACTGTCTCATTTTTAGACAAGGGGCATTTTGTACTCTGAGACTATCCTAAATAAAACATTATTTGTCATACCTACAGATTTAGCTTAATCTTAGCCTAAGTGCTAAGTGATCTGTCCAGACAGAAGAAAACTGAACCAGTAAGACAGCTGGGATAGTATTCCACAAAATCATCCGCAATAATGAACAAATTAATTACCTCCATTTCAAATTTCAGGGTGCAGTGGCTGTTGACCAGTCTAGCTGAAGTGAAGTCACGCTATAATTTACATAACACTTTTGCTTGAAATTAAAGAATACTTCACTGTTGAAGATCATGACTTGTCCATTTACCTTACAGCTTCACACTGCTGCTACATCTGTCCTGCAGATAGGACAAATTCTACAAGAGAAGACGACCTGAGTAGCTGCTTTCACGACCGCACTGAAAGACAGGTAAGCTGCTCCCTGCTAGGACATCTGTCCTTTAAATGCATGACAGAATCAACCATATTCTTTGCCCATTACTAGCTACTCTCCAGACACAGTTCTATATTACACACTGAGCTGTTTCAAGTGCTAATATGCAGTCATAATGGGCTTGGAAAATAGTGGTTGAAAACACTCATTCAAGTACTCACAAGCTCACACAGGTAGTTCAACCACATGCATCCCCCTGCAGATTCTCAGGGAAGAACTCTTATAATATTTCAGTCAGCTTTCTCACAGAGAAGTTTTGCACTATTAAAACTATGTCTAAACTTCACTGAAATACAACTTTCCCCCACTTATTTCCTATTCAGCCCATAACTGCTACAACTTGGCATACACATTCATCAATTCCCTGCAACTCTTTTTCTCATCCTGATCTAGAAGAAAATAACACCTATTTTCTACATTTTAGCCTGAAAGTTCACAGGATGGAAACCACTAAGAGCACACTTAGGATATTTCTGGAGAGAAGTAGCTCCTGTCACTCAAATTTTCTTTCTGGTCTTTTCTAGCACCAGGAGTGCACTAGTCCTTTTAAAGTATATAGTCTACAGCAATCAAAAATAGTATTTAGTATTTAAATGTTAAGATGCTAAATTTGTATACAAATTCTTTTTAGAAGAGGCTTTTAAAGTCAGTATTATGGAGCAGTGTGGGGCTCAGATTCTGATCACCAAACTTCAAGTGCCTCAGAGGAGGCAATTTCTCAGCAAACATCAGAAGCAAGAGGCTATGAATGTCCAACTTAAATCAAAATGTACACGCTTAATTCATCCCATTTGGCAAGTGCTGCCTTCCCCCTGAATACCTAAGCTCCAAAAGAATTTGACTCTTAAAACAGTTTAGCTCTCAGCAAGAATGCTAATTTTCTTGGACTCAACTCCAAACTTTGTAATAGGATACAAGTCTTCAGATTAAGTGGTTAGGATTGTTATAGTTGTGGTTCTTTAAAAAGATCAGTGGTTTAATGACAAAAAAAAAATCAATGTAATTTTGCATTGAGTGTCATCACAGGAATATAGGAAAGTTAATGTAGTATGTCTCTAAGCTAAAACTGTAACACGAAACAACTAAACTAATGAATTATAAATGGTGAATAGTTATCATGCACAAAATTACATATGATATGAGACTGGACTACCAAATGCTGTAATGCAGAACAAGTACTCCTTTATATGATAAATGTGGTACATAAAATATCCTGTGGATCTAGATTCCTACTGTTCACTGAAACATGATCACATGAGAATTACTTTGTTTCAACCAAATCATTAACACTGGTTCAAAGATCTGCCAAGTCACTCTAAGAGTAACCAACTATGACCTTGTTCTTCTTGGCATACTACAGAATTACCAATGTTGATAGGGGATGGGGAAAGACCCATTCTTGAAACTCCAATGCTGTATTCTCCAATTCTGTATTTTTCTCCATGAAAAATGGTGGGAATCTTCTTTGTGCTCAACCTCTTAAGTGAAAATTTAGACATGAAGGTAGTAAAAGCTACTTTAAGAGTTTTAGTAACACACCAGTGACAGCACAAATCCTATCCTTGAACAATGTAGATAGGAAGAACAGATCTGGACTAATAAATATGAAAACACAAACTGGATCAGAACACCGTGGTCCCAGCCCCTCCACCACCACAACAAAGACGTCTGTCCCAGAGGTTGTAGGGTTCCTGTGATGTGCTCTCAAATAACTTACTAAAAACACCCAAAACCAAGTACAATTTAAGTTCAAACAAGAAAAAAGTTTTCATTGTTGCCAACAATATTAAGGCTGTCAAAGGCCCAACACATCTGTTATTTAGCAGCTGCAGAAACAGGTGCGAGACTGCATATTCAGAACTTCCCTCAGATGTCCCGAGTAGACACTCACATTATCATCACCAGAGCTGCATTTATAAAGTGCCATAGAATACCCACTTCCTTTTGTTACAGCAAGAGAGCAATCAAAGCAAAAATTTATCTTCTGTATTTTGAAAGGGACTGATCTTAGCCCCCCATTCCCAAAGGGGTTTTTTTGGTATGTGTTGGGAACATGAGCACTTTGCTGATCATGACGTCCTTAGGTTACAGCAGTTTGTATGAGAGTTTATCTTTTTTATTCCAACAAAATTAGAAAAAAGTATTTGTTTCCTCTCCTTCCTCCCCTGCACTTTTTCTGTCTATTTCTAAACCTGAACTAATTTTGTGGCAAATTTTTATGAGATATGACTAAACTGTTTGAATGGCAGATGTTTTTGTTTTGAGCTATGCAGATACCATTTTCTACAAACACCAATTAAAAAACCAAACAACTTTTGTTATTTAAATTAATACAAGTGACCATATCATTCCACTTTGGAAAATGAACATTAGAGATGAAGCAGTCCTCTGATCAAGTCAACACAGGTGAACATCTCAGAGACACGGCACAGTGAATTACTAGACTTTTGAGAAAAAGAGCACTAGCACTGTATTTTGAGAAGCAGCCTCTTCCCAGACAGTCATCAAAGTCTCACAAGGAAGGATAAAGGAGCTTGGTTTCATCACAATTAAAATGGTGAGTCTGACCAAATCTGCAGTTTGTCAGGCATTCCTCTTAGCTTAAATACCACTTTAAACTTGCCCCTTGCTCTCACCCACAGGTCAATACAACTGCTTCTACTACCATTCACCCAGTCAAGTGGGGAACTGATTGGAGCTAAACCAAGTTTTTTAGGGCTGGTTATCTTTTTTAGCTTGAATCAGTTTCAGAATTGGCCATGTGCAGAGTGGCACTGACATGAGGTAGGGCATGTGGGCCTAGTTAAGCTGGAAAGTTTGGCCAAAAGAAGTGTTCTTCCAGTTCAATGCTCAGCAAATGGAGAGGGAGGTTTGAAATCCAAGTCTCAGCATACAAGTTCTGCTGCGAAGCATTCAGCTGACTTGCAAACAGGAGCATCTGAGGGTTGTCATCTTTGCATGTTTTCTCTCAGTGCTGGTGAAGGGATGAGATACTGAAAATTTTATTTAAACGTGTTTTTCTTCTCTGTGAATAAACTCCTCCCACAAGCTACTTCACTTTCTTGTCTCACATTAATAAAAAAAAATTACATACACTTCGCATGTAAAAAGGTGACTTAAAAATGTAAAAAGGCTCAACATTCCCTCCCCAAATCCTTTGGAGATTGAGTCATTTTCATGACTTCAAAAAGGCAAATATGGCACAAAAGAATGGAAATTAAGTTAAAAAAATCAATTTTATAAATATTCTTCCTCTGTACAATTTTTCACAGCCCCATCCCTCCCACCCATTTTTATTCACATTTCTTCTTTTTAATTCCCACCCCAATTTATTTTTAAATCATAAAATATATATTTTAAATCTGTTCATATTTTAAAATATTTACAGGAAAAGTTCCTTCTGTTGAGGTCATGAGGAGTCTGTACAAGGAGAGGGTGGAGGGGGATAAAGGTGAAAATAGCTTCGTTCTGTGGCAGGAGACGGAGGGCAACTTTCTTCTGCTGACATGTACTGACTGCGAGGTGTGGGTGGAGGGGGATAAGGGTCTGAGTCTGAATTTAAATCTATATAGTATTTGTTGGCCTTCCATCGACTAGTAGTATAGTCACTGTCACAAACATCTGTGCTGCATGGGGTTGTGGGTGGAGCTATCCCTCGTATAAGGTATGGCCTGCAAAAAAAAAAAAAAAAAAAAAAAAAAAAAGCACATGCATTAGTTGCAGTCTGAGGAAAAAAGAAAGAAAAAGAAAGAGACTGAAAATGAACAGCTCTGTGTCCTCAGTCAAGATGCCTGCTCGTTAATACTATGTAAGCCTTAATTCAGGTTTTTGTAGGAACCCAACAAGTACCTAAACTGTGTTAAATCTGAATGGCACAACTACCCTCAGGCAGCAGTGCATTCTTCCAGCCCCTGACCAGCCAGAGGAGACCACCGTGACCATTTAGCCCAGTCACTAACAAATAGGTTGACTCATCAAAGAGTTTTAAGATAAGCTTGAGGAACTGAACAGTAAACACCAACCTTGTCTATACAGGATGCTAAGTGACTGTTACATAGCAATATAACATATATATATTGCATTATTACTCAGCAACACTGTATTGAAAGGTGCTAAACCCTGTTGTGTCAAAAGAAGAACACAAAGCCAATGTTTAACATCAAAACTGGCATAACCTCCATTTGAATGGTCATTTATTATGAGAGGGAAAGGTTTTTTTAAACAAGGTAAAGTCTGAACAAGAACACTTTGCTTAAGATTCGAAACTAAAGGACAAATCAACAGATGATTTATCAAACCTTTTTATCTGAGCTGTACCTGTAAGATCTCGTGGTTGAAGGAATGTTTGAGGAATAAAACATCTCTGCATTATACAAGGAGCGATCAGTAGCTGGGGAAGGAGGTGGGTTCAAGATCTAGGAAGAACAGGAAAAAGCAGTGTGAAAGTTTGGGTTAGTTATACAAGTTACTTATTTTGAAAATATTATTTATGCCTTCATCCTGTCACTCATCCTTATTTTAGTTTCTTCTCCTTGCTGCTTGGGTGGGTTAATGCATTTTTAAAGATCATGGAAGTTCATTACGAGACTTTACTCCGGGCTTAGGTACACTGCAGGCCTTCAAAGTTCTCACAGTACAGAGAATTTTCTTCCTTGTCACATCTGTTATTCTGCTGGAATGCTGGGGTAAAGCTGGAAATTAGACCCAGTTTTGGTCAATCTCAGTGCACTGCCTTGGACAGAAGGACTGATACCATCCTCAGCAGATGCTAATGGGAAATAAAATCTGTTCCACTCCCAGCCTCTAAACATACCCAGCCAATAGTAGGGTCAGGAGGCCAAGTTCCTTTACTATAACTAATACAACTCCATTCTTTTTACTGTCATTCTGTAAACATATCATTTGGCACAGTTCACAATGCAAAAAGCCTAAAAGCTAAAAAATAGTTATAGCCTGCCCTAGACTGTGTGTACATATACATAGTTGCTGGTAACCCTCACACTAGGAAAACAGTTTATTATGCTTCAGAATCCTTTAGGATTCTTCCTCTAGCAGGAAGCAGAATCCCTGACATGGCCAGCAGGACATTGGCCTAAAAACAAGGAGAGCGCTTCATCCCTTCCAATGTGGAAAATTACAACATTGCTGTTGATGGTAGGGCCTTGCTACTGATGTGAGCATCTTGTACGCAGCCTGTCCTGGGCATTCTGCCAACCCATGGCGTGCCACAGCGACTATGATAGCATCCTATTCTCTCATAATAATACTGTAAAATCACTGGAGTGGAGATCATTGTTTTGGTCTTCACTGTGCAGCATCTAGCAAAATGATTCCTGGCCATTGAGTTGAGCTCATTATTACTAATACTGACAAGCCCTGCATCCAGATTCATGTGAGGGGAGACAAGCTTGAACAGCACCCATTGCCAGCTGTGGGGAATGATGAGTAATTGCCCCAAGAGTATCTTCCAGAAATCCTCTTCCTTGGAGGAGCACTGCATGCTACTTCTGGATTCTCTCCTACTAGCACCCTGAGCTGCAACACCACTTCACATTCAGATTAAATACAGCTAACAAAGCGTCAGCCAGGATGTCTGTGGCCAGGTTTTCAGGTATGTATGTAAACTGGCATAACTCCACCAACATAAATTCTTTCCTCGTCTCTATTCACTGTACCATCTCTCAGCACCACTAAGATGTGTTACAAAAAACATAAAAGCCAAGACAACTAGATGCTCAGATCTCTCCTTTTTATTATTAACCTAAAGCTGGGTAATTAGCTACCAGGTAGAACCGACCAAAATATTTGGATTAAGCAGTAACTTTAATGTAACAAAGCCCTTGAAACAGCTTCCTTCTCAGAATCCAGCATGCCTTTCCTGAAGGAAAGGCTGATATCGTCCCTGCAGGCACTGGCTGACATAGCCCGGAGTGGGAAGTGTGGAAGAATTCCCAGTAACAGTCAGATTAGCTTAGGCCAGAAGTCTAGCGGAAGAGTTGATCTTTTGGCCAACACAGATCCCACAGAATGGCACAGCCAGATCAGCTCTCGGGCTTCTTTCCTCTTTCACGATTTATTCAAATAAGGTTTTCTTAATATAAATTCAGCTAAGTTTTTTCTGTTCATCCTTTTTAGTGTAGCACTGACACAGCAAGCAAGTACTACCATGAAATTGTTCAGCATGTTACGGAGACACTGGTGAAGCATTAGACAGGCTAAATTAGGAGGGTTGCTGAGTTCCAAACATCTGCTAGCTGTACCTAGCTTCTTGATGGCTTCATTGAGAAGGTAATGCGAGAAATAAGTAACGAATTTTACCTTATCAATAGATAATCTCACAAGCCTCTCTTTTCCATCTTTGTCCTTCTTAAAGGGGAGAGAGAGCACATTTGCCACTGGTCAAAACACTGTCAATCAAAATGCCCATACATAGCATAACCATTTACACGTAAACACAAATGCACATATAGCCACATAATACGTGGGCTCCTGATTAAATATTACTGAAAAATCACATCAATAGCTAGCAGATTGACTCTGCAAGCTTGTGTGAACAGCTGAATGTATATATTGCTCAGAAGCACTAAGGAAAAAAACCTGTCATATGGCAAAATACTGGCAAAGAATAACCTTTGTATGCCTCTGCTCCATATTCTTAGAGAATCATTTCCATTCATACTATACATCTTTGAATTCATGAAACTCTGATATGGGGACTAAAATTCTGTCACTTCCAACAGGTAAAAGCAGAAATGGTGCTAAATTACGGCTGAGAAAATCCAAGCAAAGTAATCTCTGCTGGTACCAGTGTTTTCTCCCAGTGCACACACTTGGTTTTCTGAATCAACAATCGACACTATCTAAACAGCAAGCCAAGCTTATTTCTTATGCATTTGCATTCCAGTCCTGTTGCGCCTTGTTTGTCTTTTTATTCCATGCGTGCCTGCAGCATTATGCAGTGCAAAATGTCATTGGGCCACTGACATCAGAGTTTACAAGGAACAAAAGAGGTGGCATCTCCAAAGCAGTCAAGACAGAAGAACAGAAGGGCCCAGGAACAACCCAGCTGAGTATCACTCTAATAACAGAACATTTTAGACACCATATAGCATTGTGTAAACCTGATGCACTACAACAAAGCCCTTTTGTGAAGTCTGGTGGGTGTCAGACTGGGCCTGTGTATCATAAACAGTAACACCCAAGAACAACTGTTATTAACATTCTATTTAGTAGCACAAATTTTCATCTTCCTTTTCTTTAGAAGTGGGAGATATCTAACTTACAGGTATATTTTTCAAGACATACCTGTGGGTAGAAAGTGGCTTTAGTGCTGGATGAGCTACTCGAAGAGGCTCCAGTAACATGGTTTCTGTCATATAAGGGGGCACCACTGCTTCCTCCCATGAGACTCATGGAACTAATCATGGACTTCCCACAAGAGATGCCTGCAGTGAGACAGAGAGGAAAACACGGTTAGGTAAACCACAATTTTATCTACCAATACAAAACAGAAAACAAATTCACAGCTTGGCAAACCTGTGCAACACTACTGGCTGTCACTTTGGGAAGTGTTTTATGTAAAAACTTCAGGATTACAAGGAACAAAATATTTTGTAAAGAAAACATCTCACCCCTAGACCACCTATTGTCTCACTGCAGCACCAAACTCCTCACAACCTGCTCTCACACTCTGTTGAGAAAGGAATCTCCAGAACACTTGATCCAAACTCTTCACCCAAAACTAAGAAATTTTCCAATTAAACAAAATCAGGCATTTGCAAAAAAAAGCATTATGCATTGCACAAGAAAAAACAAGCTAGAGACCACCAAAGTTTTCATTTCCATTTCCGTCCAAAGAAATTCAATTGCCAGTACATGAACAACAGCAAAAAGTAATTATTTTTATTGAAAAAGATCACTGCTTAAACTGAAAATCAGCAGAGGCAAAAGGAAGGAAACCTGGGTGACAAGAAAAGGGAAGACAACATTCTCCAATCTGTTTTACTCTAATATACACTTAAATCAGACGATATAAATTCAGCTTCTTCCTGTCAGACTATTCAGTGCTAATGGAAGTGTTTAGTTTGGGAAGTTTTCAGAAATTTTTCAGATGCAGGAAGTATTTATTACAAGCAGAGTGACTCTATTTGTGATCATGATTCATGACTATTTATCTTTATTGGAAATGCCACGGTATTAGGAACCTATGTCTTTTCTTTAGAATTAACATCAATGGTAATATTTTCAGCTGTTGTAACTTGTCATAGCAATACGGATTAGAAAAAACTAACAAATACGAATGAGAATCAGAATGACAGCTTAGTTTAGCACCTACAGAGGTACAGACGAAAACCACTGATACTTGCTTTAATTAAAAAGCTTTAGCGTGAAATCCAATTTAAAACACCACGGCAAAGATTTCACCTGCAATGATTTGATCCTCAAATTTTATTTCCTACCACAAAAACCTCTTGATAGCCATAAAACCATAATTTAAGCAGGAACAGCTGACCACAGTCATTAAAGTGTGAGAAAGACAAAACCTGAGTTGTATCTGGCTATCTTCAAAGCCATGGCTAGAAGAAAACAACAATTAGCACATCTCAAAAACTTGTTTAATATGAAGAAGTGCCACATCTTTTCATTTGTCTTAAAGTGTATCATCTATCTGATTTTCAGCTGACATAAAAAGCAGACTCTAAGCACTCTAAAGTATGGATTTGTTGTATTCTGACCCTGCCTGGCAGGTTTACAGGTGAACGTTTACTTTCCAGCTTCCTGAACAATATGAAGAGATATTCTTTCTTCTCAGGGCTTTGTAGTTAAGAGTTTGCTATTTCCTCTATGAAAAGTATATTTTACATTTGTAAAATAATTTGAGGTACATCATTTAAGCGTTTACTTTGATGTCTGTATGAGGTTTCTGGGTTCTTATCTATTAGCTGAACATCCTGAGCTTTTATGTATACTTCAAGTCCTCCTTCGATCTCAGCATCGTAGCTGCACGCACTTCTCCGAATTGATGCTTTGAGTCCTTTGGAAGGTAGAGAAGCTTTGCTGTTTTACACATGAAGGACTGAGACACAGAGAGAATAAGTAGTTTGTCCAAAAGCAAACAGGGAAGCTGTCTCAGAGATGGGCTAAACCAAAGGGGATGTTTTCATTACACTTCAGGCAAAGAGCAGCCAGACTACAAAACCACACCCAGACTAAGCAGTGTTCTTCCACATTTGCTGTTTTAACTTTGGGGAGGGATGTTTATCCCCTGGGTTTTTTTTATTATACTAAACTAAGCTGCTTCACTTCTTTCCTGTGCTTCTTTCCACTGTGGAATAACTTACCCATCCTGAGCAGACAGGACAAAACTGTGTAAAGACCTTTGATGGACAGGACAGAAACAAGGACATCTGAGTCCAAGACACAAAGAACAATTCAACAAAGCTCTCACTAGAACGCTGAATGGCACATGCATTATTCGTTTCCAGTATTGCATGTGGTTCACTACTCTTCATAGCGTTTTGCAGGCCTTAGGTAGGAAGTAGGATGCAAAACCCAGGCTTTATTACATCAGAATGAACTATATAAAGAGGATGTTTTCACTGGCAAAATACTGTAGATTTCCTGTCAAAAAGATAGATACTTGTCCAGATGCAGCCTAGCACGAAAATTGCTTTGAAAGTCTGGCAAGATGCCTATGAAATGCATCTAATAGTTTTTGCATATCTGATCCAAATGAGCAGATCAACAACATCTAATTTCTGCTCTTCGAAAACTCCGCATCTAGCACTCCAAATCCAGACAATGTAATGGTACTGATTAGATGCAAGATCCTTACCATCCTTACCAGTAAAAGTGCCATGTTGAGAACTTCCTGGAGCAATAAAATTAAGAGGGACATGAGGGGTGCCACTGACATACTCATGTGGAAAAGGACTATTGGGCCCGGCATAGCGCTGACACACCACTCGCTGGCAAACAAAGTACATTCCTCCCATGACAAAAAGTGACAGTATTATACCAATGACAGGACCAATGGCACTACTGTGTGGCTGTGACTCATCTGATGCTGGCTTTGTTTTTTCTGGAAAAAGAGGAGAAAAAAAAAAGGAGGTCATTAAACATGGGGCAATATGTATGTTGCTGTCCTGGAACTTGTGCAGCAAATCAGTCAGCTCACAGTCATTCACAATGTCTTTGAAAGTACCTGCATCAAACTCAGGCATCTATAACTCCATATATTCCAATTCAACGCACAAGACTTCATGCTTCCTTTTCCCCTCCATGCACATGAAGCAGTATTAGCAAGGTACTCTCCTTCCTGTCTAGCAATTCATCTCATAACATGATTACTTATCATCTTGATATAACAACAGCCTAGAAAGTTTCCTTTTCTTCCCTCCTACCAAGTCTACAGGTTAAGGATATAGGACACTTATAAACATGAAATCCTTAATCAGAGAGGAATCTGCTTTTCTCAAAAGCCATTTGGGCTAGCAGTAACATTAAAAAACTAAAACATTTTACCATTAAGCTACCATATGTATTAAGCAGTGGATTTCTTCCTAGCTAATACAGGCCTTAATATAGAATACTTTTCCGTTCTAAAATATGACTTGCTTTCTAAAGAAAACCTTACAAATTGGAAGGAAAACACAATCCAGAATATCTCAAATACTTTCGACTTCTTACTCCTTTTTCCCCTATTGTATTGGGTTTGTGTGGCAAGGTTTTGGTAGTGGGCAGGCTATAGGGGTGGCTTCTGTGAGAAGCTGCTAGAAGCTTCCCCTATGTCCAATGCCAGCTGGCTCCAAGACAAACCTGCCACTGGCCAACACCAAGCCAATCAGCGATGGTGGTAGCGCCTCTGTGATAACATATTTAAGAATGGGAAAAAAGTTTCTGTGCAATGGCAATTGCACCCAGAGAGAGGAGTGAGAATATGTGAGAGAAACAACTATGCAGACACCAAGGAGCACTAAAGCACCAAGCAAAGAAGAAGGGGAAAGAGGTGCTCCAGGCACTGGAGCACAGATTCCCCTGCAGCCAGTGGTGAAGGCCATGGCGAGGCAGGCTGTCACCCTGCAGCCCATGGAGGTTAATGGTGGAGCAGATATCCACCTGCAGCCTGTGGAGGACTCTACACGGGGCAGGTGGATGCCTGAAGGAGGTTGTGACCCCGCAGGAAACCCGCACTGGAGCCGGCTCCTGGCAGGACCTGTGGAAACAGAGGAGCCCACGCTGCAGCCCGTGGGAAGGACTCACATTGGAGAAATTCATGGAGGACTGCCTCCCATGAGAGGGACCCCACGCTGGAGCAGGGGAAGAGTGTGAGGAGTCCTCCCCCTGAGGAGGAAGGAGCGGCAGAAACAGCGTGTGATGACCGCAACCCCCATTCCCCGTCCCCTGTGCCACCGGGGGGGGAGGAGGTAGAGAACTCAGGTGTAAAGTTAAGCCTGGGAAGAAGGCAGGGGTGGGGGGAAGGTGTTTTAAGATTTAGTTTTTACTCATTACCTTCCTCTGGTTTGATTGGTAATAAATTAAACTAATTTCCCCAAGTTGAGTCTGTTTTGCCCGTGATGGTAACTGGTGAGTGATCTCTCCCTGCCCTTATCTTGACCCACGAGCCTTTCATTATATTTTCTCTCCCCTGTCCAGCTGAGGAGGGGAGTGACAGAGCAGCTTTGGTGGGCACCTGGCATCCAGCAAGGGTCAACTCACCACACCTATATAGCCCAATGTTAAATAATAAAAAGCGCTGCAGTATTTGAGATGAGCTATGTATCATATCTCCCCCTGATTATGGGTAACACATTCAAAATTCTTGCCAAAATAAACCTGATACCTCTATGTTTTTCGCATATGTGACATTCTTCAGTGAATATGATTTTTTCCATGTGATTCACACATTTTTAATTTTCTTTTTTTACATACACAAATATATTCATAAAGTGAAAACATCAAAATAAACTTGGCCAAAGGGTATCAATTTTACATGTTCAGATCAAACTATGAACCCCTTAATGAAGTTGTAAGAAGTGAAACGGTTCATGTAAGATTCAAGCCTTCACTTCATAAAATTTTTCTCCAGTGGTTCTGGATTCATTCCCTTCCACTGAAGGGAATGAAAAACAACTGAAATTTGAGAGGGAAGATAAAGGAAATATGAAGATCTACCAATAAACTCTTAACAGCTCAGCATCAAGAGCTCATTTCTGTTTGAAAGTCTTTATCTACTTTTCACACTTATTAGTGCATGACAGCTTTTATGTCAGCTAAGGCCCTAACTTTCAAATAGTCAGATTAGTTCAGCTATAATACCAGAAAAAAGCAAAGCCAAAATTAAGATATGTTGCCAAATTAGCTAATTTAAAACACGAAATTCTCATTTTGGTTAAACCTAGCTTCTTTTGACTGCAAGATCCTTATCTAGAAAGCAACAATCACTTTTATTCCCTACTTGAGTTCTTTCCCTCAGTCAAGCAAGAAACCACAGAATGCTGTTCCACAAAGAGACTCCAGAGGAGACAGTCTTATGTCTACATAAAGACACATTCAAATCAGTTAAGACCTAATTGCAGGACTGGACCCAAAGTGCAACCAGGAAAGAGCTGCATTAATTTGGCAGCACAAAAGTTTGCCAAGTGCACAAAGAAAAACTAAAAATAAAATAAAAAAAAAAAAAAGAAGAAGTGGCTTTACATTATCCAGGGAACTGGGGAACTGGGTGAGAGCTAAGAGATAAATGCAAGATGTGGGAGAAGCATGAGGAGCATGTTCAGTCTGAAATTTCCAACAGGAGAACTAAATGTTTTTTGTCGCCATTCTTTTAGCCTTTTCTATTCACCACTTGGGCTCCTTTCAGCACTCTTGCTCATGAAATACAGTTTTCCTTGTACCCACTGTGACGATGGAAGGAAGAAACAAGGTTACCCTGACCAAACCTGGTGACCCCTGCTCTCATCCCAGCAGTGGCACAGCTTCTGACAACTGGTGCTTCAAAACCTGACAAGACTCTAAGATATTAAAAACCTTACAATTAGCCAAGGTCCTGTAGGCAACATTATTAAGCAACGTGCAGCATTTCTCTACACAAACTTAACACAAGGTATTTGTTCAGAATGAATTACTGACAGATCAGCACATCTATTTGCTTTTGTTCTAAAATGCTATGTGTTCCAACTATTTTGCTAAACCACTCGTGAGCTACTAAATGCTCCCTTTATCTGCCCCATTGCCTGAAAACTTCATGCACCAGTCACCCCAATGGTGCAAAAAGAGGGAAATTGCAAGCAGAGAACAAAATAAGTGAATTTTACTGTCCACTTCGGACTGCAAAATAACAGACCCCGCTAAGGACTAATACAACAACTGCCATCAGCGTGTGCCTACCTACTGCCCTGAGATTTTGCCCAGAAAAATCAAGGTATTTCCTTCTATTCTTTTCCTACCTGCTCTTTAAGAGAGCTTGTGGTCTCTTGTGGACACTTGCTCATTGCATGCTAGTTCCTCCACATAACTAGCCTCCAGCTTGACCCTGTAATTGCAGTGGATAGGGCTGCGCATTTTTAAAAGCCACCCCAAGCTTATCAGCAGCTCTGCAAGTTCCAAGGTACTGAGCATAGTAGAATCAGGTCCCCCTAGGTATAGATCTGAAGTCCCATCTAAACAAGGCAGTGTTGTAGCCCATACAGCATTTTAGAACTAGCCTGAAGTAACACTGGGATTTCAGTTCATTTTCACTACTGCTGTTCCTGCATTACCTGGAATAATAGCATTACAGAATTGCTACACCATGCTGCAAGCTCACACTCTTTTGTAGGACCTTACACCTGAACATAGCGCTTGAATCTCAAGGAAAGACATCTCACCACACATAAGCTCATCAGAACCATCAATGCAATCTGGAAAGGAGTCACACTGTTGCTTCAGGAGGATGCACTGGCCGCTTGCACATCGGAACTGATTGGGTAGACAAACTGCTGCACAGAAAGAAAGAAAAGATTAAGTACTACTTGCATAGGAGCATTTCAGTGTCTTAAGAAAACTAAAAGAAGTGAGACATGAAGCCACAGTGCATTTTATATTGTGACCAGGTAGGCACCAGAACACCTGCTTTGCTGCTGTAGGTAAAATGCAAGTCTGCATGTCTCCAGTTCTTCCTTCTTGTTGCTGTACATCCTACTCAGTGGGGCTAAAATAAAATTTTAACTCCCCATCCTTTGTCAAATCAGTCCTGTTGGGGCAAACTGGGATCAAATCAGCAAGAATCTCTTACAATAACTAAGAAAGTATAGCTGATCACCTGACATGTTAACAAAATGTAGTAACTTGGCATATTATAAAACCTTATATAGTCTATATTATCGTATGCAGCCCCATATAATACAACCTTGCTAATAAACTGCTAAATTTCTTATCTATATTCAGAAGTCTCTGTTTCAGCAACAAGGACTTATTAATTAACTTCGGAATCTCCATCAAGTCAAAGCATATTAAATGATCAGTAAAGAGACTGTCTTACGAGGGCTAGTAACCAGCAATCCTGGAAGGTTCACAGTATAGGTTATTCAATGCAAAAAGAAGAAAGGTTCTTTTCTTCTGGAGGAGAAGATTCACATTCATGTTTTGGATCACAACAGTGGTGGTGGCGTGAAGTGGACCTCCTGAATAGCCATACTTACTTTGCCATGGTCCAGTTTGCAGAGCATTTCTCATGTAAGAGAATTTAATTATCTATGGAAAAAAAAAACTTAGCTAGAAGTTCCAAATGCATCAGCTCCTGATTTGGACTGTTGTGCCCCCAGTAAGTTGGGTGCAGCTCCACAAGGTCCTACAGTGCATACAAAACACACACATGTTGATAGAAGGCTCTAAAAGCATCTAGAACTCCCACCACACCACTTAGGTTCTTGCACTATGACAAGGGCCAAGTTCTGCGTGCACTCTCCTACTTGCCAATGACCGCCAGCCCTCTACTTATTGTTGTAACTGTCTGCTGCTCCTCTGTCTTCCATCAAGACTTCTGTCTTAATATCCTTTCACTTCTTATGTGCCATATTTTCTGTTGCTGTCCTGCCTTGTTGGACTCCTTGTTTCTTCTTGATCCAGCAATGGACAACTTGGAGGACTGAACCTGTGTTGTACAGCAGATGAAGCTTCTTCAGTGGCATGGTAATCCAGTTGCAATATCAAGAGACCATTAACCTTGTGACTTCCACTGGGTATGAGAGGACCAGCTAGCAGTGCCACAATAAATTCCAGAAGATGAACGTCACTGTCTTGAAGATGTGGGGCAAGAACCACAAACATATCCAGGGACATTTCTTTGGCCACTTTCAGTCATAGTCTGCAACTCCTGTGCCAATGCTTCAGATTCAACTCTCCAAAAGCATGCCTTGGGACACGAGGGGACAGAAGTGGCTTCTGATAGAATCAAGGCATTGCACTCAGACCTATGGAAAGGCAGTGATTATCACTGCTCTGACCAGAAGGCAATTCCTCTGATGCATGGAGTAGAAAAGTTCTGTTAAGCCCAGTTAGCCTCACCACCTTAATAAACCTCATATAAAGAACAAGAATGTACTATACACTATACTATACTATACTATAGGCTGACACACACTAAAGGATAAGAAAGGCCTATCAGTTTTATTTTTCTTAGGAACCCACTCAGGCCTTGGCCTTCAAAGATTCCTGAGGACTACAGAGGCCACATTTGCCACATCTCCCTCAGTCTAACCCTGGACACTGAGTATGTTCATAGCCCTTCTAGGGAAGTGTCAGACAGCATCCTGGACAAAAGTCTAGTCTTGCGTGGCCCAAGTGCTTGCAGAGAACTAGGCACACAACCACTGAGCATTCAACCTCTGAAGAAACGTATCTTCAACTATTCTAGACCAGATGGTAAGGCTCATCTGTGCCCTCAAAGGGGCTGTGCAGGGCAAGGCAGGTGCCTACAGTTCATACAGTGCCAGGAGCATTGGCATTAAGTTTGCTTAGCAGTGCCCACCATTTCACAGGGAGATGACCAAATGCACATTCCACTTTGACTCTGTGTGTGGGTAATGGCACCGTTACACTGCATCTGGGCTCCATGGTGGACAAAGCAGAGCCTCTTGATGAAGCAGTACAGGTAGTAAGTACCACCTCCCACAAGAAAGATGGGAACTTGGACATGGCTGATCCTCTTCTTGTTTGCAAAGAAGGTACTGGTGTTCTGGTGCCCAGGCTCAGAGTTACAGAAGACATTGCAAACCCACAAAATTGCTCATTGAAATGTCCACAAAAATCTACCCTGCTGGCCCTGTGGCAATGGTTAGCCATTGAGTGGGTAGAGCCAAGGGTCCTCAGGCTTCACAGGGCAAGAGTCATGCTACCGAATAGGCTCCTGAAATTTTGTACAGCAATAAGAAGCCATGGTGCCAGCTCATAGTCAAGTGTCTGTTTCAGCTATGCCTTGATACTAGACACAGAACGTGGAAGTTTTCTCATGCAAATGCACCCATCCACGCTTCTCTCTTGGACCCAGATCCTAAGGCTGACTGCATACAAAGCAGCTGCAGCAGCAAGAGTTCCTTGGATGTCATTCCACAGATTTCTCATAGAAAGGTACATCCAGGATTATAAGCATCAGCTTGCCAAGAGTGAACTCTCAGAACACCCAGTACAGCCACAGGATTAAATCCACCTCATCCTCCCTGTGGCACTTTGCAGTGGCCACTGTCCGAAGGTGAAGTGGACACCGTGGAAACAGTGCAAGCCAAAATGGTAATTATGCAGGAAAAAAAAGCATGTGATAAGTTCTGCCAGTTTCTTTCCTGTTTTCACTCTGAATATAGATTAAAGATACTCTCTCCAACCTCCCCCATATCTATAGTTATGTGGTCAGCAATCTATATAGCTACAGAGAAGTTTAATTTGAGCAACAGAGTAAGAAAGAGGGAAAGAAAAACAGAATCAATGGATAGCTTAGTTAGGCTTATGGTTAAGGCTGTTTTTCCCCATTTGAAACTAAATATATATATATATATATCAAGAACAGTCAGAATCACAAATTGATGCTTATGTTAGGACCATGAGTTCAGGAAAATTAATCTTACTATCACAATCCACTTCATCGGATTTATCTTGGCAGTCAATTTCTCCATTACACCGCAAGTGTGCATCGATACACTGTCCTTTCTCACACTGGAACTGGGATGCAGAGCATATGGGGCAACTATCTTCATCGCTCTGGTCATCACACTCTGGAAATCCATCACACCGCCATGCCATTGGGATACAGTCAATCTCTCCAGTTGCACAGGTAAACTGGTCTGGGGAACAAGTTGGAGGCTCTGGAGAAAGAGAAAACAAATCACATTTGTATATTCAATTTTAGCCCTTACAACAGAGTAAAAATGTGATGGACTTTTTCAAGGAAAACACACTTATGCCTGGACTGAAGTTATTCTGTGACAATATTAAGATTCCAGCAAAGAGGAAAACATGATTTTGCATAGGGAATGAAATTTTGCCAACTTCATAACAAAAACTGGATGCATGCTGATTGAAGAAGTTTGCTGTAGCAGCTGAGCACTGAACTAAGGACAGGAACTACAAATACTTACTTTGGCTCTAACAGCTACCTTTCGGAAGACTCTGTCATACACATAAATTCAAATGAATATTCAATTTCTGATTGCAAACCACATTCTACACAATTCTAATCCCTGCAATTATATTAGCCTGGAACAATTCTTCATTAAAAAACCTGGCACATTGGGTTAATTGGCAATGAATACACATAAAGCATAAAACATCTGCTTCTACAATATCTGTTTCTCTATTTTTCCAGTGGTTTCTCCACAAACAAATTTCCAAGTCAGATATGAATTGAAAAATATGAATGGAGAAAAAAATATCTGTAAAGGCCTGTTAAACATTAAGCTAACTCCTCTGGCTGGAAAGTCTCTGGGCTGCAGGTCAGTGAAGGTTCAGAGAGTAGTCTGAGGAGCGCTGTAGGCCTGCCCTGATCTTACATTCTTTCACTACGGTCAGAGACAGAACACTGGACCTTGTGCACAGCCATTTTTATGTTTGTTGGACCTAAGAAATCTGGGACTTCCTTCAAATTTGACTCTTCATGGACCCCAAGACCCTGGTATAAATACATTCCACATCCATACTGTTGCTCAAGTTGCAATCACACACTGATAGCATCAAGCAGCAGCTGCAACAATTATGCTGTAATAAGGCATGCATAGTTGCTTTCTTCAGAATGTCAAAAGACAAAGACAATTCAGATTAAGAATCTATTGCAAAACCTGCTCCTACTTCTTACATACAGCAAATTAGCACACACTTTTTCACCATTAGTATCAACGAAAGAAACAGTCAATGTGCAAGTCCCTTCAGTTGTTATTAGTAGCAGTTCTGTTCAAAATGAAGGGGCCATCTCAAAACACTGCTGCAGCAAACAGATAGATCTCCACTGATTTGAAAAGTTGCTGGCTCAAATCCCTGTGGCATAATTAAATCAGTTAACAGAGGCAGTCACTAGTCCCCACAGCTGCTGTTGCCAGCTAATGCTCTAAGCAGATGCTTTACCACTTGGATTAACAGAGTATCACATCATACTGTTGAGGGAGCAGCAGCTGCCCGAGCACTCGCACACCATTCAGGGAGTCACACACACCACCTGAGACTTCATCTGCTAGGACCAGAGTCCCTTCACAGCAGGCAGCTCCACTGAGCTGATGGGCACCGCTTTTCAACTCTTCGCTCACACACACGCTCACCCTCAGGCGCTTTCTCTCCCCTCAGGCTCGACCCTAGGTTTCCCTGAAGCAGAGTTTCCGACATGATGTACGCCAGGCGAATTTATTGAGTGGTACAGTGGTGAAGAGCAGCTCGAGCTGGGTGCCTCCAGAGAGGGACCCTGAACAAAGAAATCCCTGGGCAATTATACCCTTACAGACTAAGTTGCCCTCCCCTCATGTGATGGTTCGGTCCCATAGTGATATTTGGGTCTGGGGTCTTCTTGTTCCTTATTGGATCCTTTCCCAGTCTCCGGGCAGGTCATTCCTTTTCTTATCTTGATTAGCTGCAGCTTCTGCTGATTGTTTCAGCTACCTTATCTTCCTGGTTTGCACCAGTTTCAGGGCCTTCCTTCATGCAGCTAAGTAAGAGTTCAGTGGTAGTACATGGTCAGTGTATCTAGGTGAAAGTTCACAGCTTGCAGTCTAAGGCTTCAACAGGTCTTTGGATCCTTATTTGAGCTAAAAAATGACTTCTACAACAATATCCTGTCTATGACAACAATATTAAGCAAGCTGGAGGTGTGCTCTGACACTGGATGGTAACACTCCTCTGGAAACCCAATGAGCTTTTATTAACTTTCAGGATCAGGAATGGACTTCACAAGGAACCCAGCATAAGGAAAGGTTCTCAGCTGTAACCAGTGACAAGACTTCTGTATGAGTATTTTGATCCTGAGGGTGGTGTAGATCGTAGAGCTATGCACTTGCACGCAGACCATTTTTAAAGTGCTGCTGTCCTTCCTTCGTTAGGGAGAAATATTCAAGAATGGGACTCAAGTATAATCAAGAGCTTGAAAAACAAAATGCAAATAAAAATACAAATGCATTTGATGTTTTGAAAATTTTACAACTTTTAAGTTTCTGATTTATGATTATTTGGTGTAGCAATATGAGAATTACAAATGAGGCCAGTGACCTGACAGCAGTAGGTAAGATAAAGGTGCCAGATACACACATTAAGATAATTCTTGAATTAAATTTTGATATGAGCGTGCTGTTTAGATAATTTAACAGACAGATTACTACTTCTGCATTTAGAGCCACATTTAATGTTACATTATGGTTGCACTTGGCAGACACAAGCTTGCATTTAAAAACTTATCAAGAGGATTCATAAGGGTACGTGGACAAATGTTGTCCAGCCAAAACAGCTATTAATCTGTTTTGAAATACTGGCTATTGGCTGCTGCTACAGCAGACAAAACAGGTTAAAAAGCTGTTACAGTCTTAGTGAAGGATTAGAATAAAAAAAAACAGACACTGAAATGGAGGCCCCTTAATTTTTAGATTTATAGCTGAAGATAATGAAGGAGTGGGACGTAAGAATCTCTTGTTGGCCATGTTGTGCAACAACAGTACAGCAAGAAATGTAAGTAGATTGATGCCCCGCCCCCCGCCCCGCATTACTCTAAAACCGCATAGTGTGTTGTGGTCATGGGAAAGAAAACAGTTTATAATGGAAATGTCTGTCCCATGGGAGGTCAGAGTTCAGCCAGAAAATGAAATACACAGCAAAATGAATACATAAAAAGAAGTCAAGAGGACTAACAGAGCCAAACGATTTAAGATATGATGTGTCCCAAAAAGAAACAACGGGTTTTTGTTTTGTTTTTCATCCCCTCTGCAAGTGTAACATAACAATTTTCAAAAAATCCTGGGATTGTGAAAGGGAAGTCTAAAGGAAAAGTCTACCATGTGGAAAGAGGAGAGCTACCCTAATTAAAAAGGACTGCAATGGAGCTTTTGGCTTACATTTCATAACTAGACAGTACAGTGTTTCATGTTATGAGGCCAAATTCATTTGAAAGACTAGAGTATCACACTGTGGGAATCATATGCACCATTTCTGCTGCTAGGTCATTACAGGTTGATGCAACATCATCTTATAAGCACAAACCTGTCACATCATACAATTACAAAAATCTCGGTAGAAGACGCAAGTATTTTAAGGTCAAACAAGAATATTCTGCTCACAATGAAAAGTCACGTATGTCCAAAAACTGAAGCAGAAAACAGCTGGTAGAAGTATCAAAGGTCAATTTAACACATGACGCAACACACCATGTGTAGGAAAACGCTGTATGTAAACCCACATATTGGACTGGAATGCAACCTCAGCCCCCATCTGTTTTGACGTAAACTGTTTAGCAGTACTGTTCAACATAACTCACCTCCACACGTTAAGAGATTCTGTAGAAGCACTAGGTGCTCAGGGCATGAACATCTTGGAGTCCCATCCCCTTTGGCAATGCAGATGTGCGAACAGCCACCATTGTTACGGGAGCATGGATGCACAGCTGGAGAAACATACAGAAAAGAATATTAGACAGCATACAAGAAATAACTACTCCTAATCAGGGTAAACTCACAAAACCACTCACAAACCACTTCTGTTTGAGCAACCAAGATTTCATACAAATTAACAGGAAGATAAATGCAGGATTTTTCAGTGCAGTGCTCAAAAGCTGATTTACTGCTTCATGAGGACTACATTTCTCCCAGTCACAGTGATACAGAGACCTTTAAAGGACTTCTAAAAAGAATTTGGGAGCTCAGGTGAAGAGGAACGAGAAGGCAGATTTGAGAAGGTCGCATTTACAGCATACCTAGACATCCCACCTGCATTTCTAGGGTAGCCAGGCATCAAGAATTAACATACGTCACTGCAGAATGCCAACCCCCAAAACCCTCAGGAATTCTCCTTTAGTCTTAAAGAGTGTTTAACATCTAGCCCCTCCACTTCCCTGTTACTCACAAAACTGCTATATAAGCACACACAGTTGATTTTTTTTTTTAAAGACAGGAAGCTACATGGTTGTGTTCCTAAATCAGTTACCCAGAAGCACTGCGTACCCAAGAGCTCCTAAAAGAATCACTCCAAATGAACATTAGGTGGATAAGAAACAGGCACAGAGAAGTGAGGTCACTGCCTGAGGACCCCAGCCCAACAGAGTCAGAAGAGACCCAGCCTGCTTATTCGAACTGACAGCTGAGCATCTGCTGGAGTGATCTGTGGGGCTATAGCCTGTGTTATTTTTGATGCTGCTGAACAATGCATTCTTTACTACTAGTAAGGACCAAGAATTTCCACAGGGAAGAAATGGTACAGATATCATAATTTCTTTGCTAAAGTTGTTTTCCATCTGTTCAGGCTTCTCAGCAACCTGCTTTCACCTTTAACAAATTCATTAATTTAATACAGTGTTGGAGACACTACTGTTTGAGGTATGGGTTGCTAGCAGAAAAAGTGCATGCATGTATACTTGTGTGGGCATGCACACATGTGCATATATATTTTTACTCCCCTGTTGTCACAGAAGTCACCTATGTAGGACAGTTTTCAGTCGCAAAAGTTGATTCCTTTAAGTGTGACTTAGAAGAAACAGTACTCTTGCCATAAAAAAATAAACATTTTAAAAAAAAACACACGGCATATAAAGTAATCTTTTTTTTTTTAATTTAACAGTGCTGAGAATTAAAAAAAAAAAATCTTTTTGCATCATTCAGTATTACCTTTGAAACACACCAAAAATCTGAGAAATGGCACAGAAGAAGAAAAACTGAGTATTGTGAAAGAAAAAAGAACATCTGGATGAGGGTTAGCACATAGAATCTGCTACAATTTAAATACTTACGCTACCTTATTTGTAACAGCTTACCCACATAGGCAAGTTTGAAATACTTTCAGCTATCACAGAAACTAATGTACATGGCATAGAGGGGTGCAAAGTGGAATAGTTTCTTCTGGAAATTAAAGCATTATACACAGATGTACCCTCCCTATATAAGACAACTCATCACAGGCAACAAAGTTTAAATAGGCCACTGTCATTAGCCCTCTGTTTCCCACATCTTGTTTGTGCTTTTATATTCTCTTTTATATTCCTGTTAAACAGGAGAAGCTGTAGGTTGTCACTTTGAGGAGTGCCTACTTTAAGAGGTTTCTGCACTCTCCCTCAGACCACAGGAACTTGCACCACCAGTCCAGAAAAAGAAGGTCCTGCATTTGTGACACCTTTCAGAAGGGAGCACCTAAAATGGCTCCACTTCTGATGGGAGAGAAATTCCACATCCACAATAATTCATTGTAGAAGCTTCCTGACCATTCTCCGTCCCTCACTAGAGGCTTTTACATCATCAATTGTGCTGAGTCAAACCAGTCATGCTTTACACAGGGGTCTGAAACCCCTGAAGAAAAGGCAAGTACAATCCTTTTCTTCCTTTTTAAAGGTTTTTCCAAGTCTTATTACTTGGTTGTACTTAAAAAATTAACAACCATAATTGTAAGTAGCTTTTAGAGTGAATTCAATATCATGCAAGCTTGTACAAAGCTGGTAACTAAGTGCCAGGAAATCGCATATTCTAGCTGTGCAGAAATACTCCTCTAGACAAGAACAAGGAACTTGTTTCGCCTCCTCTTTTAGGATCCCGACTGGCCAAGTTGAAGCAATCCATGGCTTACTTGAAGCCCGCTGGGCAATGTTATTACAATATTCAGCTGGATGAGGACTTTGAGAGACAGTGACCAAGAGCAAGAGACATCAGATACTGAAATAAACTCACAGAATTCCTCCATATCAAGCTCTTCCACAGCATGAATGCCTGTTAGGTGAGCAATTCGGCCTTGAATTCTAGTCCTTTTGTACCCATTCATTTTCTCCACTCTCTCAATCATTTGCTGCTGACGATCAATCCAATACAAGTGATTCCCCAGCACAGTGAGTCCCATTGGCTGAAGGATGTTGGAGTCCTCCAGGGTCACACGGTTAGCACCTGAGATCAACAAAAACAAAGACTAGTACACCAGTCAACTTTTAACTAATTTCTTAAAAAAACCCCAACCAAACCCAAACCAAACCAAACCCAACCCAACCCTGAAAATAGTTAGCTATAAAGCCATTGGCTTCATTTGTCTATGCAGACCAAGCCTCTGCTTGTTCAGCCTCATCTCAGGTAAATGCAACCAGTTGCCATGTCATGCGGGCAAGCAGATACAATATGAAACACTTGCATACACTGGCTGGTCAGCCAGCCATGATCAGCCTCACGTGGACAAGCTCTGTTACGTGTAACTGTGTGCAGTCCCTAAAAGCCTGTATCACTGATACAGACTCAGCCCTTGGGCCAAAATTTTTACAACACATTCACACACCTAGCAGTACACTTTGTTGGAATCTACAAGCAAGAGAGAAATACAACCAATTAACTTCACTGCCATTACTCACATAAAACACATTCATCATGCAAAGCAAGAGGCAAGTACACAAACCCTGTCATACGCTATATCACAATCACAGATATGATCACAAAAGAAAAGCTCATATTCTAACAGCCACACTTCTATCTTCACCTTCTCTTTTTTCTTCAGTGACCAACCAGAAAACCCAAACTCCAAGTAACTCAGTATGCTCTTAAACAGGAACACTATCAAATGCTCAGGTTTTGTGCTCTAGAGGAATGCGTAAAAATCTGCTCTCAGCCAATGTGTAAAAATCAGGTTAAGTAAAAATGCATTTATGACTGCTTTTAACTTTAACTCTTTGCAGTCTTCTGTGTGCCACCCTAAACTTAGTGGCATTTAATTGTTGTTTTTGTTATGCTTGTCTAGGGTGAACAAGAGATTCCAAATTAATCTATTAATTCACAGAAACCACTCTGAGGCTGTGTATGGCTATGTATACTAGATATATTTGATTTTTAAAATGAGGAAACAAAATCGTAACTTGGTGCTTCTTCTGCTCTCATATTTCATTTTGGAATAAGCACCTTATGTCTGTTTGCACTTAAAAAATAAAACTTTTGAATATCTACACAAAATTAGATTATGGAATCTGGATACATAATAAAAATGCTATGAGCACTGCATTCAACTAATTTGCTGCATAAATTATGTAGAGCTCAGCCAAGCGTAAGAATGTAACATTTATTTCAATTACAGATTCTAATAGTTTTGCACATAAAATTACCACCTGCAATGACTCTTGCTTGACTGTCATGACAAACAGCGTACATTCAAATCAAATTTAGCTGTAGAGAGATCAGAAATTCTTGGACTTGCAATTGGGGTTTTAGTTCTTTAGCCCTGAATTTCTTTTGTTTCCAAACCAATGAGGAAGACATCTTTTTTTCATTCCACTTTCAGAAGAAACATGCATGAACTGTATGTGACAGTGCAGTCCTGGTTGTAATCTGATGTGTCTATTATTGTACACACTTCCAAGGTACCACTGGATTTTACTCTTGTAAAGAGTAATTTTACTCTTGTAGAGACTTTACTCTTGTAAAGAGTAAAAGAAGAGAATAGATGCACCTGCACTAATTTCACTAAATGGGCACTAAACCTGACCCTTAGTACTACTCTCTAGCAGTGCAGTTCCTGAGATGTTCTTTGTCTTCTCCTAAACAGGTCTTAAAATTTAGAAATACTAGGAAACATTTTGAGAGATGAAGATTCTCAGTGAACAAAGCACAGGGAGCTTTGTTCATTTGCCCTGCAACCTGCTGAGCACCCTTAGGTCCTATGAACTTCAGTGTCATTGGATTTTCAACAACAACTGTCCTTTTTCCAAAATAAGCCTCACATTTTGACCCAAAAGCACAATTTTGAGCTGCATTCAAGATACCACAAGAATAGGAAAGCCTCATTTCAACTTGATATAAAGAAAATTCCTTCTGCCTTCATGATTTTTTAAGTGCTAAACTGCTCATCCATTTAGAAGTAAAAGGCAAGCTGGTTTCCTGAAGGATATCATGAAGGCATCCTGAAATCATGAACACACGAGGTGTCAGGTGACACTTGCAAGCTAGCAGTCCTGCAAGAAACCTAGCCTGTTTGAACAGCCTCCCAAATCCAGGCCTAAACCAGGCTACATTTAATGTTTTTTGGGGGTGTACATCAAGCATCATCTTTTGCTCCCTCATCTGCAAAAAGCGAAACATTGGTGATTTGGGAAGCTGCTGGAGATAACACTGGATAAGGTGATTAATCTACACTATAATTATGTTGGATTTGGTAAGTGACAGTCCAAATTATTAATGAATAATTCTAAAAGGAGAGGCAAAGGGCACCTATAGCACAGGATAACACTATTAAATTGTTGTTTAGAAGAATGATCAAAATGAAAAACTTGATCTGAATAAATAAAAGGATATTTTCAACAGATAT
Organism: Nipponia nippon; assembly: GCF_047370975.1. Lineage (NCBI taxonomy): Eukaryota > Metazoa > Chordata > Aves > Pelecaniformes > Threskiornithidae > Nipponia > Nipponia nippon. The sequence continues at coordinate 21,339,118 of NW_028262291.1, read as the reverse complement.
GGTTAGAAAAAAGAGAAAACATGTTACAAGTAAAGAAGCGTTGAATTTCCATAGTAATTAAATACTTCGATTCCCAAAATGAAACAGATGTGTAGTCTTTTCAAGATGGATATCAATAGTTAAATGTAAAGAACATTAAGCTGGAAGGACACACAATTCCTCTATTTAAAAAATTCTAATTGAAAACAAAGCATGTTTTCACTGCAGCAATTTTATAGCTCTTCCAGTCACTTCAACAATAATATAAACCGCTACTTTTAAATTGACTGGTGTGGCACACAAGTTAGTTGCAAATGGTTTATGAATGTCTAAAAAGCACCAACAACTCAAAAAATTCAAGAACCTTGTAAATAAAACTGTTAGAAAGGTTTATAGTTCTTTCATCCCTCTCTGAAAATTAACCATTAGACATCTGAGGTTATTCCATGATTTAGCAGGATGCTGTTATCAGGGTGTAGTGCAAGCTTTAGAAACCTCCATAACCACGCCATCTCCCCAGGCCTATGAGGCAATAAGGTTGTCTAGACCAGTCTAATTGGCTTGAAGGATGCTATACACAAGTTTGGTCCAATTTATTCAGCAGCCTCAGTTTACGCTAAAATCCTTTTGCTAATATACGCCCATTTTAAAGTGTTTTGCCTAGAAAATACTTTCTAGAGAATCTAATTCAAGCCAACATAACTTAACTGTCAAATTGCTTCTGAAGTTGTGATGCAAGACTGCAAAATATTTTGAAATAAAAATATGCTGTTAACTCATTTACAAAATCAACAGCTCAGTGAATCAAATTACAATGAGCTCAGCTGGATCAAATACAACCATAGTTTTCTGGCTACATGATGCATATCCTCTAGTTAATTAACATTGTTTTCTTTTAATCCTGTAGCCTTCCCCTGCTTTTATCTTACCTATAGGGTTTGATTCTTTAGCTGTGACCCCATGAAATTAATGTGCACTAAAAGCTTTGGTTCGATATTAACCAGAGAAAGTTTAGTTTTCCCTGTAAAAACATCCAAAGATCCAAAGAATTGGATTAAAATATATATCCAGTATGCGAACATATACTTACATAGAGTTTTAATGCCACAAAAAGGAAGAATGAGTACAAAGGAAGCTGCAAACACAGGATACCACCAGCATGTGATGTCCTAGCTTCTGATTTATTCATATATCAGTTTACCTAAGTCCTATTGTCAGGTCTTATTCATTCAAGACTCAGATCTAAAACAACAATAAACAGACTCCTCTGCATTTTATGCTGTACTATGTAAGGACACAGTCCATCTTCCAACCTGTAACATGACAAGCAAGAAGTACCTGGCCCCTGCCTGCCCCCATCTGCTAGCCGTGACTCAACTTTGCACGGGTGCTAAATCAAAGGGGAAAAAATGATGCTTATGTACATACAAGTAGAAGACCTAGGCATAGCTAGGTCCACTGTATGCTACAGTTTCATTAAGTAATACGGCTTCCTGTTACATGGGGACCAACTTTTTATCAGTATTAGCACTAGTTATTGATCCCATCCTCCCTTCTCAATTCATTAACTTCTCCCTGGTACATTCCCCCTTTCCCAAACCATATGATTTCCACCTAATCTTCTTTGGTGCCTCTTCTCTCTCTCTTGCATTTGTGGATACCTGCATGATATGCTGCTTTTCCATCTTGTCCTTTTATTTTTGGATTTCCTCCTACAGCACTTCTCCTTTCATCACTAGACAAAACCCTCTCAGTATCTCTGATGCATTTTGTGTTATGTGTTCCACTCTGTCAACCTTTGCTTCTCAAACATGGGTTATTTCGTAGGTCAAGTCTTGTCTCCCTCCTATCTTCTTTTCTCCTACAAATTTCTGTAGGTTCTCTGATGCCTACCCTGGATTGGACATTTTGTGGCTACACAGGCAGTTTGACAATAGCCCCCTATCCAGCTTGATAACTATGAAAAACATGGGCTGCTTTACCCCCTGCTCCAGCTTCATGTTTTTATCCCCTCTCTGGCAGAAGAGACCCTAGTCTGACCTTGAGTCAGTTTTAGGTGCTCAAAAGTGAACTGTACTCGTAAAAAAGTGAACAACTTTCTCCTGTTTTAGTTCATTGCCTCACTACAACACAAGGGAAGGATATGACTACATGGCAAGAAGAGCCACCAAAAATTGAAGGATCAGCCTTTTACGGCAGATGCCAATCCCTAGAACAGCTCAGCTTCTACTCCCTTACAGTAGTTCACTTCTCTCTGCGCTTCCTTTAGGAGGTTCATTTCTTGATACATGGATGATGATGAGAGAACAAATCATGAGTCAGAACGTAGGACCATTGGATCCTCTGTGCTATACTGCTCACCAGATGAATGAGCCCATTTCTCCACTTCTTCAGCACTATCAAGTGCTTTTAAGAGTTAATGATGAACAGTGCTCTCTAAGATCCATGTGATGCTATTGCTATGGACGTGGAGTAATGCTTTATTTTACTAATATGGGAAAACTGCAATGAGTTGACATCTCTCCACTGTTTTGCAACACCAGTATTCCATATGAGCTGCCTTATCATCCATCTTAGAAGAAAGCCATTCCCCTTTCCTTCTGTTTGTTTTTCAAGCTACCTTGATTTACTAAGCTGTAAATGCCAGAGAAAGAGACTTATGCAAACTTTTCAAACCATAACAGAAAAAAAAAGGGCATGGGGGAGGTGATTTAGGGGTTCCATGACTGGCAACACCTACTTAAATCTGATCTTGCACAAGTTGCTTTCAGAACATATCAAAAGTCAAATGGCTCTCTTGGAGGGTGGCAATCATTACAGACATGTTTATTCCAATCACATCAAAGATGGGAGCCCACAAGCAATTCGTATCTGTGACTGCCTACACAGAACTGGCAACAGTGGAGCTAGAAGTTACGGGGGTAACAGTGCTGGTCCTATACATACACACACTTCGCTCCAAGTGTTGAACTGCATGCCACATACCTGACAAGTCACAGCTTTCGATACGCTTCAAATCTGCATCAACCCAAAAAAGCTTTCCAAGTTTGTTGTCAATCACCAGTGCTACCGGTCGGATCAACCCAGTTGTAAAAAGCACTTCTCTCTCTGTGCCATCAAGGGCTGCACGCTCAATCTTGGGAGCTCGCTCTTGCATGTTGGTGAAGTACATGTACCTGAGAACAAAGACACCAGCTGCTTAACTGAGAGCTTCAGAAGGGAGGCAACTCACCTTTGCACCCAGGTTCTACATTGTAAGTGGGAATGGTTTACACAGGGATGACTGCGGTGACTGTTGCTCCCAGCTGCAAAGATCCAGATCTGTCAGCTGCAGAACCCCAAACATTTGCTAACTGGCATATTGAGATAGCCTGAAATTAATAGCATTTGTCCTTACTACACCAGGCCGTAAAATGCCTCACCACTCAGCACTGCTGCGCTGGCAGCACTGTCACTGCAGTGGAGGGGGGGGCTGTAAGAGACTAGCACAGACTTTCTGCAACCATCCTTGGGTAAAGCTGTCCCCACCTGTGAATCAAAACCCAGCAGCTCCTTCTGACAAAAAACATGAACTGTCACCTCCTCTCCTTCTAGGTTGCCTTCCTTCTCAGCAAGTAGAAGTTCCTACCAAACTTGAGAGGAGCAAAGGTCACAGAAGGAAGAACAACTGAGGATGGCATGTTCCTGCTGTCTTAGTTCCATGAATTCTTTATATCTCTTAAGCCAGTTCAGCAGCAAACAGAAGCAGTCTCTGCCCTCCTCCTGCATAGGGAAAAAAGGGCTTGTGCATCCACATGATGAACTGAGAACTCCCTCAGGGAAAAGTCCACCATTTTTTCAGTGGCGGATAGCATGGACAAACTCCCTAACACAGCGGGCTACATTGCTGCATAGCCTTTCGTGATGGCACAAGGAGGAGAGACAGCAGTCAGAATGTGCAGCCAAGGGAGAGGTGGAATGAAGGATTTCTGGAACTAAGGCAGAAGTTAGGTACACAGATTCAGCTCTCCCAGGTAAACACAGTCTTCAGCATAGTCTCTCCCCCATCTTTTCCTCCTTTAATTTAAAAATGGATTTATCTTTAAATCATTTGAAAGCCTGACTAGAAAAGTTGAGCACTTTAGAGATCAACAAACCCAAACTCCGATTTTAATGGAGAAAGCAGATAAGCTTTTATAAATACAAACTATGTCCAAGTGACTTAGTCCCAATAAGATTACAATCTTTCCTCTAATTCCCCTCTCCCCACACCAGCTTTTGAACTGTGCAGAGTACACTGAGTATTGTATAAAATACCAATTCTATAAATAAATGCTCCAGATAGAGTCTCTGGGTACTACTGTATCCACACAGTTACAAAATATTGTCATTCAACATCTATCAAGCACATGGTAAGCCATTTAGTAGTATATTGGGATTTAAGCATCTAACTTATTAAAGAGAACAGTAAAGGACCATCTCTGACCTCTAAGAATGAAGCTACTAAGCACCTGAAGCGGAGATGGGGTCTGCTGAATCTAACCAAAACTGCTTTACCGCAAAAACCATATTTTCTTCCTGTGGGAAATCACTCTAGTGCATCCTACCTGTTTTAATTCATTTCAGAAGTTTTTTGAGATACACATCAAGGCAGAACTAACTTAAAAATGTATAGAACATAAGGGGTTCGTTGGTTTGTTTGTTTAACTTTATACTATTATATTAGCAGGAATAGTTGTATCATGAGAGATCCCCTTTTTTTCCTTTAAACATTTGCTTTATGATGACCAAACATTTATGAGCCAGATCCCCAGCTGATATAAGCACAGTGTAAACTCTGCTGTTTTTCCTATTTGGTGGCAGGGCTGTGCACTCACGCAGCAAACAGCATAAGGTGGTTTTGTTTTGCTTTCCCCACCTGGGTTAGTTCCTTACTATAACCAACCACATGGCTGTGTGAACACACACCGGAAGAGGCAGCAAAAGAGAGAACAGGAAGAGAAAGCTGGATACCTTTAAAAGCCAGAATCGGACAAGCAGTCACCTACATCCTCAACAATTAAATATGCAAAAATTCTCCTTTTTAAAATACACAGATGCAAGACAATATTCACACACACAGCTGACATACATCCCAAGAGTGCCCTGTACAAGGCACAAAAAGGAATCTCACCCTCGCTCTGCATTCACTACAATGGCTCTGGGCTTGTCGTGGTCCCCTCGCAGCACCATCCCAATTGACTCGCCGTTGAGCCTGTGGACATTGACTGAATTTGTGGCCTCACAGGTCCAGTACAAGGTATGGCTGTATATATCGATGCTGAGGTCATGTGGCTGCTTTTCTGGGTTCTGGCTTTGGTTTGGAGTACTCATGACAGTGAAAGGCTGCAAGACAACATATGGGGAACAATTTCCAGTAATTATTCTGATTACTGATTGAAGAACACTGATTGCACAGAAAGCATGGTTTACCTACTTATGGTCCAGAAACATCTAAAACCACCCACAAGGAAACAACAAATACAAGAAATGCAATAAAGCTTAACAAAAAAAGATTTGATTCAAACCATGGATTAGAGATTAAAACATCTGGACAAAATCTGTAAGATTATGCAAAACTCCCCAGAAAGCAGTTGTGGGGCTTCCTTTAAGTAGAATTAATTAGCAGGAGATGGACGAAAACAATAATGAATGTTCACGCATGGAACAATCTTGAATGAAACAATGCAAGAAACAAGGCAGCCTTCTGGCCAGACCTACACTGTGATATAGTCGGCTGACCAAATCTCTATCTCTTGCCAAAGTCTCCTTACTTTACTATTTGTAGTGTAATAGATATTGATTTTCTTTTAGTCCTGGCTTCTCTTAAAAACTAAAATCTTCTAATGAAACTTGTTTCTGTTTGCTTATATGTCAAATGGCTACAGCTCTGCCTCACACCATACTAACAACATTACCTTGCTTTCACCCTCATGCCTTTATGGTGGACCTTACAAAGCTTGACATTATTGCCAAGTTCCTGGAATCATAATCCTCAAGCCCTCCCAATCTAACTAACATAATATTCACTACACTTTTTAACTCTATGTTGAATACTAACATAGAATTCAATTCTTTATTTCTGTGAAGAGCACTAGAGTGTATAAAAAAAACAAACATAAAGGAAAATAATCTTTCTCTTGTTTGTTTAATGTTACACAGGTGCCACTAGCGTACAGCCAGTCCCAGTGCCATTGGGACAGTAATACTGCTGGCAGGACTTCCAACATCAAAGTAGCTTCAAAGGTGACTGCTTCTGGTGACATGATAATGGTGAGAGGAAAGCGGTGGCTTCCGTAAGTGTCCTAATGTGGCGCTCCCAATCCAAACACAAAAACAGTACCAAAAAAGTTCATATAGGTCAAGAAAGCTGAAGACACCATTCTGTGCTCAGCTTAAGTCAAATAAATTATCCAACACAGCATTACTTGTGAAAGTTATATTTCCACAATTTGTTTTTAAGCCTCCAAGTTCTGCACAGTGATATACAGGCTTTTTCCTTTTATATAAAGCTTTATCCCCATTTTGTCTTGACAGTGTGCCTAGCAATAAAAAGAAGTAATTCTTTTCCTGAAATCAAAGGTAACATTACCCAGGTATGAAATTCATATGCATCATCTCCAAACAGCACAATTTAGCAAAATTAAGTAAATATAGTTAGTGAAAATTAGAAAGTCAAAATTTGCAGGGGATCTGCATCTTCAAAGCTGTGTGACCAAGGCAGAGGAAAACACAGAGCAAATGAATCTCCATTGCAATTTGCACCTAGCAAGTACCAAAGAGAGGCTAGACTACAACAATTAGCACCCAGCATAATCCCAAAAAGCAAGAGCAAAACTTCTTCAAAATTCATCCACAACCCATCTAGCTGCTCATCCCAACATACCTCCTCCTGATCTTAAAAGAAATGGCCAAAAAATAAAATTGTCATCTCTTCCTTTAAAGGAAACCATAAAACCTCCGAGTCCCTAGATGCACGAAGAGACTAGTCCATTTCCACTGATATCATGTCATATTGTTTAGATACAACTGCCCAAGAACTAGGAAAATATAACTTGTCCATTGTCCATTTCGTTTTATATTCTTATTCAAACCATAGTGTTTAAAGAATCTGTTATCTTGTCCTGGGAGTTAAGCTACGTTAACACATAACACTGCCTGGAAGAACAGTACACTTCTTTCCACTGTTGTGTGAACAACTAGAGCAAAAGAATAATGTCCCCAACTCAGTAAAACAATTAAGCATATGGATAAGCCTATCCCTATCTGGCACAGCAACCAACTCTACATTCACTCAGGGTTTAACTACAGCTTGAATAGCTAAGAGTTTTCATTCTGAGAGCGCTTTACAATGATGACAATATTATCACACAATTGGCATGCACAAAATTGATTTCAGAATACAATTTATCTGTCCTGACTGTAAATAGTGAGTCTTGCCTTACTTCAGTGCCCATCCTTAACTAAAGATTGCAATTCAAAGCTTGTAGTTTCAGATACATAGGACCAACTATATTCTATTGCACTTCTTTGTGTATAAATTAAAATAACGAAAAAAACCCTTCAGTAATTTTCACATATAAATAATTCTATATTAGAATTCTTCTATACTTCTATACACTTCTATACATGAAGAAGTGATGGTAAGAGTAAAGTCTTAAACCGATGATTCCTCGGTGCAGGAGATGGAAGGGGCAAGTCAAGCATAAAGTACAAAGCACACAAAGAGACTGACACAAAACTATATACACCATGTAAACTTGCCTGAGTGCCATCATCTTTGGCTCTTTTTATAATATTCTGACGTCCGTCCACCCAGTAGATCAATTTATCTAAGGGATCATAATCAATAGCCTTGACATTCCTCAGACCATGCATAGGCAGGATGATATCTGGACTTTGTTGATCATCTGGTATCATCCGACTGATTGCAGATTTCTGGCTAAACAACAGGAAGCTGTCAGGGGCTGAAACAAGCCAAAACAGAATGAATAAGAAAATGCAACTCACACGGTCAAAAATACACCCACACAGAAGACAAAGAATATTTAGGACAAAATCCCAGAGAGACAATTCTAGTCACAATGAAAACTAAGGTAATTCAAAATCGGAGACTTTTGCTATTAAGTTGAAAATATTTCTTTATGTGCTTCTGGAGGGTAAATGTGCACACCCTCACCCAGAAAGTATTTCCTTTTTAATATTATAAAATAACAATGTTCCCCATATGGAATTTAAGTAACTCCAGTGACAGTGGGAAACACAGAGTCACAGGTTTTCCTATATTTTCATAGAATCATAGAATCATTTAGGTTGGAAAAGACCCTTATGATCACCAAGTCCAACCATTAGCCTAACACTGCCAAGTCCAACACTAAACCATGTCCCTAAGCACCACATCCACTCATCTTTTAAATACCTCCCGGGATGGGAACTCAACCACTTCCCTAGGCAGCCTGTTCCAGTGCTTGATAACCCTTTCAGTGAAGAAATTTTTCCTAATATCTAATCTAAACCTCCCTTGGTGCAACCTGAGGCCATTTCCTCTTGTTCTATCACTTGTTACTTGGGAGAAGAGACTGACCCTCACCTCACTACAACCTCCTTTCAGGTAGTTGTAGAGAGTGATAAGGTCTCCCCTCAGCCTCCTCTTCTCCAGACTAAACAACACCAGTTCCCTCAGCTGCTCCTCGTAAGACTTGTTCTTGAGACCCTTCACCAGCTTCATTGTTCTTCTTTGGATGTGCTCCAGCATCTCAATGTCCTTCTTGTAGTGAGGGGCCCAAAACTGAACACAGTATTCGAGGTGTGGTCTCACCAGTGACGAGTACAGGGGGACGATCACTTCCCTAGTCCTGCTGGCCACACTATTCCTGATACAAGCCAGGATGCTTTTGGCTTTCTTGGCCACCTGGGCACACTGCTGGCTCATATTCAGCTGGCTGTCAACCAGCACCTCCAGGTCCTTTTCCACTGGGCAGCCTTCCGGCCACTCTTCCCCAAGCCTACAGCGTTGCATGGGGTTGTTGTGACCCAAGCGCAGGACCCGACACTTAACCTTGTTGAACCTCATACAGTTGGCCTCAGCCCATTGATCCAGCCTGTCCAGATCCTTCTGTAGAGCCTTTCTACCCTCCAGCAGATCATCACTCCCACCGAACTTGGTGTTGTCTGCAAACTTACTGAGGGTGCACTCTATCCCCTCGTCCAGATCATTGATAAAGACATTAAACAGAACTGGCCCCAATACTGAGCCCTGAGGAACACCACTTGTGACTGGCCGCCAACTGGATTTAACTCCATTCACAAGTCTTTGGGCCCAGCCATCCAGCCATTTTTTTTACCCACTGAAGAGTACACCCATCCATTCCATGAGCAGCCAGTTTCTCCAGGAGAACGCTGTGGAAAATGGTGTCAAAGGCTTTACTGAAGTCCAGGTAAACAATATCCACAGCCCTTCCCTCGTCCACTAAGCGGGTCATCTTGTCATAGAAGGAGATCAGGTTAGTCAAGCAGGACCTGCCTTTCATAAACTTATCCTTTCATTCATTTAAAATTTCCTTATATGCTACTGTGCCAGGATGCCCAAAGCTTTGTTGATTTATTTTTTTTAAGTCAACAGTCCATTTTCTATTTATCTGTTATTTTTACTAGAAACTTAAATTCTTATTGGGCAACCAGTGAAATGGCAGGCTTATAATATCACACACAGGGGGAAAACAAACTTATATGAACTTCAAGTGCACGTGCATGTTGTGCAGACTACTTAGGAGGCTGTTTTATTGGATGTTATTTTTGCTGACTTTACTAAACGCTTAAGAGAAAAAGACATTTTTTGTTTAGAATTTCTCTTCCACCCACCTACATACTTAGGTAAGGACTGGGAAAGCTTCAATCACACAGCTGAATCACCTAGAAAGCAATTCTAGTAAAACAAGAAAGACCAGACTTGACAGCGCTGTTATTTCTAAGATTTGAAATACAAGTCTTCAGCCCTAATTCATGTCACAAAAATAGATATAAAACTCCATACTCTGTCCTCATATTTAAAGATCACCTTTAAAGCCAGAACCTTTGATTTGGACTTGTGATATCCCTTCCCTTTCTATACTGAAAGGGATCACAAGCACCTAGGTGCCACAAGCACTGGAGAATATAATAGCAAACAAAAAGGCTTACAACTACAGTTTCTGCTGTTGGGATCCAAGGTATAATGAGCAGCACAGCCACACCTAAATCCATTTGGTATGGCAAGGCACAGGTGACCACAATGGCCATTATTTTGCATACAATCATTCAAGCCATCCTGACGTGAAGAATGGAAGACCAATATATCCATCACAAAATCCAGATGGCCCTGAATAAGTGTCCTGTTCTTCCCACTGGTCTTGTCTGCTCTTTCTATGCTGTGAAGATTCCAGTCTGTCCAGTAGATGTAGTCACTGTATTGGGTTAATCCGAATGGATGAGGTAGATCATCTGCTATGATTTCTCGTTCTTGTCCTGCAAAAATAAGGAAAATCAACTAAAGGACCATTCCCAAGTCATGAGATGAAGAGTGTCACTGGTATCAAGAAAAAGTTTTTTCTTCCCTTTTTAAAATAAAACCTCATTTCCTAAGTCAGCATCATGGGCTTCATTATTAAGCAGTAGCTGCTCAAGAGGTAACCTAAACACTTGCATTCAAAAACCTTATCCTTGCCTACAGAGCAATTTGAAACTGTGCCAGTGTATTGTCATTTAAATAAATCGTACTGTATATGTCTCATGCTTATCATCCCAAATAGATATTGGAAAACATATTGAAGAATACTATCAGCTCCAAGAATCACTTAGGCCAATAAAAAACCCAATTAATATGCATGAAAGCAAAAACATACAACAAACTTGAGATTCACAGAGAAACAGATATGAGAAATTATGGTGTTTCACTCAAGAAACAAAAGTCTTTTGCAGTGCAATTTAACATACAGCTACCCCAAGAGATTAGGAAACCATTTGTTTGGCAGAAATCCCAATACTCCCACACTCGGTGGCTCTGTTAGCAACACTGACAACAAATATAACACCTTCTAGAGCATTAGATGGCCTCTGCCAGAGATGCACTAATAAAGTAGATAAAGTCTTACCGTAAATCACCTTCCTAAACATTTTCAAGCATAAATCTTTATGAATCTCTGCCACTTTACATCAAATGAAGATGTAGCCTTCATCAGCATCATCTCCTCCTGCCTCAAACAAACGTCCAATGCTAGATTCTACAGAACACCTCATTTTTCTTCCCCTGACCTACTTTCCATCATGCCCTCTCGCGTTTGGGCAAGACTGGAGAAAGAATGAAAAACCCAAAAACCAGAACATGAAGCCATTTCCCTATAAACCACCAGAACTAAATACAGAGGCAACCTTCCCAACTACTTTTAGGCATCTGAAGTGTCCAAGTTAGGGGCACAGATGTCCTGCACACTCTCAGGTACTTCTTAGAGCAATTCTGGTCCACAGGGATGAATTCAGGGGATAGGCTCTTTTGAAGGAAGCAGATAAGCTCTCTAATTGAATTTTGATAGTCGGTAGATGGAGGAAATCTCCCAAAAGAGTGATTTTTTTTTTTTCTGCTGGGTAATGTTTATAATGCCCAAGATTAACCTGGGACAGCATTTATCCATCCACTTAAGAGTGCTTTATTCGTTGCTGGTGGGGTAGATGCTTCTATCACCAACACTCATTCAGATCTCTCCTGGGAACGAGAATGGCACTACATAATGTAGGCCAAGTCTAATAACATTTCCTTAACCAATGAGCCCACTTGCTAGAAGTCTACCTGAGTCTTTATAATCTGCTAACTAAAAAGACATCATCCAACATTGTTAGCTTTAGTGCTCATCCTTCTACTTTCTCACCACAAATAAATGTTAACAGTAGCTTCAGCTTTAGAACCAGTTTAATTTACCACAGATGATTTCAATATTGTGTTTCTTCTCAATGCCACAATCAGTTGCTAGTTCAAGCTTGCCTCCAGCTATTTTGTTTTTCTAAGTATAATGCAGAAGCTTAGTAAGAGCTTTGATAGATCATGCACTCTGGATGAAAAAACCCAACTCTAGATAAAGAAACAATCTTACTGTAATTTCTAAACAGTAACATCCATCCAGTAATTATTATACCAAAGAAAGAAATACAAGAAATGCGAAATCAGTGACAGCCTCAGAATCCAAAACTGCATTGCTCTCTCTGTTCTTCTGAGCTTAGTACATTCTCTGTATTCTGAAGATATGCACACACAATAACACCTTAACCCACCGCCCAATGGTAGCTTTTCACAGATGAAAACAAACAAAAAAAGAGCTGCAGGGAAATTATATATGTCATCAATCAGAGCACTGCTGTAACAATCCTGTATGATTTTGCTTAAATACCTTATGTTCTGCCACATAAACTTTGATTTTTACATTGGAATCCTAGAGGCATTAATTCCCATCTCACAAAGGCCTCTCCTTGGAAATGGAATAGGGACAGGATGTCAGGTCAGGAACTTCTAGATTCCATTTCTGATCCTATCATTGATTCACCGTGTGGCATTTGGAAACTTGCATAAACTCTGTTTTCTCAAAACAGAATTCATATCTGCCTTAGCTAAAACCTTGAAGACCATTTAATATTTACAAAACATCTGGAAGATACAAAAGCTCTATGTCAGCTGCAGAAAACAAAACTCCCTTCTTTTATCCAGTTAGTTATCATGTCAATATCAATGTGAAAGTTTAGTAAATCTTAGCAGACCCCTTGTATGTATAAATGAAATTCCAATGGAACATATGAAAATGTGTAAAGTTGTGTACAAAACATGTTATGATACACTGCAGAAGTAGCTGCACAACCTTTCAGACAACAGGAAATGCAAGCAGTATTTTTGTTTTGGTTTTGAACTAATACAACCAGTCTGAAGCTGGAAACAGAGATAATACTTCAACAGAAAATTAGCATCCAGACTGAAAAGTGGTGGGGTGGTTTACAGTGAACCTGTAAGTTGTCCTCACTTTCAGAAACTCAGAGGTCATCTCTGCTTTGGTAAAACATAGGCAGTTTCATATCAATACAGAGAAATTACATATCTCACCATCATTATAAATCATCATATGGTTATTAATTTAGGAAGCTTTTATTTCTATCTCCTCAAACATTTAACTCTCCGTTTCCTCTCCTAAGAAAAATAGACACACAGATTTAATATCAATTATATTATTCCAATCTCACATTATTCAATTGCTTTACTATGGTCAGTGCCTATTTCTATACTGGCTGCTGTAATATAACACTAGATTACCTAGCATATTTGATGACTCAATCATGCTTGTGTCTAAGTCAGTCCAATATAGCCTTTGGTCCGCATAATCAATAGTGAGGTCATTGGCACGACCAACTTTATCCACCAAAGTGATGCTGTTTGTTCCATCCATATATGCTCGAACAATTCTAGGTTTTCCTCCCCATTCAGTCCAGTACATGTATCTGGAATGAGAAGTGGAACAAAAAGAGTACATCAGCTAGGTAAGATTGTGTTTAGCTGCATGCTTTGATTTTTCTAAATTTATTTTCAGTTCTTTAAAAAAAAAAAAAGAGGAATAACCCATGTGGTTATGTGCAGTATTACAGTACTCCTTTTTTAGACAAAGGCAGAAAAATATGATTGACCATTCTTAATATTTCATTGTAACCCATATGGCTGTGGAGTGTTCATAGTCTTTTCAAAGACCCTGAAGAAATGGAGCTATATAAACTGCCAATTAACTTGTCACGTACAAGAATATATACAAAAAGAGTTGAAAAACAACACTGTCCCTTACCCTTTGGTAGGATCAAGAGCCAGAGACCTTGGGTTGTCCAAGTCCTTCCACACAAGAACCTGCCTATACTGTCCATCCAGGCGGGCTACTTCAATGCGATTGGTTCCAGTATCTGCCCAGTAGAGGTTCTTTCCCATCCAGTCTACAGCCATTCCCTCAGGATAATCTAGCCCAAACTCAATCACATGTTCAACAGAGCTCCCATTCATGAAAGCCCGGCTTATGGTCTAGAAAACAATTGTGTAAAAATATTACAGCGTTTACAGATGCCCCACTGAAATAAAAAGGAATAATTATTATGAAGTTTATGTACAAAAAGAAATTAGTAAAAAAAGTCAGCCAGTGTAACATTTTTTAAAATAAATTTCTGTTGTCAAAAGAGATATAGATATTCACAGGATAAAAAGACCTGAATTTTCAGAAAGCTAATGGTTTCTGATGACCAGTCTAAGACATCTTAAAAGGATATGATTTTCAGAAAGCACTATGTATCTGCAAATTCTTCCTTGCCTTCTCCCTCTCTTCTATTTGCACACAAGAAGTTTTTCTTTAAACTATTTAATTCACTGCAATGTTTTAAGTCTCAGAAACACATCTCAATTCAGAGAAATCTGAATTAAATTGTTTCTCATGACCAGTCACCTGGAGAAGTTTGCTGATCCCATCTACATTTTAGTTATACACACTCAACAAAACAAGTCATAGGGCACGGACTATGTACTTATAAATAAGGCACTCCCAACAAGAAGCACTGAAACAACCCCTAGGTAAATCATTGGTAACTTCCAGGACCAATGTACAATTACCCATCCTTGTTATCAACACTAAGCAATCACTCTACATGCCTGCTAATATTTCAGCTATTAATTTCTTAATAATTTGATAAATGAGCATATCAGGGTAAGAGACATTTTCTATTTTTAAAGGTAAATGTCAAAACCAGAAATCATGTAGTATATTTTTACAGGTATAAACCACATCTCAGAAAAATTATAATCTCTTTTTGAAAACGAGTTGTCATATAACCACAGGCACGAAGAGATCAGGGAGGTGGTGGTCACCAAAGGAAAGGGAGATGACTATGGGCTCTGAAGTTACACTACCTGCTGCTAAGCTGCAGGAGGTGAGGGGACAGGGGGAATGAAAACCTAGACATGCTGAATCATACGCTGATACGTATGTGAAAATACAGTATGCTGGATAATTCAGGAGGCCACAAACAAGTAAACTGTTTTCCAGTTCTGCATAGAGTGAAACTGGAATCTATGCACTGACACAGCTGAAGTAATGTATTTTCCACTACAAATGGTTAAGACGACCATAGCTCCAGCTCTCCACGTGCTTGCGTGAGATTTAGTAACTGTGTCTGCAGTACGCTAATTTATTACATTGGCACTGCTCCTGAAGGAAAGGTATCCACACCACAAGCGGCACTGTTATTGCTAAAGCACAACCCTCATTAGTCTTTACCGAGAGGCTACAGAAACTGCATGTGCCCTAGAAGTCACTAAAAGTGAGCTTTTCCCTATTATGGCTTGGGCACATTGGCAAGGAAACTTTGATTGCTCTTGGCAAACCTATTAAGAGGCTAAACAGAGGAATTCAGTTCCAGTGAAGTGAATCTGTCATTTTCTACCATCACTTAATTCACTTCAAAAAGCAAAGTAACACTGATGAACAGCACAACACTCGCTTTAGCATGCACCTGGATGTGAACCAAACATGTCACAGGAAATGTCTAACTCCTGGGAAATACACTGAGACAGAACTGGGGGCAGATGGGGACTTAACGCAGTGTGGAGGGGACTGGACAAGTTCCCTGGCCTTTTCTGTGCCAAGCTGGAGCCACAGACTAACAGCAACCAATCCAAAGTTCACTTGCCAAATGTTAATATTGACTAAGATTGCCTTCCAAGTCAAAACTGGAAGAGGATAGAAAGCTCGGGGGATTGCCAAGTTCGATGTTCAAATTACTCTACTATGTGACAGTGGCTTTTCTACGATAGATACATATATGGATGCAACACATGCAGCATCCAAGACATTCAGTATGAGCAGACACCACTTTGGATTTTTATTTGAAGCAGGAAGATGCCTGTCACCCAACTGTGCATTCAACAATGCAACTGTCTTCATCTCTAAGAGTCTCCTTGGATGCAATTCAATGACAACATTAGCAACTGCAGGACAGATCATGTAACAGAGACCTTTGTCAGATCAAAGTAACTGCTGCGTGGCTTTATATTTGGGGAATTCACATGTCAGTAATACCTTCAAACTAACATCAGTCCAATAGATTCTGTTATCAGAGACATCAAAATCCAGAGCAGATGCTTCCTTGACTCCAGTAAGAGGAATAGCAACATCATTATTATTGGTTTCAAGGGAAATCCTATGAATTGCTGCTCTGCTTGTGAAAACTAAGAAGGCTTCAGGAATGATGCAAGTCTTCATGTCACTCAACAGCTCAAGGCCAATGGGACAGGCACACCTGGTCTCCTGGGGTGTAAAGAAACACAGATGGCTGCAGCCTCCGTTGTTCTCTGCACATGAATTAGTTCCTTAAAAAAAAAACAAACAAAACAAAACAGATATCGGTGCATTGTGGAGGTAGGGGGGGAAAGGGGATGGGGGGAGGCTGAGTGGAAACACAATGCAATTATGATTTTTCAAAATAAATTAACACTATGGGTTGTCACCAGGGAATTCTAAAAAAAAAAAATAACATTCAAAACTGTTTCTTTCCTTCTACCCAAGGATTAGGAAGCTGGTCGTCTCCCTCCTATAGTACAAATAACAGCTACAAACATATCCTTCTAGTTTTCCCAAAGATTAAATTCCTTCACGGAAGGCAGGTAATTACATACACATTCAGCTTGGTTATTTTTGGCCAAGTACCCCACCTCTGTATCTCTTTGAAACCACCAGTTTTACAAATGTTCAATGATATAAAATGGTGAGAAAAGAGCTGGATAACTGCAGTTCTTTCCCAGCTGTTTAATTTAAAGCTGAGAAGATTCATTAGCAGAAGCAGTTCCAACAAGATCACCACAATCTCACATTTATTTTTTCGTGTGAACAACCGTGACCAGATGGGGAGAGAACGTGAAGGGGAAAGTAAGGACCAAAAGATAAATGAGTGCCTTTCTCCATCTGCTGGAACCAAGGATTTAGGTATTTAAAGACTGTTACCACAAAAAAAAATCTCCAAGGTCAGTCTCAACCAGGTTTCTTTTAATTTTCCCTTTTTAGGGCATACATATTTCAGACTGATGCCGTAACTTGCAGCTTGAGGACTTGATTATCCTTTAAGTAAAGATTCCTGAAAGGCTGGAAATCCATGTACTGCCAGGGTATAATTTGACAACCTACTTTACATGATTCTGCTGCAACTATTCTCAGTAATTTTAATAGCTGACCAATGCATCCGTTTATTGCTATGCCCAGAATCCAGTGTTCCAGGTAGCAGACAGATCTGTGGTGAATACGCACCTCTCATGGGTTACCACTGAAGCCAGGAGGTCCTGTGACATACTCCTCTGCAGAATGCTAGCAGAGGACCTAAAACACTGGCTGCACCTTTCAGCAGATGCAGTGGAAGAACATGGAGCTCCAGCTGCTGATCCCATGCTAAGGGCAAGATTTAATTGTTAAGATTTAAGTATGGTTTAGTTGTTAAAGTTAATATTTAAGTGCCACGTGCTTTGAGGCAACATTGTAATGGCCATTAACTCTGCCTATACCACCCAACACAGTAAAAAGCATTCTGCTAACTGAACATCACTGGGACTTTGTACTGGAAGAAAAGAACAACAGAAAATGAAGCAATTCTGTGAGCACCAGAAATAATGATTCTTATAGATGGGAGGCAGGAATAAAATTCTCCTCACAAAAATTCAAAGAGTGTAGGTGGAAGCTGTGGAAGACATGTCAAATGTCACTAAAAACTGGAAGCCCGTACTTCTTTTGCAACACTGTATTTTCCCAACTTTACAAACAATAGGTGCAGTTTTCCTTTAAAATTATTCAAACATATGAGACCACAGTTATTGTCATTACAAGTGATCAACAGCTGCTTAATGAAAGCAGGCCCATCTAGAAACTACTATAGATCCACCCTACGATTGCTTACGCTTACCAAATACTTTGGTAACACTTGTTGCTTTAAGGCCCATTAAATCTGGCAGCTGATCAATAATGATGTCTCTGCTAGCCTTGATCTTGTGAACTCTTTCAATGCTTCGTCTCTGCCAGTCAGTCCAGTAGATGTAATCTCCCAGCAGCGTGAACCCAAATATATGTGGAAGCTTATCTTCTAGGAGGGTTTTCCTCATTGTTCCATCAACATTTATGACCTGCGGGATGCATGAGACAAAAGGAAAAAATAATCTTCTCTAATGCGGGTACAATTAAAATGGCAATATCAATCATATTTTGACAACTCCTCTATTTTTACGCAAGAATCTCCTGAAATTCACAGCATGCTTCTTTCAAAAGAATGTACCTTTAGGTTTGTTGAAAGAGAAATATATTGGAATGACAAGACTGAAAGTGGCTTATCTCACCCCTTCTCCATTGAAAAACCTAAGCAACATGAATTTAACTTGCATCTTGCAAAGATGCAAGAATTTAACTTGCAAACCTGCAAAGACCACTGCAAAGGGAGTGGGTTTTGGGATAGGAGTGAGGTTCAGGAGATTTTTATCTCCATTCACGTCTTGGTCTCACTACTGAACTCTCTTGCCAGAAACAAGGAATTGCTAGAGTGACCTTTGGCACTCAATCATGGGGAATGGAGGCCATCAGAATTCTTTCAGGGCACAACAAGGCCATGTAGAATCTGCACTTTCTGCAATTTCATTTTTTTACCATAAAAGAATGAAGTTTTTCTCACTGTTGTGGTAAGCAAGATATTTACAATGTGGAATAAGTATTGACTGATATAAATTTGTATTCCTAAAACTGCAGAGAAAGCAAAATAGTACTGGAGATGGGATAAGCCCCACAGATATATATATACGCTATTGGTTAATTATTTCATAACCAATCGCTACAATGATCGTGTGCTACCCCACTTTGTTTGGCATAAGGAAAGAGATTCATATGGTCTCACCCTGATCACCAATCATTGGGCAAGATAGGAAATTAAAACGTCCACATACAATTCCCCGTGCCACACACCTAAAGTCACCTCCATCTACTACAAAAACTGCAATAATGTTTTCAATCATCCATCTCTTACCCAAGGCAAAGAGTGTACATTTATAAGATCCAGGCAAAATATTTATCTGACAAATCCCCAGATTCCTCACCATCCTACTTCTTGCAATTGGTAGCCGTAATGTAACTACAATATTTTTAAGGTGCTACTTGAAAATTTATACTGTGAGCAGCATCAAGGTCAGTATCATATTAAAACCAAAACAAAAGACCACAACTTAAGACAATTTATTTTCCAACGTGATTCAATCAAATCTCCATTTGTTGCTAGAAATGCTTCACAGGTGGACAACTGCTGTGCTTTAATTAAGGCTACCATAGCTTGTGATTGAGGTTTTAAATAGCCTCCTCTTTACTATTATTTGGAAATTATTTGTTTATTCAGACTTAAAATACTAAACCTGTACCTTGTAGGTGATTAAGTTGCCTTCACTGTGCCTTCATTTCTATTTTCTTGTGATTTAAAGACAGCTATGGTCATTTCAACACTGTATTCCTCCAACTTTTAAATTGCTAAGTGTTTAAACAAAATTTATTTCTTATTAAAAATGTCTATAACTTAAATGCAATGTCATATTAAACCATTAAATGCCCAACAATATTGTGGGCAGTCAAAATCAACTATCAGTTTTACCACAATTTAATACAGATATTATAAGTTGTGAGGCTCTGTCCATACATGGTAAGCAGTGGAAGCACCTACAATTCCTTTTTTTAACATGACCAATGACAAACACCACATCTTACTAAATTAGCATGTGAATTTCAGGATGTTCACGCACATCCATGGTAGATATCCAAATAAATTAAAAAATGAAATATCCGCTTTGAAACCTTATAATACTTCACCAACTTGTGAATACAACATGCATTTGTTCCATGACACAGTTAATTTGGGCACATTTCCCCTTTAGAGAAACAAAAATAAGATGTGGTCACCAATTTTGCTATATGAATTTTAGCTGGAAAAAATTGTTACATGCTAGCACACTGTATTGGGTTTGCATGGCAAGGATTTGGGGGGGGGGGGGGGGGGCTGAGCCAATCAGCGACAGTGGTAGTGCCGCTGTGATAACATATTTAAGAAGGTGGAAAAAAACCTGCTGGGCAGCAGCGGCCAGAGAGAGGACTGAGAATATGTGAGAGAAACATCTATGCAGACACCAACATCACGGAAGAAGGAGGGGGAGGAGGTGCTCCAGGTGCCGGAGCAGAGATTCCCCTGCAGCCAGTGGTGAAGGCCATGGCGAGGCAGGCTGTCACCCTGAAGCCCATGGAGGTTAATGGTGGAGCAGATATCCACCTGCAGCCCATGAAGGATGCCACACTGGAGCAGGTGGATGTGCCCAAAGGAGGCTGTGACCCCATGGGAAGCCCACACTGGAGCAGGCTCCTGGCAGGACCTGTGACCCCATGAAGAGAGGAGCCCATGCTGGAGCAGGTTTGCTGGCAGGACTTGTGACCCCGTGGGGGACCCACACTGGAGCAGTCTGTTCCTGAAGACTGCACCCCATGGAAAGGACCCATGCTGGAGTAGTTCGTGAAGAACTGCAGCCCGTGGGAAGGACTCACGATGGAGAAGTTCATGGAGGACTGTCTCCCATGAGAGGGACCCCATGCTGGAGCAGGGGAAGAGTGTGAGGAGTTCTCCCCCTCAGGAGGAAGGAGCGGCAGAGACAACATGTGATGAACTGACCACAACCCCTGTTCCCCATCCCCCTGCGCCGCCTGCAGGGGAGGAGGTAGAAAAAATTGTGAGTGAAGTTGAGCCCAGGAAGAAGGAAGAAGTGGGGGGAAGGTGTTTTAAGATTTGGTTTTATTTCTCATTACTCTACTCTGATTAGATTGGTAATAAACTAAATTTCTCTGAGTTGAGTCTGTTTTGCCTGTGACAGTAATTGGTGAGTGATCTCTCCCTGCCCTTATCTTGACCCACAAGTCTTTTGTTATATTTTCTCTCCTCTGTCCAGCTGAGGAGGGGGAGTGATAGAGCAGCTTGGTGGGCATCTGGCATCCAGCCAGGGTCAACCCACCACACACACGGGACACGCATTAGATCTTCCAGCCACCACCACAAACAGCAGAGGTGAGCAGTCAACTACTGCATCCTATTTACCTATGCTATACACAAAAATCATCACTATAACACAGTCTATCTTGCAATGCTAGAGTGCAGATGTCTTCAACCACAGAGGAAAATGACTTCATGAGAACTTGAACATGAAGACTATCTGGCAGATTATGTGAATTTGAACACATGCTACAATGTAAACCTCTGGATTCCTTCCAGAAAAAAAAGCCTCCTGCTGGAGACAGTCAAAAATAACACTGGCATTCCTGAAAACTAAGTTTCAGGGGAGTTTTGTGTCAGTCCATCAACCTACAATCCTTCTACTACTTGATAAAGTAGCAGAGACTGAAGATTAATGTCTTTTTATTTTGTTAAGCTAAATAGAGTACATTAAAAAAAAAAAGGCTGTATCTGCAGTTAAAAGCCAAATGGTTCTGCAATTATCTCATTACATCATGTCCAGGCAAACCCTAAATGCTCACTTATTTAAAACATTATCAATCCCACAGGCAATACTGCAGGTTCAAAAGTTCATCATGCATACTCAGGTGCTGGAGCCAAACTGGTGCCACACTAAGTAAACAAGACACCATTTCCTTTACAACAATGCATCAGCAGGATGATGATGATCAAGCTACCACATTTCCAATTCCCTTTACAGATATGGACAGTAAAAGTATAATTCAAATACTAGAGCTGTTGACTAAAATAAAACAGATTGGATCCAAGGATGTAGAAACACACATTATTTAGATCCACGTACATCTGTGGATGTTGCAGAAGTCACAAAGCTGTTGAACTTCATGAACCTCATGAAGTTCAACAAGGCCAAGTGCAAGGTCCTGCACCCGGATTAGAGCAATCCCCAGTATCAACACAAGCTGGCGATGAATGGATTGAGCAGCCCTGCGGAGAAGGACTTGGGGGTACTGGTGGACAAAAAATTGGACATGAGCTGGCAATGTGCGCTTGCAGCCCAGAAAGCCAATCATGTCCTGGGCGGCATAAGAAGCAGCATGGCCAGCAGTCAAGGGAAGCGATTCTCCCCCTCTGTGCTGCTCTCATGAGACCCCACCTGGAGTACTGCATCCAGCTCTGGAGTCCCCAGTACAAGACAGACAGGGATCTGTTAGAGCGGGTCCAGAGGAGGGCCATAAAAATGCTCAAAGTGCTAGAAGACTTCTGCTATAAAGAAAGGCTGAGAGTTGGGGTTGTTCAGCCTGTAGAAGAGAAAGACTCTGTGGAGTCCTTGTCGTGGCATTCCTATGGCTGTTCATTCTCCTCTGGGAATGGAGATCCAAAATGTGGAATCAGACAGCAATAAAATACTTAATGGTTTAGATTTGGCTAAGAAGGTGATGGAATAAGTGTTTGCTCTCACTCTCCCAAACATCCCTCCCCCCAGTCCTGCGGGCAGAACACCTACGAATCCAAGCAGGGTTCCCTTGGATGCAGAACAGAAGCTCTGACTTGGAGGATTTTTCTGTGCCATGGGCAATCAAGTCCTCTTAGTAGTGGCTAATTTGTGGCAACAGGCAGGAAACGCTAACTAACCGTTAGACTATCTTCTAGTAGCAGCCAGGGCAAAGCTTGAACAGTGAGCTGTTGCATGCAGTTCAATATAGGTACATATACATAGTCTTTACTTCAAATTTTGCTGCCATCCATCTTCCCAGAGATTTACCTCTTCTCTAGCATATTAACTGAAACTATGAGGATGCAAAATAAAAATCTACAAATAGGCCTCACAATATGGCCAAAAGCACAACTCCTTTCACTAAAATGGCATAGCTAATAAAACAACGTAGTAACTCATCATTTAGTATCTGAAATGGTGTGTAGCCTGCCAACCGCAGCCAAAGGGAACCTGTTAAGGTGCATTCCTTATCATTTAGCACAAAGAGACTAGAATAGGCTTTTTTCTACTCAGTCGTTTCTTCCTCTTTCTATAACTCATAAATGGATCTCAACTTGGGTCAAAGGATAAATGCAACACTAAATCTGCTCTGCTTTCCATACAAAACACTGAAAGCGCCCCTTGAAGAGAGGCACATACTAAAAGCCCTTGATTAGTCTTAAGACTTCAGTGACAAATCTCCTAATGAGGCACCACCAAGTTCAGCTAAAATCGGTTGTGGGCAAAATGAAATAAACATCAAACGCCTTAATGAACTGAATTATACAAAAAACACGATAAGGTGATAAGGTGTGATTTTTTTTTTTTTTTAGATGCTGCTGCAGTGTATGCAAAATGATTTAA
This sequence comes from Nipponia nippon, assembly GCF_047370975.1. Classification (NCBI taxonomy): domain Eukaryota; kingdom Metazoa; phylum Chordata; class Aves; order Pelecaniformes; family Threskiornithidae; genus Nipponia; species Nipponia nippon. The sequence goes on along the minus strand of NW_028262291.1, from coordinate 21,315,726 downwards.
CAAATATTTCCAAATATAACACTCAAAAGCTCTTGGCTCTTTGAAGAAGATTAAAGTAAAACAATGCAATTAAATTCTACACATCAGCATGATTCATGTAGTCAAGTTATATTTCAGGTGCATCTGTGAAAAAAACAACTATTCAGCATACATACAGGATGTCTTTTGACAGAACAACAAAGAGAACTCAGACACCTTGCTCCTACATTTAATTCATTAAGATAAAACAAAATTTATTCAATTGCTACAGACAAAGCTGTAATCAAATGGAGACCAATTCTTGGGCTGAGCTAAATCACTATGTGAGCAGTAAGCAGACATAGCAGGTTGGCAAGGGTAAAATGACATGACTGCCATATTATGAGACCCATGTGGTGGGCTTGTGAGTCTATGACTCTTCTTTTGTGGATCTATTCCTCTTCCCCTGTGGAAGAGGAGAGCTTTACTTTCTTTTGCTGTGAGAGTGACTGAGAACTGGAACAGGTTACCCAGGGAGGTTGTGGAGTCTCCATCCTTGGAGATATTCAAAAGCCATCTGATCACGGTCCTAGGCAACTGTCTCTAGGTGGTCCTCCCTGAGCAGGGGCGTTGCACCAGATGACCTCCAGAGGTCCCTTCCAACCTCAACCATTCTGTGATTCTGTGAATGGTTTCTAATGATTCTCACCAGAAGACTCTAAAAAGGCATCTCAAGTGAACAATGCCCAGTCGTCTTTGGCTGGAGAAAGTACTTGTGAGACAAATCATGTGGGTGACAGTCAACAGGGAAAGAAAAAGACAAAGAAAAATGGAGAGAAGTGGAAAACTCTGGAGGGTAAAGAAGCCTGCCCCAAAAACAGAAGAATGAAGCAGCTGTGAGCAGTCTGTATCACAGTCTATATTCAGCTGAGTATAAGCCATTTGTTAACATTTCCAACAGCTGAAACACAACCACCTTTCATCAATGCTTTGGGATAAAAGTGAACTCTTTCTTTCTGGTGTGAAGGGGCTTAATGCCAGGCATGTATTGGCAGACACTGGCAAGCAGAAGAGAGAATAACATTAAAACAAGCAGTATCAGAACCCATATATCAAAAAAGGGTGGGCATGGATGGACAACAGACATATCTGGCCATTTTCCACAAAAAAAAGACTACTTGAGTCTCTTAGCAATCTTTTGCCTCAAACACTTGAGTAAGACTCAAGAATTCAGAAAGCAGTTCCTCATTGTTGTCAATAATTTCTGTCCACCTTGACAATATTTAGGCTACCTGGTAAAAGCCCCCTCATAAATAAAATTCACCACGTTTCTATTGTCATTACATTTCATGGATTAACCCTACATGTACTATTGTAGCTCTTCTTTCAGATCATTCTTATTTCAGGTAAGCTTTGATGTTGACGTACATTTTTATTATTATTTTCTGGACCCTCACATTGCATAGGTGGTAGTGTTGGTTGCCAACTGCAAACTAGCAGCACCCACCTACATTTAGAATAAGCTATGAACCAAGAGAGCATGGAGAACGAATCTATACAGCATCTTAAGTGAAACATCCCTATGAACTGTGGATAACAATTTGCCATTTGCAAATACACGTAGTGACACACCACCACCCTTTTCTTACATATTCTCTTCCTTTCTCCAAGAGACTCATTTCTCGCTGCAGAACGTGTCATTTTAGCTTGTCGAGGATACAGCACGACAAGATACTTCTCTATGGCTACACATATATGGGTCATATTTTCACTTGTGATACAAAAGCCACTTTGAGATGCTCAGTAAAGAGAATTCCAAGGATTATCAAATGTCAGTATGCTTTTTTGGCAGCCTTCCCTCACAAGTACCTTTACAGCCTCCTAAACCTAAAGCACAGCAGTAACAGCCAACCATTCCCACTGCTAGGCTCTGCCTTGCATCCATGGTGGTATGCTATGGCTGGTACAGCAGCCATGCCTGTCCTACAGACAGACAGGCAAAGCAAAGTAGCTGGTGTGTAATACCAAATTAAAGCCATTGGCGCGCGCGCGCACACACACACACACACACAAAATTCTCAACAATCTAGCAATGTCAGCTTCTTGATGGGATACTCCAAAACTGTTTGTTCCAAATGCAATGACTCCAGCACATTTTCTTTATCAATTTGTTCTGTTTCATACAAATTAAAATCTACACTTACAAATGAATATAAGACAGTTAAGTAGTGACTTGTTAAAAAGAAAACAACCTAACCACTACAAAGATGCCAAATGCAAAAGTATAAATTTACGTTATGAAAAGTAGTAGTTTATAGTCATCTCGTATTTTCTCTGGGAATAATATAAACAAAATATATTCTTATTCTTGTGCTCATATTATCACCATGTGAAGTGGTTGTTTATTTGCAATGTTGATCTGTTAGTATTTTTGCATATCAAATCACCACATCTGATTTTCTCCTAGGACTCCACAAAATCTTATTAATTCCAGAGAGTATTGCATTTTCAGACAGACTTTTCAAAACACGAGCACATATAATAAGCTCTAACAGACACTGATTGATGGATAAACTTCTTGTTGGAAAGGTTGTATTAACATGATTGTGATTTTGAACCTGCTCATATATTATAAACCTCATCTAGGAGCAGCTAATGTTCTCCATATGAGCTACATCAGCCTGACATTTCCAGAACTTTGTTCTGCTTACAGGATATCAAAGGATTAAGGGTGCAGCTGGTCAATTTGGCAACTTTTCTTTCATAAGCAGGAACACAATGGCATGCTTCAAAACTCCTTAAAAGGGGAAAAAGTTAAACACAAACATTCTCAAAATAATTTATGGCAACTGGTGGCTAGACCCTAAAGCATAGAGGATCTACTGAATTAGTATTTCAGTGTTATTTTTACGTAGAAGTCGCTTATTTAATACACTTAAGGGAAATTTTACTTTCTTTAAATGCTTTTTCATTCTGAAATGTTGACCACCATGAGTTAAGTTTAAAGGGGCATGTGACAACTCTGAAATTTAGCTAACATCCATTATGAAAACAATATGCCTTTCCAACTTCTAGTTAACTAGTCTGGGAAAGATGAAGAAAAATTTAAACTTTTTACAATAATATTTTTAAAACATATGTATCTTAATTTTTCTTACTTCTCTCCCAATTTCCCTTTTCTTCAAAGGGATTTGAATAGTCCTGTAAGATCTTTACCCTCTCCTTTCCAAATCCAAACATCTTCCCAACGCTACAGAGTGCTAAAAGTCTGTGGAAATAGCACATCATATAAATATTTTCTATGTTGTATTCCTGCTGATGAAATTGGGACTGCAAGCACATTTATAACCTATAGGTAAAACATGAAGGAAAGACAAAAAAAAAAAAAAAAAAGACTTCATATGAGAAAAAAATGTGGTAAACTTTTGAGTCCAAAAAAACTAATCAACAATTTCAGTAGCCAACTAGAATTCCTTAAAAAGTCAAAAGGATGTCATGAGTAAGAGCTACACTTGATCTTGATGTAGAAAGTGGCACCAGTGCTGGTCAACCTTTCCAAAAGACTTGCCTCCTGTCCAATGTTACCATGCTAATGTTAACTTGCAATGAAATAAAAATTAAGCTAAATGTAGTATTTACTACTCCTATTTTTCTCCTTTTTGTTTGCTTACCCAAATATACCTGGATTATTTTTTTTTAAATCATCTGCTATCCTACGGACAATGAGAGGTCCGTGAACAATTGATTGAGAAACACTGGTCTAGTCATGACCCTCTCTTGTGCTCTTTCCACATCTTTTTTACATACAATGCTAGGTCTCATGCAGTCAACCTCTGTCCACAGTGAACTAAGATTAAGCTAGAAGTGTTTTGTCCAACATAGTTGGACCTTTTGGTCAGAACTCAGCTTCTTAGTCTTCCCTTGGAGAATCATAACATTCTCATTTTCTTAACCTCACCACAGTGCAATTATCAGAAGGCACTGTAGCTCTTCACATCCTCCTCGTGCTGTGGTAGGCATATATAGTGCTTCAGAGAGCCAAACGATGAGTCCTTTATGCTCTAAGTCACCAGAAATGTCACATATGGAAATTCCATTTGAAGTCAAAGGTTAAAAGAATAGACTCTAGATTAGTTGACATGTCCATCTATTCATGGCACTACACCTTGAAGAATGGATGCTTTTATCCTCATTTAATAATGGATTAGCCAAGTCTCATGTCCCTCCTTTAGTTATTCCTCAGAAATTGAATCAAAGTTCTCTCATTAAACAAATACTTCTATCAGAGGGAGACAGATGAAATACTAATCCAATATGAATACAACCAAAGGCAGCGGGCATACAATGCCTCCTTGGAGGGAGGCAATGAAAGTCTAAGGACTCCTGTGTGCATCTACAAATATTCATTCAGTTCCTCATCTCATGAAGCCTCCTGGCCCAAGTAAACAGCACATTCTGATCATGATTCCCTCCTATTTGTACCGTTTATAGAAACACGGCATTAGACTAATCCAATAAACCCAGTCTTACCTACCACCATGTAGGGTGTATGTCAACAAAGCACAAATAAAAGCCACACACAGAAACCTAAACTAGGTTGTCCACAGTTAACTGGAGTATCGACAGCTCTACAGAGCCCAGGCTAAGATACTGTGCTAATACAACTACATTGCTAGCCCCTGCAGAACTAAGCCAGGTACCTCAGCACAGCAAGCTCTGACACATGCAAGTGCTCTCACAGCTGAAATGTATCTGCTGAAAGAACAGAGTGTGGCAAGACTCCTCCTGCCTTGATAAGATGCCTGCACTCCACGGTCACTTGGCATAAGCAATACTATCAATAATATTTATTTGAGACACTATTAATATTAATAAGTTATGCAAGGTAGCATTCAGAGAGTTTATTGACAAAATGTAGTTACCAGATGGTCTCTACTCCTTGCAAATGTTAAAAAGGCAAAACACATAACTTTTGGGCAGCACAATCTTAATTTGTTTTCAAATAAAGCTACTTTTCCTTCTCAGGCCAAAGCCTGGCAGCTCAGACAGACCCTTAGAGGATGTTCTGAAGCTCAGTCCATTAGGGTCACCACAGGAAACCAAGTCCTGCACAGCTGAAGGCACTGCCTCTAATGACCACGGTACAGAACGTGTTTTGTGGTATTACACAGGGAGGGTGCCGCTACTTCTGCAGCCAAAACTCAAACTCTCTTGTGGGGTAAACGTAACACAGGAAGATGCTCCATTACATTGCTCTCTCTTCAGTAGCCCTCTCTGGAGGTCAGACCATCCGTTGAATTGCCCAAAATGTTACATTTTTCATGTAGATCTCACGGCTGTATGAGCGAACTGTCCCATCCCAGTTCTTAAACAGCTTTTTCACCAGATGAGCTCAGTGTACTTTAACAAAAAGGAAGATAACACCATCCTGTTCTCCTGACAGGACAATGGAGGCATAGGAAAGTAGTTGCCTTGAATCATCAAGCAACTCTAAGAACTCAAGAGACTCATGGGGCAACCTAACAGTGGATTCACCACACCACAGTGCCTCCCCTCCCATGCTCAGGGAAGTGAGAGCATTTGCCAGGTGGAATAACCTTTCAAGTGAGGTTAATGTGCAATATCTTCCACTTACTGGAAGAAAAATAAATAAATAGTCGTCCGTCTGTCCGTCCATGTCCCCCCCCCCGTTCGTATACAGGGCTGGTTTCATTCAAGAGAATATAAATTCTTCAGTCCATATCACGCAGCTTATTTTCAATCCAAGGCCCTAGGCCTGATAAGCAGAGAGAGATGTGTAGAAGGGTCCCGAGAGTAGATCTAAGTCAGGTTGTTCATCAAGAGCTTCGTAGATCAAAGGAATATGAAATAGCGAAGTCAAGAGTTTAGCTGAAATTTAGGATGTCCTTTTAGCTTACAAGACACATTTTTAGGGCATGATTCCTGTATCCCAACATAAGTAAATACAAGAGGTATATTTAGGATCTACTGATAGAAGAAGAGCAGGCATACACAACGTCTTGAGGAAGTTAGCTACAGTCAACTGCAACTTGCAAGCTTCTTCTCTGCCTTTATCAGGCTGGTCTAAGATCATAATTAAGAACTCCACTCCAGAAGAAAAGTACCGAAAAGTCCCTTCTATTTGAAGTTGAGCAGTTAACTCAGGTATCAGGAGGATGGTTTGGTTTTATGGCTCAAGGATTAGACAAAGTTGGATCCCAGTGTATAACCTCAAGTAAGTCACCAAATCTCTCCAGACATTATTTCTCCATGTGCATAACATGCATAAAATTTCTCCCTCTTTTCTGAATCCTGCCTTGTCTGTTCAAACTGTTTCTCAATACCAAAGAAAGGAGCAAAGCTAATATATATTTCAGAGCACAGCAGTGCTGCTCACGCCAGTTCAAGCAGATGCCACCTTGCCTCTAGCCCCTTGTTCCCCTATTCACACTAACACATTCTTGCCATGTCAGCACAACTACTTGTGTGGCAGAAAACATATCAGACTGAAAAATATAAACCTTTTCGGCTGGTTATTTTTCAGCTGGATCAGTTCGCTGCTCTGGTTCTCCATGTGGCTGCACAGACTGCTACGCCAGCCAGAACAGAGCAGGAACACACTATGACAGAGGGAGGACGGGGACCGCATGCATGCACTGATGCAAAGAACTTGTATGACACCATCTTCAGTGATGTAATAGACCCACAGGAAAAGTACGTCTTTATAGCGTGCCTCACTGGGTAACAAGAGGCGTTCTTTCTTTTTGAAACAGTAGGAATGATTTTATACTTAAAATTAATTGGGGGACATATTCTAAAATAATAAATACATTGAATAATTGAAGACTTATGTGTTATATAGTTGATAATTGTACCTTAAAGGGCTGACAGTTAATTAGAAACAAATCATAAAGCTTGTGCTCTTATTCTTATCCAAATGTCCCAAAAGCTCATATTTAATGTGAAACCAGCACTATTTGAAGACACTCAATCCCAGGTAAAAGGGGCAAAATACAATCTGCACATGTGACTGAGTCACCCATAGGGCATGTCTGCAAAACCAAGCAATAAAAACGGACCCAACGCCACCCCTCAACCTGTAATCTGCCCACTAATTACTCTCTCCTGCAATAACTAAAACCCAAAACTCCAGGCTCACTTTCAATTCTTATGTATGAAAGGTGAGGAGCCTATTTCACCCTGAACTTGCAAAGGAGGCAAGGATTCCACCTGCTTGCACTCCAAGATTTATCCTTCTGCCCTGTATTGCCTTGACCTTGCAAACACTGGACTGGGGGAAAACCTCATCTCTCCAAACAGAGACTGCAACATGATGTTTCTAAGCCTAGAAAGGTTCAGCAGAAAACTAGAATTCAATTTTAAAGGGGCAGGGAGGAAAATCTATGTGAATTTGAACTATAAATTTTTTAAAAAAAATCATTAATGACAATATTTCCCTCCCTGAAGGCCGGCACAACTGAAAACCTGATATTACAGGAGACTGGGCTTACAAGAAAGGGACAATGAAACACCAGTAACTACATTTTTATGGTTTTGGATTGGAGGGCTTGTTTTTAGAAGGATGGTTATTTCTAAAATAGTTGTTTCTGTAGCATACAAGCAACTGCAACCATGGCAGCCCAGGCTAGAACAACAGTGATGGAGCAGTAGATTAAAAAAATAAAGCATTTAATGTAAGCCACAAATACACTCCTCTAACAGTACATTTTATTATAGGTAAAGGGCAAAGACAGAAATGCTGATCCCTAAACTCTTAGCTCCCAGGCACCCAAACTATATGGATCAATAGTTGCCCTGCCATGTCAAGGGAAAACCCTTGAGCTTAAAAATATTTGAAAGATGAGAGAATAATTCAGGTAAATAGCGTATGCATACCCAGCTTTTCCTCTTCTGTAGATACCTGGTTTGGTTCACTGTTGGAGTCAGATACTAGGAATAGATGGACTTTGGCTTGACCCCAGATGCCCTTTTTTAAGTTCTAACTCAATAATGTAATAGGAAGTCCTGAAAGGAACAAGAAGTTGACTTAGAAAGACTGACTGGAAATGATCATCTGAGCAAGTGTTTCCTACCTTCTGATCCTAATTAGGAGGGGAAGAATCTCCAAATTAAAATCCTCTCTGCCCCTGAGCTCAAGTATGATTTTAGCAGTACTCACGCCCTCAAATAAAAGAGAGAGATCACAGGAGATAATCAGCTACACCCACTTCTCCTTGCTGAGATCTTATTAATGCCTCTTCAAACAATGCAACTCTCAAGTACAAGAAGAGAGACAGATAGTTGGAACCGATTAATGCAAAACCAAAGCTGTGTCTCTCATTAGTAGTATGCAGAGTTTGCATCTAGACTGCACGTGACATTTCTGGTTCATAATACTTTCAATAGATAGAGAAATAAGAGGTGGAAAGTAAGGGAGAATTGGAGACAAATGCAAATACTGTCCAATATTAAAGGCTTTGAAGGAACTCTGCCAAATATGATATGCACATACAGCAGTAAGCACAACAGCATTCAACTTGGATGCAACTTTTACCTGCTACTGTAACATAAAGGCATAACCCTACTACAGCATTTGTTTGTGTGAGTATCTTTAAGAATATGTGGCATTACACTGCTTTTATTTTTTTGAAAGCAGCATAAAAGCACATATTCTAAATTAAACAAAAATATTTGCACTCATATTATTGGTCTACTTTCCAATATTTCTACAGAAAACTTACAAATTAATCAGAAACATATGCTTAAGCTTTATTTAAACCTGCTGGAACTTCTGGCAACAATAAAAAAAAGCTTAAAGGAATCATTGGTAACCTGCCTATGAAAACACACCAAAAAATCTAAAATTCTTCATGAAATTCCTGAAATATATTTTGAAACCAAAAAAAGTGAACAATCACCAAAAATAGGTTACTTCTAAACAAGGATTTGAGCCACAAATACTTAGATTTGCAAACAAAATATGCTCATTTAATTTAATCCTAAAGGCAATTTATTCAATGTACACTACAGATAATTATTTTAACCTTGTTAAAATAGTCAAATTTCACATACTCAAAATTATAAACGGTACTGAGGCAAAAAACCATGAGGCCATTTTAAACTCAGTCTCTTTTGCTGGCCTCATCCATTAACACGAATGCTATAAGGGAGTTATCTTTACTTGGAAATGACAGCCTTCACTAACATTTCATAGAACTCCTCAGCTAATTTAACTGCCAGGCTGGTTCCTCGAATTCTAAAACATTAATCTGGTCCTGAGGGATCAACACTATAATTTAAGTCATTCTATGAGGAGGGCTGATTCACTCCTGATGTTGCTTGAGTGACACAGCACCTCTCCTGTGTTCAGTTCCAACCTAGCTATGTCAGCCTTGCCCAAACTAAGGCTTCAAAAAGAAATTACAGAGAATGAAGGCAATACAAACTTTTTTTCATTTTTCAAACAAGGAATTAGAAAGGAGCCTATTCGCAGCTCAGAAGAGGTCAATGGCACAACTGAAAGATGTTGCAGCGGTATTCACAGAAGTCCATTTAGGAATCAGATATCCAATATTAGAAAAGAAATCACATTCTACTGGAAAATGAATCTAAAAGCTGCTTCTGTGAAAAGAGTTACATAATCAAAAAATGTTTTCTGAAAAATATTCTTGCGTAAAAAGGAAAAACAAAATCTTACCATTTTCTAGCCAAGAAAAATTGAAATACGGTAATTCAAACAGTATTATTTCTTCTTAAGTTAGTATCCCTAGAAACGTGCATTAAGACTTCCAGTTCCCTTTGCTTGCTTCTTTCAGAGGTATGTGAAGGCAAGAAACTGTTTCTCCTGGCTCTTGTTGGTACTAGTGCAAAATTATTTTATATGCTTCCTAGGAAAAAGTTCTTCAGTGTGATTTTCCTCTTGCTTTGGATTAAGAGCTACAAAAGCCAGTGTCATTTGACAGGTATCCATGAGAAGGGTTAAGTCTGTTTTTCCCCAGGTGAATGCTTGGCTCCACATAGTTGAGAAAATTGAAGCCAGAGGCAAAGGTTTGCGATGCTCATTTACATCTCTCAACATAAGCTGAGGCTATAATTTTATTACACAATAGCCCCACAACTTCATGATCATTTTAAGCCACTGGAAGAACCTCTCCTACGCATCAACCTTTGTAGCTCATTCTCATTTCCTTCTACGCCAGCATATGCATTTCTGTGGCTGTACAGTCAGCTAGACCAAGGATTTGATTCAGGGTAAAACTAACTTCTTTTCCTGTCCTCTCTCAGCTGTAGAGCTGACTTAAACCAATCTCAACACTTCGGTGTAAATCTGGTTTGAAGGCTTTTGTCTCCAAATCAGAAATGCCATGGCCACCTGAAGAGCTCTTATGAATTTTCTTCCACCAATTTTACTCAGGAAGCACTGAAGGGCTAGGTTTCTATCAGTGAGTTTTATCACGTGCTGTCTTCCCACAGCTACCATAATAAGGAATTTACACCAGTGTGTTGTACTCTGGGTAACGCATCAGAAACACAGCACTCCTGCCTGACCCAGAATGTATGGTATCAGGTGACCTGTAGCCTGTGTGATTAAAGTCCAACTGAAGAAACACTCAGCCAGGCTCTTTTCAGTGGTACCAGTGACAGGACCAGAGGCAATGGGCACAGATTGAAACATAGGAGATTCCCTCTGAACATCAGAAAACACTTTTTCACTGTGTGGGTGACCGAGTACTGGCACAGGTTGCCCAGGGAGGCTGTGGAGTCTCCATCCTTGGAGATATTCAAAAGTCATCTGTTCCTGGGCCACCAAAAAGTCATGGTCCTGGGCAACCAGCTCTAGGTGGCCCTGCTTGAGCACAGGGGCTGGACATGATGACCTCCAGAGGTCCGTTCCCACCTCAACCATTCTGTGATTCTGTGTGACTGCTGTTTTATGAAGCCTTTTCATTCTAAAGAATAAGCAGAGATGAGTGCTTCCCACCTCCATTATTTGCACTCCCATCTTGTACCCTGTAAATCCCTCCACATTGTGGTCTCCAGCACATATGGAATGCATTGCGAACAGACAATCTGCCAGCTGTGGTGGTGACTGAGAACCGCAATGCTGTTATAAAACAAGAAGCTTTAATCCCAGTTTTGATGCAATTATGTTAATAAGCTGCAAACATAACCATAACAACAAAAAAAAACCCTTCTCTGAATTTTCTTTTTCTTTAGATTGATTTAATTAGATTAAGGAAAAAGAAAAAGCTGCATCTTGGTAAGTTAAGTTACAGAACTTCTAATTTTTCTTCCAGATTAAAAAAAAAGTCTTTTAAAACCTAGTTTCATAAGGTAAACTAAGATATATTTCTGGGTGTTGTTTAAAATGTAGGTATCATTAACAATATATCATTTCTTTTGGTTTTGCTATCTATAGGTTATTACCACCCCATAGGTGTAAGTCCCCCATACGTAGCCAGAACCTGCATCTTTCTAGGTAGTGTTTGTAAGCATATTTTTAAGTAATAATCCCATAATAGATGACATACTCACTCTTGAAATCTGTTTCCCTTCACAGTCCCCCATCTTTTCATGCACTCTATGAACCATTTAGTAGTAGAAGAGGAAGAACCTCTGCACTATTATCATAGATTTAATCAAGACTTCCTTTTTGTCAGATCTATGTGGTTCCATTCAATTAAAAAACTCACCTTATCACATTAGAAAAATTTGAGGAATTGTTCATCTAGTTGGGCAAACCTGCATGCCATATGTCAAACTAGCAGGATACTTCAAACCAAGGATGTCCTGGATCCAGAAGTCATTTTGCCATTGTAATGAAAAAACCTCTTGACAACAACAGACTGGTACTGAAGAGAAAAACAAAGATATTTCTCTCGCTCAGTACTGGGTGGGCTCAGGAAACTCTTGTGATCTTAGTTTGAGACATGGGTATCAAATCCAGCTTTTGAAAGATCAGAGAAGAGACTACTGGTTAACAAATATTTCTCAGATATATCACTACCCCCCTCTTAGTATTTATTTTACATTAATTTTAGGAAAGCACTAAGTTTGCCCTTCCTAGAGCTTTTGGTTAATGAAAGCAAGTGACTTAGCTGCCCTGTGATCCCTGTTATAGAAAAAGTGCGTGATTAGCAGGACAGGGGCAAACTTCCTAACACAAGACCATGGTTTCACTGGCTCCCAGTGCCCTCTTCACTGCACTGCAGGACTTATTTCCCCCAGTCTCTGCAGGCTTATGCACCTCCTTTATGCATACGCTTGTGGACAATGTAAAAGTGTTTCTCCTCTAAGAAGAGGTCTATTTTTATAAGGAAACAAACATACTTTAAAAAAAAAGCGTAACATCTGATTTTGGTGATGCACTTGCCATGTTCTCTTCATAAACTGTACTGAGTGAGTACCTGAGCTCCTTTTTTTGGTTGTTTAGTCAAGATGCAGTCTTCCTCAACATACCACAGCTAATACTCCACTCATTCCTTCAGCCAACTTTAAAACAAAGCAGCTCATAAAAAGGCTAGAAAGACTGTTTTAGCTACCTTCTGCCTTTTCATTTAAGAAATCTGTTGCAAAAGCACACCAGCTATTCAGAATGAGACGCATTCATACTTCACGTGTATAAATCATTCCCTCCAGCCTCTCACTCAAGGGTCAAGGCTAGCCTCAGAGAACGCTTGCCAAGGTCCACCTCTCAGGAAACATGCCACCTGTGGGCTCTAGGTAGAATGCTCCCAGTACCAGCTGAAGTACATTAATGGGCTGTGGAGACACCTCTTCTACCCTTTACCAGAGATCTCTGCCATCCCCACATGGTAGTAATCGCTCATTTAGCAACCTCAGTAATTGCCAATTTTTTTTTTTTTTCATTATAGTCTCCACAAAGTTTGCAGGCCTGCAAAAAGACCTGGTTTCAGTTTTCATGGACACAAATATTCAACTTCTTTTCTAAAGTCAGATTTAAACTTTTGCTCAAAGTGCTGAGCCCAACACTTGTGAAGCATTCTGCCCCTGTTCCAAAAAGGGCTCGGCATTCCTGCTTTAGCTCCAGCTATGCTTTTGATCTCATACCTTGCACAGCACTTCTGGCTTTAAGGTTGCTGTACCATTCAGTGGAAAGCACAGAATGAAAGGATATAGGAGTTTCAGGGATGAGACCAGCCTCATCAAAAAGCTAGGTCTTTGGATGTCCACCTGCACATCTGTTTTTTGTGGGTTTATTTATTTAATATTATTTATTTATAATTAGCTGAAAGGGATTCATTTCTATATACCATTTCATCAGTAATGGTTTACAACTCCATTGTAAAACACTCTGAAATAGCTACAAAAACAAACAGCTGCAAAACCAAAAAACGCATACTCTTAATTGCAATAAAATGGCCATGAAGGCATTCACCAATCAGACAAACCATTCAGAAGGCTCTCTGGGGACCAAAAAAAAAAAAAAAAAAAAAGACTACTTCTCTAAATAGCTAAGGATAAAATAAAATTTTAAGGTCTCCATTACCCTATCAGAAGGAAAAACCTACAGCCAGCTGTATCTTGATATAGTTCTGCTTAGCACTGTTTATAGAGAGAAAACAAGTACTACTAATTAATCCGTGATGTGAGCTTCAACAGTGATACACATCAACACCAGAATTCTTTCTTAAAAAAGGAGAAAGTCATTGTATCATGTAGCCTTCCAGCAATTAAGTTTACTTGATTCAATATTTTCCACTGAGGCAATCCTAGTGCCTTCACCATTGCTGACAGAACGACGTCAATGGGGACCTGCAATCCAAAGACGACCTAACAGACTTGTACTCTGACACAGACTGAAAAAACAGAGTAAGTAATTTCCACTGTGATACTGAACTTCAATCATCTGAGTTTTGGAAAGACAAAGCTGACTTGTATGTTCAGAAACAGAATAATTAGAGCCACACTTGTGTGTGTGAGCAGACACTTGGATGCTTTCTGCTGATAAATGCATTTGAAATATGGCTGCCCCATGTCACACGAAAACAATCTGTAGATAGACACAGGCATCAGACAGGGCAACTGAGGACCAGAGATTTAGTCCCAGAAAACAGGAAATATCTTGCACTACACCTTCTCTGTCTTCTGGTGTGTTCTTCCCCATAAAGCAGAGAATTCTCAAAGTAGCTGTGAAGCATCAATAATCCCTGGCTAGTTTGGTGCCATTGTCAGTGGCACAGGTGTATAATTTTTTTTTTTTCTTTCTGCAGATGCAGGCTCAAATTTAAACACCAGCAACACAGTTTTGTTGTTTTCTAGATTCTATTCTAACATGGCAAGTTGTGGTCACTGCTCAGGAAGAGCTCAAGATGGGACCTGGTTAGTTTGCAGTCTCTGAGAGGGACCAGCAGATATGTGCTTCTTGTTTTGGGGAGAAGGGAAGAGGGTTTATTTTGCCAGTTTACTGCAAGCAACACCCAGTCAGAATTGTGGGATCTGACTGTGCTCACCTTGACTTCCGAGAGCTACAAGATCTTTCTCTTCTTCACCAAGTCACTTCTGATATGACCAGGATCCATGTTACTTCCTCAACCAGAGTAAAAGGAGGAGTTGGGTGGAGAACTTGTGTCGCAGCAGAGCAGAAGGGAGAGAAGCAAAGCAGAACCAGAGTGACAGATGCAAAGGTGGTCAACAAAAATGATCCTAACTGTCTGGCTGGGGCAGAGAAGATAAAGACACAAAGACAGATGGCCATATGCTAAGCAGCTGCAGTTCTGTCTAGTTTGGGGACCAGTAGACCTACTGGACCTGCCTTTCAGAAGATGCCATCTCCTGAAGAACAGGCTGCATAACAGGACAAAGAAGGGCTGCTTCTGTGAAAATAGTTTATTGACCTGATAGGAAAGGTAAGGCCATCTTCAACTGACAAGGATGGGGATCAATAGAACACGGAGGCTGTACATACTCTTGTCATGTTGGAAGGCTCTTGTTCCCTCAGACAGAGGACAGACACTCAAGAGTAGGTAGGGAGGTAAGCTTCCTATAGCTGGAGCAGGGAAATGATGATGTTCATAATTCCTCTAACAGTTTTTCCATAAATTGGGATGAAACACATTTTAAACATGCATAACTACCTCTTGTGCTTCACAGGATGTCTGCATATGCAGCTGCAAAGACCATTAATGTGCCCTCAGATCTTGTAGCAGGTTACAGAAATTATCATCACTGTACCTACCTATTAAGTGGTAACTGGAGGAAGTTTCTGGCCTTGGTCTTCACTTATCAAAGAGGGAACAAAAATCCTGACTTCCCAGTGCACTGGTATGTCAGTTCCAGAATGATGTTTGTTTATTGAAGCAGAGTAGGCAGAAATAAAGGACAAAAGGGGAAGCATATAAGATGCATCCAGATTTCCCATAGTCAAGAGACGCATTGGAAAGCTGAGAAAGCAAGCAAGGAAAAAGAATAACCCCTGCTTTGTTTTGATAAAGAACTTGACTAGGTCAATATAGGTTTTAACATCTAAATTAAAGAATGGGAACAACTTCTTCAAGAATGGGATTAAACAAATGATCTTGTCAGCACGGAAAAGTGGAGGAAATGGCAGAACGGAATGCAGCTGAACACAGCCAACATTAAATATTTATTAAAGAATCCTGCAAACAAGAACTAAATCACTAATTGCACCTGCAGTGATAACACTCATCACTTTCTCCAAATCCCACCCCTCCTGATTCTACAAACTTCTGGAGACTCAGAAACCTGGTTTACTCCATGTGTGGAAGAAATAGGATGCTACAGCAGGAAGAATTCCTCCTTTTTTCCTGCTACTGGCCACCTGCAAGACTGAACTAGTCTCTTCATTTCAGTGCCTCTGTCTCTCCCTATCCCCTTTTGTTTTGTCTATTTAGCTTTGGGGCTTGGTGGGTGGCTGCTTGGGTGTTATGGTTTGTTTTTTGTTTGTTTGGGGTTTTTTGTAACTTAGATTTGGCATTTTACTTAAATCTTCAGCTCTTGAGAGACACTGACTGGGTGGGAATCTTGGCTTAAATTCTAATATAAATGTTTCAAGTGTTCTGGGTTTCAGAGAAATTTGAAAAATGTAACATGAATCCCTGAAAGACTTAAAAGAAAAGGGCAAAAGGCAAGTTATAAAAAGTCATTTTAAGTCTGCGTTTTAAGCAGATGTTCTTTAGGGAGAAGAGCTGTTTCATGCATGAGCTGCACTGCCTGTGGCAATGGGTCAAACCCATAGTCTGGGTTTAGTAATACTGGAACAGCCACACACTGTGTTTTCAGGCTGTGACTGGCATTAGCAAGATTCACAGTCTTCATTAGGAATCAGAAAAATAATCTTCACTTTGTCCCTATCAGGAACTTTCTCATGAAAGCATGCTTGAAAGAGTTTCAGGATCTGGCTACATGTATGCATGTGCATATGTATAAACACAGATATATACGTACATATATATATATTTGTACGTGTGCGCATGTAAGTGCATATGTGTGTGTTTCTAATACGTTTTCAGAAATCTCGTTTTCTGTTGGAAGATCGAAAGACACAAATAACCCACCCATGGACAAATCAGTTACATATTCTTTACTTTTACTATTCAAGCCAAATTTTCCTGGTGATATGAGATTTTACATACTTTGTGCCTCATTGACTAATATTAGATCAGTGCAGGCTACTCCCCCGTCCCTCCCTCTTTGTAGTAGGGACTTCCATCGCCTGTAGCTACAAAGTGTGGTTGCTTTTGCCAAATTCTTGGAGATACTGCTAATGGCTTCATTTGAACTCTGCATTGCTGCACATTAGTATGGAGGAGGGGGGGTTGTGTATTTTAATCCATATTGTGATTGCTTTGATGTTGTTTGTAACAAGGAATATGTTTTTATTTATATGTATCAGAGCTGTTATAGGAATTTGTGCTTCCCAAAGGATTAGATTTCCACTATCAAACAAACACAGTGTATACTTAGAAGAAGGGGGAGGCTAACTAGAGGTCAGTTTTCCACTCACAGACTACAGTGCTTAGCCTCTTTCACAGTTCTTTCCATCCACGGATCCAAACATTTTGTACAGAAAGCTATCAGTTATCCCCACCTTGCATGCAAGGAAACTGAGTCAGGACACTGCCACACGCTGCTGTAGGTCACATGGATGGTTAATGCAGCATTAGTAGAGTCACAGGACCCACTGCTGCCTCCAGATTGACACTGCCACCCACACATTTTGAAAAAACACACAGGAACTACCAGAAATAAGGATCCATAATTTTCACATCCCTGACAGGCAGTGCATAAGAGGGCAGAAAGAACAAAGTTGAGGAGAAGATTGTAGTGGTTTAACCCCAGCCAGCAACTAAACACCGCTTGCTCATGCCGGCCCCCCGCTGGGATGGGGGAGAGAATTGGAAGGGTAAAAGTGAGAAAACTCATGGGTTGAGATAAGAACAGTTTAATAATTGAAGTAAAATAAAATAGAATAGTAGTAATAGTAGTAGTAATAATAATAATACAATAATAATATACAAAGGAAATTATAACTATACAATTGCTCACTACCCGCCAATCGATGCCCAGCACGTCCCCGAGCAGTGATCACTGCCCCCCCAGCCAACTCCCCCAGCTTTATATACTGAGCATGATGTCATATGGTACGGAATAGCCCTTTGGCCAGTTTGGGTCACCTGCCCTGGCTGTGCTCCCTCTCAGCTTCTTGTGCACCTGGCAGAGCATGGGAAGCTGAAAAGCCCTTGACTGGGGGGGGGGATGGAACACGTTATTAAAAGAAGTTTCTGGTGCAGTTCACTTCCATGTAAATTAAAGCCTAACTGAGTACCAGGTCTTACGGTATGAAAGCCTGGAAAATAAATCTGTCTTCACAAAGTGAGTTTTGCCTCCCAGTTGTCATTTTGAGAGTGCTGCAGGAGCTTCTATCATTTCAGTTTCACAAATTCCTCTTAGCCTCATTTAAACATTTAATTTTAACATGAGGATCTTTTAAAATTCTAATATCTGACCACTTGAAATGGGAGAAGAACTTTTCAGAATACTTTGTGGACTCTCCAAAGCTTCCTTTTCAGAATGAAACTTCTGCTTAGGGTATATCTTTGTCTCCATATTTATTCAGTGTTTTGTTTTGACCAATTTAGTTGTTTATGATCATTACAGTATTCTGGTGGAAAGAAATCTTGAGCGTGGAAGTGGAGGGGAAGGAGAGTGACAGTGTTACAACACTCCAGATCTGGTCAAAAGGGGACTTTTACAGACCTTTCAGCATCTTCTGAAAACAGTCAGATTCACTGCAGAACTACAAAAGGAAGATGGCTCATAGTTAATACATGGAGAACCCAGATGCTCCTGGCCACTAGAACCGCACTCTTCACTCATGGGTGTGTAAGAAAACTGGAGTTTTTCTCCGATCCAGTGAGTGGCACATATTCTAAGTTGCTGCAATGGCTCATTTATTTAAGGAATGCAAACTCCATCTGAATAAAATCTCCCAGTACTGCTGCTGCACACAACTAAACTGTATCATTCTCCTATGACCCAACTGACCAAGATGATGTGGCACTGTGCCTCACTGGAGCACAGAGTAATGAGAGATGGACACCCACCCAGCCTGGCATGCTTGGCACTGCGATAACCCCAGCTGAGCACACAGGGTCTTACCTGCTACAGAGAACGGCTTAAGGCCATGTCTGAGCCTTAGTTCCCAGCTCACTGTCAGCAAGGATGACAAGCCAGGTCACAAGCGTGCTGCAGAGAACCCTGTGTGTCAGCAGATGTACAGACTCATGGAGGACCTCTCCCCCTGATTTTATTAAACAAGGCTGAAAACCAGAGAGAGTAACCCAAACAGACCAAAATAATTAATTTTCTACTCTGAGGTACTGGGTTGACATAAAAGAACAGCAATTATAACAACCATTCTGTGCTTCTGTTAGAAATGTATGCTTTTTTTGAGCCTGATGACATGGGAGGAGGCAGCCTCTGTGACTACAAAAATATCAGTTTTCTGTTTAAATTTGGGACCGTATTTAGACTTGATGGCTTATCGTCTGAGAGATTTCTCTGGATAGAGGGAATGTTTGGTTCGTTGGTTGTATTAGGGGTAAGGTGGTTTCCTGATTGGGATCACAGTGTTTGTATTTGTCAATTTTGTGCCAACTGCAAGTAAAAAATCAGCTAATTTACTCAAACACTGCCTGTGGTGAATTTGTTCAGTACATCCAATCCCAATTCCTTTTTCTAAAGAATTGATCATTTCCACACAAAAAATATTTCAAATTTTGGGAATGCCTGGACTATGCAACTGTTACATAGTAAACTATTAGATACTCAGAGGAAGTTCCTCTAAAAAAGGAAGCTGAAGCTGGTTTGATCAGAAATCGGAGACTTCCCATGACCTTCCACTGCCTGTATCTTAACACCGATGTACGAGTTCCAGTTGTATATTCAACACAAGAGACTTTTACCTACCCCTTGACCGTAAACAGCTGGCGCTGCCAACTCAGTTGGTTCTCTAAGGAAGTCAAAAGCAGCTGCAACATGGAGAAGAAAATACTTGCAAAAAGCTAGAGTGAAAACTTTCACCCACTTATTTGGAAAGATACCAGGGTGAGAAGTTGACAAGCGACATGCCTTTGGCTTGTCTAGTACTCACCTCTCCAAAGCAGAAGAAATCTGAGAACTTACTGAAATGAATTTCATTTCACTCTTTGCTGGGGTCTCTAACGGAGAAGCTCGAGTCCATTTACTTTAAAGCACCAAGGCTGAAAAAGACAGCAGTTCTCAAGTTGATTCACCAATGGATTAGTTGCTCAAGAACTCAAAGAAGGGCAAAGACCTGGATGTTATCAGAATAAACTCTTTGAGCCTCATCTGCTGACATAAACTTGTCAGATGTTAATAAGTATATAGATGCATAGGACCTCTTCACTCTATCTATGCCTCTCCTCCAAATACTCGTTTCAGCATGGAAAAACTGAAAAAAAAAGTGTATTTGTACCAAGTTTAATTTGGAGAAAAAGAAATCATCTCAACTGTTCCAGCATTCATTCATAGCATCAGGTATCCCACTCCACTTTGGGGACAGGACTGATCTGACATGTTTAAGAACTTAGTCTGTTGCTCCAAAACCAAATGATTTCTGTTTTCTTATCAGTCTGTAGCAGCAAATTATCTTTGATCTCAGCCTGTCCTCCCCCTCCCAAACCTCACTGGCAATCTCTTCTCTTTTGAGAACCATTTGCTGTGTTTTCAACTTCTTTCACAAGATCTAAGCAAGCTGGGATATTCACCAACAAAATCAACTTTAACTTTCCATTGACAAAGCTGTCCTGTGCTACCGAGTGCCCTATTACAGTCACAAGTTCAAACTTCCAAAAACAGGAAATAGATAATGGAGGCAGAAACTAATGCAGCCTTTACTTTGTTCTTAAAAATGGTAAGTAACAGCTAGCATTGATTTCCATACCTCGTAGCACAATTAACAGGTTACTGATAACTATGAAAATGAAGGAAAACAAAAGACCAGTTATCTTGTAGATCCTTCCCATCTCAGCCGTAGAAGAGAACAAAAAACATGGATGAGCAGCTCTTGACTACACAAAGGTGGCATCAAGTGCACTGGTTCTGTGGAACAAACGGGATTCCTCCTGCCTGTGAACTGTCTCCATAGCAGGAACAACCAGGTGACAGACAAGGTAGAACTGTCATGAGGGTGTTAAGCTCACACCAAAAGGAGATCCTGTTAACGCATAAGCACCATACAAAGTCTCCAGACCTACATGCCATAATGCCATGAATGCAAAGTATCACAGACAAGGAGAAGACATTCCTTTTGCTGCCTGTACGGCCATGCCAGAAGCCTACTGATAAACCAAGATGAAAGGCAAATGCTTGTACCAAGAACAATTTTGACATTTTGTCTACTACTGAATCCTCAAAGATAGATTCATGAGGTCAGAACATTATGACAAACCATAGGGAGGAAAGCTCAGAGGGCCAAAAGAGACACAGTGGCATTCCACAAAGATGCCTTGAATCTCCCCATTTCTTTGCATTTATGCAGCATTTCACAAACCTTAAATTAGTAAGACTTCAACAAGCTGGAAAACACTAACCTTCCTCTGCTGCAGGGGCACATAATAACTGAAACACCCAACCCAAGGTCTTGCAGCAAGTTGGTACAACTACGACCTACTTTTGTCCCCTGGGGATCTGCTTTATGCAGGAAGATTTCCCTAGTACAGCTATGCCAGAAACGCCCACTAGCAGTGGAATATCTCATACCAAAGGAAGGAGTGCTGGTGCTCCCTGGATGACTTAAGTACTCTGAGCAAATGACCTTCCGAGCTCTAGAAGAGGCTGAGGGGCGTGACTTCTTCCACACTCCTAACCCTCCCAACTCTTAGACCTGGCCTGAGTTCCAAATCTAACCGCCTCCAGGCAGTTCACTTAACTGAAACATGTCTCAATTTAATAATCTGTAATGTGAAGGGCAATGACGCTCCCTACCTACAAGAGCTCTTCAACTTTCTAGAAGTGGGTGGCACAAAGTTTAATCCTTCTCTAAAAGGAAAGTACTTAGGTTTCACTGCCTCACAGCATGCTCATGAAAAGTCGCTGCAAAATACAGTATCTCGCTAGGGGAGCAAATCCAAGGCTGGGCCTTACTAAACCTCTGCTGGGCCATCAGAACACAACCAGCCTTTAAGGAAAAAAACAAACAAACAAAAAACCCAGGAGTTTTGTAATTACTACTCTGGAAGAATCTTCAGAACATCCTGGTTTTGACCTCTGTCACCTCCCAGATTCCCCATGGAACCTGGCATTAATTGTTCCTTCTTTTTGTGCCCAATATTTCCAAATCACTACAGTAATATCACACCTTAGGCTGGGCCTTGCCATTTTAGAGTAGTTCAGCAGAGCAAAGTACATCTCTTCTATCAGTTTGGACTAGCAAAAATGGTATCTCCAAAGCATGGCACAGTCTTCAGGAGTAACTTCCAATCTAAGCATAAATTCACAGGCATGAGATTTCCCAGCTGCAGTGATTTCTACACAAGCTGTCACAGGTAGTGACAAGTTGGGTGTCAAAAATTTGCTTAAGTTGACATTATTTTTGTGGGAGCTGTGCAAACAAACCCAAGCAATTCTCTTTTTAATGCTCATGACAAATATTTCACTTACACTTTAACAAAGACACTCATTTCTGTGTTTTCAGTCCAGGTCCTGCTTCATGTTGCTACATGCAGGTAGTACCGGCTCTACATTCAGCTGCTTGTTGCAGCTTCTCTTTTAAGCATTTTTATTAATTTGATTTAGTAATATGCCACCCATTAATATTCTGTTCTGACAACAGACTTGGGTAGTTGTATTATTTCCAGTGAGGACGAATCTGCACCAGCAAATCCAGTCTTCAGAAACAGTTATACAATGAGAACAGGGAATACATAGATTATCCTGTGCTGCTATATGACAACACCATTTATCAGTGGAAAGCAGAGAACTAATTTTGCCAAAAAGAAACAAAGCAGTTGCTTTGCCCTCCAAAGAAAAAGACAACATCCCCCCCCCCATCACCAACTCATTAAATGTCTCATAGACTTCAATCTCAAAACCATTTAAGAAAACAGGGTCCACTTACCTTCATACACATTTCTCCATACTGAGCTCCCTCTAGTTGCACTGAAGATTACTAATCAGCATGCCACAGGCAAAGTGGATGACACCAATATTGCCACAAAAACGCATGGCTCCCACTTTTATACAATGGTAAGAGGATCAGATATCAGGCTGGACAGCAAGTTCTAGGGAATATTCTAAAGAATATTCCTTCCTAACCCCAGATCCTTATGACTCTGCACATACATACAAGGCACACCAAGTACCTATTAAGAAAGGATTTTCTGCACTGATTTTCACCTCAGACCACTGACTCAGTGTCATGCCTCCAGATGTGGCCAAGGTGAATAGGTCTTCTCAGTTATACATGAGAGACAGAAAACTTCTGACTCCTACAGGCATGTAGCTGGAGCCCTGAGCCATGAGAGTTAACAATAATGCTACCTCATGAGGTTAGACTGAAGAAAAGTAAAGCAAAGAAAAAACAAAGGAACATACAGAAGAATCCAGTAAAAGCAGTATTAAAGTAAAAGCAATGTTTTTATTTATACCTTACATCACTGGAAAAGGCAATTACATAGCTATTATTGTTCACAGATAGCACAGAATTTGGATGAGACTTAAACATCCATTGCTTCTGGGTTAGGAAAACCTCATATGACAAGAGCTGAGAGGAACCTGGGGAGGTAAACTAGAAGACTATCCACACTCTTTGAGCACAATTTGTAAAACCCTCCTTATTGGTATCTGAGTAAGGGGAGGGAGGCGTCAAACCAAACCAGATCTTTCACCATAGACATTGGTAAAATTGATGCGTTGAGTTTGTTAATCGTTACTGATTATCTGATAAATTGAAGATCCATTCTGATATGTTTTCAAGTGACAAGGGGTTTGAGTGGGGACTTTCCTCATGTAGATCTATGCTAACTGCTTGGGGCCAAAACAGAAGGACTCATGATAGGAATGGAAAGTGACAACAGGGTAGCTGGGTCTACAGCCTTGCGGCTTTAACCAGCTTAATAGGGAGACACCCCAGGAGAGGGAAACAAAAAACAGTTCTGCTTTCCTAGAGACAGATCTCACCTGCCTTCTTTCCAAGGACACAGCTTTCATGACTAGTGGTTTCTAAAGCAGAGGTGCTCTCCTGTGCTTTACCTGCTAGGTGAGAGCAATGGGGTTTTCAGGCATTCAAAATACCGCTAAAATGTTAATAATACATATGACAGAAAAGAGGCGAGTTTTATGTTAGAAGCAACTAGCTAGGTTCTAATGATGTCCTTCCTGGAATGTTTCTTCTTGCCTTAAATTTGCCAAAAGTGTTTGATATTTTAACAAGGAATAAGAACAGACCCATAGCTAGAAGAAAGACGCGCTCTGTGCTTGCCACCCACTTTACAGATCATAATGTTTTACTTTTCAACAGGGTATACATATATTATTATTAAATATACATATTATATATATAAACACTATATATAAAAAGATCTTACTGATAAGTTTAAAAAAGCACATGATCCAAAATTTCATATAATCATGAACTAGTGGGCAACATAATTAAAAATACATCAATGCAATATTTGGTCTAAGAAAAACTGTGGGTTTTTTAGCTAGAAAGAAACTTTAAAGTCAAGTGAAGAACTCAAAGGCAACTCAGATGAATAACTGGCAAAATATTATCTGAGCAATCACTTGTCTTTCTAAACTAAGAGCTCTGCTCAAGGAGATTTATAAAGGTAAAACATCCCATGAAGCAAAGTCACTCCAAATTAAGAGACAGGAAAAAAAATACTGTAAAAATATAAGCTAAGATGGGAATAGTAGAAGGCAAATTTTACAACTGCGAGTGGATGGCTGGTGACATCTACAAAGCAGCTTTAAATGCTGGACAAAAGTCAATGGAGGCAAGGCAAGATAAGAAAGGGCCCAATGTGTTTGTACAATGGTTCACAAGAGGCTCCCAAGGGAAAGGGAAAAGGCGACAGATATACCTACCCTAGCTGCAAATGCAAAAGGACAGCAGGGCCCATCGTAGGTGAAGTCAGTCACACGATAAAGGTGACAAGGAAAACATACGATGCGCCAGACTGAAACGAGCACACAGACAAAAGCGTAAAACAACAAGGATAATCAAGGTGCCCCAATACTCAGGATCAAGAGAAGGAAATGACCAACTTGAATACATTTCTCTATAAAGTTTGTTATTCATGTGTCCAGCTATGAAAAATCCTATTAAGAGTGACACTGACCATCAGTTTCACGCTAAGAAAATTACAATTTAGAAAACTACAAAGAAATTAAATATTATAGAATCTCTTCTCTCCTTAGCGACCTCTTAAAATCTGCTTTCCTGGGCTTGGTGAAGAGCACGTTTCTTTTTCTGCTTTTTCCTCCTTTTCTTTGAAATATGAACGGCAACCTCACATTACTCCCTTAATTTCCTGTCCATTCGCTGTTGCTCTCATTTTTACATTAGCACTAATGCGAAAAACACTGTAAACCATGCACAGGCTAAGCTTTAAAAAATTAAGCTGGGTATTTGTCAACCTTTTAATTCCTCTGTTGAACAAACAAACAAAAAAACCCACAACCCACACAACTAGGAATCCATCAGTAACGCAAAGAGCAATGCAAGGAATCTATAGACCCATTGTTTAAAAACTATGAGCAGGGAAAAGAAGACTCTATGAAGAAGGCTGCCCCTGCTAGTTTTTTGAAGGCAGAAAGAAATGTGACACAAAAGGTCTGAGGAGAAAATTAGAAGCAGCTTTCAAAATAACACTACACAAAACACCACTGTGTTAGGATGGAAAAATGGGAAAGGAGGGAAGAAAAGGGGGGGGGGGGGGCAAAACAGAAAGGGGAAAATAAAAGAAAAAAAAAGGAAAAAAGAGAAAAAAGCCAATCCAACAGTTCGACTGGTAGGATCTTTAACATTGCCAACTCACAAACCCATCAAACATTTTCCTCCCATCCACTATACTTCTTTCTTTAATACTACAGTCCTCCTGAAAAAGGGAGACAAAAGAAAAATGATTGCACTAAATTTGCATAACTGCAAAACACAGGAGATTTATGAGCATTTTTAACAGCCAAATCAGCCAAACAAATTGTCTGCAGAACTGCAACAGCAAGCTATCGGGGTTCTTACCGTCAGCAACATCACAAGTGTGTTGGGAGAATCAAATCTTTTATTATAAAAATCAATCACAATTCCCATTCTGTTCCTCAATCCCTAAAAAAAAAAAAAAATCCAAAAAAACCTGAGTGCTGCTAATTTAGCCTTCTCACTGAAGAATGAATACCAGATAAAAAGGGAGCTGACAGCTGGCCCAGAGCCAAAAGGAAAGCTTTTAGGCACAAAAATTGCCGAGAACAATGTTTGTTCTGCACTCAGAATTTTTTTTACATGCAACACTGTACAGACAAGACGGGCATATCTGGTGACATGGCTAAGAATATACATTTATGATGGAGAATACTGCCTTTTAAAAGGAGAAATAAATTAGAGATTAATGCCTTTTTATGCAAGCTGCAAGGAGAAGAATTCCTGGAGCAATTCAATTCAGCACAAGGAACAAGGTTTCTTTCAAAAAGTCACCCTTTAACTGGGAAGGGCGCTTCTTTGCAGGGAGTCTGAACTGAGAAATACGCAGCTCCTTGCTTTCTATTTATAGTCATTCAGGCAGTGAATAGTCTCATTCCAAATGCCACAAGGCATACTCACAACCTTTTATTCCAGAGACCTGATTTGTGTTTCATTTCAAAAAGTCCAGCCCGATGGGGAAAAAAAAAAAAAAAAAAAGAGGGGGAGA
This sequence comes from Nipponia nippon, assembly GCF_047370975.1. Classification (NCBI taxonomy): domain Eukaryota; kingdom Metazoa; phylum Chordata; class Aves; order Pelecaniformes; family Threskiornithidae; genus Nipponia; species Nipponia nippon. The sequence goes on along the minus strand of NW_028262291.1, from coordinate 21,289,354 downwards.
GAGAGAGAAAAGGCAACGCAACACGCAACAGAAACGCTTTTTTTCCCCCAACTTTTCCTTTATGAAGCTGGTGCTGGAGAGTGTGGAAAAGAGGGGGGGGGGGTTTGGAAATTCCCTATAGGAAGGAAAAAAAGTGTGAGCTTTGGAAGTGCATGCATTTTTACTCATTAACATTGAATATCAGTTGCCCTGCAATTTAAGCAAGTTTGGAGGAAGAAGGAAAAGGAGGGAGGGGTGAGAGCATTTCAATTACTTGGCTTTGAAGGACCCTTCTGAATGAGAAAGAGACAGAAAACACTTGTCAAATGCAAGTTCAAGTGAAAGCCACTTCTGCCAATGAAGTGTGCAGATGGCTGTGGGGGTTCCACTGAACCCTAACTGGGCCTCTATTATGTCTTTATTGCTTACAAAAAGGCAAGGGTCACCTTCAGTTTAGAATAAGTTAGCATCCTTTCCCACAGAATGACTCTGGCCAATCAAGCCAAGCAAAGGAAGTCTTCCTTTGAGTGACTGCTATCCCATCAGCAGACTGAAGAATTTTTAGAAAGGCTAAATAGACACAAAAACCTTTGGTCTCATCTACACTACTGACATTTATCAGAAAAAGTTCCCACCATTGCAGGCAATCTTGGGAGAACTAGGGTAGGCTGGTGGTGGCTGTCATGTATGTCTGTTAGATTTCTTTCTCATTAGGGCTGGATGATACGAGTCTAAAAACAGTACTGACAGCTTTCAAAATTTCACTAATAAGACGTGGCACGAAAAGCAAGTTCTACACCTCTATTTTTAGCATGTGTTCTTCAGAAACACGGGGACGCCGTCAGGCCAGCCCATGTCAGGTCTCCTGTTTCTAACAGCATCCAGGTTCACATGTTTCACAACCAAATGTTGCAGAAATTTCTGCCGATAGGCACATGTGGTACCACCACCTGCCCTCCCAGCATTGCTCAAGACAATCCAGCTGGTGCTTTCCAACATTATCTTCTGTGGTGCTGTGAAATACCATCACCAATGCAGAAGCCTTAAAAAACCCAACACAGCTGAACTAGAAGGTAGATAGAATTTGTCTTTGTGGCACAAACTCTGTATTCTTCATTTGAAAAGCTCACACCTAAGCCTGCTAAACACCAAGAAGGGTGCAGTGTCCTCCCCAGTGCGTTCAAAGGATTACATACAAGAAAGAGAGTTCCAGACACTGAAGGGTCAAGTATCTCCAATACTTTCCTTCCAAAACAGCAGGGGAAGGACAAGGACTTTTTGCCAGTGAAAAGAGAGTTTCCAAACAGCGGTGAAAAACCAACCTACCTGATAGGTACACTGCGCATACTGACACAACTACCTCCAAAGTCTCAGAGAAACAAGTCTCTCTCAACACTGCTATAAGACAATATCCATGGGATCACAACTCCTGGGCAGCACAAATCACCTTCCCCAGAGGTCAGAGGTAAGCTGTATGGCAAAGCTTAGTATTATTCTTGGAAGAGAACAGGAGAAAGTAGGAAAACAAATGCAAAAAATGGAATAGTATTTAAAGAAAATTCCTCGTAGCTATTGGCAAAAAATATAGCAACTAACTTTGAGAAAGTTACTAAGATAAAAACTCTCTTAACTATCCTACCTGCTAGTCTGACAAAGAAACTCCAAGTTACTCCAACTTCCATAGAAGCCACCTTTTTCTCAGCAACTGGAAAAAGACGTACTTATTCTGTGCCAGAAAATATATCAGGTTCTCATAAAGGGGGGACCATTTCCACGCTTCATAGGTACAGAAGCCTTCGTACCACTAAATACAAAATCCCTCTTTTAAACACAGGAAGTTGATCCCAGTAAGGGAAGTAAAGCAGAGTTCTCCCCCTAGCAAGCAGAAAAGGATGATTTGATACCAGATAGACTAAAATAATTCTTCAGGGAGAAAGGAGAGTCTCAAGCATGTAACACTCAAATAATTCTTCAACTTTGTAGTTTAATACATCCTCAGGATTTCCTCTTGATAAATATAGCAAAAGCTGCACATACAGAAGTAATTCCTGAGCACTCCACAAAGACCAAATTTAGAAGCTGTCTGCCAGTTGCTTTTTTTTTAAGTCGTCCCTTTGAAAAAAAAGTAGTACAAAACAATATAGTCCCTGGAAAATCGACAAGATTTAGAGGTCTTTATGACTATACAGCAACCCTAATAAATCATAAATTGTTATAGATGAAAATAAGTTCATACTGGTACAGATTCCACTCTGGAAAAACTCAAAGAAGTATTTAAACTGGCAGCTGCCAATATTTGTGGATTTTTCACTTTGAAGCTAATGGATACAGTATCAAGCTGGGCATATAAAAGTTTGGGAGAATCCCTGATCAAGAGCATCCTATGGAGGGTCATTCAATCAAATCATTATTTGAGAGTTTTCTATTAGCACATTAAGTGGCATGACTAACACAGGCCACATCATCTCCTGTATCCTCTACTTGGGACAAGAAGCCCATGCTGCAACTGCTTCCACACAATGGGGTTTTGCTTTACTTCTTTACAGACAAACATTTCTGATTATTTATGATGCTGAAGGCAAGGTCAACTAATATGAACCTTGCACTTGGAACAGAGTACTAAACTTTTTGACGTTTCTTAGTTCCTGGAAATTGGGAAAAGTGGGGAGGAGGGGAGGTTAATCCAGTATCTCAGCACAACCCTTAAGAAAAAACTATCCTTACTAGAGAAAAGATTCGGCTTTATTATTATTTATAAAATCCATTTATGCTCAACAGTACACCAGACAGCAGTCTTCACTTCAGACATGTAGCTGCCTTTTCCATATGCATGGCCTAGATCATGAAGAAAAGAACTGGCATCTTGAATTTGATTTAAAGTTATCTGGGAAATCTCAGCTTAAAGAACTAGGAATATGCTCACGGCACCACATGCTGCTGAGGAGACACGGTACAATGTTTTTGGTCCAGGACATTTGCCTTGAGGACTGAAGCCTCCACACCCCTGTCTATTGGGCTGCTGCATTTCAGCCAAAAGGTGATAAAGACAAGACTAATTCAGGCTAGGTCATCATCCACCTGCAGAGGCACACCCCATCCCATCTCATCTGGAACAGCAGAAAAAGTTTTACTCAAGGCTGCTGAAAAATGGAAAATTATATATATCTCCAAGAGCACTACTGAACACAGGATGGAACTGGCCAAAGTTTGGATGTGTCCCTTATATGAAACACTTTCCTCTTCAACACTGTCATACCTTTCTCTTGCTTAGGGCTCGGATCACCTGGTAGCTATCTCAGAATGCTGAAAAGGGACAGGAGGGAATTCACCTTGATAGGTTTATCTTCTTCCATTTGGTCAATGAGTCTCTCTGTTCTGTGAACACTTCCTTACTACATAGCTTAGAGCAGAAGGGTGCGACGCTTATGTTCTGATCAGCTAAAGCATCTCATTTCGTGAACCTGGATCTGACTTTCTTCAGCAGCTACCACACTTGGTAACAGTCCTCTTAAAAGTGAATAAAGCTCATGTGGTGCAAGGTATAAAATAACATACTGAAATTCCTAATTAAGCAGTAAACAAAATACAGACAACTTGATCTTGTAATTAGAAGTGGAGCTAGAAGGCTCTATGCTCCTAAACAGGATATGGCCATTGTGTGTTAGCAGGTAGAGGCTGGCTATGTTTCTGTGTTCCACAAAGAGGTAGTCTCACACCAGGAAATCCTGAACCAGAGTTTAGGGTTTAGAAACATGTAACACGGCCAGAAGAGTTTAAATGCATAAGAAACCATTAGGATCTGAAATCACTCAGCAGTTTGATCTGCTGAACATTACAGATCATTATGTGTCATGTCAGCAGTCCCTGTTCCCCACTACAGGCTGGTGTGTACAAGGCTGGACCAACTGCATTACTACGGTAGCAAACTAGTTAAGAAAGATCATTCCAAATATGCCTGATCAGAAAACTAAATTCAAGTTCACACAAAAAAAAGCAGAGGAAGTTAAGACTTCACTAACACTCCCTGCCAGTCTGAACTGATGTGCTTATTCTTGACTCCAAATCTGGTGATGAGTCTGACAGTGCAAGCAGAACAGCCAACAGGCAGATGAGAGAAGAGGAGAAAATAAAAGACCCTCTTCCCCTAGCTGCCAGGTTTCCTTCTTCTTCCAGAGGTGCACACCCTTATCACTGAAGGAGCCCTGTCAGGCTTTATATAATTTTGTAGAATTAGTGAGAATCTGTTTTATTCTTTATGCAACTCTCCACAGATATGTATAATTGTCATCATTAAAGCACTGAAGCAAAAGATTCAGCTCTCTTCCCTCCCAGAAAGCCTATGTTCCACCCCAGCAATGTCCCTCTGGGAAAAGCAATCATAACTCATTTGTCATCAGTCTTAACAATGTCCAAGAACTACCAGAACGCTGCGACAACATTTTAAGATAGTCCTTCCTCCAAATGACTCCTCCTATCCATTCTACGATGACTATCTTGCTGCTAGTAAAAATTTGGTCTCAAGCTCACTAGTATAGATTATTCCCCTTCAGAACCTTAAAAGATAGTTATACTCCAGGTCTTTGGACACTGCTACAAATACAGCTCTCATGCAATAATGTTTGCCGAGCAGCTTCCTTCGAGTAAAACAAAAAACCCCCATCCACCTACAACAGCATTCATGCTTGCTGGTTCTTCAAGCAAAACACATAGCAATACAGAGGCCTAACAGATATTTAAAACTTATAAAAACATAGTGGTATATAATGCTTACAAACCACATACGCTCCAACAAAAAAACTTACCCAATGACCACAAACATGTACACATGTCACTCCCCCAACAACACAGCTTAATCCCAGGCAGGAGAGTAGTACATTACAAAAAGAAAAACTAGAAGTGGCACCACCAGCAACATTCAAAGGAGCAGCCCAGGTTGCAGGAATACACTGCTGAACAGAGCTATATGAACAGCAGGGATGTATATATGGTTTGCTAGCCCAATTCCGACATGTGCTATTCAACATTAACATATTATATGTCAATATAATATGATATGTATCACTTTAGATACGTAGCACTTACATTTGTAAGTTTTATCCGTTCTCGATGCATCAGAAGCAAAAAATATAGGATATAATGTATATATGCTTCATCTAGGGACCACAGTATAAGCTTCAATTAATAACTTATTTCTAACAGTTACATCAGCTGATGTTTCTCTGCCACAGTTCTAAATCAATTCAAATGTCATTGAGAAGTTTCAAAAAAATCACTGAAATTAAGGCTCCCTCACTATCATCAATTTAAGGGATTTTATTACTGCAGCTGTCTACTTAGACAGTTTATGTACTTATCTATTCTTTAGATCAAGGAGATCCTGTATTTCTTATTTCTATATCCATTTCACTTTTCTGTTCTCATGTATTAATATAAATATGCAGTGTGGGGATTATTTACATTAATATAAATATAAACTAGGTCTTCTGAAATACACTTATATTTATAGAAAAATGAGGCTTTGAGTTTTTTTATATCTAACTAGCATGTGGTGATAAGTTTAAATTAGTTGTTCTCTCTATGAGATTTGCCTGTTTCAGTAAATCAGTCCAGAATATCTCCCAAGTGGTTTATTACACTACATAGTCTTTTTAATCCTTCGGTGAAAAATGCCAATGCAAAGAAACACATGCACAAAAATGTATTGGTTATGAGAAAACATCTCATGTATAAATTAAATATTGCATTTTTTAGGTCAAGCAACTGGAAAACAATGTGTAATATTTGAAGTATACTTGGACTTGTTTAGAAAAAGCAGCCTTAAATTAGTTTAGTTGTTAATTTTTCTCCCCAGTACAACTGACTTCCGCAAAGCCTACTCCCATTTACGTAGCAGATTGTTCCAAATGTCATTTGTCACTATTTATGCAGAATGTAATTAACAACAAACTAATTATAAAGATTGTTTCCTCAAATTTCAAGGACAGCCCACGTAACTGCATCTTGGAAAATTTTTTCAGCGAACTCCAGGATAGTCATCTGGTGCTGACTTACACTTCAGACAAACACTCTACAAACTTGCAAAGAATTACTGTACATAATTATGAGTCTTCTACAAAGACAAATGAAGGACATATGTCAATAGAGGGGAAGTGGTGGGACGAGGGGAAGCTGCCAGAAGGGATAGTCTGCATAACATTTATTCCAAGAACATTGCACAAACTTAAGTAAGATGCATACATAATAACAGGCACCTGAGAATTCAGCAATTGCTCATTATGCAATTATACCTTAGGCACTTTAAGCAAATGCTGAAGAAATAATACATAGGAAAACCTGGCTAACCACAAAATTGTTTTTAAGGAGATTTAGGAAACTCTACACGTGGATGCCATTGGGTGTTTGCTTCTCTCTCTGCTGGAACCCTGTAATCCTCATTAATCTGCTGTTTGTTCCTGGAAAGTACCTTTTCTCTGTCAGTAAAATCCAGAGTTCAGTTGGATTAATCCATGCCCCTTACTCGTAGCTGAAGCCGCACGGACAAACACATGATTTCAACAGATACAGCCCAAAGTTTGCTATATATTTTTCCTTGCTGTATACTTTGCCAAACTAATTAAAAAAATAAATTAAAAGCTGGGAACCATGTTACCACAGGGTGCCAAATTTGCAACGAAAGCCCCATAGGCTCCTGTCACGCAAAATTTTGACAAGTCTTGCCAAATGGTTTCTTCAGGATGCAAACTGCTTGTGAAGTAACTGAGCCCTTTGTGTTGCAGCTGAATGCTGCAGATGGAAAGGTTAGGAAAGGTTTTTTGCTAGGAAAGGGTAACTGCTGTTTTCACCTCATGAAGTTTAACATGCACAAATAAGAACATACTCTCCTGGTACAGGATGCTGCTTGGTACCCTCAACAGCTCTGCAGCATTTCTCTTCTAATTGTGGAAGAGCGCACGCAAAAGTAATGTCAGAATGTGTTACCAAAACCAAACAAAACCACCCCCAAACCAAACAAACATAAAAACCAGAGACATTTACAGTACATTTCAAACCCAAGGTCCAGCACAAATAGGACAGATGTCTTCAAATTTCCAAGCTGTACAAATTTCAGTCACTGTTTAAGAACTTCATATATGAACAGGCCTTCCCAGGGAGAGTAAGATGACTCCCTGCAGATCTAAAATACCAGCAACCAGAGGAGAATACCAAGCAAAGGTACGCACAAATATGCACAAGCTATATTCACTCTTGTTTTTTTTTTTATATGGAAAGCAGCTGAAGGCATGCTATGTGATGAAAGCAATTCTCTTCTACAAGCTGTTCGTCAGCAAGCTACAGAAAAGCCTGCACAGTGCACCTTTTACATTATCGGGCATCAGTCGTAATATTACTTCTTCCCTGACAGGCTTTAAGTCCAACCACGCTCTGCACAGTAGCAGATGTATATAATGGTTTCAGTTTATTCTATTTTGCAATTTCTACACAGTGAGCTGGGACATTTTAAGGCAGGTGAAAGTAGATGGATAGAGGAAAACGGTGGAGATGGGAATTTTCTCCTTTACCTTATGCCTTTTGCAGATCTTTGGTCTCCGGAAAATTTCCAGTTGCTTCAGGAAATCTGGGACTGCAGTTTTTAGATGAGAAAACTGTCAAGTGACAGCACTGCAAAAGCCCAAGAGAAACTAATTGCTCTGAAAAGAAGGTGATGGGAGGATGCACCCTAACAGTCAACTACTCCAATGCACAGCAACATACTGGCCCAGCCACTGTCCCTCTCTATTACCATCTAACAGCTTTTCGGCCTCCCATCTTCAGCACATACAAGCCAGCATGCAGTGGTCCACATGCCACCTTCTTTGCCTTCTGCAGTAGAGTGCAGCTACAGCGTGCCACTTTCTGCATGGCGCAGGGGCCCTCCAGTTGCTTGAAGTCTTCCTCCTTCAGGAGCACTCAACATAAATCTGAATGCCATTTTAGATGAAGCAAGAACTCTCTCCTTGCAGTGTAGAAACAGAGTAAACCACCCAAAACTTCATCAACTTTTTTTTTTTTTTTTTTTTTGCTACCTAATGAGTTACAAAATAGAGTTACAGCTTACAGTTACTATCCCACCTAGGTGTTAACACAAACCAAATTTATCCAGTAACATGCTTCAAGGTACTTTGAGGTGTTTACCGGGAAAAAGAAAAATCCTACTATACTATAGGTGACCTAGCTGAGTAAAATATAAATGCATATCCTCGACTTGCCATCAGCTGGTTTTTGTTTCTGACAAGCTGTGGATGCAACAGACATACATACACATACAGAACAAATCACCAAGACACCAGCTGCATTGGCAAGCCACTTAAATGGCATGCTCCTTGCAACAGAACACATGCATGACAGAATGAGTTTACGCTGAATAACTACAACAGCAAGTAAAAGTGGAAATGCCCCACCTCATACACCATTAGAGTGAGGTTTCACGTGTACTGGAGCCAGCAGAGAAGCACAAACTACGGCTTATTGGAAACATCTAGGATATTGACAGAACCTCTCAAACACAGAAATCTTGCAGGAAAGGACTGTTAGCTTACAAATATAGCAAGATGAGCAATAAATGTGAAATACAATCCATCAAATCAATTTGCTTCTTTTAGAAAATATTTCCTTAGCACACTTTTTTCATCTTGTAGAAGAGTATTAATGAAAAGAAGCTCTATTAGAGACCAATCTCAAACCGGCCAGTATCTGAGCTCTGTCAGTGACCGGTTAAGTCACACAGCTCTTTCCCAAGTGAGCAGAATATACAAACATGTGTGGCACATCTTCCAAAATGGAAACTTAAAATTTATCTTCTAATGGTAGTTCTGCAGTAGACATCTAACATCCATTTCTACTGATAACATGCCAGTGCCGTTTTAACTTGTGCCAGTCAGAGCAGACCACAATAGACCCCTTCACAGCACAGTTCAGAACTGTGGGCAAACACACATGATTTTTTCCCCATCATATGGGCCTATTCAGGTATTTGTAAATACAGCCTCAGGATTCTGTTCGTGATAGCTAAAAAAAGTAAACTCCAAGCATAAAAAGTGCAAAAAGAAAAAAAAAAGGGGGGGAAGGGGTGAGAGAGACTTAAAATGAGAATATTTACACCTGTTTTAAACTAAGAAAATGTGGAATCCATTGCTAGGAGCATGGAGATTTCACTCTTTGTGCTAACAATTAAAATGGGGTTGCACAATATATAGGAATCAACATATCTAGTGATGTAACAATCCACATCACGTAAAGAATATCTTCTGTTTGCAAAACCAAGTGAACCACCCTCTTCTCGCTCTTTTTGCAAATAGAAGAGAACCACAAAAAGTAAGTATAATAAGCAAAAGGAAAACTGAGGAAATAAAAAGCTTACTTTGGCTTCTCTGATTTTCCTAAACTTTGATGCCAAACCAAACAGTATTGCTGGCTTCACTGCCTTACAATAGAGACAGACTGCATAGACCGCTTAAACCCATGAAATGCATTGCACAACTATGGTCCCAGCTATAAAAGGTGGCATCTGGAATGTTCCTTGTCCTGCAGGATGAAAAGTAAGGGGGACAGGAACTCTCTGATAGTCATCAAGCCCGGTACTTAGCTACTGCCAAACACGTAAGTTACATTTCTGGACCTAGCAGTCAGTCTTGCTTCCCCTCCTCCTGAGGGCAAAACCTTTAGAGAGCACAGTTATTCCTCAAAATTTATTTATCTAAAAATGCTGCATATGCTACTCCCCCAAACAACATGAAAACTCAATCAACTTCACAGACCACGACCAAGCAAAAAATTTCTATATTGTTTTTCTTAGGTGTTGGTACAGAAATAGACTGTTGTAACAGTATAGTCAAAACATAACTTCAGCAAACTAGTTTATACCATAGGAAGAAAATTTTTAATTACTTCTTTAAACAGAAAAAAACAGTTTTTTGGGTCTTTACTCTCACATTCTGGTCTGATAATTGTTTTTACGAGTTTATTTCAATTAGCTAGTTATTCCCCTCGTCTTACTTTGAAGCTAATTCAAATTCCCTGGAGAATTCCCTTTTCAAATTAAAATACTCAGAGCTAATTATTTAGCACCTTTAATTTTCAAACTGTTCTTCTGACATCTTTGTGGAAGATAAACAGTTACTTCGTACTAAGTACATACCACAACCAGGTCAAGGGACCTATGGCCACTGGTCACCTGGAGCTTAAAAAGACATTAAAAAGGCATATTTGTCTGGCTGACAACTCTAATGATCTAATGATAACACAGTAGGAATTTTTGAATTTGCCTGATCTCAGGTCACGTCTCATGCTGTCACCCAAACCCTCAGGTTAATCATAACCTACCATGACAAATTTAGATTGAGGTTCAAAATCCAACTTTTCCATTTTAGAAATATGAGTACAAGTGGCCAGTAACCAGATGTGCTTCTTAAACAACTATTTTGTTTAGAAACTAAGCACTGAGAGTGGTGGGGAACACAACAGGATCATAAGTAACTGTCTGAGACTTCTTCACAACATCTGGCTGTATCCATATTCTCTATCCATATCCTCAGCTGTCTCAAATTAAATGGACACACTAGTGCAAGTAAGCCCACTACTACATACAGGTCTTCCACAACTGCATGAACACATTCACAACAAATGTATAAAATGGCTGTTGATAAGTATTCCTAGATTACACAAAAGCCATGTGTCCTTTTACATCACAATATTACCAAGCTCTACCAATTTCCTGACTTTCCTCTCAGTTAAATACTGTTGTTAATAACTCACTGAAACCTTAGAATCTCATGAACACACACTCAGAAGCCCAAAAAAATCCTTGCCCCAAACTTCCATTCTAACTTTTATTTATTACCTTCTGCTCTGAGTGAAACTGCTTTGGGACTCGGTTCTCTGCAGTGATATGTAAGACTTGTTTCACTTCTGCGGCAGCACAATTATTCTTTTAGATTAAGATTTAATCATGGGATACTAATGCAAAAACAACGGGGGAAAAAAAGGCATCACCTTTAGGAGAATGTCTCTGGGAACATCTCGAGCCTCCGCGGTGCAATTGTCAATGTCCCTGACTAGACCAGTACACATGCCTGCTTTGACCACATTTTAAATTTAAAGCAGTGAATCTCCAGAGATACTTCACTGCCTTACTCCTGGGAGCACATCATAACAAACGAGCAGATAATTTGTCCAACTTTGTCTAGTGTTTGAAAATAGGTAGACAAGATGAATTTTTTGCATTTTTAAGAAAATTCTTCCCAAAAAAGGGGGACATAAGGGAATCACACCATGTTCTATCAGACATTCTTTCAACTAAGAAATACTAAACATTGTCATAAATGTTTATGCAACATTGTGAAGAGGATTTCCCCCCCTCAAATTCAGAGGTAGTATGCCTACATTGTTTTCAAAGCAGGTAGTACATTAAAAATTACTTCTTGTCCATGCATCTTGACACCACGTAATCATTAAGGTCCTGAAATATGGCTCTCTAGGGCCCCCACATCCACCTTCTCCTGTACACAAACCTTGCATCAAGTCTTTCACATGCAGCAATTTTAGATACTAGTTCCAAGCACCACAGACAAGTCAAAACATCTTTTAAAGAAGTTGTACCTGAGTGTCCTAATTTGTTGCAAAAGCCTCAGGTAAAACCTGAGATTTCAAGCAATTAAATTACACTTGTAGCAGTGTAGACATAACAAACCTAACATTTCTTGCAAAAGTTTTCTGAACCACATGAATGTGTTTCCTTTCTTCTCAAATATGTCTTGTTATGCTAAATATCATGTTAATATTAATGAAACAACAGACTCCTCAAAAATGGATAAATGTATCCAAGACAAAGCGGCACATGAGAACAGCACTTGTTTTTTAAGAATGCACCCAAGTATGGCTTTATTACTCACCTCAATTTTATCTGTTTTTGCATCTCCCCAGTAAAGCTTCTCTTTTTCAAGATCCAGTGCCAAGCCATTAGGCCAACCTAGGGACGTATTCACCAGAACTCGCCTTTCTGAGCCATCCAAATAAGCACATTCTATCTTCGGACTTTCACCCCAGTCCGTCCAATACATGTAGCTGTAAAAAAAACCAAAAAAACAAAAAAACAGAAAAAAACAAAAAAAAACACAAAAACAAAAAAACGCGGGGAAACAGTCAATGCATGTAACATGCAAGACAAAAAGTGTCAAGATCTGTCCTGCTTTTGAAAGAACTTACTAACTTTCTGCTTTCCCAACTGCAGCAAATAAGCCAACTCGAACTGTAATCAGCGATGACAATACAAAGTTTGAGCATTAAATAAATTAAACTATTGAAAATGTGCAGTGGACCAATTCTTTCATAGTTATGATAACACTGGAAATGCAGAGAAAAGAAGATTCAACCAAACACACAATGTACAGGTTCATTGAAGAACACTATATTTAGAAGTCACGTTTTATATACACAGTATTAAAGGGATGAAGCAAGGGAAAACCAGTTATTTCCAGAACATTTGACAAATAATACACGCATCATCTCACAATTTGCAGATTTTCAGTTTCAGGAGACCATAAACTGGATCCAAAGACCTATCACGGGGCTATCAATAAACACAAAACTTACCCCATTAGAGGATTGAGCACTATTGCTCGAGGTTCGTCTAGGTTTTCTGAGATAAGGATCTTTCTTGATGTCCCATTCAACCGTGTCACTTCAATGCGGTCTGTTCCAGTATCAGTCCAGTACAGGTTCCTCGCCACCCAATCCACAGCAATACCATCTGGATGGTTGATTTCTGTGGTTACCAGAGTCTGTGCTCCAGAGCCATCAAGGTAGGCCCGACGAATTGCCCGAACATCATCATCAGTCCAGTAGATGTAGCCTTCCACAGGATCGTAGTCTATGGCAATTGCGTGTCTGATATTGTCTATCTGCAGAATAATGTCAGTGAAATCTGGCATATCCAGGGAAATCCTCCTCAAGTCAGTCCTTCTAGCAAGCAGCAACACTTCTTCAGCACCTGGGGAGAAAGCCATTCATGGTATCATTTTCTTTGCTATTGATTTGAACACTTCAATACAGCATAGCAGGCTGTGAACTGCCACTGTCACTATAATAAGAAGAGATTTCCTTAAAATAAGGATATCAAACTCTCATTGAAATATAGACTTGTCTGAGCAGGGAGTTATCAGTTCTTCTCGATAGCTACTTGTGCTGGTACTCATTTCACAATGACAGCATCTTTCTTCTGGCCTCCTAAACTAATATGGAACATAGCAATCTCTATCTAGAATCTAAATAAATAAGTAAATAAATTGGTGGGGGTAGGTCCAAATATTTCATCACATTATATAGAATCCCTCACCTCAGCCAAACTTCCCACTAGCTGTTATCAGTGCATTAGATGTGGTTTTCACACACAAGCCCTACATAATAAATGACAAGGGCTAACAGAAGACTTGAGTATTTTGTAAACAAATTACATTAATACAAAAACAGGACACACAGTAAAACATCCAATTGCTTAACACATTTTCCCCACATTCACCCACGCATGCTTCAGCACAAAAAAAGCAATAGTATGTGTCTTTTTCCTACTCTGTTACTAAATCGATGCTGTGTAGTTTGAAAACTGACAAGGAGTTTTTATCATTTAGCAACACTCCAAAAGTGGAAAGCAGAACAGAAGTCACTCGTCACATTTCATTCAGACCAGCAAACACCAGCAGGAGATGGTAACTTCCAGTTCCCAACAACAGCCCAGCTTGCATGAAAATGGCCCACATGGGACATATCTTCTGAGCCCACCAAAAATAACAGAAATTCAGATCCTCATAAGAATATTCTTCTAGAAATAATTCTCACCTAGGCATGCATATGGAGTTCTGGAAACTCAGAAATTGAATCTATTGCACATCAAAACCAAATTCACATTCACTTTGGAACCTGGACTGTGCTGCTATTTGCTTTTGGGTTTGGAAATCAGAGCTTAGTCTCCAAATAGTATCTCAGAAGCTCTGAAAAGAAACAGTGCTCAGGCTGCAAGTGTAAAATAAAAGGAAAGGATCTAGAAAAGCAGTGTTGTAATATCACCCAAACAAGTTTGCTACACAGCGCGGAGGATGTAGTTTGATGTGCACTTTGTACTACCTCAAGTCACCATAGCTCCTGAAAGAAGTTGTGCTGTCCTTCTCCTTGACATGGGGTGCTCGTTCTCACTTCTGTACCACTCCTTCTCACATGCAAGAACAGTATAGCTGTGTGTTGCAAACCAAACTGAAGAGCTGATCCAAACAAAAACTAACTCAACAGAAATAAAGCCTTCAGCCTAAGTTAACAACCAGACTGGTTCACTGCAGTGCTCCACAAACACTTGTGCTGGCACGGGGAGGGACTCCCAGCAAGAATGCTTCTTCCAGTCAGTGTTAGCTGAAAAGGTTTGATAACCACAGCATCAGTTGCACCAACAAACTTTGAGGGAAGGCTTGGGTAGAAGGAAAGCAACAATAACTTTGAGCTCAAAAACCACATGGAGAAAGGGGAGAAGGGAAAGCCCACACATTCTTGACAGCAAAGCAAGAGAGGTGTCTACCCTCAAATTTCCTGAATACAGATTTTCTAACTTCAAAGGTTGCAAAATAAAAACAGGTTTTCAGGAAGTGTTTCTTATGCTTGAAACTTCTGGTCACTTCTCTGGACATAGCAAAACCAGTAACTTGTTGCCCAAGCTGAGAAGGGAACAGCCCCAGGTGAATCTCCTGGATTTTAGCACCTTTACTGAATAAAAATAATGGGATACCTAAAGCAGTATTTGATATTTTACATTATGCTTAAAAATGTTGGTTTACCTTCTGAACAGTGAAAAATCAATCAATCATTTTCTTAAAAAAGACCATGGTGGACAGAAGTCCAATACATAGCTTATACCTCCTCTTCTACCATGCTTCTTTGCTAGATATACATTCTGACAAATCATCTTTGAAAGATTAACCACATATAATGGCAAACAACATGAATGAAAAGCGACGCTGCCAACTACTTCACTGTAACTACTTCAGAGTACATCAAATGCAAGACAGTTCCCAGACAGCTACTTTTAAAAGCTATTTGGGAACAAAAGCAGTCCATAGTCTGTGATGCTGTTCTCACTCTCATCAAGGATTACCCCAGGAACAGTAGTCTCAGGGCTATGCTGACATCTCTGGATTAGAAAATGAGTCAAAACCAAGACAATATGGAGAGAATCAAACTTTAAGCAGAAAGGGAGGATCTTCAAAATAGTAAAAGGGTTGTATTTAAAACTGACGTATGCAGTGTTAAAAATTGTATTTTTATGAAGCCTCTTCAAATAGAAGGGCTTTTAGATCTCTTGTTTCATTAACTTATTTGTGTTGACATTTTGTTAGAAGTACTTAACTGGTACCAAGTCCCATGGTGCTAAGTATTAAACGTACTTGTTTTTTCTGACATTAACATCTCCAAAGAACTTACAGTGTCACCAGACAGACACTGGTTTGCTGAGAGCATGTTAACTTGACAACAGCAAAAATTAAAAGGAACCCATGGTATATTATATATGGATTTATATTACCTCCATAAGTACAGACTGTCCACCACCAAATAGTCTCTCTACAGGAAAAAGGTCCTATTTCTTAATACATTTAAACACACAGAAAACGTTTGATTTTCTAATGCAAATTCAAATTACACCTTAATAGCCAAAGGGAAAAAAAAAATCACTGTTAGAGAGAGCACCTGCAAACCAGGATACTGATCTGCAACTGCAGAGGGCAGAGCGCAAGCTACAACAGCATAGCAACTACAGCAGAAAAATACCTCATGTAACAAAGTTTTATGTCTTGCTTCTGTGTTTCTGAAATATTTCACTTGTGGAAGTCAAAATAAAACCTCCTATTTAGTGCAAGTTAAGTAAAAATTCAGGCTCAAAACTCAACATGGAAAGGAGGACGTATCTGGTCACCCAAGTGCTCTACAAACACAGAAGAGTTTTAAATTATAAATTAATTTTAAATTATTTTAGCTCAACTGCCTCAAAAAGTGAGCAGCACTGTTCACTGTTCAGCCACCCACAGCACTGTGAGTTTCATATCCACCTTAACTTCTGAATTTCTATTATATTAATGTGTCTGCAATCATATTAAAGTATGAGTAGTGTGAAGCAGAGGAACATCAAATACATGCCCAGCAACTGCACAGCAACAACAAATATTACATGTATTTCTAAGACAACCAACATTACATTAGCAAAACCACAGCAATTACCAATATTACGTGTATTTCTAAGATGACCAACATTACAAGCATCATTGCATGGGAACAGACAGACAAGAATCAAATGCATATGTTTTGCCTCCACACAAATGATTGCAGCTTCACCTTGGTTGACTGTGAACAAGGTCAGAGTTGAACGTACCAGAGGACAGAACTGGCAGTCTAAGGCCCAAATTATGCCTACAGATGCTGGATAGACAACAGCCTGAAAGACACTGTTAATACCCCCCCTAAATATTACAATACCAGAACACTCTTCAGTTCCTCATAGCAGCAATAATCAGACTCAATTTTATCTCATCCAGCTCTGTCATATGTTCACCTGTGTGTATGATCACACATTCACTTGCATACAAAATAATATTTTGACCAGGAACAGGACAGCCAGGACTCCTTGAACCAGCAATTACATAACGACTACAACCTTCTTGCAAAGGGAAGAAAACAATCCTGCTTCTGACATATTCAGCTGCTCTGGCTTTATCTGCAGGCAAACACTACTGTAGAAATATTCCCAATCTCAGTTCTGTCCCACGGACATACAGGGCTAAAAACAAACAGGCAGAAGAAAACTTTTCTCTACTGACCTAGCAGACCAGAAAAAAATCTTCACTTGACAACCGGGACAGTTTATTAGTAGTTGAACCAGATGCTTTTTGGGAAATTCTTCTGATTTCTAACATACCTCTAACTGAGACTTATGGAGAAAAGAAATAATAAGGTGAACGAGCTACTTGGCCAATTTAAAGTTCTGGCTGCTTGGCAATTTCTACTGTAGAGATGCTTCAACTTAAGTCAAATTATTACACAACAAGACTTTTGACAGACATACAGCTACGTCCTTGGACTTTAGAAAACACACGAACAGAGAAAAGGTTAACACAGAAAATGTTATTTCACTACATTCTGCCCCCTGCTTGAAAGTTGGTAAAAGATCATTATCGTGGGTAATTTTTGATAGGTGCTTTTATTACAACACAGTCTAAAAATCACAGTGTTGGTTATAACCATATTTGACTCTATTAACAAATTTCTGCTAGAGAAAAATAGTTGGCAGCAGGCTCTGAGCACATCACTAAGAGATGAGAACTTCACATCGTCTCTCTCTAAAAACCTGGACAAACACGCTTGTCTGGCTCATTAGTTTTATCTGTATCATGGAGGTATTTTGATTATTAATCGTGGTAGGAATGTTTTCAAGGCTACAGAAGTGTTATGCTGTGACTTGCCTAGTGTTATCCTAGATACCCTAGAACCTGTCTAATACATTATAGCTAGGCATTTACCTAGTGCTAAAGTGCTATGGCATTTATTTAATTAAATTCATTTTCAAAAACCTTTCTCACCGCAGTCACTTTTTTAACCACATGATTAAGAGATTCCCAGCAGAATTGCTAACTGCTATAACATGGTCATATATAACACCATACAGTGAACAAAAGCCCTTTTTGGGAGGAGCGGGGAATGCAAGCTATTCCACCATCACAATTGCAGCAATCAAACACTTCAGCAGAAGTTTATGTAAAGTCCTCTATGCAAACCATAGATCAGAAAAACAGAAGGAATTAGGTCCCTCTAAAGTTTCCATTTAGAAAGCATTTTAAAAGACCCAAGCTCAAATTGTTGTTTTATTTTTCCAACTGGTTTAAACTTTGAACTGTTTATTTTTCTCTAGTCTTTTTTTATTCAGCAGAAGTTTTCTGTAAACCTTCCACAGAACTTTTCAGTAGGTCTAATATCCATAAAAGCCAATGAACTGTTCTGGTTAACTTGCAGAACAATATCTGACTTTAAAAAACAACAAAATTCCATTCAAGGCAACTATTCTCACTCCCTGAAGACTATATTCTCTCTTTGCAATCAACGAATCCTATAGAAATAGGTTAAGAGACTTTTTTTTTTTTTTTTTGCTCATACATGTGATGCTTTCTTCCCATATCCAGTAATCAATTATTTTTAACATCCATGCTAGGTATAGTGTTTACTTTGATTTGGTTCATTTGTGCTCTCGTTATTAATCATTCATGCTTCAGTGCTGGAAGTGGCAACTGTATTCTATTTGCAAAATTAACTGCAATCAGAGCTGACAGCAGCGAAGCAGGCCATCTCACCAGCTTGGCAAGAGCCTTTTTTATTCTTCCCTTGGCCTGCTTCACATTTGACAAGTGACAAGACATCTATAATACAGTTACAAATGCTCCAATTTATTCACCCAACCTAAACAAATGTAGACTGCAGTGGCTGCCTCTGCTAATCTATGCCAGAAAATGCCATGCTATTCCTTTCCCATTTGTCTGTCTGCTAATTAGGCTAGAACAATGCTCCATTGTGGGACTCTTCCCCCAGTTTTATGTGCATGTGCATGCATCTGCATGTATAGACTCAGTCTATTTACAGGCAACTTTGGAAATCTCTGTATTTGTGGGGAAAAAAATCAGATAAACCGTAAAAATGAGAAAGCTTTGACCTCTTCTCCAAAGAATAAAATAGCAAGCACTTTTTGAAAAGAGTGCGTTAGAAGTACTTTGACTGCAGGCAACTCTTTTACAAGCTGTTTGAGTACAGCTATCTCAGCACTCTTCATAAACTAAAAAGGTTTATCAGCAAAGCAAGGGATTTTGCTAGTTGCTGTAATACAGTGAATTACCTGGCAAAGTTTCAGTGTATGGCAAAGCCGGGGGGGGGGTGGTGGTGGAATATGGGGGTGGGAGAGAACTTCATTATTCTGTATGGAGTGTACGAAAATAGGTAACGTTGCCATGCTGTTTAATAAGCTTGCCAACATTCAAAACAATTACAACATCTTGCACAAGGGTTTAGCATTATCCGCTCTTCACACCACAGGAAAAATGATGTAATGAAACTCACTATGAGAGGTTTAAATCAACAACGCTGTGTAAAACCCCACTCCTGCTATTCAACTTCCACAGGAAACAAAAATATTTAAGGACTTGAAACAAACTTTGGTAATAGCTAGAAATAAATGGAAATTCTTTTCATATATTCTCCTTGGGTACCTTAACAGAGCCAGCTGCAACATGAACAGCACTACACATCCCAGTTCAGGTCTTTATTTATCTTCCAGTCTGAGAGGAAGGGGGCACTGCTTCATACTGTGTGATGGCGGCAGGCTGGGAAAAGCTGGCGATGTACTCTCCTACTTGACACTGTGGATTGGGGAGAGCATGCAACGCACATCAGGTTCACGAATTTAAAACTGAGTTGCGTGTGGTGGGAGTATGTAACCAACAAACTAGAAACAGGAAAGGTTTCTTTGAACATATGTTTTGAGTGCCCACGTTCAGGCAGGACTTGATTTAACTGAAAGGTAAGTAGGCATAAGGAAAACTAACACTTGTGACAAAGAAAGGAAATACCAGAGCACTCACGTAACTCATAAATTACATCATATCTGTCTGCATGTTACAGTGAAAAGCTATTGTCTACTGTTTCTTCCATTATCTCAGCAGCAGACTTCTAACAGTTACTTTGCCTGAACCAGAGAAAAACCTTACAATTCAGAGTTTTGACACATTCATACAGCCACTAAAAAAAAACCCTCAAACAGAATATTAACTATCTTGTACAGCTGATAAGCTGATAAGATCATTAGCACAAAACAGCTGACTACGACAAAAGTAATGTTTCTTCCAGAGAAAGCCATTGCAACACAGGAGTCATAGTTACCCTACTCTCATTTAGGACTGAGCTTCTGTGAGACACCTTAAGTTTGTATATACCCAGTACTACACTTGTGAGCACAAAGCTTTGTAAAGTTACTACTGACAGAGGAGTAGGTAACTCTTATGAAGACCTACTCAAAATAGCATTTGTGTAACAGTCATAACTGCACTGGTAGTAACCAGAATCAAAGATCAGCACCATTGTC
Organism: Nipponia nippon; assembly: GCF_047370975.1. Classification (NCBI taxonomy): domain Eukaryota; kingdom Metazoa; phylum Chordata; class Aves; order Pelecaniformes; family Threskiornithidae; genus Nipponia; species Nipponia nippon. Next base: position 21,269,190 of record NW_028262291.1, on the reverse strand, counting down.
TGGCTATTGCTGTACCAAGCAAAGAATCTGCCCTTATACAACAGTTTTCACCCAAACACCTCAAAGCACTTGAACAACTAAGTCTTACCCCTCCACCCTGAGGTATGTCTATACTTTATGTGCTTTAAAGAAAGAGAAAGTTGGAAAAGTTAAGTGGTAAATCTGAATGTTAGTTTACTGATACCATAGTCCCAACTTCTACTTTTTATTAACAAAAAAATGAACATTCCTTTGCACAAAATTCTTAGTTCATTGCAAGCCACAGGAAAAAGGATGGGCCAAGAAAAAGTCTATCAGAAATCCCCACCGCTAGAAAGAGGTGACAGTCTTTGGATTCTTCTATTTCCTTGCAAAGCACGGTTTTAAAGTTTAAATGCACCTATTCTCTGCAGGAGATATACAACCCCACTGGCTCAGAGTAAGGAATCACCAACTTTAGAAGTGACAGCCATTTTACCACCTAGTTTCTGTTAAACAGAGTTTTGGTGGTGACACCTCCAAATACACACAGGCAATGATAAAAAATTCATTACAACCCAACAAGATACATAATTAATATTTTAAAAACAACCCACTGAACAGAAATACTTACCATAGTTTCTCTACAATCCCACTTCTGTTGACGTCTAATTGCAGACATCTCCCACTCACCGAGAGACCTTGAACATATCTGCATTGCTGTCCTCCTTTACACAAACAGAAACAAATACATCCCACGGGCCCTCTCTGAGGCTGATAGCTGTATAATGCTTTGAAGTTTAAGAGTTATTTATTATGTTCCAAGTATGATGGAGCCACAGAAAATTCAATTCTTTGCTAACACAATCATCTGTCAAAGGGTAAACATCGTGGAAAAAAGTTATAAACAACTGTAAATTAGGGTTTGCAAATCTAGGGAGTGTCTAAACCTCACTGTTGCTACATTAATGCAGTAAAAGAGAGCTTGGCCACCCAATGTTTGAAGAGGTAGTCAAGCTATAGCAGCTTAAGCAGCTATCACTGGGTCTTGGTAACTTTCCATGTGCATGTACTTAGCCCATGGTGAATGCAAGATAACAAAGTTTACACATAAACCTTTTCAGTGCAGACCCAGGGTGTGGTTCTCCTGCAGCATAAAACCAGAATCAATCCAGAGACTCAATAGTGCTGAAAAGGGAGAGTGTCGCTTTGAGAGAGAGAGAGAGAGAGAGACCCCCAAAAATGAGCTAGTTACCATCTCTAACTAGACACTGTTTCAGAGTCCTGGAAAGTAGTTATCAATCTGAAACATGCACCAAAGCCCGAAAAGAGAGAGTTTCATTCACTAGCCCAGCAAAACTACTGACAACACAGCTAGAAGATGATATGGCAGACCTTCCAGAATGCTCCTCACTCCCTCCAGGTTTCTTCCTTACAGCATGTTTCTAATGGCTTTTATCCAATGAAATTATTAACCAGGCCCTTTCCATATAAGGCTATTTCATTTTATCACTACAGAAAGTACTCCCCATTTAGTAGGATAAAAGTTGCTACAAAGTAATGTAATCTTTTCATATGTATCAAATAAAATCATAAACATAGCATACTAACAAAAGCAAGGGGAAAACAGACTCAAAACAAACAAGATCTACACATGAATAAAAGAAAAAAAAACTACCCATGAATTTTTTATAAAATGGAACAGAAATAGAAGAGGTAACCTCTAGATTTCCTACATTGTCAGGTATCCATTGCTAGACAGTTTTTGCAACCCTTTCTGGTGTATTGAAAAGGTATCTCAGTGAAATAGAGTTCCACATAATACTATTTCTTACTGAGTAAATAACACACTAGCCCATTGTTTTAGTGCTAAAGAACCGATGTGTTCGGAGTACGTAGTATAACATGGGTCCAGATGCAGCAAGTGAAATGCTATTTCCTCATTCAACCCACTGCATCTCATTTTCATAGCCTGGAATCTGGATAATTCTCCACCTTTCAGGAACAACCATAGACTACTTGTACATTTGATCTATTATCCAAACTTTCCCTCTCATCTGGTGCAGAACACCCACAGTCCTTTCAGTAGATAGTTTGCTGGCCAGAGGGAAGACACCGCTATGATTAGGGAACTAACATGGCTGTTGGCATTGAGGAAGATGCCAATTACACAAATCCCTCCTTCAGAGAAGGATCACAGCAATCTTTAAGAAGCCCTGTCTCAGCCTAACAAAGGAAAAACATGAAATCAACAATTCCTTGATAAGCAAAAGAAGCATGATGCACCTTTGGGATTGCAGTAGGAAGAGAAGGAACGGGAAAAAAGTCCTCCAGAACTTCTGGATAACATCTCCCTATGGCAGTCAGACACCAGGCACAGGACAGAAGATGCCTATGAAGTCAAAGCATCTTGCAACCAAAAGATCGTGGTTTCCCACAGTTGCATTTCAATCACAGAGTGGGCAAGGGGGAGAGACAGGCATGCAGGCAGCTGTCAAGGTTCTAGGAAATAAGGGAAAACGGAGTTTTCCTTTTGTTTATTTTCCTCAGGACAAACAGATTAGGACATGAGTGCTCCAATACAGCCCCAAATAAATGCTAGAATATAATCAGAGTTTATCTACTGATATGCAAGATTTCTCTTCCAGAATCTTCCAAGTGCCAGAAGACTCCTTACAGTTTTTTTTAGGTTATTCACACAATGCCAGCAGAAGCTTTCTCAGGTACTTGAAAGAGCTGATTTACAGCAATTATCCCAAGTAACAAATGTCTCCCTAGCCCTTCCCTTTCGCAAAGAGGCTGTTCATCTCTAATTAGTAGTTGATCTACTTAATCAGAAAGTCTGGATTAGTCCATACTGTTTCTCTTTATTAATCAGGAAGACGTGTTAAGCAAAGGGACCTTCTTCTCTGGTGGTTAAATCGCATGAGAAGAAATACTTTACAGTGGAGGTGTTTGCCTGCTTGTCTTGCTTGGAGGCTTAGTTGCTCAAATAAGCTGATGATTGCTCAGCCAAGGGACTGCAGACATGGAAACTTTTAAAATGCATGATGTACACCAAGAAACAAATGGGACATGAGAAGGAAGTGCCTTAACATTTCTTCCTTCAGTACTCTTCTATCTCCTGCATAAAAAACAGTATAAGCCCTGCAGTATTAGCCAGCAGGTTCCAAACCCACTGTTTTCTGTTTTGCATTGTGAAGAATGGCAAGGAGAAATAAGACCCTGGGAATATTACCCAACCCTGATCAACTGCATCAACAACAGGATCAAGGATAAATAAGGGAAGCTGACTCTTCAAACGCCTGAAGCTAGGGCCTTCTCCAATTATGAACTTTTTTTTTTTTCTCCTGGTTTTCATTTGAGAAAACAGAATTTCCTAGTTCATTTCAGAAACTACAGCTGTCATACCTTCCGGGCAGAAACCCTACAGCTCCTACCACCATATGAGATTGACTCAACAGCCAAAGCTCTCCCACTTTCAAGCAAATAACAGTTGCCTTCAACTGGAGAAATGTGTCTCTGGCGAGTTGAGGTCAACATGCCATGTCTCAAATGATCCCTTGCATTCTGACATACCAGGGACAAGATTACTGCAAAAGCAGCTGGCTAGTTAAACATCTAGACTGAGATATCTTAAAGGAACCAGATTTCTAGAAAGTACCCATTACCCATTTGAGGGGGGAAGCAGAAGAGGGAAGAAATTCTCCTTCTAACTGCTTTAAAACAACAAGCCTCCTGCCATGGATTAACTAAAAGAAGGTTCTGAAAATGAGTAACTTCTTTAGTTTGACTCATATTATGTTCAAAGCTAAACATATGGCAGCAGCTCTTATGCTGGCTTTAAGGAATGCTCACAGTGACGTACAATAGGAGTTTAATTTCCACATCTCAAGTAGCGTAAACTCTCGCTTCTGTAACAGTAGATTTGCTGGGCTAAAGAAGCCACCAATGTAACTGAGAATTCAGGTACCTGTTTCAACATCAAACCTGCCAGCTATGTCAAGAGACCATTCACAGGTAACCTGTGACATACAAACACCAGAAGTTCCTGCACTTGAGCATTTATAGCACACACTAAGCATGCTATATATCTTTTTAAAACATACCCTAACTTGTAAGCCAGTTTACCCCAACACAATAAAGGTGATCCTCCTTCATTCCAGACAACGTAAGGAATTTAAAATAACAACAACAAACACTTTAGGGTTATTAAAGTGCATCAAAAAATATCCAAAGAGGATCTTGGATGCAATCCTTAGTCCCAGGGAAACTTATGGGAGCTTTCCTGTGATCTCAGTAGGGCCAGGTTTTCAGTACCATCATGAAATGGACAAACCATGTTTCAGTGTACGTTACTCAACTTACCAACTCACCTCGAGATTATCTCTAGCTTAAGAATGAGAAATTTAAACTTGAAAGGGTCTTTTAAAAATCTCACATTTATGTATAAATATATATAAAAGTACCCGAGAAGAGGAAACCAGAAAGAACCACAGAAGAAAAAAGATGTATTAACAACGAAAATAGTATCATTTATCCAGGCAGGGGACCAAGCAGGCACCTGCCATTGTACCAGAGGATTTTCTGTATCTCTATTGAGCTGCAGTATCTAATAGGTTCTGCTCTTTAGAGGGATGCAAATAGCCAAATTTCCTTTATTTCTGCCCTATACTTTCCCCTTTGTCAAATTTTAAAGCAAGTCACTAGTTGGAATAAATGTAATCTTGAGCATTTATCCTTAACATATTAACCAGCTGAATTTTTTTACACAGCCTTTAGGAAGAGACCCCAGATAGAAGTAATCTATTACCAAGCATTGCAAGTATAGCATCAAGCTCACAAAGCTGTCCACAGTATACAGGCATTTACTTTTTCCTAGTTCAGTAATAATGCCAAGGTAAGGAGAAGCTAAGGTACCGTTACTATATTGTTGCTTTTGCAGCCAAATTCATTGTCTTCAGTTATTGCAGAAAATCATTTATGTTTTTATAGCCCTTGCTGGAGATGGTTGTGTCTACTTAGAATCAGAGAGTATCTCGAGTTGGAAGGGACCCATAAGGATCAGAGTCCAATTCCCTGTTACTCTCAGGACTACCTAAAACTAAACTATATGACTAAGAGTGTTGTCCAGATGCTCCTTGACTTAGATCTATACCGAGCAATGCTCTGTGTATTAAAGGAACATACAATGCATACAGGAACATATAATGCAGTTGGCATTGCCCTTAGTTCCAGGCATCGCTCCTTTGTGCAAGCTTCAAAATACCAAGAGCATTTATCCGAGAGCATGGCAAACTTGGAGGTCATGGCCAGAGAAGGGATATCTCATATAGATGGACATCAAGGTCTTACTGGTGTTAAAGATTAGAGCCTGGATTTAGCTCTAGAAGATAGGAGTAGTCTAGCTATGATGAAAGACTGCTGATGCAGTTTGACACTAAATGCTTCCCCTGTCAAATACTTGCTCAAGTTGCACTTGATGTCACATTTGTCATCTATTGTTTGCATATCTTGCAAATACACCTATACTTCAACCACCCACATGCCTTCTTACCAAGAGGTCTCTCATCTCGCTTTCAAGTACAAGAAAGGGAACAGACTCATCATTGGACTCGATCTTAAGGGTCTTTTCCAACCTTAACGATTCTATGATTCTATGATCTTTCCGAATACAAATGGAAAGAAAATAAATCAGTGCAAAATTAAATCTCCAAGAGATTTCAGTGTAAACAATGCCTACAGAAATGCACGGAAAGGTTTGGGGTTTTTTTCTGGAAGCAAGCACAAAAAGATTCCTCTTAATGGAGACTTAAATTTGGTTGGAGAGGAATTTAGATATAACAAATGTGTATAACACTCAGAAATGTTTGATCTATTAAAAAGTACATCTGCCACAGGTTGCACAGGAAACAGAGAACATCACTCAGCAAAAAATTAGCAGATAAAATATCATGAGGAACTTCCCTCATATTAGAGACTAAAACACATCATGCAAAATGAAAAGGAACACTTCACAGAAATGAATAGCTTCCCCTCCAAACTCCAGAGAAGGTAAAGAAAACAGCTACTGTTTGCACAGTTGTTGTGGGTTAACCCTAGTGGGCAGCTCAGCCCCACCCAGCTGCCCACTCGCTCCCCACAGGGGGATGAGGGAGAGAATGGAAGGGTAAAAGTGAGAAAACTCATGGGTTTAGATAGGTAAAGCAAAAGCTACATGCGCAAAAAAAGCAACGTTAGGAATTCATTCACTGCTTCCCATCAGCAGGCAGGTGTTTAGCCATCTCCAGGAAAGCAGGGCTCCATCACATGTAACAGTGACTCGTGAAGTCAAATACCATAACTCCAAATGTCCCCCTTTCCTCCTTCTTTACCCCAGCTTTTATTGCTGTGCGCAATGCTGTATGGTATGGATTACTTAAAGGGAAATATATCCACTTCCAAGAAAAAAGATGAGGCTTTTGAAATTCTTTTAGAAGGCCTGCAGCAATAGCTGTATGCCAGCAACGCTGAATATAGCAGAAAGAAATTATATATTTTCCAGAAACATAAGAGAAACAGGCTGCTGAACGCTGGTTACAGAAACCGGCTCAATCTTGGAAGGATGCATACAAATAGCTGTTATACAAGAAACTGGGGTCGCGGTTTAATCACAGTTAACTGACAAGATATACAACAAACCTCTACATTTGCTTTAACGTGATTAAACTGAACCACATGGTCAAGTCAAAGAGGGAAGGAAAAAGCAGGGGGAGTCAGCCAACATTTTGAGACTGCACCTCTACCTAGTAGAGCAAAGCAAACCTGCTCCATGAAAGCAGAACAGGATGGAAAGACCCTGGCTCCGTTTTGCCTGGAAATATTCACATTAAGTCGTGCAAATTATACCAAAGGTGCACCAGAGCTGTAGTGAGAAACAGAAAAATTCATGTCGTTCACTTGCACCAAGGAAAGCAAGAATGAGAAGCGTGAGGAAGGTGAAGCTGCTCAAAGGAGATGACATGCAGCTATCACCTGAAGACTCTGCCCTGCAAGGTAAGTAAGGTTCAAATAGTTTACTGTTGGAGACATGACACTAGCTATTAATACATTTTTCTTTCTCACAACACTTCAAACTACTACTAGCTGAACAACAGAACTCACAAAATCCTAGGAAGGAAACCTCAGGACAGAAGGAAAAGGAACAACTTCCTGAAAACAGCCCTCACAGACAAACAAAAGACTCATGAATCAAAATAATTCTGTTCATAAAGAAGATAAATGTGATCCTTTAACAAAGAAAGAAAGAAAAACCTCAGGACAGCCCTAAGTCAGCAAAATGACTGAAAGAAGGTCCCCAAGCTTTTAAAATTTCCACACTTCTGCTCTGCTTTCTAAACTGGCCTATTTGTTTGTCCATTGTTGATCAAACCAAACTTTGCTTCCCTGAAAATATGCATAGAACATACATAATTTTTACTTTGGTCTTAAGATTTTGATTATTTGCATCAGAAAGCATCTAAAGCAAGAAACTGAAGATTAACTAAAGCAGGCTTACAACTGTATGACTGCATGAATAAAGAGCTAATTAGGTAGAATTACATATCCCTTTTTAAATGACTGCAACCAAACCTTTGTTCCATTCTCAAACATTCATGCCATCGCTCAAGCTGGCTTAGAGAAGACTTTCAAACAAAAAAACCCCCACAAATAATAAAAAAAAAACCCACACAAATGAAGAAAGCCACCTGGTCTAAGAAATGAAGCTCCGGTTTGAAACGTGAAATTTCAGAGGTCAGTCATTCCTGGAAGTTAGGAGGTTCTAAGAGCTACTACTGACTAGCCCACCCTCCACAGGCACTTCAGACTAGAGCCATCGGGTTCTGATGGGCATTAAAAACTGTGACTTCATTATCTTCTGCACAGGCAAGACTGGGTTCAGATACCTATCTAAAATCATCTATTTGGACACATCCACCAAGACAGTAGTGGTCCAACACAACTTCTTAAGTAATTCCAAAGATCATGGCTTCAATGCTCACTTTTCTAAGTGTACATGGTCACGTGTAAACTTATGACCACTCTGCTTGTTGATATGGGAACTTCAAGCAAGTCCAGAGCATTTTCACAGCCAACAGAGGAAAACAGACTTAATATCATGCGTCTGGAGGGAAGCAACACAAAGCATCTACCTGCACGTAACACATACACATTCCCAGCAAGGAACTTATACTTGATGCCAATTGCAATCTATCCATATATTTAATATCTGTTATTAGTGATGGATATCTACTGTAGAGATATTTTTTTTATTTATTCAGAGCAACTGTTTAGTACCAGAGAGAAAGCAAGAATGAATCAACACTAAAAGCCAAAACTACAGAATAATGAACTATTCTTTTAACACAGACACAATACTTATGGCTTCAGCATATCAACAGTTTTATGTTGAGAAACAGTGTAAAAATCCAGAGTTTCAGAGTTTCAATGCATACAGACATAACCTACAGCAAAGCAAACAGTGGCACAGCCTGTCCTTGAATTCATGTTTTCTGAATTACCTAGGCCCATTACCATTCAACACCCTGTGTAAACAGCTACAGAGTTCTCATACCTGAACATTACCAATATATGTGTTCTTCAATATCCAAGAGAGCTGAAATCCCCTAGGAGCCTCAGTGCTTTTCTGCACAAGAATACATACGGTAACATTATATAGTTATATTTGCACCAGTAAACTCCCCATGAGGACACAGATTTTAAGAACAGAATGTTTTTTTCCTTTTGCAGACAAATCTCCAGTAGCATTTGTGTAATTTACTTAAAAGCCTGAAGTCAAAGAAGCTGATACGCCAAAGTGACTTCGTACTTTTGCACTTTTGCCCAAGCCAATAGGGAACAAAATGGAGAGGTGGTCAACACTGTTGCATCCGTAGCTCCTGATACAACTTTACTACAAAGGACTCGTGCAGAGAACAAAAACTCAGTTCCTTGCAACCGAGCAGTTAATTAATAAAAGGGGATAGAGAAGCAGATGGATGTTGGCATACAGCAGACAGGACAACAAAAGAAGTGGAGCTTGGGAAAGAAATAATCCATAAAACTGAACGAAAAGGCCACATTCTTCTGCAAAACCAGATTTCCTGTTCCCATCCCACGTTTTTGCCCTCCTTTGACAGAATACCCTTGACAGATTGTCTGGCCTGACAATGGAAAGGTGAAAGCACAGTATAAGCAGTCACTCCTGCTTGTGCTACCCACCAAAATGCCAAAAGCAGGCTGACCTTCTTTCCCACTTCCAGAAACACGAGGTCAATATGAATGCCTGAAAAGGTTGTCCTGAACATTCAGCAATGTTTTTTTTAAAAGCTCTGAAAGGGAAACTTTCCAAAGCTGGAAGGAGGAAAGAGAAAGGACTTTCAGCAGCTGCAAGAACTACCTTATAAGCCTTTATTGCAGCAGGATGAGCTAATAAAGCCGGCCCTTAAACCCTGGAGGTTCAGTGTTCAAATTCTGCTTCAAGTTCACAAATGAAAGGAATCTATTATGCTTGCCTTAGTACCCAGAGGAATCAAGCCACATCAGAAAATAACTATTCTCTTTGACTAGACTCGTCGAAAACGTATCAGAGAGAGGCAGCAGACTGTCTTTTAGCCTGTTGGCAGAACATTCTCCAAAACCTTGCCTCCTAGTGTCCTACCGCCGTATCGGTGTTAATTGCCTGCTTTTGTAAGATGCATTTTTAAAAGAGGCTTCCTGATCAATGATAAAACCAAGCTTTCAAAGTATGCCACTACACTGATTCAACTTATGGATACGAAATATGCATCTAGTTATACTTTTCAATTAAACCATATACTCTAGCTATTATTCCCTAAACAGCTTTCTACTGATAATACACAAACCTCTCCTACTTCTCTGTGACATGGAACAGCCACCTAGAACATTATTTTCTCTAGCTTAATTATCTCAAGCAGCAAACTTTATAAGCCTCTTCACACAAAGCCTTGCCTCACTTTTTAAAATTAAATATAATGTCCAAAAAACACAAACTAGACCCAGGAAGAAAAAATTTCTAGTGAAATTTTCTCATAAATCCTTCCCACAGAGTAGCCCAAAGGGAAACAGAGGGATGATTAAGAACCAGAAAAACAGTATTTTTAGTTTAAATCTTAATTTTGAATTATTCCAGATTATTGCATTATAAAACTAATTGAAGCAGGGGCAAATCACTGGGTTATCTCTAAAATAGTGCATGGGCATGTGGACATGGCCTTGAGCAAATTTTTGGCACATGTGTGCAGAAACATCTCAAGCATATTGCTAACTTTGAGATGCACCTGGAAGGCAACAACTTGGCCACCACTACTGCATCATTGACCACTACTGGACAACGAGTGGGAGGGAGCAGAACTCTGTCCATGGTCCATTGTCCAGAGAGAAAGGTGTCCTACAATAGCTTACTTCTAATAAAATTTTTCTGCAAAGGGCTCCACAAATTACTTCATTCCTACAGAAAACTGGCAACACAAAATACAGTCAAAAGACACAAAATACAGTCAAAATTCTCTGACTTCCGAGGCAAGGGATTACTTAGTTCACAAAAATCACCATCGTTGGTAGCTTGGCAGGAGATTTGGGTGCAAAATTTCTGCCATCTTCATCAGGACAAGAGTAACATTTCACTGTGTCAGGCAGTTCCTCTCAACTCACTTCTTCAAGGCTCAACTTTTAAGTGGCAAACCCAAACCAAGTCAACACTGTCACTGTAGAAAAGCCAAGCTCCTACCTGATTTGCATGTCCTGCCATCGTCTTCTAACTGCACACCAGTGGGACAGGCACAGCTGTAGAAGGGGTCTCTTGGAGACAGCAGGCACAGATGGGAGCAACCACCGTTGTTTTCTTCACATGGAGTGTGAACTTCAAGAAACCAGACAGATTTATTTTCATTTTTCTAGAACCCCGAAAGCCCTCTTTTCTCCATGAGGAAGAAATTACAGATCCCAAATGACTGGCACAAGCTTTAGTGCTAAAAGACAGAGGAACCACAAAATAAAGTGTTTGATTCCCCCCTCCCCACCATCTTACTTCTAGGGGCACCTAAACTGAGATGCACACAAAAGCTGATTTTGAAAGAGCTTACAGCTCAGCACATTCTCACTATACAGGTCTTTCAATGTTTCTAAAGCTGAACACAGCTAAGAGCTTTGGACATCAGTTACTTTGTGGATGCTGGGTCTGCTAAGCATCATGAAAATGGAAAACAGGACTGGGGGGGGGGGTGGTGGTGTGTGTGAGTGGGGTGTTGACTTGTTCTAGGAAACAAGGGAAAACATAACAATTTGTACAATTCCTCTATTACAATACTGTTGCATGTTGGAAATATCTTTTCCTACTGCAAAGCTTTCACAGCAAGACATATCCCTGAATCACCAGGAAATCCAGAGGAGCAACATGTAAAGTCAGCAATTTTGAAAACATAAAGGGGGGCGGCGGGGGGGCCATGGGCAGGAGGGCACGGGCAGGGACGGACACACAACAACTGTGCGCACCTATTTCATTTACATGGGAAAAAAATGGCAGCAAGAGATGAAACTGTAACCATAAATAATTATGGAGAATATTGCCAGCTATTAAAAAAAATTGCAAGTTGTGCAAGAGCTCTCCAAAATCAATCACAGTTTGAATAAGCATCTGAACTGCTTTAATATAAAACCACAAAATTTCTGGGTAATTTGGTTTGTGTTACTTTCACTCACAGTCACAAAGAGGAAAAAAAGGGAGAGCAAGGAATCCAAGCCTGATCTTAATGAAGTCAATGGCATCTGAGCTATTTTCAGCATATGCTATTTCCCTCTGCGCCATATTTTCATTGTGACTGACCCAGAAATACTATGACCCAAGGCTGGGACATTCCCTGAGTGAGCTAAAAGCAATGACAAGAATTCAGCATAGACAAACTCTTATCTGGAGCTGTGAGATAAACCAGGGTGCTGTGCATACCCGACAACTTCAATGAAAACTTGCACATGTTCTATCACCAAGATGATCTCCAATCTCCTTTTGCTTAATTTCAAGCCTGTTTACTGACACCCTGTAAACTTTACTGGAACAACAAATGTTATCTTTAGGGAAGCAGACTTTACAGTTGGCATAAATAAAGATGCCAATCCAAATGGCAAGAGTATCTCCCCAAGGCAAGACATGATTCTTCTCATAGCTACTCAATTATATACATTTCCACACTATTGCTTTTAAGTCCCATTCTCACAATCCTAAAAAAACCCTCGATCAACCACCACATGGAATCACGTGCATATACAAGATATAAACAGCCTCATTCAATTCTCAATTCTCTACACGTACCTTCCTTTGAAGTAGCACCATACATAAAGAAAAAATAGAGGCACGTATATGTTTCATATAAAAGCTCAGAACTAAATCCCTTCCATACTGAAACATTCATACATATTGAAGATAAAAATGATCAAGTCTGGACTGCAAAAACCACACTTAAGTACAACATGAACATTACATATTTTGTAGTAATTCTATTTTTTAAAAAGAAAAGTAATGATATGCATTTTTTTCAGTTGTCTTTAAAATAATGGTGTTAAAAAGATGTCAGGTGAGACTTTATCATTCTCATTCAGATATTCCAAATTAAAAGATGGCACTGGATTTTGGATTTTGTTACCAACTGGGATGATAAATGAGCTCATACCAATTCAGGCTGGAATCTTCAAAGAAAGGTACAGGATTCGGGTACTTATACCTTTAGCAACCAATCCCTTGACAAGTGTTCCAAACCTTACAACATCACACTAACCATTTTTATTATTAACTTTTTTCCTGACAGATACATAACAGTCATGCAAAAAGTTTCAGGGAAAAGTAAAACATACAGTATGGCTGCCGATCTGGACTTAAGACCTGGATGTCCATCGGTGAATATAGGGCAGACAATATTTCTCTCCTTTTCTCTCCTGTCCTTTTGTTACAGGCATGAATGGAGCGCGTTTGCCAGTCTGTCCAATACAAAGTGTCCCCAGACAACGTCAGTGCAAAGGGATGAGTAAGGCTACCTTCAACAACTTTTTGCCTAGATGAAAGAAAGAGCAAGGATTAAAAATGCATTGCTTTCACTTGCTACCACACAGGAAAAAAGTCTGGCTTTGTGAAAACTCATATAGGAATCGTCATCTTTTAACAAATTCACTGGACCAAGGGATTCACCTGATGATAAAAATGCTAACCAGACTGAAAAAATGTAAAACAAGACTTTGCCCCTGTATAGCAATAAGGACACAAATATACTGGGTTTCATAATGACACGGTATCTGATTCGTCTCCACACTGACCCACACCAAAGTTCCTTAACAGGGCTGTTAAGGAATACAATTGCCTTTTGGAGGAAACACAGATCCGAAGAGTGCTCCTCCAATTAAAGCATTACATTTTTGTCCCCCCTATGCAATATAGGACATCTTTGCCCAGGACTTCAGGTGCACTCAGTCCTTTGTTGTAGCAGGAAAAGGAAGAAACAACCCGAGAGTCCCTTTAAATTACCCTTCTTAACTTGGTCAGCAGTAGAAACAAATATTTTTCACATTGTTTTTTTAAATGTAGAGCAAGGGTCAATTATATTTTTTCTAAGACTAAATATTTGTAATTAATTTAAATAAAAAATATTTCAGATGTTTTTCAATGACCTCATTCAGCGACACCTCTTCTGGGGACGCATATAGTTTCACTTTGGATATTATCTGAACTGAAAGCCACAAAACACACATTTCCAACACGTTTTCTGAACTCAGGGAATCCCCAAATTATTGCAATAAATTTGTATAATTTAGATTCAGTAGTTTTGGAGACATTCACTAAATCAGTGAAAACACACTTAACAATTCCTCAGTCAAAACAATATGAACTCAGTTTTCACAAAATTCATGCATTTTATGTATGCATAAACACAAAGGCATACACACACCTTCAAACCAGTGTTCTGACACAGCAAACCAGTACTCAAAATTTTTTATCATACAGCTTTGAGAAAGCTGAAGTCCTGAAGGAAAGTGAGGAACTTATTTTTCTTATACCTATATTCGTATCTGCATTTAAATTGTTTCCATTGAAGAGATTAAAGAAAAAACAAAAAACAGCTATTGTTTGGCAGGGAAAGGATTCTGTTTCATTTTGAGCAGCATAGGTACAATTTGCATTGGGGGGGGGGGGGATATATATATTAAAAAAAAAAAAAAAAGTACCCCCAAAATTCTTCATATGTATTCAGACATGGACAAGTTTAAAACAGACTGACACATGCAAACAAGTATTTGCATATACATGTACAAACCAGATAATGCGGAAAAAAGAAAACAAAGCTATGATTATTCTTTCTCTTCTAGAGATAAAATTGAAACTGCTCTAAAAATTTCTGTCGTTCAAATTATCACTACTTCTCTCACCACAGAACACAATAGAATAAACAGAAATACTGATTTCACTTTCTCTTTCCATTCTCACCTTTGCTGTAGCTTCTTTACTAGTAACAGCAGTGGCTGTATTCTAGTATCGTAGCAGCTGTTTTCCACTATATATTGCCCCTATTTCCATCATTCTTAGATATCAAGTCTCCCCTTCTCCTGTAATTACATCCCTTGAAACAGTTCCAGCTGATGTGCTTGCAAACTGAAGCTCTCTAAGATGTAACAGGCAGATTGCTCCAGTAACATTAATCCACCATGCAGAATGCAAATTTCCTTTTTATTTGAATTCTGAAGTGATTCTGGGACAGGAGGGAAGAAGCATTTCAACCACCACAAGATTTCTTTATTGAAAAGTCTGGGTGAAACTTATTTTGTTCTGTGTTTAAGGAACAGAAGCAACCTCCAAAGTTCTCATTTGTTTGAACCATTATTGAAGTCTACCTTGACACCAGAACCTAAGAGTCCCAATTCACAGACTTCTGTTTCAAAACTGATCAGTGGAAGGGAAAAAAGAATAAATAAAAATTTCATTTTAAGAGAGTTAAAATTAAGATCAATATTAATGGAATTTTATTAATATGCATAACATTTTAAGGAGTTTTATCATATGGTAACAATATGAAATATACACAGCTAAATGACATCAAGCTATTATATTGGACAATGCCTGAAAGTCCATGTGCAGTTAGACACAAGGAATTTCCAAAATGCATCCTGCATAGGAATATCCTGACATCAAGTGTGCATTTACACCCTCCAGCAGTTGAGTAAAATATGTAAGAAGTGTACACCAGTGAGCAATTTTTTTTTTTTTAATTCAAAATACCTTAATTTTTCCTAAAATACTATTTCATTTATGGTTCAATAGAAAATTGCTTGGGAGGTGGTGGACATGCACTAATCTATAACAAAGTCATTTGGACAGGTTGCTGGAATTAGTGTATTCAAAGGCTTGCTCCCTTTCAGGTGGCCTTTCTCTAACTTAAAATGAGCAAAATAAATTTTACTTACCAATTACAACTTTAAGCTTTTACACATACATGCAAGTAAATTTTATACAACTTATATGCGCATGATAACTGCAGAATCAGTCTGGAAATCTTACCCTCTGCCACTCACCCTCAAATCAGAGAAATATATTCCTGTTGTATTGTATGAAAATCTCTCTTAGATTTTGAATTTTGAGAGAGCATTTTCTTTCTGTCTATGAACCTGCACCCAGCCTTTGAGCTACCACTCCATTCCGTAAAGGCCTTTACGCTTGTCTCTGCTTCTGACTGTCAGTCAGTACTTGTCACTTACTACAATGCCACCATTATCTAGCTCTTACACAGTGCTCTCAAAGGAACTTAAGAGCGTTTTATAAAGGACGTCAATATTGTTATTCCTCTTTTATAAGTGTGAAAATTGAACACAGAATGCACCTCAGTAAAAAAACTGAAAAACACCATGGAAAATACAGTGGTTTTTTGGGGGGGAGGTATATTGTTCTATTACACAGATATAAGTAAAACAAAACTCCTCCAACTTTTTACCAAAGCAAAATGATTTTATAACACATACATTTAAAATGTTATGAAATCATGAAAATGAAAATGTCATTTTAAACTATCTGAAAACCAAAGCCAGACCGGAATGCAAGAGACTTGCCTCCTCAGCTGGACATTTCACTGGCAGATGACACTCACCCTTCAGGACCAACACAACCTGCCCACTGACCACTGCATAGAATTGAACGTGCAGTCTCAAATGTCTAGGTCTGCCCTGTCTGAAGGGTCACCTCTCTGTGTCCACAAAAGCCAAAACTAAACAGCACACTTGGACAGGAGCCACCAACCGAAACTTCCATACTGTGCTTTCTATCAAGCTTTAGGAAAATCTGCTTTCTGCTTGCTCACAGTCTGAAATAAGCTGAATGTGGTTAATTTATAGGCATGCCACAAAAGCCATCTTTGGATGGGGCCAAGGACAAGTGTGTCTCTGTATATTTACTGTTGAAAAAAAGGTACAGTGACAATGCTGTAAAATCCCAGTGACCAGTTAAATGTTAGATTGCCTAGGGCCAAGGACAAGTATCTCCAACTATTTGCAAGACAAATATGAGCCTAAAAAGGGAAAATCCTGCTGTACAAGAAGGCTATAAACAGTCTATAGTGAAATACTGATACAAATAGTCTTACTTTTAAAATCAGTTTTATAGGACATAAGGCTATTTTACTTTTTGCAAGGCTATTAACAATTGCATTTAAGAACAATAATAAGGTATTGGCATTATTCTAGATTACTGGGAAAAAAAAAAACGCCTCAGTTCAAAATGAATGCAGGAGGTGAAAAATAACTTTCACCATATTATTGAATAAAGGAAACTTACCTAAAGGAACCATCCAGATTTGCCCTATGAATGAAACTCAGTTTTGCGTCAGCCCAGTAAAGTTTCTGCTCATCAAGATCTATTGTGAGTCCATTTGGCCAATAAATATCTGAATCGACAATTATTTTTCGTGTGCTGCTGTCCATTCCTGCCCGTTCTATTCTGGGTGTTTCACCCCAGTCAGTCCAATACATGTATCTGAAAAAGAAAGCAGAGGTGCACGCAAATTAAATCACAGTACATGCTGGTTAGCTTTAGGAACAGAAGGGATAGGAGCTCTTTGCAAAGCCTACGGGCTCTGTGTATATATACACAAATATAAAGAGTGGTGCATATACACAAATATATATCCCCAAAACTTTAACATACTTATTAACTTATTAACATACTTATTAATGTAAATCAAACCACAGTTCCAGAGGGTGCAAAAAAAGTCCTTCCTGAGAGTATCTCTCACAAGCATTGCCTCTGCATAATGTATTACCATTCTCTTTCAATGTTGGGCAGCTCCTGATTGTCATAAGCATTTACAACTGAGTATCATCCTTGTGTGGCCAATTATTACAAGTTAATATCCTGAATCACATTCTGAAGCAACTAATTACCTACCCAAGCAGGCAATGACCATAGCTGAACTTCCTTTTACAAGTCTGTACACAGAAAAGAATAAAATCAAGTGCCCTGAAATTTGTTTCTGTCAATAAATAAATCATGAATCTGTGCAGACTTAGAATGACATTACTTTAAATTTTGGGGTGCTTTTTTTCCCCTCCTGTCCATGTCCCATTTCCCTGTCACTCCACCTGTGGGTAATTTAAGTAGCCTGAATAGAGACATTGACACCACTTATGAATTGGAAAAGACCAGATCAAAATGTGGCAAATCACACAACGTCTGCATGAAAAGTTGAGACTGTACAGTTAGGAGAGAAATTGTCTGATCAAAAGAGGACAGTCAGTTCCCAGCTGGTAAACATTACCCAGCATAATATATCCAGGTTGCAAATCCGGCATGCCAAGGGTGCAAACACAACACAGCTGACCTCTTGCACAGCTACCTCAGGCCAGTCAGAGAAACGATATTGCTTTCCCAATGCCAATACAGCCATTTCTGGCATGGTCTGTGTCAGGAAGCCTTTAACCTGAGTGAGCCCTCAAACGAAGTTAGGTGTCTGTGCACTGGACTCTCCAGCACTCCATGTTCATTGTGCTATATTAGATCAACAGCAGAACCGCATGGGCACCACCTGGGTAGGTGCACTGAGCTCCTTCTAAGCTAAGTCCTGCTACTACTGGAGGTCCAGAAAAGCATGGTAAAGAGGTATCTATTCAGTCTTGCAGAACCCATGCTTAGCCAGACTTTTCATAACCTGGATTATCCCAGACGCACAGATCCCCTGAAGAAGACAGCACTGGCTATGCAACCACGCTAGGAACCACAAAGGAAGTAAACGAACATGCATTGTGAACACACGCAGAGGAAAAAAGCTCCATGGTTTCTTTTATGAAAGAGAGTGCCATCCACTTTGGGAAGGAAGGGGGGACTACATTTGTAATTGCTGTCATGTTCCTCAGCAGGATGTTCTCCCCTTCGCAACAAAAGATGCTCCATAAACTGCAATAGCTCTGTAGCTGCTTCACATGCAGCTGGGGCCATCATTTCAGCCAAGGAGGAAGAGGCAGCTGTACAGTTATCCCCAGCACATCTCTCACAACTCACTTAGGCTTAAAATGCTCTGATCCCCATGGACATACTGTACCCCGATTCAGCTGTACCTCCAGTTCCAGCACAGTCACAGCACCTATTTAGACCATTCTGATCATAGCAGCATATATCATCATTAGCATGTTTATCCCACTGAAGAGGGGAATATAGATAAAAATATAGATAGATACAGACAGACAGAAATGACTCACTTGTATCACAATACACATACATTTGAGTGTGGGAGGGTAAAACAAGGAGTTTTCTAGTTGAAATGCTAAAGTTTCCATGCAGATGAGTCCTCACGCTTCTGAGACAGTTCACCTTAGAGTGGCTGCAGCAGAGCTGTGTCCCCAGATGCCTTCCCCAAAACATCTCAGCTCCAGCAGCCAGGATAGACTGACTGCTCCTGAAGAAGCGGCAGAAGTAGCTTAGCTGCCCCAGTTCACAGGACAACCTATGAATGTAAATTGCCACTCATTTTGGTTTTCCTTAACAAGTCAGGCTGTAATTTGTGGCAGCTTAAACTGTGTGGGGAAGCAGCTATTGACAAACAACAGAAGCCAGAGAAAAGCAGACGGAAAAGAAACTGTCTGTGCAACCAGCTGGTGAATCAGACTGTGAAACTGATCCGGCCAAATACTCATTTTTGGTCAGGTCAAATCAGTTCTCTGATCTGGCTCACCTGCACTAGCTTGAAGTATTCAAAGGACACCTTGAACCACCCCTACAGGAATGAAGATGGACAGAAGACAGAGTGTTGAATTAAGAAAAACCTGGCTATTAAAGGTGACTTTAGGCTATATCATACAGCTATGACAGTCCTGCACTTATTCATATATTGAAATGTATAAATTCATACTAAAAAGGAACTTAGACCAAAATCAGAAATCCCATGACAGTTATTTAAAAGCAAAAACAAAGGAGACAAAACTAGCTAAGTCAAATAAAACCTTAAAAGCAGGTTAAAATAACAAGGATGAAAAAATATCCCCAAAATTACCCTTGAGCAAAATTGCACTCCTCAAGCCTCCCATTAAAATTGCAGCCTGCCCTGAAGCTCAATGCAGATGAAGAGAAAAAAAAAGGGTCTAAGCCAAAGGGCCCTCATGGCTTTTCTATGATATTAAAGGAGCTCCAGCTCAAGAGCCTCTCCCCCCAAAAAAAAACTAATTTCATAGGTGATGTGTGTTTATCCTTGACCATACAGACACTGCTCGACAAAAGTAGTACTTTCAACTTCCCATGTTAATTTCCCACAGGAAAATGACATCCCTATGTTTCAACTTGTTAACAGGTACCAAGCTCAATCCTCATCAAAGCCTGTGTCATTCAAAGGTCTAAAACTACATAGTATTAGCAAAGTAACTGTACCACAAAGGAAGGCTAGTGGGATGAAGATGCATTTAGACAACATGCAGAACAATATGAATGCAGGCAAGCGTTCTTCCAAAGCACTTCTCTCCCAGTTGGACTTTTTAAATGTAACATATAAAAGATTATTATTACCCTGTCACCACCTCGTCCTGATTGTAGGGTGTCTCAGCAATCCCGTAAGTATCATAAAGCTGATCTTCCTGGTGAACTTTTCAGAATATATCAAGTCTCTGCAGTAATCAAGCACCTACTGAAGTAATGGTTTCATTGCCCCCATGGGGTCCATCACAGGGAAGCAAGCCAAGCAATGGAATGGCAAGAACAATTCTTGTCTCCCTTTAACCTCCTCCCCTTTTCCAATGGGTTTCCACCCTTTTGGCAGGCAGCAGGTGCTGAATTGCCATGAATTATAGGAAATCAGCTCTGGTTTGGGGATCTCTTAACACATCAAGACCTTGAACTAGGAGTTTGGATATCAATGTAAGAAGAGATCAGCTGTTCCTGCAGCAGGAGTGGGAGCCTCCGGTCTACATAAGCCTATTTAAAATCACGCTGCTGCCACATGGAGCAGTTCTTTCCCTGGTTCCTACCCATGGTGCTGACATTAGCACCCTACAATAATTTAAAAAACAAACAAACAAACAAACAAAACCCACAACAACAAAAACCTTCAGTTACGTTAGCAAACTATCAGTCTGGCCAATGGTCCCACAGCACCGGTGCTTAAACAGAAGGAACAAATGAAGGCAGCAGCCACACAGCTGAAACCACCTATGAAATCTCCCCAGAGAAAGAGGCATTACTTTCCAACTCCCCCTAGACAAGTCACTCACAAATTAGGGCCTCAGACTCTACAATTAGCTAGGGTAGTCTCCTTCATCCCTCTTCTCCCACTGTAATATCTAGGCTGTTTTGACATTTTTGGTCACAACACAACTTGGACATCAGCATTGGACATCAGCATTGGACATCAGATTCCAATAATCCATAAAATGTCACATTTTAAATGCCTGTGTGGAATTTTCAAGAATGCACAAAGTGTCGAGCTTTCTTTTTTTTTTTTTTTTTACCCTCCTCTATTTTGAGTGACAAAGCTAGTTCAAACCAAATTAAGTACAAACAGTGTCCTGACTGAGACACCCTACACTGAGATTCAGCTGAAGACAGAAATTTGGGGGTAAGTTATAAATCCTAAAAAAAAAAAAAAAAAAAAAAAAAAAAAAAAAAATCCACGGTTATTATGGAAAGAATGACACAACCAAGCTTCCTCGATGTGATTAGTTATCAAGAGAAAGCCAAAGGCTTTACACCTAATCCTTGACATAACCCATGGATCTGTTTAAGAAAATGAGTCTCCTGTCAAAAGTAATGAAATCTGCTTGCATTAGCTGGGTTCATCAGAGAAAGAGCCATACAGGAAAACCAGTGGAGAAATTAAACATTTTAGTAATGTCCAGTAGTAGCTATTGTGTCTTACACTTTGCATCTTCCAAATGTCCCCAGGACACAGGATTAATTCTTACATAAACAGCAGATACTTTTGGCTGGGGGGAGAACATGCAAAAAGCTTGAAGTGGCTTCTCAGAGAAAAAAATCAGTCTGCACACCGTAACAGTTTATATGTAAGGAACTGATTTAGATCAACCTGATTTAAATTAACCTTAATTAATAGATTTAAACCTGTTGAGATTATGTAATTCAGGAGCCTGGAGTGGTAAACTGACACATTATTTATGTGGGGGGGGGGGTGTGTGTGTGGTTTGTTTTGTTTTTTTAAAAACATCATCAATAGTCCACATTTCTTATTGACCTCAACAAACACCAAGCACTTTGAAACAGTCTAGACATCATCAATGTTTCTGAGACAGATGATGGTTCAGGATTGATTTTTTTTTGTTTTTAAAATAACCTTTTTTGCTGGTGTCCAGTACATTAACAACCTCTGCTGTTTTCATTTCATTATAAAAAAAATTGGATATTTAGCCCAGATAAGGTTTCAGGAAAATTCAGTAGAATATGCAATGAATCTCAGTCCAGTACTACCTGTGCTATTAAATGCTCCCTGTTTTGGAAGCCTGTTGAAAAGATATACACTGAATAATAATGAAGAGCCTAACATAGGTATTTGGGTAGGTTTTTGTTTGGTTGATTTTGTTGGTGGTGATGGTGTTTTTAAATTTAAATTACACAGTTTTAAATATCCCTGGGCCAGGGCATACCATAACAACTGTAAGGAGCTAAAAATATCAAAACTAGTATTTGGTATCTTAGCACATATTAGATTGATCATGTTTTTTGGACTGAAATTTGGCATCCCAGAAGTTTTGTATCCCACCTGGACTGCAACAGGTCAATAAAAGTGTAACAGCACTGAGACTATAAAAGAAAATGAAAACATCAATTCCTAAAGAGCTAATAAAAAATAGAAACATTGTGAGCAAAATTCTCTGCTAAGCAGCTATCACAAATCAATACTCTTAAAAAAACCCAACCAAACCGCACTAGAGAAGCGCTGAACAAAAAACGGGCCTGGGACAAACTCTTGGGTTACTTCATTCAGTTCTTCAGACGTGCTTAAGTGTCTTCTCCCTTACTGGGTCTTAACCTTTAACTCCCGACTTCCAATGCAAAAGGAAGGGCAGGTGAGGGGAGAAGAGATTAACTTCTAATAATAATTTTGCAACAATTGCACCAATTCTGTCCCTAAACTGAATTACACTTTGCTACACCAAAGAAACCAGCAGGAACAAAGCAGAGCAAAAGCCAAAGCTTCATCATGGAGAAGATGTAAATGTATAATT
Source organism: Nipponia nippon (assembly GCF_047370975.1). Taxonomy (NCBI): domain Eukaryota; kingdom Metazoa; phylum Chordata; class Aves; order Pelecaniformes; family Threskiornithidae; genus Nipponia; species Nipponia nippon. The sequence continues at coordinate 21,246,510 of NW_028262291.1, read as the reverse complement.
CTTTCCAAACACACAACCACTAACAGTCCATCCAGTCCATCATCCAGTAGCCAGAAGTACTGGACTCAACAGAGTTCATAAAATTCAGTTACTGCTCTATCAGTAAGCACAGTAGCTTCAAGTATGCTACCAAGCTTTCTAGTCAGAAGGCAATTAAACAAATGCAGTTCAACTGCAGTCAGCAAGTCACTGGGTTTTGGCACATACTTAATTACCACATTGAATCAGGGCTTAAATGGGGCTTCAGTACTACTACCAGAAGAATGGGACTGAAAGCTACTTTGGCAAAAAAAACCCTATTTTAAAGCTGGTAAACTGCACCCCAGCAGACTTTTTTTTTTTTTTTTTTTTTTTTTTGCCTGCTTAACTCTAAAATTCCAGGTGCAGGAGCAAAAACAGGATGAAGACCATATTTCCCCTCAGTTTTAAAGCTGCAGGTCATTTCTTATTTCCTGGTGCTTCATCTCTCTTGTCATCATTTTTGCAAAGATTAGAAATCACCGCCATGCCCTCAAAGAGCCTTCAATCAGCCATCTGAGCTGGAAGGTATCACGGACATACTAAAAAGCAGCCAACACTGCCCAAACACTTTTTCCACCTCCCAAAATGCAGTATGGTTGCCAAAACTTACATAACCTGCTTACACAAAAGGGGCCAGTTGTACAGATGATGTAAATCAGCACAAACTTCTCCAATTTCAACAATGTTCTTAAACTTATACAAGCCCAGGGCACAAAACAGGAGTTTACAGGAAATTGCTATGAAGTTTAGATTCCTGCACATTTAAAACTTACCTCCCCCATCGCACCTTTAAAGGTACAAAAACTCAACTGCGAAATTAAAGACCCGTAATTGTTTACAGAAGAGAAAAGAATAGCTATCTTGTATAGCATTAAGCTGCAAATTACTTACTCAAATTACCTCTTTTTTTTTTTTTTTTTTTAAGCACTGAACTTTGAGACCTGGATGTTCTTGAAAAAAAACATTACATCAAACCCAAAAATATGCCACGTCTTTCCCTGTTCACCCATATGGAAAGGAGTAGGACACCCTAGTTATTTCTCAAAGGTAAACAAGCATGCATTCAGTACAGCTTCAACAGCCTGTTAAAAAGTCGCGTTACGTGACACCGTGAAGCTGAAGAATCCTCGGAGAGAGGGATTCAAGAAGATTTCAAACACATTAAGCTAGAGAACAAACACATTAAGCTAGAGAAGGAGGGCAGCAGTAAGGAGATACTTGCAACACTGCTCAGGAGGGTCAGGAAGAGAATTTTCAACTTGGTATGCAATTTTACTGCAAATACCTCTGATAAGTTGAGAAAAAGAAACTGCACTGGTAGGATTTCCGGGGGGGGGGGGGGGGGGCGGGGGGAGTTGCACATGCTTTGTGTGTTATGCACTTTCCCCTCTAAAAGAATGTCCAGCACATTCATATGCAAAAACTCTACAGAAAACAGAAAAACAACTATAAGAAGATAAAATGAGCCCTCATAACTGCTCCTCATGGTCACTAGATAAGGTACAAGAGACAATGCAATCTAACTTTTTCTTCCCAGACATTTTTGAGTGTGAAGAAATATTACATATAAAGAAATTATTTCACATTGAAAGCACTCCACAATCAACTCTGCATTATACCACCACTCTAGGGTGGTCAAGGAAGTCACAGAAAACAAGGTAGGGAAAGGACCTCATGAGGTCATGAGCCCTGCACCAAAAAGGCTGCTTTTTTACAGAATCATTGAATTCCTGAGGCTGGAAGGGACCTCTGGAGATTGTCTACTGCAACCCCACCACTCAAAGCAGTGTCAACCAGAGCAGGCTACCCAGGACCTCATGCAGTCAGGTTCTGAGTATCTCTTAAGGTTGGAGACTCCACAACCTCTCTGTGCAACCTGTTTCAGTGATTCATCACTCTCAGTAGAGAAGTGTTTTCTTTCATTTGAGTTCAATTCTTCCTCTATTTTAGTTTGTGCCTATTGCCTCTAGTCCTTTCACTGGATACCACTTAGAAGAGTCTGGCTCCATTGTCTTTACTCCTTCACATCACGTATTTATACACATTGATAAGATCCCCTGAGTCTTCTCCTTTCCAGGGTAACCAATCTCAACTCAATCAGCCCCACCTTCGCTGGTGGATGCTCCAATCCCTTAATCATCTTTGTGGTCCTTTGTTAGGCTCACACAAGCATGTCCACATCTCTCTTGTGCTGAGGAACCCAGAACTGGACACACTACTCCAGGGGTGGCCTCAGCAGCACTGAGTAGAGGGGAAGGCTTACCTCCCTCAGTCTGCTGGCAACGCTCCTTCTAAAGAAGCCCAGGATGCTGGTGGCTTTCTTTGCAGCAAGGGCATATTGCTGGCTCATATTCAGTTCATTGACTCCAGGTCCTCCTCTTCTTCCAAAAAATATGATTTGTTTTAGGAAAGGGAAAAATAGTCCAAATCTCACTGCATTCAACACACTTTAAGACATACTGCAGCAATTTCAAATTCAGGGGATCCTCCTTTCAAAAGGTGCAGAATGAACTGTTGAACTCTTTCTCCATCAGCTCATGAGATACCTCCCACCCTCTGCTGTTTACAGGTAGACCCAGTCATGACTTAACCTCTGACTTAACTACCTCTACCTAAAGTTAAGCCTAGATTTCTTTCTCTCTCCGTAAGGAACATTGGATGTTCCAATGTGTCAGGACGGTCCAAGAAATTACATCTACACATTGTACTGACTTAGTGGAGGACAGGGGTCCAGCAAGCATACTGAACAACAGTAATTCAATTGTGCAAGTAAGGTATTGCTTGCTCTCTTACCCACAGATCTCACAACTGCCCTTAAACATTTAGCTCAAGCCAATGTGTTTTATCTATTTCAGCGTGCTGATGCAGTTTAACTCAATGTTTGGGAAAACAGTACACTCAAACGACAGTGAATAATTTGTCAAGGCATGCAATCTAAGCGTGTTCATTTGCACGCTTATAACTTTAAACACAATTTCACAACACCCCCCCCCCCTTTAAGTACACATTCAACTGGTTATGTGGAAAAGTTCTTACTTCAGCTTATACTATTGCTTAATTTTACATTAGAAACATGTTTTGAGTTAAACCAAAGCCACCCATTCATGACAAACAGTATGGTGCCAGTCCAGCCAGACCAACATGTCGTATATGCCATGATTTCCACACTACTTCTGTGCAGCTATAAACTGCATCTATCAAGTCCTCTAATCAAAGAGAATCCCAGCTTCCACCATCTCTTTGGTCCCAGAGCCAAAGCTACATTCCTGACTTCACCTGAGAAACAAAAGCAACAAACGCTGGCACTGAGACAACCAAAGCCATCCTGTTTTCCTTCTGTTTCCTTAAGAAATGGTGTAGAAATTAAAAAGATAAGAATACCATGATTTCCAAACTACTTAAGAAGACTAAATGTGTACAGGGGAAAGAAGCCTCAGTCTCCAGGACTCAGGATACGAGGAATCACAGAATTTGTAGCAAAAAGAGCACTAACAGGAGAGCGAGATCAGAGGGGTTATTAAGGAAATCTACACAGTTCCACCTCTTCCCCATGCAATTCCACTGGGGGGGGGAGGAGGGGAGGAAAGTAAATAATTTTTTTCTGCCATCCCTGAACAGGCAGCCCTGCTCTCAAATAAAGCAAATGGTCTTTGAACAATTTATGCCCTTTAGTCATATCTATGAGCAGGAAAAGGGAGATATAACCGAAGAGACCGATGAAACATTTATGGAAAGGCTGTCACCATCAAGGGCATCCATCTGAAAGTTAAATGTAAATAACATTTCCCACAAGAACTTCAAGTTTCTCGTGCATGAGACTATTTGCAGCTATTTGGCCACACAACATATCAAAAGCTTTCCAAGTCCCAGAAATTACAGCCATACCAAGATACTGGATTTGACTTGTAACCAATTTTATCGTTGAGTACTTTTCTTACATTCTAAGAAAACAACTGTGCTACTCATATATTCAACCTCATTACAGTGTTTCAAATAATTAACCAAAAGCTTCAAAATAACTTTATACTTGAAATTAATTACTAGAGACACACAGGATATAAACTAATCTCTAGCTTTCAAGGCAGCAGTAATCATGTTTCACTCAAAACAAGCATCTTCTGCATTTTAACTGAGTACCTATGAGTGAAAGTAAGAGTTGCTAAAAAGCATAATCTTTACCCATACCCTGTTTGATGTTTTTCTTCTTCAGTATTTGCAACAGTCACAAGTCTTTATTCAGTATTTCCCCTCCTCCCAACCATTCCAAAGGAGATAAGATCATTTGATACACTGTTAAAAACATTTCACCATTCACCGTCATTTAAATCAAAAGATTCAAAGCCTCAGTCTGCTGCAGCTCATACAAATGAGGCTTCAGCATATAGATCCCAATGATTTCAAGACAGAAAGCCAACATGCTTAACCTTAAGTACACAACATACTGTTGTGTGGGACCAAGGTCCTGGCAGTAAACACCACTGCAGTTTTATTTAAGTGCTGCTATAAACACAGTTGTGAGTTATGCAAGAACAGCTATAGGTCTGGTTCATGGTTTTGCTGTGACACTGAGGAGACACTGGAATAACAACTAGGCATGTCTGAGACTTTTAATTTTAGACTCTGAACTGAGAGCTTTCTAATCTTGATAGCTGTTCCTTCTAAATCCATTTTTTAATATCCCACTTGTCATATTTAGTCATCCAATTCTTTCCTTCCTTCAGTGCCAAATATACCTTAGGTCAATGACAGTCATTGCTTGCAGATTTTGGCTAATTTGCCAGTGACAGTCATTGCTTGCAGATTTTGGCTAATTTGCCATAAGCAACCTGAAGCAATGGTTAAGGCTGGGCTATGGCACACACTTCCCTAACACTGTTCAGAACCTGATTAGACTTGTTTTAACCTCTAAACTAATGGCCATTCTGCAGAATGCCCAAACTGATGATTAATAGTTTTATCCTTTGTACTCAATAATTTTTTTATTGCTGTTTTCTAATTTGCATCTTGGTTCCTTCCCCCAAAGCCTCTGCTATTCCAAAAGGGGAAGACTGCTCCATAAATGAAGTCAGCTTCTGCGCTAGTCCACAGGCACTGCCACTCCCCAACAGATTCACACCACATCAGGAAAAGCATTTTAAGAACTGAAATGAAGGAGGAAATGTAGAAAGAGGTTTGCAGCTTTCCTTCAGCCAGTCAAACAAATTCAAAGGTCCTTGGCTCTCCTCCTCCATGAATATCATTTCCACAAACCCCACCAGAGTTAGCATGCCAGCTCAGGTATGGCCAATTCAACAACCCCAAGGAAGTGAAGTGAAGACTGATGTTATACACACACAAAAAAAAAAAAAACCACAAGACAGCATGGTATTTTTGGAGGCAATCAATTTTTATTTTTCTTAAAAATAACCATCTCACAGATGCCAGATTCAGCTCTTTGTGCCTTCAGCAAACAGAGGGTGCAGAAATTTCTCAAGCTGTACTGTCTGCTAAATAAGCCAAACCATAGAAAATACAGCCTGAACTTGAACAGTAAGCTTGCTCCAGAAGATACCGCAGCAGCCATCACACAACTACCAGCAAATTCAAGATTTATATTAACCAAAGTAGATGTTTCTAATACACTGTAGGCTTTAATCATGTGAACTAACTACTTCATTGGCACTTAGCAGTGAAAATCAAATATGAGGAATATGGATATGCTACAGTTTCTCAGAATCAGAGCCCAATGTTACAGGTTGAAGGTAGCAAGCCTTGAGATTTAGATTTAGAGGTCCTAGATTTAATGACCCTTGTCAACACACATTCTAGGCTGTTCAGATCTAAGACCTCCCCTACAAGACTGAGAATTAACTAATTTGTTTTGGCTATGCAATCACACATTCTTTTGAAAATTTCTTTTCAGGAAACTGAAGTTTGCTTGCCTCGACACACAGTAAGGACTTGCTTCTGAAATGCATTCCTGCTTCTTCAAACAATGTTCATGATATTTAGGTTCTTTTCACTGTGTTGCACAGAATTTGAGCTATCTTTTTAGCTGGGTTTGAGCAAAATCTTTACATACACTAACTTAAGTTTTGTTAGAAGCTGCTATCCTGAAAACACAGAAATACTTATGCAAAAGCTGCGAACTCAAACTTAATAAAACACCAACACTACTGAATTCCCCATCAGCGGTCCACCTAGCAAGAATGTATATAAATGCTAACGTTCTCCAAAACAGTGCCAAGAATTTTAGCTTAATGTCTTCCATTAAATAAACTCAGTTTCACATAACCTACACCAGGTCTGGGATCTGGATGTTCAGAACAAAATGTCAGTGAATTTGCAGAAAAATGCTTAGTTTATCCTTAATTTCAGGGAAGCAGAATAATTGGTTTATCACATATTCTGCCTCCTTTGATTCCTAGAATATATAGTAGATCCAGCAAGAAAGCTTTAAGGTGTATGGTAAAGAATGCCATGTTACATATTAAGCAGCTGCCTGTTAATTATGATACTGTCTCAGAGCATCAGAAAATCCTGTACAATTAATGATTTTCACTAGCTCTGGGAAGAGTAGAGACTCACAGATGATCCACAATAGTCTCTCACAGCTTGCCGTAAAAGAAATTTTAGAAACGCTCTGAATGATTGTTGGGGGAGATGGCAAGGGCATCTCTCTTTTGAGTTATAACCTTCAGATAAGCATTGCCTTTAAAGAAGGAAGGTAGGTTGAGTGTGGAACAATGAAGCATTCTTTAAAAATGTCATTACACCAAAAACATCCAACTTACTCTTTAGCAAGCCTGCCAAAACATCCAAAAAATCATACTTTTCAATGTCAGCCGGAAATCACAGATAAACAGGCTTTGAAAGGAATCTCTAGAAGTCAACTAGTCCATCTCCCACGCCCTAAGGCTTGGTCATTACACCTACAACGTTCCGGAGAGATGATCACTGTATATTCAATACGTTCTCCTCTATTCTCTCGAACTAGTCTATGTCTTGAAGAATCACATTCAAAATGGAATAAAACCTAATAGGCAAACGCCACACTGGGCATAACATCCCACTGCAAACACCACAACATGAAATGGAATCCTCCATCCATCTCTGCAGAACAGCCTTACTAAAGCTAAAAAAGAAGGGAAGGTGTCACCAATCTGCGCAAGGGCGCATTATTTTGTCAACAGAGGGAAATTAGATTTCTTTGACACAGAGCATTCTTGACAAACCCATGTTTCGGTACCGCTAGTATCAGCTAAGCATTTACAAACTGCTTGCTTGTTCCATTTTTCTTCTGGAAACGGAAGTTGACTGGCCTATACATAAAGAAGTTTTCTTCCTCAATTTCTAAGCTTCCCCCCACTTCTCTAGAAGAAACTGCTAAAAGGACAAAATCACATCTGTGGAGATTCTTCCAGACTGAAAGCAAATGTCTAGCAACTTTAAGACTGCATCAATCAGTTTTAAAGAATCCTAGTCTAAATTTCATCAGATTTCGTGATCCGCAAAAAACTCATAAACTTATTCAAGTGCTCTAATACGTTCTCTTCTATTTTAGCACAAATTCTTACTCTTCTGTCACTTGTAGTAACCGCATTAGCCACCTAATCGCAAAAACTCATTAACAGCAAGACAAATGAAAAGATACTAAACGGTTCTTTTTTCCTACTGTCATCCACTTTCCTTCCCCAGAAAACACCAGTAAACAAGGAACAACTGGTTCCAGGGGAGATCAAACCCAGAGCCTGCTGTGCCTAAATCACAGACTCATAGAATGTCCTGAGTTGGAAGGGACCCACAAGGATCATTGAGTCCAACTCCTGTCCCTGCATAGGACAACCCCAAAATTCACACCATGTGTCTGAGGGCACTGTCCAAATGCTTCTGGAATATTGTCAGGCTTGGCACCATCACTGCCTCCCGGGGGAGCCTGTTCCAGTGCTCCACCACCCTCTGGGTGAAGAACCTTTTCCTAATATCCAACCTAAACCTCCCCTGGCATATCTTCCTGCCGTTCCCTCGGGTCCTATCACTGGTCATCAGGGAGAAGAGATCAGCGCCTGCCCCTCCTCTTCCCCTCGTGAGGAAGCTGTAGACCGTGATGAGGTCTCCCCTCGGTCTCCTCCAGGCTGAACAGACCAAGTGACTTCAGCCGCTCCTCATACAGCTTCCCCTCTAAAACCTTCACCATCCTCATGGCTCTCCTCTGGACACTCCCCTAATAGCTTTGTATCTTTTTTGTACTGTGGGGTCCAGAACTGCACACAGTACTCAACATGAGGCTGCACCAGTGCAGAGTAGAGCGGGACAATCACCTCCCTCGACCGGCTAGCAACACAGTGCTTGATGCACCCCAGAACACGGTTGGCCCTCTTGGCTGCCACGGCACACTGTTGGCTCATGTTCAACTTGCCGTTGACCAGAACCCCCAGATCCCTCTCCGTGGGGCTGCTCTCCAGCCTCTCGTTCCCCAGTCTGTATGTACATCCAGGGTTGCCATGTCCCAGGTGCAAAATACGGCACTTGCCCTTGTTAAACTTCATACAGTTGACGATTGCCATCTCTCTAATTTGTCCAGATCTCTCTGCAGGGCCTCTCTGCTCTCGAGAGTGGCAACGGCTCCTCCCAACTTTGTGTCATCGGCAAACTTAGATAGTAGTCCTTCAAGTCCTGCATCCAAGTCATTTATGAAGACATTAAAGAGCACTGGCCCTAAGACGGATCCCTGCCGAACCCCGCTAGTGACTGGTCACCAGCCCGATGTAACCCCATTTACTACAACCCTTTGAGCCCGACCCGTCAGCCAATTGCTCACCCATTGCATTATGTGTTTATCCAGCTGCATGCTGGACATTTTGTTCAGGAGGATACTGTGAGAGACAGTATCAAAAGCTTTACTGAAATCCAAAAAGATTACATGGACTGGCTTCCCTCGGTCAACTGGGTAGGTAACCTTGCCACAGAAAGAAATTCAGTTTGTTAAGCAGGACTTTCCCCTCGTGAACCCGTGCTGGCTGGGACCAATGACTGCATTGTCTTTCAGGTGTTTTTTCAATAACTCCCAGAATAATCTTCTCCATAATTTTGCCAGGCACAGAGGTGAGACTGACAGGCCTGTAGTTACCAGGGTCATCCCTGTTGCCCTTCTTGAAGACTGGGACAACATTTGCCAGCTTCCAGTCAACTGGGACCTCTCCAGATTCCCAAGAGCATTGAAAAAGCATTGAGAGAGGTCTCGCTATGGCATCAGCCAGCTCTTTTAAGTACCCTCGGATGAATCCCATCAGGCCCCATTGACTTATAGGGATCCAGCTGCAGCAGCAAATCCCGCACAAGTTCAGGGTTGGTTGGGAGTTTATCATTCTCACAGTCATGGTTCTCTAGCCCAGGGCTCCCATCATCGGTGTTGAAGACCAAGGCAAAGAAAGCATTGAACATCTCTGCTTTGTCTATGTCCCTGTTTGTGAGGTGACCATGCTCATCAAGTAACAGGCCAATCTTATTTCTGGCCTGCCTTTTGCTCTTTACATATTTTTAAAAGCCCTTTTTATTGTCCTTCACAGTACTGGCCAGCTTCAGCTCTAGTTGAGCTTTGACCGCACATATTTCCTCCCTACAGTGGTGAACAGCATCTCTGTAGTCCTTCCATGTCACCTGACCTTGCTTCCACTGGCCATACATTTTCTTTTTTCGCCTTAGTTCTAGAAGAAGACCCCTACTCAGCCAAGCCGGCCTTCTACCTTGCCTGCTTGACTTCGAACATTCTGGAATTGCCTGTTCCTGTGCTCTTAGGAGGTGGTACTTAAAAAGTGACCAGCACTGATGGACCCCAGCACCTTCAAAAGCTTTTTTCCAGGGGACCTTACTAAGTAGTTCCCTGAGCAGCCTGAAGTCAGCTCTCCTCATATCCAGAGTTGAGGTCCTGCTGGCAGGTTTCCTCCTGTGAGGAAATCAGATGTAACGATCACTACTTCACAGATGCACCTATGAAATATTTCAGAACTACCATGTGAAATGAAGTGGTTATAAAAGCAAATTAAATTTGAATGCTTTATTCCACAAATATACATGATGTATAATTTTTTGGTTTATTAAGTTTACTATATTGGATAGTTATTTGGGCAAACCTGCCTTTAATTCAATAGGACCCTTGCGCAATACTGGATTTTGTCACTATAACCCAGAAGAGCAGCTGATTTTAATAGACCATAGTGGGAAAGAACTGGTTAATTATAAAGGATACATGTATCTTCATAATGCATTTTCACACACCATTTATTTATGTTGCTTTGTTGCATTGGATTAATACACAAATCAAACAAGCTAACAATTAGAAATCTCTGCCACAAGTTAAAAATGATAGAGGTGTTTCATATAAAGCTGCTCCTCCCAATGGGAAGAAGAAAAAAAAAAAAAAAAAAATCAACCTGTAGACTGACCTAGCGTTCAGGACAGCAGCACTGGCAACCCAAGGAATTGATCACAAGGAAAAGTCAGAAGAACTGTCATTCTCTCCTCATCTCAAGCAATTTTGTTGATCAATACCAGAAAGTCTCAAGGTGACCAGCTCACATGCAGACATGTACATTTTTGGCAACTGAATCTTGTTCCATATATTAACCCATTCCACAGTAACTGTTCATACTTGCACACCTTCCCGGGAGGTTTAAATGCAAGATACTTTGAAGCAGAGAAGTCCTCCAGGAAGGAAAGAATAGGCTACCACAGACCTACGGAAAGGCAAGACCAAGGTAAGGTACCTAACATAGAGCAAAACGGTATCTTCTGTTGTCACACTTACTGGATATTTTGCGTATGTTTAAGAAATGCTGCACATCTGTTCTGCACAGTGTATTGCTGCAAAGAACTGCCTCTCAAAGTCACGCAAAATAAACCATGACTGCATCCCTCCTTCTTCCAAACACAAACAAGGATTAGATTTGCAGAAGCACTGCAACTTTACCATCACCACTGATTATTTTAAAAAAGTTCTCCTTTTGACCTGTACCAACAACACTTTCTCTCCCAGTTGTTCTAATCCAGTTTTCATTAAAATAATAATTTCACATTTCCTGTAGTATAGGAGCAATATACTACCAGTAATCCCCAGTTAATCCCTTCAGTTTTTCAAAACAGGAGAGTCAAAAAGCACATAATATGGCATGAAATGTATTGCCACGACCAATATTCAAGCTACCTTAAAAAAAAAAAAATAGTCAAAATGCAAGGAACTGCATCCACTCACGAGATGTCAACCTGGCATTGGTATTTCATGGGAAGTGCCATTCCACTCTCTGATCTACCTCATTATAAAAAACTCAATTTAACATCATATTGCCTTTTTACATTATACTATTGAACTCTAGATCTAACGTTAGTCTTCAGTATTAATTAATTCTGCATAGATTACTTGCTGTCAGGATACACACAGGATTCCTGCTAATTTATTTAAAATACTTCCATACAGCAGTTTGCTATGGGAAGAATTCCTTTCACCTAAAGGCATCCATCGTGAAGTCAGGATTAAGGGGACAAGGTCCCCTCTGGAAAATTCCTTTGGTCCAACAAAGTCACTCCACTTTCCCTTTTACTGATTATGGCTGTACCTTTGCACCAGTTATCTGAAGGATGCAGGCAGCTCCAGCATTTGATGTGTCAACAAAACTAAGGATTTTGTTTCTTTGGGTACACACAGCTTCATTTAGTACTTGTATGTCCTTTACTTATTCATCATAAATGTACCCATAACTCCTCACATTCATCTGAGAAGCCTTATGCAGGAACCACTGCAAAAACAACCTGACAAAGTTCCAGTCTGTAGCATGGCAGTTGCTAACATGGCAATCTTAAGTTGCCTTCTGTTGCTTAGTTTCAATTTTCACTTCTCACACACCTGAAGAAGGTGGTTTCTCAAGAGACTGTCTGTCTCCCAGTGCAGGATAAACCACAAAATACTTTATATTTGTGGTTTATCCTAAGCCCTTGTATTAACTCAGCATCCCTTTGCAAAAAGGCCAGACTCAGTGAAAATGTCAATTGACACCAGATTTTTCTTACAGATGAGAAACCTACTTACACATACCATACAAAAGAGGAAGATAAAGTGATCCCTGAGAGAGTTGTGAAAACAGCAGCAGATTAGTGGTAAACCACCTCACTTGTATGGATTTGTGCATACAAGAGAAGTGCAGTTCACTTCTTGTCTTTTCTCCTTATCCTGGGGTCCATCTAGCACAGCAGATCTTCAATCATCACTGCAACGAATACGGGGCCCAAACTGCACAACATCAGTACTATTTGTGCACAGGGATAGCAAAGAGCACATGTGAAATGGTAGAGAGTATTGAAGAAGGAGGGAGGAACCATACAGAGATACAAGTACTTTCAAGAGCACTAGAAGTGACAGATCCAGCCTGCTCCCTTATTACTTCCTAACCTGGTCACTTTACAGCATTTAGAGTTCCCAGTTTCACCTGGATTCTTTTACTTGCCCACACAAACATGATTATTCAACATCACCACTTAAAAATATCCTGATTTTGTTTAGCAAAGCACAGCAAGTGAGAATTCCTGTTTCGACTCATGCAGATTTATACACCTTGCTGACTAGATACATTAAATAGACATCACATATCAAATGAAAGTTAACTTACCAGACAAGATAACTGAGAAAATAACAATAAAAAGGCTTGGAAAATTAATTACTTTTCAGAAGGGCAATGGAATAAGTTAGGCAATCATACTGTTTGAATATTTGGCTTGGCACCTAAGAACAGCTGTATTTTTTTTTTTTTTTGGTTCTATGTCTGGGCTGTCATTTATTGCCACAAAACATTTAAGCTCAAACACATGTTCAGCTACAGATCTTGAGAAAAATACCTTGGGAAAATGTAAACTGAAAGAAAAGGCTATATTTCATTTTCAGAACTAAACACTCAAATCGCCACTGTATCCATTTAAGCATTTAAGTCAAATTCATATTTACCCATGAGCAGGATCCAAAGCTATTGCCCTGGGCTGATCAAGGTCTTGCCAGAAGAGGACTTTTCTAGATGTTCCATTGAGATTAGCTACTTCTATCCTATTGGTTTCTGAATCTGTCCAGTAAAGTTTTTTCCCAATCCAATCACATGCCAGGCCATCCGGGGAAACCAGACCAGAAACGATGACATTCTGTACCACGTTCCCAGTTTGGTTAATGTAAGTTTGCTTGATGGCTTCTTCACTCACATCTGTCCAGAAAACTATGCCTTGCGAATACTGGAAGTCAACCGCAGCAGCATCCTCTAAACCACTGACCACCACAGTGGACTCCAGCTTCGTGCCTCCAGCATCCACAAGTCGAACATCCCGCCGGTTGGCAAAAAGCAAAAAGGGAGATGCTACAGAAGAAAAAAACAAAAGCATGTTAATATTATTGGCATCTACAGATGTTAAAGCACTAAGTATGAATATGGCAGAGCAGGATTTCTTTTCCCAGATCAACAGGGCAGGCACTACAGCAGAAGGAACATGGAAGTTTCACATGAGAGAAAAATGTACACTACCCAAAAACCTCTTCCTTCCACATGTCAGACAAAGGAGTAAAAGACAGAGGGAAGAGCAGTCCCAGTTCTGTATCTAAGAGTTCAAACTGAGGCCCTTCAACAATACCTTCTGTCAATCCCTAAACCCAGGTTTAAAACAAAATAAGTCTTCATAGTTTAAAAGCTTGGTTCACCAAACTGAAGTAGTAACAACACACAGAAGGCAAGTTCTGATGCCTTTTAGTAGCAGGCTGGAAGCTAACAGTACTAGACACAACACCCTGAAATGCTCCTACCAAGTGCCCTCCTAGATGGCAAAGACTGTGACAGAGGTTCAGAACTACTGTCTTCTTCCCTGCACCACAATGAGAGAGAAATTCAAGGAAGAGTTTGAAGGAAGACAATGACGTGGGTTGTGGAAGTTTGTGGGGACTGCTGTTAGCTGGAAGAGGCAGCCAGAGCAAAAGGACAAAGGTTCTTGCTGTTTGAAGCTCTAAGTGGGTGGTGGGTGGAAGCTTGAGTCCTAGTACTGAATGACAGGGAACAGGCTTTGAAAGGGGAGCTAACTTATGATTGATGCAAAAGGCACGGGAAGCTTAAAGACATGCCAAAATGACAGCCATAGAGATATTCCAGCAGTATCTGAACAAGTTCTAGATCTCTTGTGTGCAAGGTTCAGCTGGACAATGGCATGACCTCGGCAGATGACGCTGGCATTCACAGACAGAAAGGAAGGAGGTGGAGAGAGAGACTCATGAGAGGCAAGGAAATTACCCGCATCGAGTTGGATCTGACAGTAAGACACATAGAAGCAGCAGTAACACTGGCAGAGATTTTAGCATAGACAAGATGACTTTCCTGTCGTACCAGATCTCATCTGCTATTATACTCAAAGAGAGAGATAAATCTGTGTTTGCAGTTGAGGCTGTCCCTCCACACTCTGAGAGGGAGAGAAAGGTGTAAAGGTCTGAGTCCTACAACTCCTTCCTCCGCTCCCTACGCAGAATATTACAAAACTCTAGCAGAGGGAGATTGTAAAGATCCTCTGAAGGACCCACTATGGGGGCAGGAGGCATGATTCAGACCAACTGCTTCTTCCAGAAGAGGACATTAAGTAGACATACTGCAGAACATTCCTTACCAACTATACCAGCCAGACTGATGGCCAAGTTAACCAGTTCATTTCTCTCCTAAAAGTGCAGGCTTGCTTCTTCATCCAGCAGTGAACAAGAAAAATAGTTATCTGCAGATACAGCTGGGAAGGCAGCAGCCAAGTACAACAATGCTACCATACTGGCCACAACTGTGAACACCACTGGCAGTTAAGGAGGGTGCCAGTATTTCAGAAAAAGCCAGTAGATGCTGGAAGTAATGGAGCTCCCTCAGCTTCTCCTCTGATTGCCAAAGTCTGGTAGGGATCTTGTGTCATCAAACGAAGAGCTATTTTCATTTGCCCCTACTGTTTGTCACCTTGAACCCCAGTACCCTTCCCACTCCTCCCCTCAATTCTTCTAACTCAAGCAGCAGCTGCTGGAGTTCTCTATTAGTCAACTGCTGACTCCTAGCTTTATATACAATCATTTCACTTGATGCTGCTGCTTCCAGCGCGCACCCAGCACAGGTCCAATCACTTGCCACTCAACTCAAGGAACAACACACTGAACAGAGCAGCAACAACAAATATTTTATTTCTTCTTCTATGGCTTCAAGCCTGTGATATAAAAGTCTTTAGTTTCAAATTCATGTTACTGTATATGAGAGTTAGCTCTTGATATTGTCTTTCAGATTCAATTCCTCCTGCACTTTTAAAAGAAGACGGTTTATACAAGGTCTGAGTTGCAGATCTGCTATGCTGGCAGCCCTGCCACATGCTATTGCCTTTTTCATGAACTCTACATGCTCATTGGAGAGTGTGTGCCACTGCATGGGCCAAAGTGAAGGACATCTCTGACAACAGCTTATGTATTGATGTGCAGGCCAAGGACCTCAGTTAGAATCTAAAACTCGGCTTCAGATGAACTTAAAAACATGCATAAAAATTTCAGCCTTTTTATTATTATTCATCATGCCTTTATTTTCCCCAAGTCAGGAAAGAGATGGCTTTATTTTTCTTTTTGGAGGAAGTCTATGCTGATGAAAGTAATAAGGAAAATTTAAATCAGCTGGTGGTTTTAGTGAGGATCTTGGACAGCAAAGCCACAGACAATTGTTATCATTGATGTTTCACTGAAAATGTAATAAATTTATTTTGTACAATATTTAACTCAAGAAAGTTTATACAGCTTGAGGAGAATTACTTTTTAAGAAATGAAGTCTCAGTATTACTCCTATCTCATTTCCTAACTTGCCAAGTCCTCCTCTCTGTCACCTTTAAAAACACTAGGAATAGTATCATGAAAACCCAACAGGTTAGTTATTGAAAACAGAAGAAAAAATGTCTAGAATGCAAAGTTCTTGTTTTCCTCTCTGCAACTCATTGGTTCCCCATAACCATGCCTATTTTAAGTGGCACAGTACCAAACCATTTGAACACTTGGAAAGTTTGATGTTAGCGGGCTCTAAGTCACAAGTTCTTTGGGGCACAGAACTTCTCAAGTTATGCACATTGCCTCACAAAACCAGTCCCATATCCAGCCAAAGATCAAAGACATAAAAAGTCTATGTACACATTTTTAAAAGATCTTGTCCCAAAAATGTGTTTTGAGGAATATGAATAGACAGATTTTCATCTAGACATTTCCATGCTGAAGCCATTATTAATGCTACTACAAAGGAAAAAGGAACCTGAAGTATCAAGTCCAATCAACAGCAGAGAAACTTAACAGCTTCTTAACCAGATCAGACATGAACAATGTCTAATCCAATCACTATCAATATTATCCCAGCTTCCTATCCCTTTCAAGAGATTTCTTCCCCACTGATGCACACAGTAGGGCAACAGCATACAGATAACACATTAACCACTGTGTTCTCTGTCACTTCTGTGCTTCAGAGTCATCCTGATTGAAGTGCAGCTGCATTGTGTTGGCTATGAACACCTAGAGGGGAAATCACACTGCCCTGCTTGCAATCATGTTGAAATTTTACTGCGTTTACACACTGACGTAAACTAACTGATTATTGAAAACGACCAGAATTTATCCCTTTTTAGAACAAATGAGTATTCCATTTCCTTTGGAAAAAAATAAAAGAGATAAGGCAGAACTCTGATTTGAAAACCATATTCACTTCTCTGCTCCTCCCCAGCAGCCTATTTTCTTCAGTCCACATTTTATAAAAAAATAGTTGCAGAGCCCTTTTAAAGCATTACCGGTATGGAGAGGAAAAAAAAAACAAACAACAACAAAAAAAAAACAAACCAAAAAACAGTGATCAAAACAAGTAACTGGTTCTCAAGACTGATTCTTGCCTGGAATGCTGCTGAAGAAACACAGGCTCTCCCAACTTTAAAAATAATGCAAAACTCAGAAGAGCAGTTAAATGCTGTGTTTCCATGGCCTTGCACTTATCACATCAGGTCAGAATGTGATGGCTCACTAGCAGGCAAAGCTAACTCTGGTAACTCTGCAGCTTTGACTAAATACAACCTCCAAGATGTCCCAAGAGAAGTTCACAGAACTTTTCAAATTTCCAACTTTCCCAGTTAGTAAGCAGTAAATCTGAAAGAGGCAACTGAGAAAGCAGATGCCTTTCCAGAAGGATAGATGCATAGCATTTAGTTTCATAGAATTATTAAACTCAACAGTTTAGCAATTCAAGACACATTCATACCCTATGTGATTATAACCAACAGGTTTTTTAAGGCATTAGAATGAGAAACAAAGCAAGTTCAAAAAGCAACAAAACAAATGGCATTGACCAAAAACTTTATTTGCTGTGCCATCAACAAACCATCCTAGAGATTCAAGATCATCCCACTGATAGACGGTGCAAGTTGTTTACTTTGAATCCCACGTGTATGTAGAATCAAAGGTTCGTGTCCAAGAATGTGCAGATAAATCTCCTTTCAAATCATGTTGTCTTCTCAATACTGAAGTGGGCTTGAAGGTCCAAAGAACACTCTTATCCTTGGTGCATTTAATTCTTTACTGCACAACTCTTGACAAGGCAAACTGGAAAGCCAGTTAACAGCAGTTTCTGAGGAGAGGGATGGAGGGATGTGGGAGACCCAAAAAAACTAGCAACAACTTTGATTACCATTGACCTTCAAATGAGCTTGTCTGTTACACAACAGGAGGCAATATCCCTTGCTAGAGAAGTTATTCCATGGTTAGAAAGGTAGGAGACTCTCAAAGGAACACTTAGTGTTATGCTCTATTTTGATCAGCAATGCTCCCGACAACTGCAAATTGCTTGAAAAGGGAAACACCACCTTCTGATTTGAAAAGAGACAAGAACAAACAGTAACAGGATGAATGATGAATGTGGAGGACAAATTGTTTATATCCAGTCTATTACCACCCAACTGAAAGCACAATATTTTTGGGGGGTGGGGTGGGGGTGGTGAAAGAGCTGTATTTTTTTTTTGGTAAAATTATAACAGTTCATATTTTTCCATAATAGGCAGTATTTAAAACCTCTGTACATAGCTGGAGTTCACAATCCTTTGACAAAGCAAGAAAAGAACCTGAAATCCCACAAATTATCAAATGAACTCTAAACAGACAATAGACTAAACTGTAGAAAGTTACAGACTTCTTGCAGCAATTCTACAATCTCATTTGGATCATGCAGTACTTGATCAACAATACTTCATTCTAGAAAGACATATTATTTCTATTCAAAAACGCATCAATTTTCCAGTGGTTTTCTGCTAACTGGAAAACACACCCTTGACTTGATAATGGAGCTATCTACACAGAGGCTTATGGCACAACAGTGTGAAAACAGACCTTCTCCATCAGTCTATTAACTGGAGAAAAGGAAACACTCCTGATCAAGCTGGTTAGGAATCAAGCATGGGTTCAATTTCAACCTTTGCTCTTGATCTCCTGAATGCTCTTGGGCAAATCTTCTGTTCCTTGTCTGTGTTTAATTACTGAATTTTAATTGTTCTACCTGCATTGGGAAAGCTGTCTTGTGCAGACATAATATGACTGGAGTGTTTGTACACTTTATGTACAATTCATTTGGTTGACCACTATAAGCAGTATCAGTTTTAGCATGCCTACCATAGTTCCCTTACCACCATCTCTATCACATTCATAACTGATATAAAAAACCTTTTTTTTAAATGCACTGAGGCTTAGACTTCCCTGCACTTCACCATACATTACATACATTACAAAGTAGTAATAATCTTTCTTTTTCTTCTCATCCATCTCTGTTAAAAACATAAGCTCTATGAAGTATGGCAAGTCTACTGCCATCTGCCCAGCTGTAACTACCTTCCAACAGAACAGGCCAGCGTGCTGCTTCATAGTGTGCTGAATTCAGCCATTAACTTCCATCTTTTGTTTAATTGTATCAATCCCATCTACAGCACTTAAATTTTATGAGATGCTTCAGGGGCACCTGTTAGCCCCAGCAAAGTGATGTGGGACAAACAACTAAAAATTGTGCTATACAGTCTTTGCTATTAGTTTCAGTAACAGTTCTGAAAACCAGTTTGATGGGGTGTCAAACCCCAGCCAGCAACTAAGCACCACACAGCTGCTCACTCACTCCCCCCACCCCAGTGGGATGGGGGAAAGAATTGGAAGCGTAAAAGTGAGAAAACTCGTGGGTTGAGATAAGAACAGTTTAATAATTGAAGTAAAATAAAATAGAATAGTAGTAATAGTAATAATAATAATAATATACAAAGCAAGTTATACACTATACAATTGGCTCACCACCCACCAACCAATACCCAGCATGTCCCCGAGCAGCGATCGCTGCCCCGCGGTCAACTCTCCCCAGTTTATATACTGAGCATGACATCATACGGTATGGAATAGCCCTTTGGCCAGTCTGGGTCAGCTGTCCTGGCTGTGCCCCCTCCCAGCTTCTTGTACACTGGGCCGAGCATGGGAAGCTTAAAAGTCCTTGACTAGTATAAGCACTGCCTAGCAACAACTAAAACATCAGCGTGTTATCAACATCATTCTCATACTAAATCCAAAACACAGCACTGTGCCAGCTATTAGGAAGAAAAATCAATGCTATCCCAGCTGAAACCACGACATGGTGTTCAACTCATTTACATATTAAGACTAAGATGATCATGAATTATAATCAACGGAGCATTTCTCATCAGTTGCTGGTTAGCTGCAAAGCTGCAACAGTTCTAAGACAAGCTGAACAAGAGTTTTAAAAAGTTCTATTTATACTACTGCTTCATACTTGTTGACATGCCTACATTTTGTCTCCTTCCCCTTAAAGCCAAAATAGAAAGACATGAGAATACTGAGGCACGTGCATGATTCCTACTCTTGAAAGCACCAGCAGTGCAGAACACACACAAATCCTATGTATAGCACAGGAGAAAAGCCTTACTTAACAATTCTTAAACCAGTTAACTAGGCTAAAGGTCATGGAAAGGTTTAACTGCGCTTTTAAGAAAAATGACTGAGGATCTTGGGAGCCTGGTACACAACATAAAATGAAGGCCTCATTTTAATAAGCATACTGTAATTTTGGATGGCTATTTCAGCTTGTATGTGCAACAACTTATATTTTAAATATTATTTCAATTCTTATTGAACATATGCATAGGAGACCTCTGTGGTTAAGCCATCTGTACTGCTGGACAGAGAGAATAGCATATAATTCTTGCAGCAGTCAATGTCCCAAACCGCAAAAACATCCATTACCAAGGAACAAAAACACACCCCCCACCCCTACCGCAGGCACACAAAGATGGTAAAAAACAAACGTGCCAAAACTTTTGCACCCAAGGGTGTACAGTCTTACAGAAACTCCAAGACAGGATATGGAGTAAACATGCATCAGCCTTCTATACTTAAAAATAGCTCCTATGCAGAAACAAGATCATGTAGGTAGGGTCCTAGCAGCCATAAATTAATCAGAGAAACTGGTTCTACAGTACAAAGTGATCCCTCTTGTCCACTCTAACTCTTTTGGATCATAAAGAGGCTTAGACCTTTGATGTGTAGCATAAGGCTCCTTCCAAACACTTAGGGAAGGAAGTTATTCTACGTGCTGTCACCCTTTTGGGCGTTATCCCCATTTTTCACAGCTTTGTTGATGGAGGGAGAGACGGCAGCTGGTGGCAGCAGGAAGCTCACATGCCAGGACACACATACACTACTGGAGCCATAAAGATGCAGAAAAGAAGGTAAAAAGGAGAGAGATTCAGGCATGGAACAGAAAGGAAGGTAATCAAGAGTTTAGCCAAACCTGTCTCCTAAAATCAAGCACAACTAAAAAACCCAGTCTGACACCTCACTAGGAAAGAAGGGAATACAGCATGTACAAATCCCACAGATACACATAAGTTTATTTTACTCTTTCAACGCAACTGTTATATTTAGCAGGGAAAAAAAAGTTTCTTTCTTAAATACTCTAAGCTCTGCATTCTGGACCCTGGACCTTTTTATTGGCAGCTGCTGCTGCTGCAGAGAATCTGAAATGACCAGCTTCAAAAGATAGATTAAATCTTCCTGTACTAACTGCACCTATTCAACCCGAGTTTTAACTTCCCAGGTACAGTCCTCCAAAGAATAGAGAGCTATTGCTTTCATCCTCAAAACCCATTTTTGTAGATAAGGTGAATTCCCAGTGTAATTACTAAATCATAGGATATTCTTGCTGCAACACAGAGGTAGGTGGCAGCAGTTTGTAGAGCACAGGACTAAAAAAATCAGGGCTCCTGAGTTTCACTCCCACATATATCCCCTTAGTAAACTTGATCAGGTGCTTCAGCCCAATGATTTGTAAAAATCATTCCACGTGCTACAAACATACCCTTCCTTCTGCTGTTAATTATCTCAAAGGGCTGCTGTGAAGCCTACTCATGCTTGAGCAAGGCACTTGAAGATCTTCCAGCAGAGGCTCCATGACACACTCAGCTTTTCATTCCTGACATGGCTAAGACTTCTCCTCTCTGTGAATCAGGAGTGAGTGTGGGTCAGTGAGCTGTGAAGGAACAGCTATTCAGTGATAGCTGGTTTATAGTACTACTTTAAGAGGAAAATATACTCTTTCCCCAAATTCCATCCCATTCCTCTAACCCTCCAGCTCAATCCGTTTGATAGTAATTTCCCTCTCCAAACCATGAAAGTGTTCTGGTTATCAAGTAAGGAGGATTCATTTCCATTTTATCTGATTTAAGGTAGAATCAAGGTCTGAAATTCAGGGGGAGACAGGAGTGTTATTTTAAATCACTAAGAACATCCAACATTTAGACACATTGCATGCAGATGTCAGGGAATTTTTGTAAATTTTACTCTTTACCAGCCTATATGTTAAATTGTTTACATCGTCACACCAGGCATAAAACAGTGCAAAGTAATCCAATCCACACTAGTATCCCATATTACGAAATACATTTGGTGCCAGTTTTATTTACATGTGCTAAGTGTTATCTTGAGTATCACTGCTGAATACTAGAAGACAGCCAGGATCTCAGTGATCTATTTGCCATCAGGCTACAGAAACAGGGAGGCTGTTCATCCATCAATGTACCTACAAGAAGTGACATGGCTTTAGCCACAAATATGTTGAGGGGAGAGGGTTTATGTAAATAAATTATGTAAGCTTAAAGGACATCTGGTTTAGCAGCAGCAAGCTGGAAAGGGTCCATAGAAAAGTATAAAAAAAAAAAAGTTTTAAGTGGGCTTAGAAAACATATGAAGTTTGTTCTTCTTGT
This sequence comes from Nipponia nippon, assembly GCF_047370975.1. Classification (NCBI taxonomy): domain Eukaryota; kingdom Metazoa; phylum Chordata; class Aves; order Pelecaniformes; family Threskiornithidae; genus Nipponia; species Nipponia nippon. The sequence continues at coordinate 21,224,166 of NW_028262291.1, read as the reverse complement.
CTACAAGAGGAGCTGGGAAGGCAGTGAGATGAAGAGTAAAACAACAGTCCAACTAGTAACCGCTTTTATGAGAGGCTGAAGATCATTTATTCTTAGCCACTGGAGAAAGGACACACCAAACAAATTAGATCAGGTTAGGCTTTGGATTTTTCATTGATGGGAAGGGAATGCAGGGATGATGCAGAGAGAAACATGCTCTGAAGATACTGGAGCACACTACAGAAGCTGCAGAATTGCTTACAACAAGTGATTTTTAATAGCAGTTGGATAGCCATTCCCCAGGTATGGCTTTTGTACAATTAACTCCTGCCTCAGCAAAAGAGTTTCATCTGCATGTCTTGAAATCAAAGAAAAAAAACAAACAAAAAAACCCAAAACAAACAAACAAAACCCAAAAAACAAAAACTCAGTGGACTGAAGTCCCCATACCGTTTCACTGAAAATCTAAATTACAAGGGTGTGAGGTTGCTTGTGTTTATGCTTGGTTTTACACAAAACAGTTTTAAAAACTCTTCCAGTAACATAATACTCACATCACTGTTTGTGTTGCCCTCCTGAAGCAGATGAATTTAGTAGTTTTATCAAATACTAACATTAAAATATTGTTAGATAAACGGCTAACTACCTTTTATTTTATTTTTTTAAATAAACAAGCAGTAAGTTCTTTTAAGATCTTGTCATATTTTCTGGATTGTGTAGGGTTCCCCCCCAATAATGACAGGGTTTTAGGAAGACAAGAGATTTACTTCAGACTGTTGGTTTTGTTTGGCAGCCTACAGTTTTTAAATAATAATGTTAGCAGTAACAACAAAATATAGCACTGATTATATACCATTTCATCTCTGTTGCCCTGAATTAGTTCATTTCCCTTGGTCAAGAGATGCCAAAGGATTTGTCTGAAGAGCATGCTCTGAAGAAGTCCAGCGAAGGTGCTTTATACAAATTATGAAACTTAGGATTTGTTCAGATTGTCTAGGATGGCAATAAAATGTTTTAAAACTCTCCAACAGCACACCCTGAACTTATTAACTATTGTTTTGTCCTGTCCCTAGTTCTGTTACCTACTTCAAGTAAAAATCTTCACATGCCAGAAAAGCCAAATGATTGGATTCAGTGTGCATAATTTAGTGCAATTCCATCTCTGCAGAAGCTGGAAGCAAGTTATGTGTGTTCAAGATCACTTTTCTATGGACACATGATTTTAAAGGAGGGTTCCTCAAACTTTTCTGTCTTTTCCCACAGACCACCCATTAAGCACGCCACATGAACTCCCCTCCTGGTGCACAAGGCAATAGCTCTCTCAGACTGTCCTTAATACCCCTGTAGCAAATACTGAAATTGGTTACATGGAACAGCATATTTCATCTTCTTTTAACACAGTTTAGCAGCTGGAAAGGAGGACAGCCAAGTCCATGTGAGCAGCCAACACTACACAGACCACCAAGCAGCATACAGAACATATTCAGAGATGCACTGAAAAAAATAAACAAAAACCAGAACATCAACCATGATTTGGGGACACATATCAAGTTGCTGAGATATTCATTAGATAAGACTTGCAAGCACTTTAACCATTTTATTTAGAGGAGAACACAGATTCATTAGAGCATAAAGCAATTTTCTTCTGATCTGTTTTGTTAGAGGAAACTTCTAAACATTATTGCAAAACTGGCTCTTGGCAATCTCTCCCTGTGCAATGCACAACTGGTGTTCAGCCAAACAGTTGTGAGGACTGCAGCCTCATGCAATCCTGACTAGCTAATACTAAACAGATAATATCTCTGCACTCTGAACCCCCACATCTTCCTGACCTCAGGTTCTCACCTGAGCACTTTACAGAGGTTAAAATATATGTGGGATTTTCCCAAAAGCAGTATACTGTTCACAACAATTTGCTTATTCTTCTGAGGATTCTGCTGCAATATGCTACTCAAGAACTGCAATGCACACGACAGCTTAAATGCAAATATACTGTCTATTAGGGATTAGGGCATTTTAGCTCCAGACAGACACCAAAAACAAGCTTTGAAAACCAGCACTTTGAAAATGGATGTTAAGCTGAGCATCCTCCAATCTTAAAAGTCAGCTGTTGAGTTTGGTGCTGGTTGGAGATTAGAATCTGAACTGAACTCCAAGGGAGGTTAAACTGACAACTTCCATCAGACTTCAGTAGTCAAAGCTGCCAAGGTCCACCGAAAATCCCAGTCTAAATGTAGACAGTAAACCCCACAAGGAAGGCGAAAACCTTCCTGCTCTTTAAGAATTACTAGGCAGCAATACCTCACAGGTCTGCTCTAGGATGAGTCTGACACTGTGTCCAAACAGAGGAATTGGATAGCAGAGGGAGACTCATCACATACGCATGGGCAATCTACTGACCCACACCACAGCCAGCCTCCAAACGTCCTCTACGTTAAATTAAGAACAGTGTGATACAAGGAAGGCTATCACAGGCCTCACACACCAGCTACTGTCTTAAGGCGTAATGAGCAAACTTCTCCAGATCCACCACAGACTACCAGCACTGGACGCTCACCTCCTCCCGCTATGCAAAGCTATGGCCCTTACGCTGCCATCTGTAAGAGTGAAAGATGCTGTAAGCACTTACAATTTGTAACCCTGGGTCCAAAAAAATAACTGTACAGGCAATCTTTAACAACAAATTACTTGCACTGAGGGAAGAGAAGCATTGCTTTATACTGTCTCTCATGCAAAAGCCCACAGTGACCCTACCTCAGCTAGAAGCTCAGTTCAGAAACCTGTGAGTACTGCCTCAGAAGTTCTGAGGCAAGTCACTCAGGAAGTCACGTAGAAGATATCATCATAAAAATACAGTTGCTGATGGCAGGGACATTCACATCAAGGGCTGGTCCATGGCCCTTTTATGAGAATACACTGGCATCACTACTGCAGCACTAGTTGAAGCGTTTGCTAAATAAAAACTCAGACTTGTGTTACCCATAGCTGTTCGGATACTAAAGAACAAATACTTTACCTCTCTCCTAAGCCTGTTGTACATCTTGGCTGGTTAACTGAAACACAGAAAATAAATCTGTTTATTGCCAGCTCTGACAGCATGTTTGCATCGATCTATTCTGATGTGGAACTTAAGAAATGAACGGCTTCAACCTGATATGAGTCATGGTGTTCACGTGCAGTGTGTTAGCAAAGTCCACCCCATTCACCTCTCTTTGCAAGGTGGTGGATTGTGCATGAAATCCTTATTGGATTGTGTTTCTACGTCGGACCCAGAGAGCTGAGTTAGGAATGGATGTTCATGGGGTGGCAGTACTGGGAAGGAACTTGGCAGATGAGGATTTGATTTCCATTCTACCAGACCACCCTGTTCAAATATCGCTCCTCTTTGCACTGATTCTGTAATACCAAATACTTTCATTGTCTTGTCAGTGAGAAGGTTTCATATTTTGATTAAGGATTCTTTAAAGTACAAACTTGTATTTTGTCTAATACAACAGGACACTAGTTTCAATTCTGTAACAGTGTTTACAATATTCAAACCACACGGGAGCTATCTGTCAGCTGACTCACGTTGGTTTGCTTTGTGAGAATTAATATGGCACTCTGCTTGTACCCACAAAAATTGGAAACAGCCTGTCCATAGAGATTTCTGGTATTTTCTGATTTTAGCATAAGCGGCATTGAAGTAGTCTCTTACGTGGTACAGCCGTTGGGCTTTGCCAAAACGGGTAAGTGCAAAGGCAGTGCTTAAAAATAGGGATGGGAGATGTGGCAGGAAAAAAACATACTTAGATGTTTCACATTCTGTGATACAGAGTACATGGCAATAATTTTGCAGTAGGCATGGATTTCCCCCCACCCCCACATTATGCTCAGTAGAGTTTTAAAACTGCAGAGGAAACTGAGGATTTGTCCTACCTCTGCATAACAGGTTTAGAAGAACGCAGACAAAGGGGTGACTTCCTTGAGCATCTATACATGACTTTTGTTGTGAATAACAGTTCAGGTCAACCCATGAATGGAAAAAACCTTGCAGTGTCCCCTTTTTAGATTCTGGATGCCAATGGGAGCAAGGTTCTCTTCTGGGTTTTTTTGGGGTTTTTTTGTTGTTTTTTTTTTTTTTTTTCCCAGTTTATTTTATTCCTCTTTGGTTTGGCAGACAACTGTCTGGCCAATAATAGCAGATTATGCAGCAGTGATGGTTCCAAACTTTTAATGGATAAAAGAGTGGTTCTGCATCATTTGGAAAATTTGGCTTGCAAATATTCTCCAGGACTTGAACAAATATAGGCTTGACAAAGGTATGCTTGTTTCTGATCTGAATTGTTTCCAATTTCTAGTTCCAGATGTTACATTAACTCCAAAAGACGCAAATCTTAAGAAAGCTGGAAAAAGACATTTTACTTCTCTCTCTACCAAACGTATATGTACCCTTGAAAATGTAATATATTTGTAAAATGCAGAAAACAACTCAGAAATAGCATGTGCTGGATTCAGCTGCTGGCAAATGTTATTCATTGGAAGAAAAGTGTGGTCAAGTCAGATGTGGAAGAGTGAAACGTAGGTTCTACAATCTGATGTGGTTTTCTTCTAACAGTTAAGAATCTTCCCAGATGAAACCATCTTGTTAAAGGGAACCTGCCACATGATACTAGGCTTTAGAGGGTGTGAAGTTGAGAGAAGCTTTTAGTGCCAAGTTGTGGACAGGACTTCTGATTTTTGTGCAAGTCTCGTGACTGTCTTCCAGCCAAATATTCAAGATTTTGGTTTTGTGAGAGCTTGTTAGGAAGGAGAGCAAAAAGAAGATGAGGTGAAAAGGATTATTTAAGATAATGAAATCTGTAATATTGTGCTTGTATTTATATCGCTGATAATACTTAATTTGCATCCACTAATGTAGCAAATAAATACAGTAATCTGCTCCGATCTTTGTAAATCGCTCCTTGCTGGAGATGATTCTGCTTTAGCAAAGAACATTGATTACTAAATTCACTCCTTATGGCTCCTTTTGTCTCTCTAAAGTCAGCGTTTGTCCTGCAAGTTATCTGGAGCATTCGTCCTGCTGGAACTACACAAAGGAAGATTGTCTGCTCTCTTCATTATTATGATTATTATTATTCTATAAATCTAATTGTTTTTCAGTATTGTGGAGGCAAAGACATGGCACTTTTGATAAATTAGCTTTTTTCCAAACATTTGTTCAAAAATAATATATTTTCTGGAAGAGAGAGCATGTTCAGGATTTCACTAACTTTTCTTTCAGTTTCTGTCAGAAGTCAGCCAAGGGTCAGAAAAAAAAATAATATGACTTGCTTTATTTTTGGGTTAAAATGATCATAGTCTATTACAAATTGAGTCAAAGATTCAACTCTTCTGGGTGTCACAATGCCATTGAATACAGCTGTTTTGATAAACTGATTTCATGTGTCTTTGGTGATCAGTGTATGATTTTTATGGACATAATGGAATAGGATCCTGTGCTCTTTGGGGCATGCCTGCACTCTGCTGTTAATGTAAATTAATGCCAGCATGATCATCAATGGCGTTGCAGTTCACATACTTGCAAAGCACGTGGCTAGCTCGAATTGACCTGTCTGAGTAAGGTAGGTAAGTGAATATTACTCATTAACTGATGGTATTCTTGCTTTAGAGGGTAGACCACATTCTATTATCATTTACCTGGCAGCCATCATCTGCAACTGTGATACATTTTTATCCTTGGGTTCAAAAATTTTTGGTAAGGTCTCCACCTGTGACTATATTTACTTCAATACTGAGTCCCAAGGACTCAGTACCAAACTAAGATTCGGCAGTATGTCACTGTTGGACAGAAGAGCTTCAGTGATGTTTTCCCCATAAAATTTTCTTTTTAAATTGGAAGTGCATGTGGCTCACTCATAATTCTGCTGCATCACAAATTAGTGAAGATCATAAACAGGCAAAAATTGTTCCTTCCTTTATCTAAGTGTGCAAAGGGTCCCTATCAGAGAGCAATAAAGCACAAATCCTAGCCTAGCTGAAGAAACATAAAATAATTGTCTGCCTTATTTGTCCCTCCAAAATGTGGAATTTAAGGACATTTCCAGAAAAAAAAAGAGTTGTCACTTCCAAGCCTCCAGAATAAAAGACGCTCTCCACATTTGGACCTCTGTTGGTAATATTCAGAGGAAAGCAGATTGTATCAGTCTCCTTGTACCTATTTTTTATAGGCTGGTAGTTTGAGTGTGCAAGAAGGGAAACGTGTTTTGGAAATGAGCCCCAGAATGCTTCATTTGCTTTTGTGGAAAAGGCTTTGGGTCTAGATAATTATTTAAAACTGAAGAAAATCTGAGAGAGAATGGAAATTTGGGGCCTTAAAAGATGAGTTACATAGGAGCTGTTTAACATTTCTGTTCTGTTGGTTTTGCAGCTGACTAATTACTGGTCTGTACAATCTCATGGTTATTAATTGGTCACTCTCCTCAGTGTCTGATGAATTCTGGTGTTTGCAGAATTGTGTGATATGTATGTGATAGTGTGATGTGTAATCAAGGATAAAGGTCCCAAAAAGGAGACTAAAAACAATATCAAAGAAGTGGTAATGCTCTGTACTGAGGGAAGGTTGTAAAACTGCAAAAGGTAGGGCAGCTGGAGGGGTTCCTCAAACTCTCAGGGCAGTGCAGGGTGTAGCACATACTCCCCTGACAAACACAGTATTTCAGGCCAAACCATAAACTCTGCACAGATCGAGCTGCAGCTACGCTGTGTTAGGAGGAATCTTGATTTAAATATGCCCTTTGTATTGGGCTGGGTCAGAGTGTTTTGTTCTGCCTGAAGCTGAGTTCCCCTCCCCTGTTCCTGCCTATCCCCAGTTGCATGTTGCTCCCCATCCCCCAGTCTCCTACTACCTCACAGATGTTTTGGTGCCCTGAAATCTGCCAGCACGACTGCACACATAATTGCTTTCCTTGAGCCGATCCTGTCAAAAGGATCTTGGTTTAAAAAGGCAAATAGATAAAAAAGTACTAAGGCAACTTCTTTGCCCAGCTCAGCTGCATCAAAAATACTGTCCTGCTGCAGACTTGTAGAGCACTGTCTCTGTGCTACTGTGTCTTGTACACGCAATGCTCAGGGGAAGGAACTTTATAGGTGGGTTTGTGCTTAAAAAAAAAAAAAAAAAAAAAAAATACATACAGTGGCACGCACAGGTTGCTTTACACACATGCTTTGAGCATAGACCTAGCCATCCACAAACTCACAAACTTAATTTCAAAGTATTTTCACGTAGAGCTACAACAAATTATTAGTCATCTTTTATTTTTCAAGTTAGGCTTATTTACCTTGTGAAATTTTCATGTGAGTCTCAGTAACATCCTACTGGCATAAGAAATTAACTGTTGGCAATGCATATGCAAGAGAAGCTGCCACAAAGTTGTCAGATACTCTCATATTGCAGAAGCACAAAGTAGGAGAGGTACTAGAAATGTATGGTGCACCTCAACTTCAGCAGCAGGCTGAAGCAAAAAAAAACGTATTATTCTTTTCTTCCCAGTTCACTCACACTTAATTCTTCAGTTTTCTTCTACCCACGGTTTCCCCGCCTGTATAAACAGCCAAGCCTAATTATTGTTTTAACCCAACACATATCTGCCTTTCCCAAACAAGAAAGGAAATGAATGTCTAAAAAGCTTTCAGTTCATTATAAAAGGGGTCCAAAATCATAAGGAAGTCAATCTGTTCCCTACAAAGGAACCATGTGGGGGAGCGGGGGTGGAAACACAAACTGTATACAACATGAACTGTTGTCATTCATATTATGGTAACACCTAGAAGCCAGAATTGAGATTCGCACCCTGAAAGACACAATGTGGACACATTGTGAAGGATTGTCACACCTGAAAAACTTGCTGTCTAGATACACAAGGCAAAGAATGAAAGGAAGCCCACAGAAGACAAGGATTAAGGGTCTTGTCCATGGGCAAGACATTGGTCCATGGCAGAGCCAAGACAAGAACCCAGTGCGCTAAGTAGAACCATAACCAGTGTTTCTTTCCAGACAGAGTAAACTTACAACCTTTTTATACCGTCACACTACCTTACAAACAAATTGTAGTAGAGTAAAAACAGGCATACATTTTACTATGGCAAACAGTTTAGCAACAATCTCAGCCACCCCAACTCTCCTATCCTTGGCAGCCTAGACAAGGCGTACTGCAAATAAGAAACTGGACTCCTGATACACAACACATCTAGAGAAGTGTGACTAAATGTTTTTCCATCTTCTCTATGCTCCAATTGCAGCGAATTGAAGTGCCAAAAGAAGTAACTCCAGGGCTATGCTACAGTGCAAATGGTTCAAAGACAGAATGAATGAATAAATAAATAAATAAATAAATAAATAAATAAATGGACATAAATGGACATAAATGCCACAGCGCGAGTTCAAAGAAAATCCTAGCTGCCATTTTTGGGCGTCAAAAGACGTAGTCATCTCCAAAATCAGAGGTCCACAAATATAAGCAGTACACTGCTGGAAGGGTAGACAGAAAAAACAGGAATGCAGACGTTTTCCCTCACATAGAAAATAAAATATACAAATTCTAAAACTGCTTAAAGAACTCAGGCAACAAAATGCATCCCAGGGTTTTATATTTATTTAACTTTGTCCAAAACCTACCCTTTACTTCTGCAGAGAGAAGGGTACAAGCCTATTAGCATTGCACAAGGAAGCAATATCATGGAGGACAGAGCAAAGTGCATTTGTTTACACCAAAACAAAACTGATTCAAACAATGTGTGACCATCTCTGTATCCCTTTTCTCCACCCTTCATTTGCACTATTTGGCTGTGTCTTCATTGCTAAAGAGAAAGATGTAACTATTACATTGAGATCACTATTTCAATGTAAAAACGCCAGGAGAGAAAAGGAAACTTTTACCTCAAGTAAAAAGCGACTGTCATTATTTCACTCCTACCTGAGATTTTATCAGCTGCATGGAATTGCACTGACTCTATCAGGATTTTTACGTCAAGGTTGCAATATCAGTGTAATAATTACACCTGTTTCAGCAATGAAGACATGACCCAGGACTTTAAGAGCAGGAAGCCTTCTCCCTTTGTGTCTGGAAAACATCCAGGGCATTCCAGATGTAATGATATTCCAAACAACTATTCGAACCCTATGTTATAGTTGAGAAAAAGAAATAAATACTGCCATCCTTCAGGAGCCAGACTGGGAGTCTGACTAGGCAGAATACACTTTATACATTCACCACTGCAATGCACTGCCTAGCATTTAACACACTCATAGATGGACAAAGTGTTAGTGCCCTGTGTCCCCTCTCTGGTGAATGCCTTTTAAGCACAGTAAGCTTATTACAACCAGTTTTTACACCTCTTCTGTTTCCAGTTGTTGCAGACTGTTTGTGAGTTTAAATGTCCTGGATTCTGCCCTCCTTATTATACATATGCATATTTTTTTTTTACAACTAAAAACACTGCAGAACACAAATGTAAACACAAAAAGCTACGACTCACGGCCTAAAACCACATTGCCAATCCAGAAACATGACAAACATGGCACATTCAACATGCCAGATACTACCACACCATCAGCAATTAACAACTGCATTTTAACTTTTTATAAACAAGACCCTTCAGTGGATTGTTAATAAACATGAAATACATGCAAGAAATGACCACATGCATTTAAGTAACTCCCTCCAGGTATGAACGATAATGACTAAATACAGAAGCAGACATCTACCCTCTTAAAATACAACAGGGGCTTATGAACGCAATTTAACCCACATATTTACATGTAAAGGAGAAGGGCTGTTTTTCCTACATAATAAAGATGGAAGTCTTGCTTAAAAAAATGCCCCAAATGTAAGCCTTATGGGAATAATTAAAAAAACCCAAACAAACAACAACAAAAACCCAAAAAACAGAAGACACTAAATTTCATTAGTGAATTGCAAGAAAATTGAACGTGGTGCCTGCATCCACCTAGCCTTTGAAGCACTGGCTGAAAGAGAAGGCTGAACAACCAGAGACAAGTAACTCCTTTATCAAGCTCATCTAACACAGAAATTGACTAAAGAAGATGCAAATAAAATAGAAAATTTCTTTCTCCTTTAAAAAGGGGACCAAAAATCCAGAACTCCCTCCTCATGTCAGTCTTCTATTAATTACCATGTGCAATATGGGTCAACCTTGCCATCAACAGACCTCACTTGGGCGATAGAAAGTAACTCACTTTTGAGGACAACTCAGGTTTTTTTGTCTCCTTTGCTGTGACTAATAATTGCAATGTAGAGCAGCACTGTGCGATACACATCTCGGCTCAGCAGGAACAAGATTCAAAACCAATTCATTTTATAAAAGTCAGTGAGGAGCCAATAACTAGAAGTCATTATCATCCATTCACTACTTCTCGATAATTGTACCATGAAGCTCTGAAGTGAGAAGATGCACTTTATTTCCTCTACGTTACCAAAATGTGAAAAACCAACCTTCTTATGTTTTACTTGGAGGAAGTTAGGGCATCTAAAACTTCTCAAGAATGTGCTCCACTGATTACAGCATTATGTTGTTTCCTTTATAAAACCCTAGAATGCAGAGTATGTTTATACATATATATATATGTATGTATGTATACACACACACTTAATAAGGTAACAAGACTTGACATCGAATGACACCAAACATTTCTAAAGGCTACTTAAGTTGAAGCTTTCAAACTAAAAACTTCATCTCATGCAGTAATTTTCCAAGGACACCACAGAACAGCACACCACCAAAGGAGAAAACATCTACTACTGCAGAACAGTTAATCCACACAATTAACCGTCTATCACATCACACCATAAATGCGAACGCATGCTCCATTTCTGTGTTGCTCAGAAGATTCTCCAAGATGCTATTCTTGTCACTAATGAGGTGCAGCACAAACAATTAAAGACTTGCAAAAACAATACACTGAGTTTTTTATTTATTAAAAAAAAAAAAAAAAGAACACAGAGAATAAAACATCATAGGCTGTGTAACATCTGAATTGCATGGAAACATGTGGCATTATCCTTCCTTCAAAGTTGAATACGTTAGACCTATCAGATCCTTGATCTTGGCAGTATCACAGTTTCATTAGGCTAGAGAAGTGATTTAAACCATATTTTACCCTATATCATAAAGCAGCCTCTCTCTCTTTCTCCTCACTGATGCAGGTATTTATTAACAACATGTTTGTTGAGAGAGGGGAGGGAGAACAGAGAGAAGGAGAGAGAAGAGGAAAAAATAAAATTATTTTTAAAAGTAATTGAGCAAGGAAAAGACATCCCACAAAACAAAAGGTAACTAAGGAGATTACTTTCAGCCCAGTCCTCTAATCTAGTTTACTACACGGCCACACATTTTTGTGCTGTCACTGGATGGGGCATGGTATGGAAGCTGGATGCTGCTTAAACTAAAACCACTGGACAAAACATCCCTTTGAAACACAGTTCCTTCCTAATCTACTCCAGGTGTCGCAAACAATTTCCTTTTCATTCAGGCTTAAAGCAGCACCATTAGTTATGAAAAGGTTCCCAGTAGACTCTAGAACATTTAAAAGTAGTAAAACCACTGAATGGCATGACACTGTTGCAACCTCATTTGCAGTGACGTGTGCCTAAATATTGTCTAAATTATTTAAAAAAAAACCAAACCACACCAAACCAAACCAAGAACAACAAAAATAAATAAATAACCAAAAACCAACTTCTCCAGGATTTAGGAAGCAACAAGAGAACCACTTGTTGAGTTCAATTTAAGTATCAAATCAGCCTCCGTGGAAGAAAAAAAAAAAAAAATTAAAATCTAAACAGTACGCTGCAGATAAACCAAATTCGGGGCTATTTGGGGTTTGCATGTAAACTTTTGTGTAGTATTCAAATAAAGCTTTTTTTGTTAGCGCCAATTTTACAACTGCATAGAAAGATGTGCCTTGAGGTTGCTAATAGACAAGTTTCAGGAATTCTTGGTTTTTAACATGAATTTACAGCTGTCAGAACTAGAAAGTTTCGTGCCATTTCAGACACTGGGAAGCATTTTGAAATCATTATTGCTTTGCCGATGCATTGCTGAAGCCGTGCAACGGGTGAAGTTGAAGTCGGAAGATCTGTAGTATCCAGCAAAAAGAGCCCGATCATACATTTGGCACATACTCAGCCGAACGTGGGACAAAGCCACAGAATGCTATCTGCTGTAGACTGATCTGTTTGTTAATGTTTTGGGATCATCCCAGCAAAAATTATCCTCTGAGGAACAAGCAATATCTATGACAGGGTTTTGAATAAATTACCATTCCATGTTCCAAAGTCTTTCTAAATAAAGATAATAAAACACACTCACTTCTGGGCATATATACAACAGTGATCTGACAACTGACATCATATACATCAATAACTGAAAATAAAAAAAACACTGATTTTTTTTTCCAGCCATCTCACCTTCGTGATGAAGGCCAAAGTTTTGAAATTGAACTTGGATAGCTTAAAAAGTTAAACTTTCATTGAAAGAAACGTTGCCAAGCACACTAAGCAAACACAACTTACTCAAATACTCACAGTAATCTGTTCCTAGTGTCCTGCTGATGTTTAAATAGGAAAATAACCCTGCAAAGTCCATTCCTTTTTATAAACAGCCAACATTAGTTCAGACTTTATAATAACAAACTGGTGCTAAAGTTTCTTTTTGTAATTGTGTGTGCGCATAATGCTTACCCATCTCCCACTGTGCTTGACTGGTCTATTCTTGCATACAAACACTTCAGTTTAAAAAAAATAAAAATCATCAAAACTCTAGTTCCTGGAGAAAGCGGGGACGTTTTTGTAGAATTCAGTATATTGCTTCTGCCTCACAATAAAGTGGCAGACAAGTTACACAGAAGAAAGCACTGCACACAGCTGTAATTCAGAGCACAGCAGCTGACAAGTTATGTTTTTATCTCTGCAACCTCTCCACGTGCCTGTTGATGACCAAGCCTCCAGAAACCACGCAAAGGCTTTTCATTAGCACTGGTATATAGTCTCTCAATTGCTATGAAGCTTTACTGAACCAGTGATGACTTCCTGTCAACACAGTGGTTTGCAACAGCAATGACAGTCACGCAGCAGGGAAGAGAGACCTGAAGTCATTTTAGTTCCCAACATAGACCAAGATTTTATTTATTTAAAAAAAAAAATTAAAAAAAGAACTGTTGCTAGAGTCTCAAAATGAGCATAGTAAAGAGCGTGTAAAGCAGCTTCCTCCCAATTAATGGCCAGGGAACTGAAGAGCTGGAGAATTGAGCAGTAATTTAAAAAGAACAACAGTAAAAGAACAAATTCCTACCCCATATTAGTACACTGGTTTGAGTGTACCTGTCCTGCGGTGTGGACTCCCAAGCAAATTACTTTTCCTGTTGTCCATTCAAACAAGTCCTCCTACCTACCTCTGGCTCACTGACAAGGGCCAAAAACGTGTCTGGAGGACACTCTTGCCACACGACCTGAAATGTTCTCATAGGCTCTTGGCAATATGTTAAGGGAAGGAATACCTAAAAGAAGGCATCCTCCCTCAGAAAATAGCATTTGTGGACAAGAAGGTCCTAACAGGCTGTCAACAAGCATATGGACAGGTGTCATGTTATAAACAACCATGATAATGAATCAGTTTATATCAAGATGTGACCAGCAGTTGCTCAGATTCAGTAACACAAGCCTGTTACACAGTCTCAATCCCTACAGTACAAAATGAGATCCAAGGCTAAGACTGAGAAAGGACTATAATAAAGTATTCCAGAACAGATATTCATGGGGAAACCATTCCAAAATACAAGCATTCTTGGGGAAGTAATTGTGGAATAGCTGTTATATTTTGAATTCATATTCTATCTGAAACAAAGCAAGTTTTGTTACCCTACAAAAGTCTTATAATCTGTACAAGCAAGGTGATACTAACAGGTCCCAAGTACATTCACTGTAGTACATCTCCTTTAAAAAGAAAACTTTTTTCTGTGTCCCTGCAACATTGACTCCACAGAATCCTAGGAAGCACAAAAAAAAGCATGCCAGAATCTTCACCTGTATCTACCAAGTGCCTTCTGGATGGGCACAACAGCTATTAAACATGCATTTTGCATATGTAAGAGCACCAGAGTCAAGGAGCAAGTATGGCTTGGAGGACTGAGTCAGCTGTATCTAGAACTTGCAGTACTCCACATCCTCCCTCATTGCACACAGACTTCCTCAGGAAAAAAAAAAAAACAAAAACAAAAACAAAAAAACCAACCAAAACATAACTCAGAATAACCAGGCGAGAGGCCAATGCTTACAAAGATCCCATAGCCATTGTTCAGAGAAAACAAGTCACTTGCATCATTCCCCACATGCAATAAGTTTTGGGCTGGCTGAATTCTGCCTCTGAGGATCAGAGCCAGATGTGCTCTATCTCCAGATGCCAGGAGTTCCACACCCTGGGGATCAGCAACCAGAGTTATTTTCCATGAGCTGTAATTACTGTAGTAGGATGGAGAAGGGCTGGATGTGTCAAGGTGGTAACCCCCAAGGTAAATGAACCCTAGATCACTTAAATCTTTTGCAGATAACAATGAAGACCTTAATTTGGACCATGCAAGTTAAGAGATAATATGGAACAGAGGTCACAAGTGTAAAGTACTTCTACCTGCTCATCTTCTCTCCATTGTGCAGTAGGCTGAATGCCAAGCAGCAATCCTCAAACACAGGCTAAGTTGCAGATTCTCCAGTTTTACCAATTCTGTCATGGGCAGACAATGTCAGTGGAACCACACGCTAAGGGGACAGCAGGCAGCCTCTTCAAACTGCCAGAAATAAGAGGATGGCTTGGGGGTTTACAGTTGGTTTTTTTGGTTTGTTTAGTGTTTTTTCTTTCCATTCAGTGATGCTGCCTCATCATCCTACTTAGAGAAGTAACCCAACAAGTTTCCAAGAGCTCTCTTGACCACCGTTCTTAATTACCCACCTACAGACATTCCAGCCTTTAGCAATCTTGGTTCTTGGGAGGGGGGGAACAAAACACAAGGCAAGCAGGTAAAAGGAAAAACAACACACAAGATCCCTGCCTAGAAGAGCTTTCAAGCAGAGTAGAAATACTACCACAACACAGGAGAAGGATAAAACATGCAGGAATTGTAAAATAAAGACTGCAAAAAGTATGAAAGTGGTTATGCAAGATCAAAGATTTAGGCGCACAAAATCAGGCATACAATTTTGATTAATAAAATACATATTGCCCTACCTTTTCAGGGATATTTTACCTACCATTCTGCTAGTTTGCAGCTTCATTTCTCTCTAATGAAACACCAGTCATTGAGAGAGTAATACAGTGGAGTCAAACAAAGCAGGTTTATTACTAGAAGGTTATTTAAAAAGCATACGTATAGGAAAAGATTACTCTGAGGTGCTTCTTGTGTAAAAACACTCCAAGATCCATTCAGAGACCATTTATGTATCGCTGTCACCTTTTCTCAGATGAAAAGTTGTAGTTCACAAGCTTAAGGGCATACTTCAGTAACAACACCAAAAACAAATCCAGGTATACTGAGTTCCAGTCCCATACCTAGCGACTGTGAAACTTTCCTCCTTAAAATTGTATATTGAGATCTAACACCAGGACTTAAAGTCTACATAAAAAGAAGAGGTTTTTTTCAGAAACAGAAGGTTATTCAATAACACAACCATTAGAATGAAAGGCAAAAAACAGAGCAGGAGAAACTGGTTAACCAGGTGTTTAAGCACATGAGAACATACATACATATTATATACACACTCACACATACACATACATGGAATAGCACCCACCCCTTCAAATATCTCACACCCTTCCACATGTACATACTTCAGCCAGGACCTTGTAAGAGAGTACTTCTGCCTAGGCCAGCACTTTTGTGAACTATGAGCATATCCGGGGAACCACTGTCGGTAGCACATTTAAACTCCGAGTAACTACCACTCACTAAGTAAAATCCAGGCATTTTCCAGTTCTCTGGCTCATGCAAAACAGCTTCACTTTCTACAAATGTCTTGAAGGCTCTTTAAAACACTAAAATTTGCAAACAGCAGAATGACCTCGGCATTAACAGGCATCTAACACAGGGGTTTTGTCACAACCATCCAAGATTCTTTCAAGTAGGAGGATTACCACCCCCCAATCCTGACAAACGTTGTTTTCTGTTGCTCTGATAGAGGAAGGGAAGTTCAAAAGTAGCCAGGATAGCTCCATGGCCAACTCTCTGCCCTTTAAATTTAAATTAAAAATCTTCCTAACTGAGCTTTCATTTTTCAGTTGCAGTCAGATGTGATGGTAACGATGAGTGGAATGACCACAGCCATGAAAACATTTCAGAGAGAAAATTAATCACAACCTATATCACATTTTTGGCCACAAACTGGCTGTGAACAGACAGCGATTCCTCTGAAAGTATTAACCATCTGTAGAACTTGTTTGTCAAAGTTTATTAGGCAAATAAGATCTAGCAGCAGACTGTTAATATACTAAGTGTCAAGCACGCCATTCGAAGTTCAAATGGTATAAATTAGTTCTGCATGCAAGCTACAGAGCTCACTTCAGTTATTTGTCTGCAACTCTTACAGAACACCTGCAGATAATGGCTTATTTACTACAAATATCATCCAACACTCGCTTAAATTTTTGCTGGTGTGTGTGCATTTCTCCCAATTTTACCATTAGCTACAATGTTGACAGAAACTAAGTTTTGAGCTCCCTTAAGAGTTGATCTATCTGTTCAAAAAAAGTCTCCAGGAATATTCTCCAACTCTTTACAGGGTTCATGGTTCCTTCTAGTAGTCGCCATATCTGACTTTTGCAATGGAAAAATGCACCTTTTTAATGGCCTCATAGAAAACACCTTCTCCTCCTGTGCACAGATTGCAAAGTCATAGCTGACACCAAGTGTAGTGGGGTTTTGTGGCTCAGGGTGGGGTGGGTGTGGAAGAAACATTAGATGAGATGAAAATCCAGGTTCATCTATATGAACAAACGGTTTTGAGGCTGGTAAAAGGGAAAGACTTGCAAACGATTCAAGTTCAATTCATTGAGGCTTCACTATAGTTTTGCCTGCATTAGCCACACCCTACCTAACCCTCACTATGCAGCTTGAATAGTAAGTTCAGATGTGTAACTCCTTCTGAGTATACACTTTCTAGCACTTGAACACCTGCAAACTTGAGTTTTAGAACATGGGTAAGTAATAGTCAACTTCACTCAGACAGTAAAAAGCATGCTGTTAAAACCCAGACAGACAAAAATTCTCCATAACTAAAGATTTTTTTTTTTTTACTCAGCTATTGAAGACACAGATAATGTGTAGACTTTTTTTAAATCATCCACAGCTGGGCAGACCTTCTAAGTGGAAAATGCTACCCATGTGCATTTTCATCCTCTTGGCTCTGACTTGAGAACATGAATACTAACACAGCAGTTTAATTTGCTTTCATATCTTTTGTGAAAGACACATCCAGGTAAGTCACCAATATATATTTCTGAGGCTAAGACATCCTCCTCTCAGAAGAAAAGAAAAAATTTAAACACATCATACTTCAAGCTGCCAACTCTGAAGCAGGGGAAGCAATCAGAGAAAAATCCAAAGAAAGAAAAAAAATACATATATCATTTATATCATATTTTATGTCAAAATTCATTCCTACAGGGCAGGCAGCTCTATTCTGAGCTTCTCAATTGTTCTAGAACCAGAAAATTTTCAACGTCTGAAATGAAAAAAAAGCGTGACAGAGAAAATAGGAAACTTGGTGGCCATGAGTGACCTTCCTTAAATGGGATAGAATTCACAAGTAAGCCACACTTTATTTGAAATAACTAGTTATGCAAATTAAAGCCTCCAAAGCTCCTTTAAACTATATGCAAAATATAAATAGTGATCAATATACATCTAACACTGGGTAATTTATGACTCAGTGGTCAAAGGTGACACCTTCTATAAAACAAAGGATTAGGTTTTTCCTTTTTAAATTCTGCTGCTTTAAGAAGTTCAATAAACAGCATTCTGGCTTTTGTATTAAGCTACAAGTGCTAAGAAAGAACACTATGTTATACAGACATCCCCTATCATTAGACATCAGAGAATAAATGTCATAACCTCTCATTCTTTCTCCTCCTTGAATTATTCACTGTCAACAGCAGAGACAGCTTGTTATCCAAGAGCCAAACTCTTGCTTTTTCTCTTCCTCCATAAGCAAATGTAAAACAGATACAAATATACTTCTATTTCAGAATATATTTTTATGGCATCACCAAGCCACTGGTTTAAGTGATTGAACTAAAAACAGTATTTGAAGACAGATACACAGCAGCAACATTTCCTAGGTTACTCCAAATGCCACAGCTTTGTGATTGTCCTTTTAAAGCAAGCATTCTTTGCCCCAAAAAGCTTATTTTTATATCTGCACAAAAACTTGTAGAAACTGTCCTTTACCAATTATTTGGAAATAATCCTTGAACAATAAATACATAAGGCCTTTCACATCACCTCAAATATCCAGTATGCACCATTTCTAAAACTAAAGCTAGAGAAATCAGCTTAGAAGACTTTATAAAATTCAACACACTGAGATTTCAACCTTCAACAGCCTCTTTGGACAAAGTATGGTTACATAGGAATATTCCATGGCTTACATAGCATCCTAGAAATGACAGGCTGATGGAAAAGGACATGACAAAGTGCCCAAGCACCCCACAGGGTGCAAGAAAGAGCAAAAACTCAGAACAATGAAGTAGCTGGCAGACCACTCACTCAATGTCACAAAAAAATATCCTTTAGTCTTACCTGAAGAGCCAGACATAAAGATTATGTTATTTAGGAAGTCTGAGAAACAAGAAAAAAAAAATTCCACACTACTAAGACGTAAAGCTTCAGGTGGCCTAAGCCAAGATCCAGAAAGCTCCCAGAGATGTGCCATGGTGGGAAACCTGCAAAACACCTACCTACACCATGGACAGCCCAGCTCTTTACTTGAGGAGCACATGCAAAACAAAAACAGGGTACGTCTGACCACGACTGTCACAGTGAGTCCACTGAAAAAGCATTTCATCTCTTACAGCAAAGCCAAACCCAAGTCTTTATTTAAGAATTATCTAGAGAAAAGAGAATGACAGAAATGTGGCATAACAAAGCAGAGCTGTAGGTCAGGACATCCTACACGCTGGCTAATTTAAAGCAATGTAAGTCTCACGAAAGCATTTTGTTTTGGTTGATTCACAAGATATGTTATCACTTAGGCATTCTGTGCTGTTGTTTTTTTAATTCATATAAAGACAAGTACACCAGGCAGGCCTAGGGACATATCTCCCTCTCAATTTATAAAGGTGTAAGAGGAAGCAACTCCACCTTCTTGACAGCCATACTCTATAGCGTGAAGTTTTGTATAAAAAAAAAAAAAATTAATTATATTTCTGGTCTTCTAAACACTTTTTTTTTTTCCTTCTGAAGTCCAGCTAGGACACTTTTAATTTGGAAGAACAGAAAAGAATGTATTAATGAAAAATGAATGAAAAAAAGTACAAGGACTGGACAAAGCATCCATGATTCTGGAATCCAAGTAAAACTGAAATTTCCACAGAAGGTACATTGAAGTTATTGACAAGGATTTAAGTGCATTACAGCTGTTACGCATAATCTGTCCCTAATTCAAAACCTGGAGAATATGGCTTAAGCCATAAGTACATACAGTATTCCATAAAAGTTCTCAAATGACATATCAATAACCTATAGAATATAGCAGCATGGTACACTTTCATCATGTTTTTTCCTTTTCCACTTGATTTAGTTAAAACCAGCACTGAACAGCAGAAAAGAAAAAGAATGTCTACAAAATCACATTATAGTAATACTGTTTGATTCCCAAACCCAAAAGCCAAGAAACTAAGCAGGTCCACTCAATCCACAGCTCCTCCTTATCCACCAAGAGGTTTAGAAACACAAAGCAGACAACACTTGCTCACACTCTCTGGCTTTTTTTGGCTCTTAAACACGGCAGAAAGAACACGTCAAGCTTCTGTCTTCACTTACTGCCACCTTCTACCTCCAGTCTAATTCTTCCAGGCTGAGGATCAAGAGTCCCCTAGGGCTAATTTATCACCTTTACTAGCATGTGTGAAAGGTCACTTCCAAAAATAAGTATTAATAAATGTTTAATGAATCACATTTAATGTAACAACACAGTGAAATTAAAGTCATCATACACTCAAGACAACCTCAAGAAAGGCCTACAGAAAACCTCTGGAATCACCATCACGAAATGTTGTCAAATCCTGAGCCAAATGAAGAGACGTCAAGGTAACTCACTCATTCATCTCCCTCTCAGACAAAACTCAAGCCAACAGTGGTCCTGGAAAAAGGAGAGAACCACCAAAGGAAGAGCACTGCACTTTCACAGGACACCATGTGCTCTTTAACAAGAATCCATAATAAAAAACTGAAAATAAAGCCCTTTGTGTAACCACACCAAAGACAGAAATATAATTTCCATCTTTCCGCTTTTCATAGTAGAGGGGAGAGTTATAATCTAACACACTTGCAACTTAATTTCTCCAGTTGCATCATTTTTCACCATAGCTCAGGAACAGCACACTTCATAGTCTTATTGAATAATTACCTGTTTTACCTCTATAGTCTCAACAGGAAGACCAGAGTTCAAAAACTTTAATCCTGCCTGCCACAAAGACAACTTTTATTACTGTTTAAAGGAAGTCAACTTAAACTGGGGAAGCTCAATTTCCTTACATATAAAAGATAAACAATAGAAGCTATGTTAGCAGAATATTCAGAATTAGCTAATACTCATACAGCACTTCAGAAAGCCAAAGTGCCAAACAGTATTCAGCAACTATTATATTATTAAGCAGGGACATTTTTAAATACATATGCCAACATTTGAGGTTCTCAGACTATTGACAATCACACCAGGAACTTACTATTGCATTTGCTGTCAGTATTGGTTTTTGCAATTGCAGTAAACCTTTGTACTGTGAAGACAATACTGTAGCCGATTCACAGTCAGCAAATTCCTTCACCCAGCAGATTGTCCCCATTAAGCTAATATAACACAAAAAACTTATATAAAGTATTTATTAGTTTAAAAGCAGTTTAAGTTGCCTTAAGCCCTTTATCATCCAGAGCAAACGAACCAATTTAAATCAAGCTTATGTCAATTTACTGGCATTCTTGCAGAAGTCACCCATGGATTTAACATCAACACAAAATGACACCTTACATCTGCCAGTGTTGGCAGGCAAAGCGTGAGTCAAGCAAGTGTAAAGGGAACAACAGCTAACTTAAATATCCTGTTTATTACATGGACCCTCAACACGCTTACCAACCCATCACCCATTCTTTACACTCTTTGGAACTTCTCAGTAGAGTTTTGTAGCTTAACAATTATTTCAATCTTTAACAAACAGAAACCACAAAGATGAAACATTGGTGAGCTCCACATTCTGATTTTTCCAAGAGAGAAGGAACCAAAAGAATTTTTGGCCCACAAACTCCTAACAAACAACTGTACTCTGTGGGACGTACTTCCCATTTTCTTACCTCTTCTCACTACAACTGTTTAATCACTCAAAATCTCAAGAACTGCTCAAAATATCCTTTGATTCTATCATGAGACTTTCCATGGCCTAACTAATGGGGGTAGGACTCTCCAGAAGTATTTTTTCCAGTTCAGAAGTCCCAGCTGTGGGCTGTCAAGAGATGGCACATCTTTGACTTTTTCAGAAAGCCCCAAGCATCCAAACAGCACGTGGCTTTGGCCAGCCAGCACCTACAGTGAATGTATCCTAATTATTTGCTCCTGCCCTAAGTGAAGTTGCAGTGTTGTTGGACATGTCCTGGTGGAAAGCAATACAGCGAAAAAGGAAAATAATCCATATGCCTCAAAATCTCTAAACAAAATGCTGACTCCATTGTGCATAGTAGAATTGCGTCATTGCTGGCCTGTACCATAAACTGGGGGGATACTTATTCTACTGCCAGTCTTCCGTCGAAGCTCAGGTTGATAACTATTTGAGTTCTTCACAAAGGTCTTGAGCAGAAAATAACAACTATTTCCTTCAAGTGTTCTCAGTGCTGTGTTTTTCTTCAGCCACATCAACTCCCACGAGAAATTCTGAACTTAAAGCCAAACATTTTGAATGTTTAATAGCTCTTGGGTTAAAGACGTGCAGAAAAATTAAGAGGATTTCTTAGAATGAAGAGCAATAAAGTTTCCTACAATAGCTTCTTTCTAACAAAGAATTTAAACCTAGTTATTGTTCTCGATCTCAAGATGGCAGGTTGCTTTCATACAATACAGTATGTTCACAAAAAAATACTGATCTAACATGAAACTAAACCTTGTCATTAAAGCTATTTCTGAGCATCGCAAATAGTGAAATTTCTTTTATTTCTGCTTTAACAAAAAGAGAGACAACTACTTTTAACTTTACATTGCTGGCCAAACTTTAACTAGAAGCAAAGTTACATTAGACACTCTTTATAAGTCACATGTGTCTATATTCCAGGAGAGGTTTTGTAACCTTTATTTGTTGTTATGCTGCCAGACCTTACTATAACAATAAAGGATAAGAAGTTCCCAGAAACAATCTCCGTGTTTGCTAAAAAGTTACCTTGGCTTGCATTATTCAAGAAACATGCAGGACTGAGAAAATTTACAGCTGGAACAAAACCCATGGCCTATTTTACTAATGCCTACATTATAAACAAGTAAAAAAAAAAATCTTAAGATAAAAGTTAAAGCACCTGAGATTAAAAAGAAGGTTCAAAAACAGCAAGAGGCAATGGTGGAATTTACACCAGGCTATTGATGAAATACTTTCACACTCTTCTGAAGTATTGACTTTGTGTGTCATGTGGATTTATGTATTACAAATCCATCTACAGTATGAGTAATTTTTAAAGCATCCAGAGATTTAATTTAAAATTAAACAGTAACAAATTAATTCACACACCATACCTGAAAGACAGTTAAAGCCATTATCCTTTGTCTGGAGAGAGAAGATTCAGTGCTTTGAAAGTATCAACTTAAACTTCAGAGTCAGTCTGGAGTTTCAGTATTTCCTCACTATTTCAAGAGGATTTATGACCATAATTTGTGACAGACCCTCACATCGTGCTAGTAGTAGTTACTAGGAAAATAGCCCCCTAAATCAATGACAGACTGATTGAAATGGCACTGAAATGCAGTTGAGAACTCCTACATAGCACATTTCCCTGTCATAAAATTAGCAAGTGTTCTTTCCTGCTACATTCTACGTTTAAACATAGTGATAGGTTTCATTAGCTTTAGATTACCTCAGGAAAAACAGTATGAATTAAAAGCCATTTTAGGATTGTGCTCAAATGCATTTTTTATTTCACGCTGCATCCCTAGTTTCAAACTTTTGTAACCATCCTGTCACGCTTCTCTGTTCACCTTCCTTTATCTTGTGTTTCTTAATATCAGGCAAATAGTCGTTCCATTAAAGAGAACTAAGATACAGTCACACAATTTTGGGAAATGTTCTAGCACATGACAAGCAACAGCTAACGAAGTTTTTGTGAGTTTAAGTAAAAATAATTCTTGAGATAATTCTTAGCCAAGAACTTAAACAAGAATTATCTCAACTACTTCCAGGTTTTAAGAGCCCCACATAAAACACCTGCTGTGCAGTATTAAACATTCAGAACTTAAAATATTTTCAGACAAAAACATGCTGTTGTCATAACCATCTTGTTCCTGAATACTTTGCACAGGCAAGAGATTCCTCCCTTCAAGGAAGCACCAAATGCAACAATCATTTTGTCTTATCTCAGTGAAAGGAGAGTCAAGTATAACCCATATCTGAAACAGGTTTATCATTATTTCAAGCCACATAAATAAAACCACTCCTGACAGCACCACATATAGAGCAAGGACTTAGCTTCACAGCAAAATTATTTCACAGACAACATATTCATTATAACATGCCAAACTTCCCAGAAGCTTTAACACTGCAGAAGTTCCAGCACATCCCCAATCTTGCAGAGATGTATTTACGCATTTGTAAGATAAGCACATGAAAAAACTTTTAAGAGGTAAAGTCCCTTAAAGTCAGGCTTCTGCTTACAGAGTGGGAGTTCTCAGGAATGGGACTAAAAACATGGAGAGCGTCTCATAGCACATCCATGCTCCTTCTAAAAGGACAGATAAGCTGTCCTTAAAAGTACCATCCAGATCAACCTAACAAAAGAACCACATACCTTCCTACTAAGTAGGCAGAACAAAAGCAATGTCATTAAGATTTATAACCAAGACTCTTTAGCTAATTACTAAAAAACGGTACATTAAGGATGGTGACTATTGACACAGAACATACACTATATTAAAAGAATCACTGTCTCCAAAATGAGGTGAATGAAAATCAAACTCCTAGTTACAACTCACTTCTTAGTTTTATTGTGAACTCTTATTTTCCTAAGAGTTCCAAATGCAAAGTTATCCCTTTTTAAAAATATTTCTTTCTATTAGAGTCTATTAAGTAAATGTAAGGAAACCCACAATGAACACTATCAGCCTGTTCTCTCTTCATTTAAGACTCCTATAAGTTGGGTTTTTTTCACCCTAAAGCTACATAGCTTCGTTCCATCAAGTAGGAACGTGAACATCTTTACACAAACATAAATGTTCAGAAAGGAACAAGCCACACTTCAGGTTTTCTGAAACATTTTTAGAAGATTGAGGCAACGTGTATGGAGAAGGTGCATCCTGAGATGCAAAGGATCTGACAGAATAAGTAATACATAATACACACCTACATAGAGCTCCAACTAAAAATATAGAACAATGATGCCAGCAGAAAATGGTCAGTTCTCTTGCTCTAAATGACAGTTCTAATAATTACAGGCGGTTTGAAAAAGTGGGTGGCCTAATAAAAGAGGCCCTGAGGTGATGTTCTGACAGCCTTGGCCACACTGCCGAGTTTTCTAAACTACCTAGGAAATCTCGACAAATAGGCTTCAGCTTGCTGAAGCAGCGGGGTGATGTATGCAGGCAGATCAGGTGCAGCAGCAACAAACCAGAAGTCTTGCACATGCAGCCCTAACTCCCCATCTTCGGCGATACGAAGTCGGGACCGAAGCAGGGCACAGGGAGAAAGGGTGGGGAACGGACCTGGGTCCTCTCCCCACGGATGCTGCAGGCAGAGCACTGCCTCTGTTTATTTGTGCTTTTTAAGTATTAGCACATTCACATAAAAACGTATCGCAAAGGGAAAGCAAAGGGCAGGCTCCGTGCCCGGGACGGGGCGCGCGTTAGCGAGGGGCCCAGCGCTCCGCCTGCACGGGGCAGCCGGGCTCCAGCTCCGGCAGCGCCCGCGGGGCTGGACCGGAGCCGGGCACCCGCACCCCGACCCGGGCCGACCCCCGCCCGCCGCTGCCTGCAGCCGGGCCGGCCGGTTCCTCCCGCCGCAGCGTCACCACCCCCACCCCCCCCGCCGCCTACAGCCTTAAAACGGAGCTGGGGGGGGGGACACTCGCCCTCCCCCCCCCCCCTCCCCAGCCCTGCCAAGAGTTTGATGAGCGACACCCGACACCCGCCTCTCCAAACCCCAGAGAAATCCCTGCCCGGGACCGCGGAAGAACGGGGGGGGGGGGGGGGGCGACTTTTGTCTCTCTTTTTGCAACTGTACGCGTTTACCTGAGCCACACCCGGGGGGAAACCGCTTCACCCCTCCGGCGGGACGTGTCCCGAGGGAAGGGGGAGGAGAGGCCTCCTCTTGCTGCGCCCCCCTTTTGCAGAAAAGAGGGGCGAGGAATAGTTCGGAGGGGGGGGGCAGTGGGGGGAGACGGCCCATCCAGCCTCCCGTCCCTCCTCCCGTCTCGTCCATGTGCGCGTCCTTTCACCCCCCGCCGGAGCCCGGCCCGCGCCCCCAGCCCCGCAGGGTCCCGCTCCCGCCCCCCTCCCCGCCGCCGCGGCCCCCGCAGCCCTCCCGCCGGAGCGCCGGGGAAAGTTTGCCCAAGTCCGACAACAAAAGGGACAGCGGCGCTCGCCTCCCCGCCGACCCGGGCCCCGCGACGCCCCGGCGAGCTTACCCCCGGCCGAGCCCGGCTCGCACCGCAGCACCGAGGCGGCCAGGAGCCGCAGGAGCAGCAGCAGCGGCGGGGCCGCCGCCTCCATGTTGTGCCGCCGCAGCAGCTGCCGGAGCCCACGGAGCGTCTCAGGCAGGCTCCATGCTCGGGGCGCTGCGCTCGGCGAGGAGGGAGGCGGGGAAGGGGGGAGGCGCTGGAGCCGACCGACCCTCCTCCTCCTCACGCCGCCGCCAGGGAGGGGGCTGGGATCCTCCGCTCGCACCCGCAGCCCTGGGAGGAGCCGAGGGCGCACCGTCCCGCCGCAGCGTACCCCACGCGTGGGTACACCTGGCCGGAGAGGCGGGGAGGAGGTGGGGTTTCAAGGTTTTCTTCTTTATTTTTTTCTCGTTCCTTCTGGAGCAATTACTCCAAAACCAGCCAGGAAGGTCGGAGACGATGGCTTGCTGCGTGTTCAAAAAGCAACGTTTCTTTGGTGGATTTAGAAGTTAAGCGTGGGGATGCCCGCCCCTTTTTCTGTCTTCAGGAAAATGGGTGGTTGTTTTCTTCCCAGATGGAGGTTCGCTTTTGCCTTCCTCCTCCCACCAAAACAAAGGATTTATAAAACCACACTTCTGCAAAACCTTACTTTACAAAGAAAGCTACATTCAACAACAGGCGCATTCAGAAACTGCCTCGTGACGTGAGGCCTTTGCAGTGCTGGGGACAGGCTGCAGAGAGCTGAGCAGCACCCAGCTCACACCGAAACATCCTGCACCTTTCGCACATCAGATACTGCCCCCACCTCCCTAGCAGGGATAAAAAGAAACAGCATAAGTCAAGAATTTCCATGTGAGTCTCCATTTTCCCTTCTACTGACACCAATTTTACAGTAGGAAAAAAAGTTGCTAGATGGCCTTGTATAGAGATGGAAACAACAAGGGTCTGCCTGGCACCCCCTTAAACCATTTTTGCACGTCTCCAAGCAGGAGCTGTAAATCACAAGCAAGTACTTAACAAATGGATGTTAAGTTTAATAGCTTCATTTCATTTCAGAGATGAGCGAGTTCTAGGTTTCCCTGTTGCCATGTACTAATTTATCTGCCTTGCTGTAGGTGCTACAGCAGCAGCTGAGATTTCTTCTTGGTGCCCCTTGGATCCCTGCCCATCTCAAATACCAGGATCAAATATTCAGGAATTGTTTTAGGTCCTGTTGGTTACTCCATTGCAGACTTCCCCTCAGACTTCCTTTCCTCAGAAGGGGAAAAAGCGTAGTGGTTTGTTTTGTTTGTAAAGTCAGTGGTATTCAACTTAGCTAAGAAAGCAGTTTAAAATTTCAAGGAGTTACAGAAGGCTTATAGTGCTGACCTTAAAGTTGACCTGGAAAGGAAAATAATAAAGTTTTCTTCTGTAGCTTGCCGCTGCTTTAATGTATAACATGTACTTTAAAAAGGTGGCATTTTAGGTGGCATTTAAAACCTAGAAAAATCTCAACTTTCTGGAAGACAGGAAAACCAGAAGTTGGTCTTTCTTGATAGAAGGTCTGTAATAAACTGGAGCCCAAATCTGGGCTGCTGTAAATCATTAATGGCAAAACTTTGTGTGAACAGCAACTGAATAAGGGTTTTGTTTTGGATCTGTTAAAAAAAAACTGCCCGACACCAGACAAATAACTGGAAGAAAGATTTCTTTGTTGAAGACAGTGATTGGACTTTACTTTTGATGGGTCAAACCTCGTGCATCGTGGAAATTACCCAGGAGTCCTGGCATTGCATTAATTAGGGATAATTAAAGCCAGAGACAGAGAAAGAGCACATGAAACAGTTGCACTTGCAGCAGGCAGTGAGCAGCAGTGGTGCCACCAATATCCCAAACCCCCATCAGCTTGGGAGAAGAGCAGCACCCATATGCAAAACTGGTTTGTGTGTCTCCACGGAGAGCCAGACTGTCCTGTGATGGCATCAGTGGCACCACCTGAGTCCCTCTTGCCACCAGGGCAATTGGGTTCCCTGCTCTGTCCTCCCCCTCACCCTAACAGGACCAGGGACCGGTTACTGAGATGACTTACCCATAGTACCAAAGAGAGTGTCAAGCCATGTGGGGTGGGTGAGCCTCCCCATAAGGCTGCTGGGGAGAGCAGCAACTTCTCTTTTGGCTGGCAGCTGCTCCCAGCACTTCGTATCTTGGGGCCCAAGGTCCCACACTAGGATGTAATATTGCTGTTGCTATCCCTGCTCCATCCAAGTGTTGCTTGTTTATCTCCCTATCTGACCCTGTCAAATTGCATAGGCAATTTAGGATTGGCAGCATTTTATACCAACAGGGAGAAATAGCAGCATGTGAGCGGCTGCACTGGAGAAAGAAGCACTATTTTATCCAAGAAGCTAAAAGAGATAAAGATGACACTGACTGACAAAGGGATTTGGACTGACAGATTTCAAAACAGAACATTTTTCAAAGGAAGGTACCCACCATAAGAAGAGATATTGAGACCAGTTAGATCCACTGGTGACTGATCAGAGCCACACGCCAACCTTGCTGCGATGGATGACTATTCATAGGCATAAACCGCAGAGTTTCATACCACATTGAAGTTCATTCTTCGCCATAGCATGGATCTGGTATAAGAGCTAATTTTCAGAGTGGAGTATTCTTGCCTGGTACCCCCTTTCCTTCCTGACTAGGTCTACCGCAATTAGCAGATTGGGTCATAGACTCAAAGCTAAAACAAAATGAGGAGAGAGGCCAGGCCATGGAGGCAGGCAACTAGGGAAGAAAGTCTTACCAGGATGCATCTTTGAGGCTTTGACCATAGCACCTCCGCTAAAAAGACATTAATCATCATGATCTAAAGCAATGGCAAATCTAGTAGCAGCCAGGAATGCAGTATTCCTTCAACCCGGAAGATGCCGTCTTAAACTCAGTTAATATGTTGTGGGGGAATTTGGAGGAAATTAAAGTTGGGTAACTCTGAAAAGAAGCCTCACCCATGTGCTGAGAAAGTTGCCTTCCACCTGTTTTCCAGCCCTGCAAGAATTCCTCCAGCAAAACCAGGGGAGGCAAAGTTGTGACATTCCTGAAATGTCTGATATATACCTTTCTTTAAGAAAGCAAAAAAACAGTTTAAAAAAAAAACCACAAAAACAAACAAAAAATTTACCAGAATGGCAAAAGCATGGGCCTATCCTTCCTCTTAATGGAAGAAAGAGGGATTGCTTTTGATACTTCTGTATGCTCCCAGGGCCCAAGTAGGACTGCAAAAACACAGCCAATACCCCATTTCACATAAGATTTCTTGTGTAATCCTGGGCAAGTCACAGTCTAGCATTTCCTCAGTTTCTCCTACAATAAAAGGAGCAAGGGGAATAATTTTCCTAACTTTCATCTTTTCTGTGTATATTGTGAAGGAAGTTGCAGCAAGTTTGGGGCCTGGCTGTAGGAAGCAGGAAAGGGTGAAATCCAGACTGGGAGCCCAGTACTCCCCTGCCAAGCTGTAAGCAGGCCAGTTCTTGCATTCTGCCATTGCCATCACTGATGGAGAAAGGAGGGACATGCAGAGACGTAGGAGGGAAAACAAAGAGCACAGCTGTATCTGAGCACCTAGAGATGTCCTCCAGGATAACCTAGCCTTCCCACCACAGCTGGGAAACTTGGCTTGACTGAAGTGCTCCAAATGTTTTCTGCATGTTTACTCCTCCTGGATTTCTCCCTCCTACCCCAGTTTACAGCATCCTTCTCTCCCAGCTGCCAGAGCTGTCTGAGCTCCTGTAGAGCTAACATCTAATGACAACTGCAGAAGCCCCTAAAGAGAATTTACTGCCTTATAAATGACACCCAGGTTTATTTTATGATGAACATCAGTACCAAGACATGTATCTTTATTCCTCTGGGGCACCACTGTTAAGTCAAGATGAAGTCACTAGATCCAGATAGGCTGAGGATGTTCTTTGGTGTTTTGCAAAGGGAAGGTAAAGTCAACAGTGAGAAACAAAGACAGCATCAAAACATTTTCCTTCTCTACTTTTAAGGCCATAAGACAACATCATTTTCCTTTCCCTGTGTCTCAAATATACTTCTTCACACTTCCTCTCCCAGCTTTCAGCTAGGAATCATTCTCAAACTAAATACATGTAGGGACCCCTATTCTTTCTCACCCTTTATCACAAGAGAAAATGTTTACAGGTAATCTAGAATGAGTCAGAAATTACAGAAGATTCCCTCATCTCCAAAAAATAGACATACTAAGGAAAACATATACATACAACAGCCATAGTTAAGATTACACCTCCTGAGGAGAAATTTGAAGTAATCTTAGTGAGGGATGGGTTTGGTCAAGGACTTACCAGGACAAGCTTCAGAAAACCTGGGTTTAGTCTCCAGGTCCATCCATCACAGGCTCTATAGACACCACTTGGTTTCTCCTCCAACATCAGGTGCTCATATTTGTCCTGTTCAGGTGGTATTTTCACTCTTCCTTTATCTGCCTTGCCCATTCAGAACATCTTTCTCAGCACAAGCTAGCCCAATAGTGGCCTGAGGCTGCATGGGGCTTTTAGGCACTGCTTTGAAAAAGGTGTCTTCTTAAGTGCTAAATAATACTTAATGTTTAAAACTAAATCACTGCACCGCCACTCATTAAGCTGCTTGACATAGTGGGAAAATGTTACCATCACCACCTCCTTATCCACAGAGAAGGTGACAGTAAGGCAAATAATACCTTTGTTTGTATCATGCAGTTTCCCTGGCATTGCACAAGGATAATAGCAGATTTTGTTCACAGTAATTATTCCCCAAAATATCTCAGCAACCCAACTTTGTCTACATGGCAGTTTTCTTCCTCTTCTTTCTCCCCCTTCCCCAGATAAACTCTAATGTGAATTGAACAGTTAAACCAGCACAATCTGCCATTCAGACACAAAAAGGAGCAACTCTTTCAGTTTAGATTAAAATCAGTGATCTTTCAGCCTGTGGTTTGTATGCTACTTTTAAGATGCTCCTAAAAGTAACAACGAAAAGCAAGCCAAACCTTGGTGCATTTAAATTTTCTATACAAGACTCTTTATGCTTATTGGGAAAGCTTTAAGGGTTGAAAAAGGTTGAAAGGCTTAGGATGCTCAGGGAAAGGCCCATCTGCCAAGAGCTTCTGCTCCAACAGGGACAAATAGGACTCACGTGTCAGTAACTCAAATACAGGGAAATCTGGAGACATTGCAAGCCAAGGGATCAGAGTGCTACAGGACAGAGACTTCATGGCAGAAGTGAGTTTAAGGAGAGAGATGGCTCACATAGGTTTGCAAGAGGAAAACTAGTATTAAAAAAAGAATGAAAAATGTCCCACTGCTATCATGTGAAATAACATTTAAGGTTTTCTGTGTCAGTGAGACAGCAAGGGTAAAGAGCCTGTTTCCAAAGCCTCCTGCTGGCTAGCAACCTCGGGAACAGAGGGGCTGACACTGCCTGAGAAACATGCCACCATAAAAAGTTCTGAAAACATAAAAATAGTTCAGTGGGTTTTTTTGGTGGTGATTCTTGGACTCTGAATGCTTTTCTGGTTACAACTACACTCCCTGCTACAGCTATCAGAACAGCAGTCATCACATTTCCCTGCACTGTGCAAGCAAGAGTTTCTCTTTAAAACCTCCATGACAGCTACCTTTGCAAAGCTGCTTGTAAAATTAACTATTCTTGGCACTGGAGCTGCACCTTAAGTCTACTTATTAGCCACCAAAGTTCTATATCAAAGAGAGGAAATATTCTGAAGGGCCATGGAAATTCAGTTGCAGAGGAGGGAGAAGATATTACCATCTCCAGTGTCTCAAAGTAGGAGTCCTCTTCTCAGAGTTCCTTTGCCCTATGTTAATTGTGAAGGACCATCTTTTATTACAAGCAATGCCAACATTTCTGTGGCAATCTAAAGCAATAGCAAAAAATCAAAGACGTCAGCACAAACGTAAGTATTGAAGTAACACTAAAAAGGTCCGTAAGTGAATCATAGAATCATAGAATGGTTTGGGTTGGAAGGGAGGTCATCTAGTCCAACCCCCCTGCAAGAAGCAGGGACATCTTCAACTACATCAGGTTGCTCAGAGCCCTGCCCAACCTGACCTTGAATGCTTCCAGGGATGGGGCATCTACCACCTCTCTGGGCAACCTGTTCCAGTGTTTCACCACCTACACTGTAAAAAATTTCTTCCTTATATCTAGTCTCAATCTACCCTCTTTTAGTTTAAAACCATTACCCCTTGTTGTATCGCAACAGGCCCTACTAAAAGTTTGTCCTCATCTTTCTTATAAGCCCCCTTTAAGTATTGAATGGCTGCAATAAGGTCTCGTTGGAGCCTTCTCTTCTCCAGGCTGAACAACCCCAACCCTCTCAGCTCAGGATATCGTTAGATTTCTGGGCTGCGAGAGCACGTTGTCGGCTCATGTCCAGCTTTTCATCCACCAGTACCCCCAAGTCCTTCTCCACAGGGCTACTCTCAATCCCTTCATCCCCAGCCTGTATTGATACTGGGGGTTGCCCTGACCCAGGTGCAGGACCTTGCACTTGGCCTTGTTGAACCTCATGGGGTTCACATGGGCCCACTTCTTGAGCTTGTCCAGGTCCCTCTGAATGGCAACCCGTCCCTCAGGCGTGTCAACCGCACCACTCAGCTTGGTGTCATCTGCAAATTGCTGAGCGTGCACTCGATCCCGCCGTCTATGTCATTGATGAAGATATTGAACAGCACTGGTCCCAATACAGACCCCTGAAGGACACCATTTGTCACTGATCTCCACCTGGACATTGAGCCATTGACCATTACTTTCTGGATGTGACCATCCAGCCAATTCCTTATCCACCAAACAGTCCATCCATCAAATCCATATCTCTCCAATTTAGCGAAGGATGTTGTGAAATACTTTTCTTATAGAGAAATTAAAATAAAAAGTTAAACACAACAAGAAAATATGTTCTGCCTCCTCTTTCTCCTTTCCCCAAACTGTGAGGTCATTGTCTAGCCTAAGCTGCATCTGCGTAACCAACAAAGCAGGCCTGTTTGTAAAGCAGGGCACTCCCCTTTGTTCATAACTTGCAGGGACCTAAATGACAGAGGAAAAAGGGTAACAGGAGAAGCCTTCTCCAAATGCAGTATTAATCAGACAGAGCTGCCCCTGAGATAGTGAGAATGCAAGAACAGTTGCTTAATGGGTCATGGAGAAATTATGTGATTTAAGGTAACACCTTTATATGCCCTTACACTGCTCCAAGCATTTCTGCACTGCACAGGTGTCTGGGTGCCCAGTAGAGCAAAAAAAGGTTCTTTTGAAGGAAGAATAAACACAACATTTATTCATATAACAGGCAAGTCCTGCCTCACTTTACACCCCAACCAACTGCACTTGATACACACATGTAAAATAATAGTAACCTGTTACAATCTGGGTGGCGGGCCACAGAGTGTGCAGCCTTTCTAGTATGATTACCCTTTCAGTGAGCACTTGGGTGTACAGAAGAAACATTGCAAAACACTGTGATCTGTTAGCACTAGTACATGCCTGTCATATTCATTCATACGTTAAGTGACAAAGCTCACTTCCACCATTAAAAGCATCACCAGGTCAAGTACTGTAGGATTGGAAGATGTAGAATTAGTATCAGAACAACTTGGTGGTAAGGTGCTCCCTTAACTGGCTTACAGACAAAGTCACAGACTGAGGTAATTTCTTTGACATTTTCAGCTTTGAAAAAGAAGTTTCTTTTACCTTTGAAAACCGGTCAAGATAAAGAATGTTGTAAGCAGGAGTGAAGCCATGCTCGACTAGTTACCATCTGACTAATCTTTGTGGGTGGTTAAGATGCCAGGCAAGACTTGCGCTGTCCCGGCAAGATGGGAATCTTTCTTGTACGCAATGGGAAAGGCCCCGTGATATGGGTCAGTGCCATGACTGTTTAGATATTAAAACGGTGGATGTCGAAACCGATCCTGAATGCAATCTGTTACGTGAACTCTACCTGCCATCTGCTTGCTGGCAGCACTGGGAGTGGTTCTTGCTGAGATTACACTGTGCGCTCCTGTCAGCTGCCACAGAAAGTAGAATGAAGTTAAGGAAGGAAAAAAAGGAAGGTGACCTGCGGGGGAGAGTTGCAGACAGGTGTAACTGGGGAAAATAAGAGTCCTGATAGAGTTTCCTACCAGATTTATGTACTACTAGACATCAATACACACACACATTTATTGCATTTAACATTCTCTTGAACGGTATCTAGTCGGCACTTTGTAATATATGAAAATATATAAATATGCCTATACTGAGTTTGCTATGTGGCAAATCAGATGACTGAAACCCTGCCTGTACAGATAAATATATTTCTATGGTGGTGCAACAGCGTGAAGTGTGCCTTAAGGTCCGGAATGGAGAATAACAACCCGTAGATGGCAGCATTGGTGAGTATCACCAGTAAAACCACAGCTTCATGTAGCCAAGCTAACACCTACAATTTTATAGGAAGTTTTTGTAGCACCTTTAATTGTGGAAAACAGTTTTTTTCATCATTAATTTACTTTTCACGGTTTGTGCTTTTAAAATAATTAGCATTTTCTCTCTCATCCCTGTTGGACAAAGCACATTGGCGTGGCAGCAATAGCTCTCTGAACAAAATCAGAACTATTTCAGCACCTCATGGAAACTCTGGTCAGTGATAAGGAGCTCACTGCAATGGGCACTACCTAGCTATAATAAGGATCGCTGCTATTCCTGGAAGAGTCATAAGTCACAACAAGTTAGGAGTCTAGTGAAGGCAAAACCTGAGATCCTATTGGTCTGTCAACACTATTTAGAGAGTGTACATTTTTCTTTTGCAGGGAGTCCAAGATGAAAATGAACAAACTTTTGGTCATACAGAACTACAAAACCTGTTCTCACTTTAGAGTCCATTTCAGTTTCAAAGTTCCATGTGCCAGCAGATGGCTGTTGAATTTGTGTTGCAAACAGCACGGGGGAACTCATCAGATTAGACTGTATCCACAGTGATAAGCAAACACGACAACACTATTTCTGTGAGCTTCTCTACCCTCTAACTATTAATTCTTACAAACTGTTTTTTGGGCTGAATTTTCTGCTCCTAGCATCTGTTCAGTTCTTCACACAGTTTGCACCTCACAAACCTTTAGTGTCCAGAAGAGAAGCTGAAAGTCTTGATCAGGGCTCTCATCCTGCTGAGGGACTTCAACCACCCCCACATCTGCTGGAAAAGTAGCACGGTGAGCTGTAGGCAATCCAGGAGATTCCTGGAATGCATTGAGGATAACTTCTTAAACCAGGTAATAGACAGCACTACCAGAGGGGATGTGATACTGGACCTATTAGTCAGCAACGCAGCTGAGCTAATTGGTGACATCAAGATTGGAGGCAGCCTTGGCTGATGGAGTTCGCAGTCCTGAGGGATATGGGTCAGGTGAAGAGTAAAGTCAGGACCCTGAATTTTAGGAAAGCAAAATTCCAGCTGTTCAAGGAGTTAGTCAATAGGACACCCTGGGAAACTGTCCTCAGGGACAAAGGAGCAGAACAGAGCTGGCAGATCTTTAAGGATGCTTTCCATAGAGCACAAGGGCTCTCAATGCCCATGTGTCTCAATCCCATGTCCCCATCCCTTTCTCAATCAGGAAAGGACACCAAGAGACCAGCATGGATGAGTCAAGACCTGCTGGTCAAACTAAAGGGCAAGAAGGAAATGCACAGGCCGTGGAAGCAGGGACAGGTATCCTGGGAAGACTGTAGGGATGGAGACAGGAAGGCTGGAGCTGAACTTGGCAAGGGATGCAAAGAATAATAAGAAGGGCTTCTATAGGTATGTGAGCCAGAAAAGGAAGTTCAAAGAGAGCGTACCTCCCCCCCCCCAGTGAACATGACTGGCAAACTGGTAACAACGGACAAGGAGAGGGCTGAGGTATTCAACAACTTTATTGCCTCAGTCTTCACTGGCAGTCTCTCTTCCCACACCTCTTGAGTGGATGGACCTCAAGGCAGGGACTAGGGGAGCAAAGTCCCTCCCACTGTAAGAGAAGACCAGGTTTGAGACCTGAGGAATCTGAACATTCATAAGTCTACGGGACCTGACAAGATGCGTCCCAGAGTCCTGGGGGAATTGGCTGATGTAGTTGCTAAGCCACTCTCCATGATATTTGAAAAGTCATGGCAGTCAGGTGAAGTTCCTCGTGACTGGAAAAACGGAAACATTGCATCCATTTTTAAAAAGGGTAGAAAGGAAGACCCTGGGAACTACCAGCTTGTCAGCCTCACCTCTGTGCCTTGGAAGATCATGGAACAGATCCTCCTAGAAGCTATGCTAAGGCACATGGAGGACAGGGAGGTGATTTGAGACAGCCACCATGGCTTCACCAAGGGCAAGTCTTGCCTCACCAATGCACTGGCCTTCTATGATGGATTGACTACATCAGTGGACAAGAGAAGAGCTGCGGATGTCATCTATCTGGACTTCTGTAAGGCCTTTGACACAGTCCTCCACAATATCCTTCTCTCTAAATTGGAGAGATACGGATTTGATGGATGGACTGTTTGGTGGATAAGGAATTGGCTGGATGGTCACATCCAGAAAGTAATGGTCAATGGCTCAATGTCCAGGTGGAGATCAGTGACAAATGGTGTCCTTCAGGGGTCTGTATTGGGACCAGTGCTGTTCAATATCTTCATCAATGACATAGACGGCAGGATCGAGTGCACGCTCAGCAATTTGCAGATGACACCAAGCTGAGTGGTGCGGTTGACACGCCTGAGGGACGGGTTGCCATTCAGAGGGACCTGGACAAGCTCAAGAAGTGGGCCCATGTGAACCCCATGAGGTTCAACAAGGCCAAGTGCAAGGTCCTGCACCTGGGTCAGGGCAACCCCCAGTATCAATACAGGCTGGGGATGAAGGGATTGAGAGTAGCCCTGTGGAGAAGGACTTGGGGGTACTGGTGGATGAAAAGCTGGACATGAGCCGACAACGTGCTCTCGCAGCCCAGAAAGCCAACCATATCCTAGGCTGCATCAGAAGCAGCATGGCCAGCAGGTCGAGGGAGGTGGTTTTACCCCTCTACTCTGCTCTGGTGAGACCTCACCTGGAGTACTGTGTCCAGCTCTGGAGTCCTCATTAGAGGAAAGACATGGACCTGTTGGAGCAGGTCCAGAGGAGGGCCACAAAAATGATCAGAGGTCTGGAACACCTCTCCTATGAGGAAAGGCTGAGAGAGTTGTGGTTGTTTATCCTGGAGAAGAGAAGGCTCCAACGAGACCTTATTGCAGCCTTTCAATACTTGAAGGAGGCTTATAAGAAAGATGAGGACAAACTTTTAGTAGGGCTTGTTGCGATACAACAAGGGTAATGGTTTTAAACTAAAAGAGGGTAGATTCAGACTAGATATAAGGAAGAAATTTTTTACAGTGTAGGTGGTGAAACACTGGAACAGGTTGCCCAGAGAGGTGGCAGATGCCCCATCCCTGGAAGCATTCAAGGTCAGGTTGGGCGGGGCTCTGAGCAACCTGATGTAGTTGAAGATGTCCCTGCTAATGCCAGGGGGGTTGGACTAGATGACGTTTAAAGGTCCCTTCCAACCCAAACCATTCTATGATTCTATGATCAGATACTCGGCATATTCTGGACTCTACATTCACCTATCTTTCTCCGATACGAAGTGTATGCATCAAACATACAATATTTGCACAACACAAATACACAATAGACATGAATTTTGACAGAATGATACAGCAGGCACACACAGGAATGTGATGCTGAAGCACCATTCAAGAGTTCAGAACTTATGCACAAGAATTTATGTAAGGCTAGTAGTTGTACTAATGAAGTACCAGCCTGGCATCAATCCAATTAAAATAGAGAACACATGATGTTCTGCTTAGGAAACAGAAGGGTTAAGGTTTCATTACTTCTTGGACTTCTATGAGATCAAAACAATTGTTTCAGCCAACACTGTAGAGCATTCTGCCGAAGAGGAGTATGTACCTGAGTTAAGGTCTTGGTCCTCTTCACTCCAGAGGAAAATGGGGTCTTTACAAGAAACTTCTATCAGCTCTATCTTCAATTTACTGACTTCACTTCAGAAACAGGCCAGCCTTGAAGCTAGCTTTGGTATACCAGTTTCCGCCACACTTCACCACACGCATGTCCAGCATTTCTGAGCTTTTCTTGCTGCTATCTTCCCTGAGGGATTTTGTAGAACTCCTCAGTGTGGCTGGTAAGTTGGAATAAGATCTGACAGAGAGTGCAGAGATGGCTGAGATAAATTCAGGCCATAAGAAAACAGTTTAGAAACCAAATTATTAAACTTTAGCCAAACTGAAACATGGCAATTGTTACCTGTAATTGCCAGGGGAAGTAAGGGACTACAGAGACAGAAATGCCACAGAGCACAGGCTGCTCCACAGGTTGTTCAGCCATATGCGAGGAGAAATGCTGCAGATGCAAAATTCTGAGAAATCACATCACAGAAGAGTGAAGTCCTCCCTATTTGATGCTGACAGCATTGAAACGCGCTGAAACGGCAAAGCAGGAAAGGAAGCTGGTTGAGAAGGAGCAAATGATAAAGTCTCAAAGTCTTAAGAGAGGAAAGAGTGACTACAGCAAAATAAGCTGTTGTAAAGAACATGAAATTAAATTAACAGAATTCAAATCCCATGGGAAAGAAGTTCATAGGAGTCTCCAGTCCTTAAACAAAGCATACCTAAGACACAAAGTGTCCTAATATAGAAGTGGCAGGGAGAAAGAAACTAAATCATGAGGCTCTTCACCAACCTCCCCCATAGAGAGGAAGCATGTAGACTGTGGGAAAAGAGATAACAATTACAAGCAATAATAGTATAGACGTATAGAGATAAGAATCAGAGAGGCCAAGTCAGAAAGTAAAATACAACTAGCATAGAGAAGAAAGATGATCAAGTTTGCATTGGTACAACATTAGTAAAAGAAAAACAAGTGAAGAACAAATCTATTAAGAAGCAGTGAAAGCTCTTATTAGACATCACCAAGCAGGCAGTGTTTAATGAATTTTTTGCTTCAGTCTATTAAAAAATCACTGTGGGTCAGGCAGGCAACAGAATTAACAGCAATATCAGGGATAACCTCAGGCTGGAATTCAGAAATCATAGAATCATTAAGGTTGGCAAAGACCCTTAAGATCATCGATTCCAACCATTAACCTATCACTGCCAAGTCCACCACTTAACCATGTCCTCAAGCACCACATCTACCCGTCTTTTAAATACCTCCAGGGATGGAGACTCAACCACTTCCCTGGGCAGCCTATTCCAGTGACTGACTACCCTTTCGGTGAAGAAGTTTTTCCTAATATCCAACCTAAACTTTCCCTGGCGCAGCTTGAGGCCATGATGGCACAGCTTGAGGCCATCTGGTGCAGCTTGAGGTCGTAAAGAAAAGAACAGAATAGATAAGCTACATAGGTTTTAGTTGGACTAAACTAATCTAAGGAAAACTAGAAGGGAAATTTAGAAGAACCCTCAGAGCCATGAGCAGTGCTATCCGACAGCTTGTGCAGGACTAGCATATTTCCAGAAGAGTTGTAAAGACAGTGTCTATCTTTGAAAAGGGGAAAGGGAGGAGGCAGAATTAAGACTTGCTTCATTTAACTTCAATTCCAAGAAAAAACAAAACTAACAAATGATTTGGGAGCACCTACCAGCTAATCGGGAGGTAGGTATAACATCCAACCCACATCTGTCACAAACAGATCCAATGAAGCATGTTTAAATTTCTTTTTATGACAAAGACAGAGAGACAGAGAGACAAGGCAAGCACAAGGAACCACATACACTGACTCTGCTGAAGGCTTTAACACTGTTTCACATGACCTTGGCAAAAACAAACTAGAAAAAATATAGTCTGGATGAAAATATTACAGAGTAGCTGCGATATTCATCATAAAACTGCACCAGTAGCTGCAATATTCATTGGGATTGGCAGTCTAAAGGAAGGAGGACTAAGAGGAGAGGTGAGAACAGTATTAGCTTTTGTAAAGAGAATAACCTACTTTCCATGCCTTTGGTAAACAGCACAAGAAGTACAGGGATCAAATCACAGCAAGAAGGGGGTCCAGGTTGGATATGAGGAAAAACATTACAATGATATGGATAGCTGGAATAGATACTAAAGGAGATTGAGGAATAAGTCCTTAAAAAGTCCTGTAAGAACTTTCAGTGACTTCAGAAACTCTCTCTTTCATTTAGAGGACAGTGGAGATTCAAGGGAGGAAGGGGAGGGGTGAGAAAATACAAGACTCCCCAACTGTACCTTCCCATAATTTCTTTCCTCCATTTCTGTGAATGATCTGGAAGTCCAACACATCTTTCTTTCTTGTAAGTGCCCCAGAGTAGCCACACACAGGTACCCAACCCCTGACCAGAGAGCCTCCTTTCTCCTCTCCCGAGTGACCTAGGACTTGTCAGAAGTGACCTGGTGCTGCTGTTTCCCCCTCCAGCTCCTGAGCGTCCTCTCACTTAATGGGTCCAGGACTCTGTGAGAGAGAGCAAGACTTGCAGTGCCTCACCTAGGATTCCCCATACCCCACAGATCTCCCTTGCATTTCTTCTTTTTCTGTGATGGATCTCATGCCTTTTCATGCAATCTCTTGAATGATTCATCATGCTCCCCCATCTGAGCAGTTCTTAAGCCTTCTTTCACCTTCAGAAAGATTTCTACTTATATTACCATGTTGCCCTGATCCATCATCACTGCTATAACTTTGCAAACATTCCAAACCTTTCTATAGTTTTGGATTTTTTTTCCCCATTTGCTCTGTAAGCCTTGGGAAAAATCAGCAGATGTCAACATTGGCTGCCATAAAGGCAATAACCTAGACAAGGCACAGCTTTTTGGCATGTTTAATCGTCCTTGTGCATAAACCCTCTCCACACAGGGGAGGGAGAAGCCACAGGGCTGGGGAGGGCTCTGTTATGCTTCAAAGGGCTGGTGTTGCTCTATGCATTTGAGGTGAGAGGATGTCCATCCAGGCATGGCACACACTCTTCCCCTGTGATTTCAGGCTTCCCATCTCCCAAAGGTGTTCACTGTCTGTACACTAGGTCTTCTCCCCCTTCCTCCACAGCTGCTCTTCAAACCCTGTCCAACCAGCAGCATGGCCTCAGCAGGACAGTCTCCAATGCTGCCCTGAAATCACACACATGTCTAATTGTGGATTTGTACCCAGCTTAGACAGGAGGCAAGTTTGGGCCAATGCCTAAACCAGTGAGACCCCTGAGCGTGCCTTGCAGGAGGGCTGTTCTGGGAAATGCCAGGGAGGTCCTGCTAGCCCACATAATGTTCATGTAATGGGACACCTGACACCAGCAGGCAGATTTGGATAGGGAGGGAACGAAAATAGAGGCAGCATTGCCTAATGAGTAGGGCATGGTCTGAGCGGCTGGAGACTTGTATTCTGGTTGTACTCTCAGTTCAGCAGCTGATGAGCAAGGCAGGCAAAAGCTTCCTCACATTAAAATCAATTAATCAATTAAATTCTTTTATGCGCTAAAGGACTTTTAGGATGCACTGCCAGCTCATATGAATGGGCACAGTGGGCAATACTGTTTTGCTCTATACAGTCTATTACACAAGAGAAGCCATGCTGACATCTGTTATTATTGTGACAAGACACCGTAACTCGGGAACTACCCAAAACCAAATGGAAAATAAAGGGAAAACAGAACAGGAATGAAGGGTTCTTAGCAATTGGGCAATAACAAGCCAAAGTGAAAGTTTAAAGTGGCTACTTGCAAACAAAGAGCTTGCACTTTATCTGCCAAGACTGAAAAAAATCAACCTCAAGAAGGCATGCCAGGGAAAAAAAAAATCTATAAAGGGGCAATAGCTCTGTGTCTGAGAGCATTAGTAGGCGTAGGCTGTAACAGGTTATTAAGCAGCTTGGCTTTGAGAAAAAAACAAATTTCAGCCTCTAAAAACTGCAGGCTGAAATATGACCATGAGTCTACTTAGTATAAAATATCAGGACTCCTCATTTTTTAACGAAAAGGTATGTCTTAGTCTGTGAGTAATTTGAAATTAAAAGAAGCAAGTGATAGCTAAATCTATGGCAGTTAACTTTAGCAAGAAGCTGTGGAAAGGACTCAGTATACTGCTGCTTGGTCAAAGGGAGACCACGCAAGTCACTTGGCTCAGCGGGGCGGGTGTGGGGAAATCTGCCTGTGCCTCCTCTCTGAAGTGGCTGTATTTGGAATATGAAGGTCTTGTCCCTGGAGGACTAGAGAGGAAAAACAGAGAAGCCACATCCTGTGGCATTTCAGCTGACTGGGAAGCAGGAGCCAGACCTGCTCTTGTTCTTAAGTATTGCAACCTGTTTGGGGACCCAAAAGGAAGAGGGACCTAGAGAAACAACAGCCAGGCTCTCAAAGCTATCCTCCTGAAATTCAGCAATGCCTTATCACCACCCTCTCCTTTGGCAACATGACTGACACATCCTCTCTGCACTGTCTTTGCCAGGAGCGAGGACATGAAGCCCACTGCTTACCTTGTGCTCCAGCCCAAACTATCTGGATGTGAAAAGTAGAATACCTGTTCCCATCTCTCCCCTTTATTTTTAGCCCTTGTAAGTGCTCAGTAATGGTGATTTGGGACCTAGGGAAAAAAAAAGTTGGAAGAGGAGGCATGGGGGAAAAGAGGGAGGGAAGAAGGAGGTTGTCTGAGCAGTTGACTTTGTTGTTATGGCAGAAATGAAAAAAGATCAAGTTCTTAGCACTCGAATTTCCGAGAAACCCATGATGTTAGAGAGGCAGTCTGTGCTCATCAGCCTTTGCTTAAATATTTACTTTGGCTCCATGACTGCCCCTGGCCCAGGCTCTTGGCGCCATGATGTCACCGTAAGAAGCCAACACCAGACCCCTGGTAGGAGCAGTGGTCATCAGGCTGGCGTTCTGGCACTGCCGTGGGTTAGTCATCAGCTACCCTGCTCTCCATTATCACACCAACATGTCCAGAGAAAGCAGGCCAGCTTTTGGCTCTAACCTTTATTTCCCTGCTGTCTGCACTAGGAACTCTCCTTTATTTGCTCTGTAACTGTAAGAAAGCATCCAAAAGGACTTTGAAAGAGACTACAAATTGTGGGCACAATCCACTCTGGAAGAGGCGGGAACAAACAGCTTTGAATTCAAAGACCAAGCTCATCAGTAACTTGGTATTCCTGTATGGTGGGATATTATCAGTGCTAACTAAGAATCTTACTTAGAAAAGAAACAAAAATCATTCACCCTCTCTCTTAAAACAGGAGGGCAGTTAGGAAGAGTAAAGTGAAACATCCTGATACCTTATACACACAATCTGAGGAGCATCATGCCCTCTTAAATGGCCATAAGTGGTCAGAAACAGAGCTGTATTTTCAGTTTATGTGACAATGCTCTACCTGTGTCTGTCTACTAGTCATCATTTTCTCTTTCCTCCTGAAATCTTTTAAATCTGTTTGTCAGTCTTGACAGAAGAAAAGAGAGCTCAAAGATACCAAATTTGCACAAGTTCCATTAAAATAGATGGCTAGTTGAAGAGAGAAACCTTACCAGTGTTCCCATAAAAAGGAAGGGAGAGGCAGGACCTGAACTCTTCTTAGACACCAGAGAATCTGTACAAGACAAGACCCATTATGGGAGTCCCGTATTTAGGTAATTTTTCAAAACGGAGCTTCTCTGTTTTTAAGCACTGAAGATTCCACTTTTAAAAGACAGATCCATAGGAGAAAAGCTTCGTTCTCACCTCTGCCCAGGCAACTACAAGCTAGATCTCTTATAAACCATTGTCTGACAGCCACACTAAAACAAAGATCCAAGGGTGACTTGTTGAAAGAGCAACTTTCAGATGTGCTTCAGCATTCACCAGGCATTTAAATTGGACTGGCAGTGAGATAAGCATCAAAATAAAGGGCTGGATTTCTTAAACATTTCAGTGTGCTAAGTATGGACAGACTGGTCCTGGGTGTCATGCTTGAGAAACAAAGCCCAGCTGCTGGGTATTCGTAGCATTAGGATAGCTGGCCCCACTCCACTAACATGTGAACTATCTGGAAATGTCCCCTTTTCCCTTGGGGAAGGTCCTTCCAAACGTCTAAGCCAGCCCAAGCCTGCTGAGGTGAGAATGGCTCACAGACAGGTTGCAGAATGAACTCCAGTGAAGCAGCTGCACAGGAGCTGGCAAACAGGGGTTCCATCCAGGGGACACTGTACAGCACAGCACACTGCTATGGAGTGTCTCCGTGTCAGCCCTGCTGGACAACTTTGTTCCAACACTAGGAGAATGCACTGAGAGTTTGCCTCAAAGGTGAGACCAGAACATCCTTTGACTGCAGTACTGTCATTTCTGGTGCCCCAGATCCTCCCTTCACCCAACACTTCACTCGTGGCATTACCAGTACAGCACCAAACCTTCTCAGTAGCCTGGCTGGGAAGAAAAGGATGAAGGTGTATCTCTC
The DNA here is from genome assembly GCF_047370975.1 of Nipponia nippon. Lineage (NCBI taxonomy): Eukaryota > Metazoa > Chordata > Aves > Pelecaniformes > Threskiornithidae > Nipponia > Nipponia nippon. The sequence continues at coordinate 21,179,610 of NW_028262291.1, read as the reverse complement.
TTCTGTTTTCATTCCAAATTGCATTCAGTTTACATGGACACATCCTGCAGAAAAAGAAGCTGATGCTCTACATGGAGGACCAGGGGATGGCTAGGACAGCTAAGCCAAAGAAGTGCAGAGTCCAACAGAAAGGGCTGAGACATGGCTGCACTGCTTGTGCTTTGACAGCAGCCTATTGTGTGGCCCTGGACACATCGTTTCACCTTTCTGCCTCCTGTGAACAGCAGGTGATGGTGCATGCCTGCATGCTGGCATATTTCTAGATTGGACCTGCAGAGCTCTACTGCACATCCCTCACCTTCCCTTCTACCCTCCACTCCCTCTGGCAGAGATCTTTGCAGAAACTCAGCAGAGCAGCATAAATCCTAGCACTTCTTCCACAATACAAGTCAAAGCTGGCCTGAGAGCAGGATTTAAAATATAATTTAAAAAGCAAGCAACATATTCTTAAACACAGACCATAAACAGCCAAGCGCCCGGCCCCAGCACAGCTGGGAACTGCACTGCAGTTACTGCCAGGTGAGGTCAGCAATTTTTTGTTTCAGTGGAGATGGGGAGGAAAGGGCAACCCTACGCCAAATTCATTCAGGTACCACCTGGGCTGTTAAGTGATTTCCAGTGTCCTCCAGGCTCTATCCCCTCTCCCTCCACACTCATCCCTGCCTGCCTTTCTGCATCTTTTACACCAGCTCTACCATAGCATACAAGGGTTCCTTGTCACCAAGTCCTCCTCTTGCTCTCCTATAATGAAAAACAGCTGTGGCAAGCATGTCCCAAACAAAGCCTTACACATTCCTGGTGGAACTGCCTCCTCACCGCCAAAACCCCCAGACTTTATATTTACTACAGAAAATTCAAAACACAACCACTTTTCCTCCTCCAAGCTGTAATTTCCTCCCTGACAGGCCCATCAAATTTAAGATTCCACGTACTATTCTTATCTCGAGTCCCTGCTTCCCCCCTGCCCCACCACTTAGCAAAGCTGACAGCCCTCCAGCACCATGAACATTGCTATAAGTAGCTTCTGTGGAGCAGAGTAGCACATTCGTCCTTCTCTGAAAAAGGCTGCAGAGGGTGGTTTGAAGTAGAGACAGGAAAATCACTGTGGTGCAACAAGAATCCATCTGAACTATACTAGAAATTCTCACCAGGTGGACCCCCTTTTTAAAAACAGGCAGGTGGTCAACACCTCTCCTCTCTCACCTGTGTTTTACTTTCCATCCTATTTTCTGGCAGTTTTGCCCAGAAACAACTACAGCAAAATTCAGAGGGAAAGCCTGGGCTTGGGATATTTCAGGTCCAGTTCTGGAAACTGACGAAGTCTGGGTGATTCAGTTTAGGTTTCAGTACGAAGAAAAGTGATAGGTGCCTACTGTGAACAGAAGACCAATGAGCATTTCACCACTTTAGTTTGGCTGTGAAAGACAAGCCTTGAACTGGGCCTGTGCTAGCACAAAAGCAGTTAAATTGATTTTTGTAGATTGCACTCTGAGAAACCTGGGGACAACACGCATTGATCTGAACCACTCCATGAACCCCGGAGAGTTATCATCTGTAATTTTTGCTACTCACAAGAGGAAAAAATAACCATATGCAAACCATTGACATAGCCAAGACATACAGGATGAGTTCAGGCACCAGCAGTACATGTCAATGTATTCTGTTGTAATGTGGTGACTTTTAAGTACTAGAATGATCTCTGAATGAACTAGCTTGAATCCCACACAGCCCCTAGCTGCCATACAGGGGCTTCACATAGGTTTTAGGGTACCCAACAGGGTGCTTTGCACATCCTCTCTTCTCATGACTGATAACTGGCACCCTCCACTACCATGCTGCTCCTCCTCCTCACCCCCAGCAGCAACTGGCACCAGCAGAGGTGTAAGGTTCTTCTCAGTCTCTGCCAAGAACGAGGTAGGTGAAGCAGCTCAACAGAAGACTCCCATGAGCAGGATTCAACTCCATCAGCCACAGACTGCAGTCTGGAAATGGTGAGGGGAGCACAGGGCTGTATATTTGGCAAGATTTGTGCAGCTTTTTGCAGAGAAGGTTTCCTATGCAGGCTGTGCTCACCCTTTAGTCTAGACTGAGACTTAAAATGTGCTCTGGCAAAGCTGAGATCTTGTCTGCCTTTTTGCTGCTCAATTCTCCTCCTATCCAGCAATCTTTGTTACAAGAACAAGGGCAACCTGAACTACCAACAGCCTCAGTGATGGGGAGTCACCAGCCAGGGGAAAGAAGTAGCACCGTACTTTCTTTCCTGACCATTTTTCGCCAGTTGTCTGAGCTCAAGGCCAGCAATTTAAGTTACCAAAGTTTGTTCCAACATTATACAAACAAGTGAGGGAGAGTCTGAAAGCAAAGCCAAGCAAAGGTCAAAAAGCAGTCTCTTCTCCCACAACACCTTTATTGAGGACACTACTTCTTGAATAGCCAGGATGTATTAAGACTACCTCAAGGCTTGCTCTCCTGCAAGCTATCTTCAGGCACTAATTTCCATATCTGGGATTGTCGAGGCTTAGAAAGGCAAGTCTTCTGTCAGCCTGACAGCCAAAGAACGAGCTTTCCTGCCTTTTAACTCCTGCCTGGTTTTCCTTCTCAGCCCAGCAGCTTTGCTATGTAGGCAACATGCTAGATCATGCGCCACAGAGCAATCATTCCCCTGCCACATCCTCCCTAGTCCAGACAATCAGCAAATCACTCAGATATTCCAGGAAGGTTGGTCTCACCAGAGTACCTAGAAGCCATAAGTAGCAAACACCAGCCTTCATGGGACTCGATAGAGCTTGTACCTGCAGCTGTATTTTTCTTAAGTAAGGCAACCCGAGCCCCATCCACAAGCATCTCAAAGTTCACCTCCCACTGGGGTTCTTGGCGAATTTACTGCAGTGAGTTGATGAGTCTGTTAGCAGAAGTCCCCAGAGGGATGGTTTGGAAATAGTTCCTCCTACCCGCCCTCCCAACAGATTTTCACAAACTACTGTCAAACCCTGATACTTGCACTCTTCCAGTAGAAGGGGGTGTATACATATATGTGACATTGTAGTACCACAGCACATGGAGCTTACTTAATTTCTTACCTAATACGAATCTACCAATAAGATGGGATCAGGACAGCCCATTCTGCATTGGCAGGAGATGCTCACTTGACCTCTGGCTAGAGCATTGCTGCAGCCACAAGCAATCTGCCTACTCCAGTGCCTCTGAGCCACCAGGTGGGTGGCCTTAGGGAATGACTGAGTCAGAGAGAGTTTCTGGCCACCAGTTGGCAATCAAAGCCAGTCTCAGCAAAATCTAAATCTAAATAAGATGCGGTGGTCAATATTTGGCCTATGATTTCCTGTGTTACACACAACTATAGCACCCTTTAATACAGAGGCACGGCCACTGTATGGTTTTTACATCTGCCTGCACATATCACCTCCAGCACCCAGCTGTGCTGTCTGGAAGATTCCTGGTAATTTTCCTGAGATCAGATACATAGAATAAGTAGCAAGAGGAAGAGGAACAAAACCTTTTAATGATATTTATAGAGACATCTGTACAGCAATTCTTTTTTACTGAACCAGACCCGTAACATTACTGAAACAGAATGATCAGGGACTGTAAACAGCTTAGAACAAAGGTTTAGTACAGCAGCATCCTAAGTAACATGACTGAGGTGAAAGAAGTGATGAGTGAGCAGGTCTGTGTAAGTATGATGTGAACACATGGAGGTTACAGAGTGCTGGAGCAGCCAGCCATACTCCCCAGCCCTCCTGAGTTCCCAGCACCAGGCATATGTGCCAAGCCTCTACACAGTAGGGGAGGCAAAATCCTTTCTCAAATTACATGCTGTCCATTCCCACAGGCGATTACTTCAGCAGCTGAAATGTCTGAGATTAATTTGTGCAGGAAACTGCTACATCTCACCTCCTATTTCAGCAGATTTGTGGGGTTGCAGAAAGGCAGGAGCGGCTGCTGCTGTATTTTGGGACAAAAGTTTGTGGGACACTTCTCTGCAGGAAAGTTTTAGAATGGATCAAGGAATAGTCAAGACAAAAAAATAAATGAGAAAGTTTTGTTGACTTCAAACTGTAATCATAGTAGGCTTCTTGATCTTCTGTTACCCTCATAAATTAACCAATGTGCAACCTCTTTCCTAAAACCTCATAAAATCCCATAAAATATATTTATCATGTTCTTCCAACAACAGTCTATGAAGCAGGGCTTGTCCTGGCACAGAATGCTAGCACTTCAGTCCTCCAGAGCAGCATTAAACCTGCAGGTCACTTCAGTCCAGCCACAGCCCTGCAGATCCATCCCTCCTAACATTTGGGCCAGATTCTACAGTTCTGCTGTTTTTGAAAAATATACGTATTAAATACATGCAAGTAAGAGTGAATGATAAAACACACAGAAGGAATATGAAAGACCCACCATTTCCAGGAAGGAAAGGGGAAAAAGAGAAGGGGCCATTATGTTTCTCTGAATGACTGCTATGCCGGTTTGTTCAGCCGCAAGAACTCCGTTCTCCAAAGTGCAAGAGGTTATTTGGTAACAACCAACGCCATTAAATCAGGTCATGTTTGGAAGAGAGGTAAGAAATCATGATAACCTGTGTTGGGGATCTTTTGCAGCTGTAATAGTTTTAGGTCATCTAGTTTTATAACTTAACATGTACAGGCACACACACACATGCAATACCTGCAGCAGAACCTGTCCATCCTTGGGGCAGCACATAGAGGCAGTCCTCAGCATACAGCAGTGCCCTGGAAAGCTTGCAGAGAAGCTGGAGAATCCAAACCAGATCCACCTAGAAGTTTGCTCTCCATCTTCCTCTGGTGGCACAGTGTAGCGCGGGGACACCAAGGCTGAGGTTGGTACCAGGAGGCAGATTATCATCGAACTGTCCAAACCTCACAGCCAACTGCTGGAACCCAATAGCTCAGGTGCTGAGGTGGCAGTCACTGGCTCCTGGTAGCGAGTCCTTGCAAGCAAGGACTTAAGCAATTTACATGCAATTTACTCAAATCAAATTTCTGCATTACCTCCTCCCTAAGCTTTCAAGAAATCATGAATTTCCACTGATTTTTATTTTTTATTAATTGTCATTAGGGGTCATATTTCCCAGCACATCTACTCAGCCTTAAACTTTCAGGTGAAAGTTTTGATCCTTAAGTGATCATCTTATTTGTTTAGCTGGAGGAACTGTTAAGGTGAAACACCACATACAATGCAAGAATTGGCAGACTAATTTGGCCAGGACCCAGCATTTGATATTTGCTTTCTCTTGTGGAACCAGCAAAGTGGATGAAAGAGGTTCTTGGTCTAGCAGAGCCAATAATCCTGAACTCTCGGAGTTCATGGCCCTTGTCACACCTAACCTGCAGTAACTGTCCATAAGCATGCTCTTATTCCCAGGCACAGACGAAATGACTCAGTTTAGATTCTTTGTGAAGATAGGCTTCTCCTTCTGTTCCTGCAAACAAGGATGTTTTAGAAGTAGACAACTCCAAAGCAAACTGTTGGTTACACCTATCTTGTGAGACACAGAGTGTTGGTGCTGGGGCACAGGGCTCTGCCCTTGATGAAGACACACAGTACTGCTTCCAATGGTTTCCACCTGCAGGACAAATGTCTGCATCATGAAAAGCAAAGTTCAGTGAAGAAAAGTGTGAGGGGCTACCCTAAAGAGGGAGAAGGAAAATAATAAATCAAACACACCTATTCAAAAAGGGAAGTAACTGACTAGGCAAGGCACTGAAGAAAAAGGTCAGGACTTGGACTAAACCACAAACTAAACAAGAGCCAGGAGTGCAGACCAGTTGCCATAATTTGTCTAGAGAAGGTCAATCTTATTCTAGGACTTTAGGAATTATATACATTTGGTACTAGAAAAAAAAAAAAAACAAACATGCTGCCACTGGTCTATGCAAAGATGGATGATATGGAGAACACTTGCTATTTCTCACAATGCAAGAGCAAATGGGGGATAAGGGGGGGTGGGGGTGGGAACAGTGGTTAAATTGCCAGGCAAACACATCTGACGCAAGCTGTGGGAAATATGTTTTTTGTGTGGATAGCACGTAAATTGAGGAACTCAATGTCACCAGATGCTTTGAAGATTAACCATAAAATTCGTCTAACCTCTTTTTCAGCCAATTGAATGAGTCCATCAGGGTCTATTAAATGTGATGATATAGATGTAACCTCCAGTTCAGGAAGTTTTTAAACCACTGATTGCTGAAAGCTGAGAGCACCTCATGGAGTAAGCATACCACAATTTTTATATTTTGCCTATTCGTTACTGGCTATATCAGAGAATCAGAATATCAGGTTGGAAGGGACCTCAAGGATCATCTGGTCCAACCTTTCTAGCACAATCTAGACAAGATGCCCCAGCACCATGTCCAGCTGAGTCTCAAACGTGTTCAGTGTAGCGGAGTCAACCACTTCCCTGGAGAGATTATTCCAATGGTTGACTGTTCTCATTGTGAAAAATTTACCTCTCGTGTCCCTGAAAGTAACTTGTACCCGTTACCCCTTGTCCTCACCATGTGACTCCTTGTAAAAACGGAGTCTCCATCTTCTTTGTAGCTCCCCTTTAAGTACTGGTACATGGTGATGAGATCACCTCTAAGCCTCCTTTTCTCAAGGCTGAACAAACCCAGCTCTCTCAGCCTATCCTCATATGGCAGGCTTCCCAGACCCTTGATCATCTTGGTGGCCCTTGTCTGGTCCCCCTCCAGCCTGTCCACATCTTTTTTGTATAACAGGGACCAGAACTGTACACAGTATTTCAGGTGTAGCCTGACAAGCGCCAAGTAGAGTGGGATAATGACTTCTTTATCTCTGCTGGTGATGCCCTTTTTGATGCAACCCAGCATCCTATTGGCCTTCTTGGCTGCAGCAGCACACTGTTCACTCATATTGAGCTTAACCTGACACTGGGCTGTACTGTTTTGTATGAGTTGGCATTAAAGTGTTTTTCTACAATTACAGATCTCTACCTCAGCAGAGTTTTAACCTCTTCCAATTCTCTCTCACCCAAAATGTGATCTAGTTAAAGGAAAATGAATAATATTGATAGTTTAGGAATTATGATCAAGAAAAAAGTTACAACACACTGGTTTTGCCTCACAGGAAAAAAATGAAGAATATATGGCAAAACACCTTAAGTATGTAAACTTTTTAAACTAAAAAGAACACTGTTCAAATTGTTCTCTGCTTAGAAAAGAATATTAAAAGTTACATTTGCAATATGCGAGAGTTCAGTTAATCCTTGCAATAAAACTTCATAACTATGAAGTTAGTTAAGCATTATAGTAGACAACTGAGATCGTAGAATCCTCTTCATGTAGGATCTTCAGGAACAGGTATAGACAAATCATTGTCAAAAAGTCTAGGTATGGTCTAGGGGATGGTCTAGGTATGCTTGATGTTACCTCTGTTCATAGGAAGAATTGCATGATTTTATCAAGTCTTTACCAGCCTGCATGTCTAGGACTCACAGGATTCAAGATGCCAAGAACAAAATTAGTGAAGACTAAAGAATGCAAAGTGCAGACCAGGCAATAGACAAGGGGAGTGAGAGTTGCCCTTAGAAATGATAAATTTGACCAAGTTGGTATTTGTAAAACCTTGTGAAAATATTCAAAACAATTCTTACAGCCCATTTTAGAAAGACTCAGCAGCAAGAGAGGAGGGAAAGCTGCATTTGATGATAAGTTGCTCTGGAAAAAGCAGAATTGATACAACTCTCTTTCCAGCAATGTACGTCCCATGTTCACTGTGAGACCTCCACAGTTAAAAACCCTGCAGCTCCCCTGTTTCATGCCCACCAGGCAAAAAATAATGCTTTGCTGCTAGTCAAGAGCTATGCGTAGGCTGACCAGCTGCCTAGCACATGTACTAGCTGGCCAGCCCACATTGTGCTGGTTTGGCAAAACACAGACTGGGACAGTGTCACAGCTGAGTTCTGCTGTTCTCTTCCCCACTTAGGGCACCAATCTGTGCTCCTCTCTTCTGCCTACCCAGGAGTTTCATTGAATTTATAGGCACTTAACTACTATCATGATGGCAAGCCCTCTGCCTAATTTATTACCAGTGGACATCATAGGAATCATCATAGGAAATAAATGATTCAAGTAGTGACTGGTTCACCTACTGGTTTCAGCGGGACATGTCTTTCCTCTAGCCTATTAAATGGAAGATTAAGGGATGATTTGACACGAGCTTAGATGCACCTACATTTCAAAATAGAGGGCCTTCGATTACCACCGACAAAGATATAATAAGCTCAAGTGGTCACATACTAAAATCCTGACTAGCAATGGAGTACACATTTTTAACCCTGCCCCAGGACATTTTAGGTCATTTCTCCCCTTGCTCTCCCTGCGAATCACCTTCAAAGAAGAGTGCACCAGACTCAGCCGGGCATTCTCCCTGTCCTCCAGCAGCCTCCAGTTCCCCAGCATCAGGAACAGTTTGTTTCTGGCACAGGTTTCTTCCCCATGTTGGCAACCATGGTGCTTGTAGCTAATGATCTATTAGCTATAATTAAACAGCAGGTGCTGCCTTCGGAATCAGTTGGTATAATCTGTTTTAGTAAAATGATGAAAACATCACTTGAGTCAGATAGTGCAGCGACCATGGGTTACAGGACAACAGATTAAATTATGGAATGATCTTCAGTAGGTGCAATAACATAGCTCAGTTAAGTTTCAGGGCTTGATCTAGAGTGCAAACCACTGAATTAAGTCTAAATTACCTTCAGCAGCACTGGACCAGTAGCATTTGTTATCTTAGAGTATGGATGCCCTCACTAAAATCAGTGTTTGGCCATGGCAAGTGACGGTCCCCCAAAACTGTGGGCATGACAGGCAAAGTACAGGGGGAAAACAGACAAGCAAGCAAGCAAGAAAACTTGTCATGTTCCCTCTCTCTGCAAAGTTTGTCTGCTCCACTTGAGACTGAGCTCCACATGGATTCCTACTCATTCAGAAAGGAAGATCTCAAAATTGCCAGCATGCACCCTGGGCAATAATGCTCTAACCTCTTACGACAAAGCCAAACGATAGGCAGCTTTAGTCACCAACAGCTGCAAACATGGCCCCTCTCACTACTGTTGTGCTTGCTTCAAAACTGTATCATCCTCTGCCTCCTCACTGAGTGTGGGAAGGATGTGGTTCACCAAGGATCATTTTCCAAATTCATGCCAATTGTTCAATTAATTATCCTTTAGTTTTGACATGAGGAAGCAGTTTCTACCTTCTGCAGCAGGTCTATTTTTAGTGAAGCATCAATTTTCTCTGTTTTGTTATCCCTTACTCACTGTTAGTCCTGCCCACACAACAAATCTGGCATTGATAGCTTGTGGTATACAAATATTTTTGGCTTAGGCTATCAAAGAGGCAAGAGGAAGGGTGTAAAGAAAAGGAGTCTTAATAACCAGAAAGAGCATCACTGTAAATCAGAATTCACATGGAGAAAGCAAATGTAACAGAAAGAAGAGAAAGGAAAAGAAAAAAGTATTATTAGTACGTAGAAGTGAATGTGTGTTTGTGAATATAAATCTACATAAGTGACAAGCATCCCTCAGCTTCTGACAGTGCAAATTCAGATCAGCAAATTCAAGTCCATATGAAGGGAGGCTTCCATTCTGGCTAGTGTTTCTGGCATGCCAAAGATGGCCCTGCCTGCTGCCCAAGACCATCCCTTCCTACCAAACCATGGACCTAGATCAACAAGGGAGGCAAGACTGATAGACCATTTTGCAGGCACTTTATATCCTCATACCAATTTCTGACTCTGAACAGCTGTCAGACAAGGGACTGAACCTATCTGAGCTCTCACTTCTGTGTTAACTGCTTTCCTGCCTGGCTGAAATGAAAATGGGTACTAGGGGTACTAATGGGACCCACATACAGTATACTCAAGAAAATACTGCTTAGAGTGACGGTCCTGCTACTTGAATGGGAAAAAGGGAGAAGTCAAAAGGAAACATCCTCCTTGTCTACATTCATCCACCTTTTAATGAAGCTAACACCTGAAGTGATTTGAAGTGAATGGCTTTAAGGCACAGTCCAGCTCTGCATGTAATCTCTGTCACCCTAAATGGGTGACACCTGGCACCATGTGGCTCCAGCTGCAGCCAACCCCCAAAAGTCTGTCAGAAACTGTTACGCATAGTCTCAGCCTCTAATTCCAGGTTCTGTCCCTCGCCCAGCTCATCTGACCACACCTGCTTTCCTTAAAGAAGGTCTGAAAGTAAATCCAGAGCTGGACTGGATTTAAGTGATGAAGTTGATTTGCTATCTTAGAGTATGGATGCCCTCACTAAAATCAGTGTTTGGCCATGGCAAGTGACGGTCCCCCAAAACTGTGGGCATGACAGGCAAAGTACAGGGGGAAAACAGACAAGCAAGCAAGCAAGAAAACTTGTCATGTTCCCTCTCTCTGCAAAGTTTGTCTGCTCCACTTGAGACTGAGCTCCACATGGATTCCTACTCATTCAGAATGGAAGATCTTAAAAATAAAGTAATAAAATGAAGTTGATTCATCACTGACAAGTGATGAAGCAGCACAAACTGCTCCACATCACAGTGTCTCTGCTCCATCATCAGAATTTAATCTTCACAACTCACCTTGTAATCTAGATCTTTGTTGAGACTGCCTGAGCTGGGCAAGGTAAAACAAAGCAGCATGACCAGCCCTCTTTGACCTGCACGCTCTACAATGGTGAAAGGCAAAAGATACTGAAAATGATAAAACTACCTGGAAACTTGGTCTCAAGCCCAATGTTTCTGAGCTTCAGCCTGGTTTATACAAGCCCATCCACACCACTTGCTCTCACAAAAGTGAGCTGTATTAAGAGTTTAAGAGCCTTGGAGCACCTTGAGCTTACTGCCATCCTTAAACCTCAGCCTGTGAGAAGCAAGGGGCCTCCCAAAATTATGCAAGCCAAAGAAAGCCTGAAACTTGATGACAGTAGTCTATTGGACTCAGGACAGCAAGGAGAAGACTCAGCTCTGGCTGAAAATGTCATTAATGCTATAGGTCCTGTTATAGACTGAGCAACCTATAACAGAATGGGAGGCAAAGACAGAAGCACTAGGAAAGGCTGAAGGGACAAAACAGGACTGCAAACTATTCATAAACTGCTTATTGCTGTGTACATACATGCTGACCACTTTTATCCCTCAGTCACGATTTTGATCCATGCTAGCCCTGGATGTGATCTCTAGCCACGGTGGGTGTGTGAAAGGAAAATAATCCTCATTTCATCTGGAAATCTCGTATTCCCGACTCCAACTGCTGCTCTGGGACTGCTGAAAGAAACAACTCCTCCCAGCCAGGCCAGGTGTTTAAATAGCTTGGACTGGAATTCACTGCCCTGAGCCACAGTTTAGCAGTTGCTAAACCTGGACATCATCCAGTGCCCCAGACTATTAACCATTCCAATAACTCCATCAGCATTTTTGTCATCTTCTGGAAAACAGAGGAGCTTGAACCAGACAGATAAACAATAGAAACTAAATATCAGAGATGCCTATAATCAGTCCAAATACACAAGCTGTCTACAGCTATGAGTGCATCCATTCTTTCCAATATAAAGGAGAGAGGGAAGGTAAACCCTGTGGCAAGATATTTATCCTAGCAATAGGCTCCAACAGATTTTTCAGGAAAGGAGCACAGTTTGGGAGGCAAATTAGCAACCCAGCACAGCTTCCAGGACTGCTGTCAGTAGCTAGGAGGAGCAGGAATGAAAGGTTATTAGGCTCCACCTAGAAGTCTGCCCCAGAGCCCCAGGCCAAATGCTGCTGCCTACCATCCACTCCCCTAGGTGTGGCCAAACCCACTGGTATCGCAGCGTCCTTGCCAGCTCTGTGCAAGGTTCATGGGCACTGGTGGAGCCCTCTCCCATCATCCTCTTCTCTGCATAATCAAACAAAAAAACCCAAGATAATACTGGCACATTTTTCTTCTGGATTCCCATGTTCCCAAGCCAGTAAATATCAATTCAGCAGGGTTTTTTTGTTGTTCACTTTAAGCGGAGAAAAACTGACCCATTGGGATCCCACTGGGAAAGAAGAGCTGAAGCTAATGGAAAGTAAGAGCATAAAACTGTGTTGAGGAGCCCAAAGTGTCCCATATAATGGTTGAACTTGATGATCTTAAAGATCCTTTCCAGGCTAAACGATTCTATGATTCTGTATAGAGGACAAGCCAGCCTTCACAGTACAGAGGGAGGATATGCTATTTAAAGGAGGTTGCTCAGAAACAGTCAGTTGAGTTTTCAGTTATGGTCTCCCTAGGTCATCTTAGGTATGTCATCAGTTCCTCTTAGGAACTATTTTTCCCCATCTGTTAAACAGGGGTAGCAAAATTTCTCCACGTCCCTTTTATCTGGCCAGATTCTATAGCCTGCAGTTCAGGTCTGGTTGTGGTCTTAGTTAAGACTTGAAGAGGTCATGGTTTCACAGCAGAGCCGAGTTTAACCCAAGCCACCTAAGACACCAAGGGAGGCAAACAGAGATCCCTTCCCATGTTCAGATTTGCATTGCTCTTGTTCCCAAGGAGCAGCACCTATGCAGAGCTCCTGCTGCGGTACCATCCATTCCCACTGTGTAAACACTCCCAGGAGAAGGAGGATAACTTTCTGGAAATGCTCTCCCTCCATCGCAGCAGGGCAGAGGCTTTAGTCTTTGCTTCCTCCACAGGCACCATACCTAAAATATAAATTATATTCCAGAAGGTGGGGGATTTTTTGGGTTTTTTTCCTCCCGTTTTAACCTTTTGCTAGGGTGTGGAAAGCAAATAATCCCAACTGAGAATTCCTCACCTAACAAACTTACAGTTGCTTAATTAGGAATTTAATAAGTGTGACTTAATTATCTCTTAATGAGATTGCTTTATTAATGCCCATGGCCATAGCCCTTTAGGGCTCTCGATCTTGTCAGATCTCAAAAGCTAGGCTGAGTCAACAGTTGAATAAACAGCTGCCAATAAAATACCTTGTGCTGCCAGAGGTGGCATTTGAATTTTACTAGATGATTCCCTTCCCAGATTGAGCTCTGTACCTTTGCACAGTGCCAGCTAAAGCTTTGATCTCAGAGGTTCCTTTTCTGCGTAAGATGCAAAGTGGAGAACTGACCACTTTTGACACAGCTCACAGCAGGCAAAGTTTTAGAAGTCTTACTGGCCAGGCCATAATCCAGCTGGAGTAATTATAGCTCCCTTTACTTACTTCAATTTTTACCAGGAACCAGTTTTCTCCACTTCTGAAGAGCTGTTGTGCAATGCTGACATATACTGTTAAGACCTGTCAACATGACAGACTTTTGGCATCTTCTTAGGTACCTGAAGTACCTATAAAATGCTCTTTGGCCATCTAGCACTCTTATTACTATTAATATTAGAGGAGAAGCACATATGGGCAGCTCTCATTTCTATTCTCAAATGGCTTTTTTCAGTTGTAAGCAACTTCATTAAACTTAAAGCTTTTCAGGTGGAATTTTGCCCTTCTGGTTTCTGCCTAATATTTTTGGAAAGTTTGGGTCAGCTGTTTTTTAGTTTTAAGGCAATGAGTAGGCAGGGAAAAATACAACTGTTGCCATGATTTAAATGTTAAAATAAATATTCTGTCACCTTGTCTTGAACAATCCCGCACTTCACCAAGAAAAGAGAACTTTTAAAGTTGGCTCAGACATGCACTTGTTAGTTTTCCAGTGAAAACACATCTCACATTAGCTGAATCACATCAATGCATAGTGAGCTAACCTACCCAGAATCCGCTACTTAAAACCCAGGAACAAATCCAGAGATGAGGCTCTTAGGCAATAACCACTCAATAGCAGCAATGGTGATAGAGGTCATGGCCCTTGACTACTAGAAAATACATTTTGCAGAGCCTGTTCTTCAGGTCAAAGGAAGGTGGTTTAAAGGAAATGTTGTATCCAACATCTGAAGAGAGGAAGATGGTGCCAGAGAACAGCCTGTTCCTGATTTTTTTTGTTGAAAAAGTAAAAAAGCAAGCAACACCCTCCCACCCCCAACAAGTCATGCTGTTAATTCAGTACAGAGCAGAGCAGCAGAAATAGCTGAATCAGTACCACAGAAGATGCAGCAGTCCCTGGGGAACAAATGCCTGATGAAGTGACACCTCAAACAGGGTCTATAGCTGACAGAACAGCAGCATGAAGCCACAGGTTCAACACAAGACTCTTATCTAGATAGCAGAAGGAGAGTAGATAGTAGACAAGGAAAAGTCCCTTTTAGTTTTGCCATGGCTACCCACATCTCAGACAAGGCTAGACATAGATTTTTATGAAAATCTGTGTATTTTAGGACCTTGTACTCAGCAGACCATCTCTGGTCCTTTCAAGGCATGCTGTGTGAGCCGATGCCTCATGGAAAGCTTCAAAGCAGAACTGACACTACCTCTAGACGAGGACAGCTTCCGTTTCTTTCCCCCCTTACCACAGATCCTTCTTCTTGTATTAAAAAAGCAGAAGCTGTATTGTCAGGGATGGGGCAGGAAGCAGTAAACTGGAAAACAGAGGCCCAGCTAATTCTCTTGACTTCACCACTCTTCTCCTCTACCTCCCTAAGTTAGTTGCCACTTCTCTGCATTCACTATCTTTTCTACCCCAAAGATGTCTAGTCTGTACAGGTCACAAGTTCTTCAAGCCATGGGCAGCATCTCAATATATGTATGCTTCCAGCCTAATGCAAGGGGGAGCATGACTAAAATATTTTAAATAATTAAATATCAACTAATAAAAGCCATATTGTATAGGAGGGGCTGGTCAGCTTCTCTTCTTTTTATGCACTTGAAGGCTAAATGCTTTGTAGCACATTCCACTGTCAGCTACTCTGGAGAGTGCAACATTAAGGAAACATCTCTTGCTCTTCTGTCCCAAGATCTAAAAGTACCTCTGGCCTTTGGGTGACAGCCACAGAAGGATGGAGAATGAACACCACCAGTAAGGTGTTCTAAAGCATGAGCAGCAAGGCTGGCTCTTGTCACTTAAATTCACTTGTCACCCATTTCCAGGCACCTGCACTACAGGAAACTGTCAGTGCCACTAACACAACACGTTACAAGACTACAGAGCCTAAGTGACCCACTGGCCCTGGCTCCAACCCCACCAAGCCAACAAGGTCATCTCTGGCTTCAAGTGCCCTGCATTCTCTACAGCAGCTGTATCATGACACATGGCACAGCTTACTAGTGACATTTTCAGGCACACCTAAATCCCCTAGGCTGCCAACATCAAGCACCACATCCTGGCAAATGCGCCATCAGGAACCGAGGTTCACCAGCACATTTGATCACACTGCACTGTATCTAGGATGAACAAGGTGCAGCCACTCTCCCCTCCATGCTCTCACTCATCCCATGGCCGCTGCTTTGCCAGCTGTCCAGGCTCATGCCTCCAGCCAGTCTTACAAGCAAGAGGAGAACCTGGTGCTCTCCATCTGCTTGCCCATGCAAGGACTGCTCTTTTGGAGCAGGTCACCAAATTTCAGGAGACGGGGTGCTCAGTAAGAAACTTCAAGGACCTGTCTCCTCTTCATCCTGCTCTCCTCTTTTACTGTAGCTTGCTGAACACTCCTATTTTCTGCTCTTCCCTGACTCTGGTGAATGCAGCTTTGAGAGCCACAGAGCAAGAACAGCTGGCCAAAAAGCAAGGAGCAGCAGCCCCCTCAGCTCATTTTCAGTTCTCCTAGCCCCTTCTCTTCTGAGCCAACAGGAGAAACCCTGCCCTGACACCAAAGCTAGAAAATCAGCGTTTCGCCCTCCCTTCTGCTGCCTGCACACACAGATCACCTGGAGAGCAGCACCAAGGGCAGGCAGCAGCTACAACCCCACAAGCACCAAGCCACCGACATACACACAGGGAAGAGGAAGTTGTTATCAGGCCCCAGTAACACAAAACAGCTGCTGCTTGGCTACAGCAGCCATGGCTCACCCCTGCTCACGGCTGAGCAGCAGCTGTGCTCAGGAAACCTTCTGCTTTAGCTTGTGGTCCAGATTCCCGATGAATGAGGTGGCACCTCAGGAGGTCCCAGTGAAATCCCAAAGTCTTCGTTTGCCCAAGCTGTTTCAGCAAATCAGCCCAGAGACCTCACTAGCATGGCCTTTCTCTTAAGACACCCCTTTTTCTCTAGGTTCTGCTGGCTCAAGTAGGTGATGCTGGAGCACATCACCAACACATGACAGCTGTAGCTGAAATGTATTGGCCAGGCACTTTGGAAACCTTGGACAAAAAAAAAAAAAAAAAAAGAAAAGAAAAGAAAAAAAAAGGCAGTCAGCCTTCCAGTGACCTGCCTTGGCACCTCAGCCCCAGCTCAACTTGCAGCACAGGTTCCTCCATCTGTCCCACACCCTTGCACAGTTCCACCAGTGCAATTCAAAGCCAGCTGTTAGAGGCAAGGGTCTTTAAGGCAAGGGTCTCTTGTGAAGCCTACATAAGCACACAACAAGACAGATCTGCACTGGAAAAAGCCTTCAGCAAGGCTGCTATAGCTAGGGGATGAACAAAAGACAAGGTGAGGTGATATAAAATCCACCTTCCCCAGAGGTACTCCTGTCTCCTGCCCAGTGACTGTTTACCTGCCAGGAGTGTGAAAACCTTGCAGAAGGATCAATGCCAGCACTCCTGCGACCTCCTCTCTCCCATAGCACATGGGTGGCCCAAGCCAAAAGGTTGCATAGAAAATAATTTTCCTGTTGTCAGAGGCTAAAATCATCTGTGTAAATATTACAGCAGTAGGTTAATAATGCAGACTGCATCCCCACCCAACCCACACAGTATTGCAAGGCAGGCAGGTCAGCTCCAGCCCAGGTTTTAATTAAAGAGCATATTGCGGTTAAAACTGTCCCTGCTTGCTTTTCTTTGGGGTTTAAAGTTCCTCCACAATGCAGCTGCTTTTAGTGCAGGTTTATTATTAGTCTCATCTACACTATGACCTCCTCAGCTCACTGGAATGACCACGAAACCCATGGAGAGAGAACAGATAGCACATGGCAGCCCTGCAAAAGGTACATGGTCACTTTATAAGTGGAGCTTAGTTTTAATTAGCAGTGGTAAGGGGGGGTTATGGTGTAATAAATCTCAGAATAAGGATTAGCCTCCCTGTGGCACCTTGCTGGTCATTTTTGGCAGGAAATGGCAAGACATGAAGGAATATTGAACCTCATGCTTCAGGGCTGGAGCCAAACAGATTCAGAGATGTGGAAGAGACATCGAACACATGCCTTTTTTTACAGGAGAGGTCTTGCATTTTCCTTTGAAAAGAGCAGTGACATCTGTGTTGGCAATGGGTGAAGTATACCTACTTCAAAGCTGTTCTGGGATGACAGTTCCTAGACCAACACGTGCACACATGTTGCAGGGTGGGAAGGAGCAGCCACAGTGGGTATCCATACACCCTGCTAGGGAGATGAGGCAGTCTCACCTTGCCACTGCAGTGCTCTATCCCTAGCGAGAGGCAATCAGAAAGAGCTCTAAAGCTGAGCTAGGAAAAGGACAAGGTAATGAAGCAAACTTTTTACACAGTCCTGTGGCCAGAAACTGGCTCCATGACCCTGCTACATGGATCAGCAAAGCCCGCTATTTTCAGCTAGCAACTCAAGTCAACGGGGTAACAACATCTCTTCAGCCCTAACATCAGGTACCTCAAAGAATGCTTCTGTTCAGGCTTTTAATTCCTTCTGCAAACAGTTCTGTACAAATGCATGCAGAGGTGTATTTCTCTTTCATCTGGCCAGCAATCATGTATACCCATAAGCACGAAGACTAATAGCTCACTCCAGTTAAGAAAGGACTGTTCTTCATGGGAATGCCTGGTCTTTGTTTTCCTTTAGTATGCACACAGTTCTCTCCAGCTTATTTGATTTCTTCCATCATTCATTACCTCTTCACAGAAGAGTTCTCAGGTCATCCCATTCATCCCCAGGATTTTTCCTGTGCTACATTAGCCTGCAAAGTTTTGAAGTCCTGTAGGGCTACTACTCCTTCCCTTGGGAGATCATTACACAGTCTGACAGCTCTCACTAACATTTTCCAGAATTCCCCACTGGCTAACAAAACTGCAGACATTCAAAGAAAAGGACACTCTACCAAGCCCTGCACACACTGATGGCAGAACCAAGGCTCACAGCTGGAAAGAAACACATGGATTGTCCTAGTGCAAGAGATGTGCATCTGCTACCCATGTGGAGCCCTCCATCCCTTTCAGCCCCTGCTCCCCTTCCTGCTTTGGTTCATACGCATGTGGTTTTCAACTGGTGAGATCATCTTTTGAAAAAGCTTTATGTTTGGCTACAAACAGACCCCAGGGCTGCGTGTGATCCAGAAGAGGCACGAAGACCATGTTAATGAGGCTCACCATTTCCTTCAAAAGGGGATGCTCACTGCATGTCACAAACTGCTGGGGGACAAGATTGCTCTCCCCTGCACAAGAGTCTCTACTTCTCCTTGTAGACTGAAGTAGAAAGGAAAGCGCAAAACTTTCCACAGAAATTTCCAAGGCAGTTCTGGACCACAGGAACCTGCCTGACCCTCTGTGAGACACTAGGGACTTCAACCCTAGCTGGGGGCCAGGCCTTGGGGAAAGCTCCAATGAAAACTGACCCACTCCAGGGTGCCATTTCCAGGGAAGCTCATTTTTTCTGAAGATCTTTGGCCCAATACTAAGCACAGTCTAAATACCGAAGATATGTAGGAATATGTAAAAATAAATAAATCAGGAAAAATAAAAAAATGCCTTCAGCTCTTACAACATCCTTGCAATACACTTTGACCCAGCAAACAGGAGAATGAGATCAAAGAGCTGGCTTTTATCCTACCGATCAGACAGCCTTTCTGCCTGGGACCTGTAGACATTGGCTTGTAGCACACAGCGCTGCTGCTGATCTCTCACTGTTGGGAATATTCACCAGGGTGCACACAGGAGGAATCAGTTTAGAGCCACCTTCTACCAGTAACAGGTCCTCATAATTTAGCTGATCAGAAGCACACAGCACATTCATCCAGAGCACGCGTTTCTTCCATTTATGCTGTGTACCTTGAATAGCCATATTAGCACGTACCTACATAACAGGCTTTACCTAGTTATGATTAAAGTTATCAGCAAGGATTTCAGTTGCTCCCCAACAGTACTGTCCTGTGCACCAGTATCAGCAAAGCTTCCTCCCTGAGCAAACTCTCTTTTCTGGCACTTTACAGGCTCATCTGCTTGCTGGCAACACCTGGATCACACAAGGTACCACACCATACCAAGGATATTTTTGTTATTGCCTGTTGCCACAAGGGTGCAGGACCAGCTGGCAGCCACTGTGCAACTCCCCGTTCCCCTACTGTGATAAAATGTGTCTCAGTTTCCCAAGAGCATGGGGAACTTCTGCCCCATGGTACAGCTTATGTTAATCATTATTCAGCTGCCGACTTCGGCTTAGCTGCATTGACCAAGGATGAGCAAAGTTGCTCAGGAACATGCCTACAGCAGGAGGAGGACACATGTGAGAAATCACAACATAACTCTGGGGTTTTTATGTTCCTGTTTAAATACTTTTGAAAATTCTCACTTTCTAATCTGCAGCAGTGGCTGAAATCTCAAGACCTTAGAGCAGAGTTTATGATTAATCTAACTCTAGAATTTGGTTAAATCTTGACATTTTCTTTCTTTTTTTTTTAAACTAGCCATGAATAGTTGCTTCTAAATGTGAGCATTTTCAAGCTGAATAAATCCCTCCTCCTTTCTTCTCCATTCCTTAGTATTATAAGAGTTATGCGGGAAGATTTAACAGTGTTTATACTCACAAGCTTGGGTTCTACACTTTCATCTGCATGCACTAAAGAACAAGAACCACTTGCATAAGTCTACGACCATCAAACCAGTGTGATTGGTTTCACCTGTCCCAACTTGAAGGGGTTAAAATATTTAGCCGCTTTTTATAAAGAAAAGTTATTTCTTTGCTATTTCAAACAGATTGTACAATCCCATCCAAACAGCTTTAGTCTTTTTAATTGGGACCAGCAGGATGTTGGGCAAGTTCTGCGTGCTAGCAAAGGACCTCTCCTTCAAACATGCTTCGTAATTCAAACATAACTCCAGCCAAGGCACAAGTTGAACATCAACCAGGAAGCCCCAGATCAGGCAGACTCTTTTTTTCCCAGACGCTTTGGGGTTTCCCTGTCAAGAGGGAGGCTGAACAGGCAAGCTCCAGAAGAGCTGCCCCGCAGCACAACCTGCTGGCATCTCTCAGCCAAGACAGGACTGCTCTAAATACATTATCCAGCCTAGCAGCAGCACAGGAAGAGAAAAGGTCCAAGGTCAAGGTCCAAGGACATGAAACTACAAGGAAGTCGACCCAAAACGCTGTAGAGCAAAGACCAGCTTTACCCACAATAACTAGCTATCCAGCAAGACCAAAAAGTAAAAGCAGAGTCCTAACCCTGAACTACTTAGGCCTTCTAGCAGACAGGAATCATTACAGCTCTAGGCTTTGCTGTTGTTTAGCCTGGTTTCCTCTAGAAAAGCACAAACTTAGAAGCCCATACTTTGTGCAAGATGAAAGCATTTGCTTTTGAACCCACAGACCAACTTCAGCCAAATGCAACAAAGGTAATTCAGTTTCATGAGACTTAGTGGCCATGGAAAGGAGACAACTAGAGTTGCCCTGGTCAGGGGCGATGCTGCAATGTCAGCTTGCCTTTACTGCGTACCAGAGAACCCACAGTGGAAAAAGCCCTTAGAAATGCTTTAGGCAGGGCTCAGGTTTCCTTTTTGATGGCAGAAATGAGCAGCCACCGGACACATCCAGAGAAACCAACTCCATGATACCTGTTTCCAGAGCTCCCTGGGTGTTTTCTGAGTATATGCATTAGCTGCTTTAAAGCTCATGCTTAAGAGTTCTGCATATGCTCCCCAATCCTCTGGACACCACGTGGCGTATTGCAAACTCACATTTACAGTAGAAAAGTTCTTCATTCCTATTATTCCTTTAATTGTTTTAATATTGCATTATCTCCTTTCTTCTCTGCTGTCTAGAACAACATACTTCTAATACAGGCAATTAAATTAGAGGGAGGTGGCATTTAGAATTAACCTAATCTAAATTTAATTCCAGAATGTTCCTGTGTTTTATTGAGAAAGAGGCCATGCAACAGGTTGAAACCCAATGTGCGTCAGATATGCTATGCTTCACAGCAGCGGAATGTTGTTTTTGGCAGTCCCTTGGCAGATCTCTTCTAGATAACTTGGTAGGACCCCATCTTTGTTATATTGGGAATTCTGAAGCAAACTTTCAAAGGTGTTGCATTTCCTCATCTAACATACTCACTATTAACTATTGCAACACTACACCATGAAATGCAATAGATTTTGCCACCATTTGTGGCCTCAAAAGCAAAACAAGCAAAGCCATTCTAGGAGGCTGGCTTTAGCCCCAACAGAAACAATGGGTTGGAAGTAGAAACAACCAAGTAAATGTTTGCTGCTGGTGACCTCCAACACAAAAAGAGCCAGAAGGGAAGAAATCCTAATTGCTTCGGACTTGCATATCAAGCCACTGCTGCAGAAGAGCCCTTTAGAGGACTACACGTGCAGTCCACCTTCCGCAGTCCCACTGCTCTTTCTTCAATGCTCGTGAGTAGCTCGATACAAAACAGAACCAGCAAAGCTGCCAAAACTTTACAATTGTGTTTCAACGTACAAACCAGAAAACACACCTTGACTTTCAGAGGCCAGGCTCCAGCCCAGTATTTTTATTTCTTAATGCCTAAACTGAGCTAGTATGAGACAAAACCATTGGGATGCAAATAAAAACCTACTTGATATTTCCCCAGCTGGCACTGCACTTTGAGCACTATTGCGATAGGACAAGGGGTAATGGTTTTAAACTAAAAGAGGGTAGATTCAGACTAGATATAAGGAAGAAATGTTTTACAGTGAGGATGGTGAAACACTGGAACGGGTTCCCCAGAGAGGTGGTAGATGCCCCATCCCTGGAAACATTCAAAATCAGGTTGGACGGGGCTCTGAGCAACCTGATGTAGCTGAAGATGTCCCTGCTCATGGCAGGGGGGGCTGGACGAGATGACCTTTAAAGGTCCCTTCCAACCCAAACCATTCTATGATTCTATGGTAAGCATGAAGATCTCTACCTTGCGTGCAGAAATGCACTGAGGCAAGACTTGCTCTTATGCTCAGCCTTACACTTAAAAGCTCAGTTTCTGCTGAGAAAGTAATTCACAGCTGGAAGTGCAGTAACTCAAATAAGTACAAAAAAGACAGGTTGTGCCAGTACCTGAAGAAGAAACCTGGATGTAAACATACCAGGGCTGTGGGAACTGCAACAAGCTTCTGATGAGTACTCACCTTCCTGTAAGAACCTGTTATGAAGCCACAAAGATTTTTATGGTGATGGTTTCTTTTAGCCATGATGTAGTTGTAATAGTCTCACTGTGTCCATGAGAAACTCCCCAAGACTCTTGTAAATAGGGTTGTAACCCAGTTCCAACTCTTGTAATTATAGCATGCCCACTTAAGTTATCCCTGAAAAGTTTTATTTGTTTTTAATAAACCAATCCTAGAAAGTATCTGTTTTTAGAAAAGAAAATGCTTTCAGACTTTTGTTTAAGTAATGCCTCCTTCCTTTCCCTTTGCTTCCTACTCCCTCCAAGAAATCAGCACAGGAGTCTAATAGCTCTTCAAAGAAGAGAATAAAAACCATTGCAAATTCAAAAGCTTCCACTCCACTCTACAGAATCTAGTGTCCAACTTTGGGTCTTTGAAGAGATCCACAGAGACCAAAAGAAACAAGGCCACGATTTAGTGCAAAGTTCATCCAAAAGTTTCCCCATTTCCAGGATAAGCAATTACAAGTCTGATGATCATAGTTTGCCTTTGTGGAAATGGCTCAGGCAACTTAAAAAAGAAAAAAATACTGCAGAACACTGGCAGAACAGCTGCAACACTGACCCTTTATGCAGGAAGGCACTTCCTACAGACAGGAATGCACTTACATAGGCAGGGATAAATTACAAGGAAGAGCACTATTGCCTGGATTCACCCTATCAAAATGCAAGTGTTTATCTGAGATGCCTAAATGAGGAGAAAAAGAAGTGAGCTGAATCTGAGGTAACACCCATCTTCTTACTTGGGAGATGGCAGGGAGTAGAGAAGACAGCTCTTATCTGAGGAGACAGCTCTTATCTCAGTATCTGGAGTAGAGCTCGAAGACCACAAGCTTAGATCTGTGGTTAGTGACTCTCCTGCAATTAAGGTGAAACCTGAGATCACTATGTAATGATAAGTCTCTGGACTTTGTGGTTGTAGAGCAGCATCTGCCTGACATCTGCTAACAGCTCAGAACAGTTGAGCTGAGAGGCGAACAGTCCCAAGCATCTCAACAGGGTGCAGCTCCTCAGCTACGCTGGCGGATGTTCCCAGCACCTTGTTGCATAGATACTGCACACGGGTGGATCCTGGAAGATGGCAGAAATCAGGGTTCAGTTCCCTTCTGCTGAGGAGAAACTAATTAAAAATAACCTTAAAATACAATAAAATTCAGTCCCTCAAACTTTTTTTCCCCCTCCAGGAAACGTCGTGTGAATTTTGTGACTTATACTTCAAGCCTTCCAAGGAGGGAGACTCCCAAAACCACACTATCCTTTTACCCGAAGAGATGCTCTAACCTATTGGCATGCAGATGCGGTCCATGCGAAAGCGCTGCAAAATGCAACCTGACGCTGACAACCAAGTCATCTCACTTCCAAAGTAATGTCTCTCCTTTCCTCAACATACCCTACTTGCTGAAATTTTGTCCTCAAAACTTGTATTGAGTAATATTCAGGAAACTACCTCCCACCCATTTCTTTCAAACAACCCCTTGACTCTGCTGCTGCTGTTTTCACGGCACTTTCAGGTTGATGATGAACAAAAAGTCTACAAAGTAACATCTTCCAGGGTAAAGACTCCCTCCAAATTCCAAACAGCCAGAGTCTGGGTTTTGGTTTGGTTATTTATCCAACAGCTCAAATTCTGCAGTTGGCCTATTATCAGCCTCAAGACTACATGCAAGCAAGATTAAAGAAGGCAACTAATTTGAAGTGAGAGACAAGCTATCAATCTGGTTAAAAAAAAAAAAAATGCACCTTGATCCAGCATTTTGCTATTGGTATATATGTGTCATTCAAATGAGATGCATTAATCACTGAAGAATACTTGTCAAAAATCAAGTGTTTTCTACTCAGTCTTTCAGATGCAGATCTGAGGAGGTGAGCTGCAACTGTACATGCAATAAGGTTTCCAAATTACTAGCAACTCTGAGCTGGTCCTAAATGCAAAACAAAAACCAAAACAGCCTAATGCTCTATGCATGAAAGATAATAAGCAGTGAATGGGTCTGCATACCTGGGAGACTGGCAGCATATTGCTCTGAAATTACAGAAGCAGTACCCTGGAAGATGATCAGCATCTTCTGTGACATGTCCATACTTGGAATATTGAGATAGAGCTAATTTGCTTAAGCCCCAAAAGCCCACTTGTCTGCTTCTGAACTGGCAGGGACAGGAATGAAAACAGAAATGCAACAAGATATGCCCTTCCCGGGCCCTATTTATTAAGTGAATACAAAAATAAGATCATTTAAGTGCAGAGGCACAGTAATCCGCTCCATTGTGAAAAGATATCTTGGGTTAGCAGTAAAAAGTTTACAATGCCTTGTAAACAGACCCCTTTACAAGCAAGAAGAATACTGAAACATGACACACATTGGATTAAAAGTTCCCTGTTGCAGCAATACTCCACACTTCTCATCTGGCAATTTCAGAGCACTTCGCAAAAGGTGAGAGCATCCTTCACTCTGTTTTCAGAGGAGCACACATGAAACAAATGAAACACAAGGAACTTGCACTGTTAAAGAGTTGAAAAAGTGCCACAGCATTTTCCAAGGATGATTGCTTATCCCTTGTTAGGTTTGTTTTGCAATGAAAAATAATGGCCAAAGCTATTGTGCCTTATGGAGGTTTTAAAAATTACTACTTTTTTTTTTTTTACAGTAACCTGTTGCACGGTTGAATAAAAATTTTTTTTTCTTAATACAGTACATGGCATTTCTCCTCAATTGCACCAGAAGTAAATTTGGAAGCACTTTCAGTTTGTTATAGGCAAATAGGAAAGAAAAACAAGTCAGGCAGGCTTTCAATCTTTTTTCCATCTCTCTGCCCACTGTTTCATCCCCACCCTTTCACATCTCTGAGTCCACATACATTCCATTGATCAAGTAATCCACTTGTGTGTAATCCTTCTTCTTGTAGCTCTCATAGGCCTGCATAAGGAAAAGAACTATAACAGTTATGAAAAAAACCGTACCAACTAAAAGCACTGCAAGAAGCAAACTTTTATCCACTAAGTACTGAGTCAGGGGCTCGGCAGCAATGCGAAGATACTCATTGTCCATGTCCTGAGTTTCTGCAAAGCCCGAAGCTGTTGTTTTGCGTGCATCTGCTGGAGCCGTGGTTGTTGAAAAAATGTGAGATGTTGACTTTATCCCATGCCCAGTCATAGTTTCTGCTGTAGAGGCAGTAGTTAAAACTGTGGCATCTCTTGTAGAGCCCAGAAGAGAAGTTGATTTACTCAAGGATGTTGTGGCTGTACTTGCTTCTGGCCCTAGATACAGCAATGTAATGCCAGGCAGTGGATTCCCAGAGTGTGAACTCTCCAAGGGGTTGAATGCCGTGGCATGAATGGAAGCAGTGGAAGATGCTCCTGCATCCTGCGGGATGAGGGTGGTCAACGTTGTGCTCAGTGTCGTTGGGCCAGCTCCAACAGTGGAGGGGCTAGTAGAGCGGGGAGTGCTGATGGTAGTGATGGCTGGGTTAACCTGCTCTGTTTGAGCCATTTGAGTACCTGCTTCAGAAATGACAGCAAGGGGAACAGAAGTAGAAGTGGGGGACAATACTGAGACAGGGCTACTATTTCCTGATTTTTCAGTGGTGGTCACAAGCTTGGTGACATGGCTGGAAGTGGAAGCAGAGATGTTAACAGAAATGGGAGAAGAGGCAGTGGATGACATGGCTTCAGCAAGGACACCAGAACCTCCAGGGCCATTTGAGGCTTTGGCAGTTGTTTCATAAGCTGTAGTGAGGACAGTTGCGTTTATAACATTTGTTTTTACGGCTGTGGCAGTGGTGGTGGTTGCTGTGGTGGTGGTAGCATGGCTTGCAATTGTTTTTCTTGCATTTGTTGTTACATCTTCACTCCCAGCCACAAACAAATGCTTCAAGTCAATCTTATGAGTCTGAGCAGTTGTGGAAAACAGGTTTTCCATGTTGTGCTGGTCAACCCATGCATTCAGCATCCTCTCCTTTCTCTGCAGATAGCTTTGGTGGTGAAACAGGACTGTCTCCCTTTTCCCACCGACAATTTCTTCAAAAAGACAAAACGAATGAGTTTCGTAAGAATAAAAGTCTCAAGCTCAAATCTGACCTCATAACCCCAACATGCAAATCAGAACACATATTCTGCAGTACATGTAGTACAATCATCTTGAAGTCAGCAAGAACATGAAAACTCAGACTCCTGCCTTTATGGCACATAATTCCTTTGGGGTTGGGGGGCGGGGACGGGGACGGTGGGTGTTTGTTTGTTTTTTGCCACAGACCTCTGGCATTTGCCCAAACAGGGAATTAATTCCACAAAAGGGGGGTAATGAAGCACAGAGCGACAACACAGAAGCACATTATCAACAAGAGCAACGTTACGAATGCCAGCTCCTGAGAAGACAACTCATGCTTTCAAAGTTACACAGCATCAACAAAGCCTTCGTGCTTAGATTCATAATTTTCACCTCTCAAAACTGAGTGGAAATTTCCACTTACACCTTCATACTTCGGGAGAATTTCCTTCACAGCTAGTGATCTAGATTTATAGTGACATAAATCCCATCTGCTTATCAAAGGTCTGGTTGCTATGTTGCAGAGAAACCTTTGCCAACCCAAAAGAACCATGAACAAACTTTCTTTTTTTTAAACTTGGGTACAGCGAACTCTTGGAACATACTTTAGAAGATTGATTACCAACCAGCTCCAATTACCAACAAGCTCCGTTTTGTTATTGTGTCACTTAATTAAAACTGAAGACCTGCACTGGAAAGTCACCATGAGCAATTGCTGCTAAGGCTGCTCTGATTATAGAAGCAGCCTGCTGCCTCTGGCACAAAATCCTGTCAATCTCAGAAAAAACAATGCCAAGACATTTTCCTTTTCCTTAAAAAAATATAAATACATCTGTTACGCCTTTATTTTCCAAAGGACAGCGTGTGGAGTGCAAATGGCTTGAACGAATATCTTCAACATGGAGACAAACTGTTACTCAGTAACAGTTACAAAAGTTACTCACTCAGAGACACATCATGCACATGTAAGTGCCAGAGCCCTTACCAGGCTAATGAAACAGTTTTTCCAGTGAACTGGTTTTACCTACAGAATCATCCTGCAGGCCTTTCACAACCCATCTGCCTCAGCTGAAAGCCAGTCAACAACTAAACCTAGGCATTTAAAGCAAAAGGACCAGGATTCCGGATTTAGCAGGAGCCTGAAGCATGGCGTTACCTCCGAGCAGATCTTTGATGTCTTGTTCTCCAGCATTCTGGCACACGCTCAGCTGGCGACACTGCAAGAAGATGCAGTGATTCTGGTAGGGCACAGACCAATTACAGTAATGGTTATCTGAAAACAGCAGAGAAAATGGGTTGCTACACATAGTATACTGAACACACTGCTTCATGGCTATAATTAAAGCATTTAAAAAACCCAAACAATAAAAAAAAAAAACCAAAAACAATAGCTGCAAAGTCTGGCCTTAAAGGATCCTAACTCAGCCCTAGTGAAAATAACTGGAAAGCCAATGAAATCAATATAGCAGCTGCAGCCTACCTACCTGCTTGTCTTCTGGTACCAACACCTCCTAACAACAGCAATTCACTCACCCAGACAGGAACAAAGAGAGTGCACTACAGTTTGGACCCATCTAAATGCTAGTGTTCATCTAGATGTCTTAATGAGGAAAAAAAAAAGTGAGCTGAAACTGAGAAGACACCCATCTCATCACCCATGGGAGACAGATCTCATCTCAGTGCTTGGAGTTACACAGGAATTTACTCCTCATTCACTGAACAATAGTATCATTTAGCCATGGGAGCCATCACAGAAATTGTCTTTTAGTAAGTCAAATCCCAACTCAAGCTAAATAAACTCATCACAGCAGGAACTCTCTCTCCTGGCATCCCTTTGAACTCACTGACTTCTTTCTGAGTGTGTCTACATACACATAACCAAGCTTTGAGGGAAGGAATGGACCTCCTCTAACCAGCGTCGAGGAGACATCTCAAACGCTGCTCCCAGTTTTGGGCTCCCCAGCATACAAGAGCAGTATCGACATAGTGGAGTGAGTCCAAGGGAGACTACTAGATGTCTGAGGGGCTGAAGCAGATGATTTACAGGAAATCCCAACTCAACATCAAGGGAAAAAATTAGCTTCCACCACGAGGGCACTCAGACACTGGGCTGAGGGCCAGCGAGGTGGTACACTCTCCATCAGGTCTTGAACAGTCAGATCTAGGTCAGGTTCAGACCAGAGACCTTCAGAAGGTCCCTTCCTGCCTAAATTATGCTATGATTTTATGTAATGAATTTCTGGGACACATGCTGTAACAAAAAAAAAAAACAAAACAAAACAAACACAGAAGAAGATAACACAGTGCTCAGTCTGGGATGAAGCAGATGTGTGCCGAACTGACCACCTATCAGTGGATTAAAGGGAACTTAAGTGTATGGTAGGAGAAATTAATTTCTGTGTTTTGTTAGAAGTGTGAGAAAGCACAAAGAACATGCCTATGTGGTACATATGGCTATATTTAAAGCTCTTATCTACAAAGAGAGTTACCCTCACTGAGGATTAAGGCTTTGGGAAGCTTGAACTTTTCATAAAAACACATTTACATTACCACAGTTATTAAAAGGGCTTGTGGAAAATTTATGGAGAAATCCCTGTACCAACAACTGCAGTCTGTTTTGACAGCCCTAAAGAAACTAGCAAAGGTGGAATTTTACTGACTTTGATAAAATCTTAAGAAAGTGACTGAAACGATTCAAAGCCTTTAAAAAATTGTACTTAAAAAGCGATAAAATTAAAAGCTTCAACAGTCGCACAGAGCAGGAGATATAGCAGCAGCCCTTCAAGAAATTAAAATCCAGTCCTCAGAAATGAAAGCATGTTTGGATGTGCCCTGATTCCCAATTCCACCTCCCATCCCTCACTCAATAAGCCATGCTAGTGGAGAAACGCACACCATCTACTACTGTAAATTGTGCCATTTCTCACTTCTTGGGAAGGGGAAAACAAAAAGTCAGCAGCATGTATTGCATTGGCTACATATCTAAGTCAGTCAGTTCAGAAAGGTCAAGAGACTAATGGGGCCAGCATGGCTAAAGCACCCTGGCTTTTGCTGCCATCAGGATGGTATCCAGCTGTTCATGACTTCCCTGCTGCTCCCCAGGACAACCAGATACCTCGGTTGAGCTGGACTGATTAGTACTCCCTTTCATGCAACTCCAGATTGAGGCTCCATCTGATGTGTCCACTGCAAGATATGTGCCACCCAGTGACTCCTTTTTGCTCACTTCCCATTAGGAGCCAGGGGGGAGGAAAAAAAAAAAAAAAAAGTGGAAGGACAACAAAAGCTCTTCAGAGCTATTTTGAAAGGAAACCATGTAGGCAGACACCAAGGTCTTGCCCTACCACAAGGTCTTGCCCTACCAAGCTGATTTATTTCATTTTTAAGCCTGCTGTTACTGGAAAGAAATCACAGATGCCAAGGCAAGCAGAAGCCAGGTAAGCAGATGTATTGTTGAAGTAGGGAGCAGGAATATTTGCTCTTGCAGCCATGTCATATTTTCCCTTTATTTTTCCCAGAACATGCAAGATAGCCTAGGATTGTTGCCAAGTGGCTCTGTTCTCAAAGCCAGACTGCTCAGATGGCCAAGATGTTCCCCTCCAGCCCTGGGCTGGCCACCATAGAAGAAACCAGGGAGAGCTCCAAATATGGCAGGGGATGCAAGGAAAGTGCATGAGCTTATCTTACCTCCCAATATGGCTTTACCATGCTCACCAGGCATCTGAGAATCCTGGATTGCCAGATCTTTGCTAAGATGGGCACTTTCTCCATCATGTATAACACTTACCCCAGCAGCATCTGGAGACTTGAACCCATTGCATTAGACAACATACAGAAGTTGGAGTTACTACCCATGCTGTCAGCTCTAGAGAGTTTTGCTGCTTTTATTAGCATGTAATTGAAGTCTCAAACTCTTTCATGATATTGGTAAAATTGTTTTGTGATATGTTAGTTTGCTAACTACGTATCCTGGCCTCTGGTGTGGATATCCAAAGGTGATGCCGGAATAGCTAGACCAGCAACCATTCCCTTTTCTGCAGGGCACATCTGAGATGTGAACATACTGGCAAAAGCAGTTCTTTCTGTGACAGTTGCACTACTTCTTTAAGTTAGTGATGTTATATCAGCAAGGGTATAAATTACATCTACAGAAGAGAGCCTAACCAGCTAGGAATGTTACTTTTCCACTTCTCCAAGCAATGTAGCTATGAAGACATCTCCCCATACAACCTGGGCTTGCAACTTAACACTATAATACCTTAAAAAATAACAACCACTGCTCCTTTATTGACAGTTACTTAGGTGTAACTATTCTGACATCTAAGCCTCAGGCCTCATGTCTCTGATGAAAGAAAGCACAAAAATAAATATACTTGGGGAAGGTGGGAATGAAGAACGAGAGCAGTAAAGATGATTTTAAAACCTAAAGCTAATCATAAAAAAAAAATTTAGGTCCTTCTCTCCAGATGATCTCTCTGCACATGTCTACACATTTATGTCTAGTGTTTGTATCTTTTGCATCTCCCTTGACACCAGGTAGTGCATCAGACTGGCCATCAAGTAACAAATAGGAATTAAATTGCTTCAGTGGGTTTAATACAGAATGTAAAACCTGAAAAGGTATATGCTTTTGGGTTTAGTTTTGCGTGGTTTCCTGAAGATGGAACGGGTCACCTAATTCCACAGGCTCAACCCCCTCTGCCCAACAAAGCTAACACTCAACTGGACTTGCTCTGTAGAGAGCTTGCTCTTCATCTTTCTAGGGTTTACCCCCTTAAAAAGCAGAAGCTGAAGTTTTCACAGCTCTGATGCCTGGGAGACAAACCCACTCACATATTACCTCCTAAATACAATGCTTAGTTTATAAAGGTGCTTTCTTTCCACTATGAAGGGATGTCTAATGTTTAAAATAAAGGTTTGAAACCACTGGGCATTAAAAAAAAAAAAGGCATCTTTATGATGTTCCTATCAATCTGATCATCAGACATTCATCCACCTGCGCCAAGGTCTCATCTTCACCACAGCATCATCAGTTGTTTGTAGGTGCTACAAGCTTTCACACATGGCTAGATAAGATAGGGTCCTTCATAAGGACGACTCTGAAAGACTCATTTAGAAGTTTAATGCTTTTTAAAGACATCTCAGAGGTAGACAGCAAAAGGCTCTCATCTCCCCAGACTTGTTTAACCCCATGCTTGGTTGCAGGATACAAATGGTTTCTTCTAAGGCAGAAAAAACACACATAAATACCAGCGAGCAAAGACTACTCATTCCAGTGCAGCTGTCTACAACAGCACTGTTCACTTGCAAACATCTGGCAGCATGGAATGATCATTCTTCAAGTCAAGTGACCTAACACCATTTGCATGCTACCAGTGCACACCAAGTGTGAATGCATGCTGTTTCTTATGGAAGCTAGAAGGGCCCTGGGAAAGGGTTGTTCTGGATTCAGTTTAACCAAAGCTGTCAGAAGTTATTTAGCACCACAGGACTGCACAGAGAAGCCATAACTGTAAATGCCTGTAAACAACTGGAATTAAGAAAGGTACTTGTCAGGGGAGCAGAGGAGACCTTTAAGGAACAGAAAACCCAGCTGAAATTCCAGCTAAGGCACAAGAACCTCACCTGAAGCACCTGGGCTTTGACAAGCCTGCCTGCACTGCTTTTCAGTTGTAAGCCTGTTTATCTGCACTACATGGACTCCTCTCCCTTTCAGGACAGAAAACCTGTGTTCGCATATACAGAAGGAAATCAGCAGGAAGAGTACAATGGCAGTCCACATCTTCACAGTTGGCCTTGCAGGGAGGTTTCTCTTCCCAGGAGCAACTCTTTCTTATATCACTTTCAGATCCACTGCAATATACCTATTAAAAAAAAAAAACAAAAAAAAACAGAAAAAAGAAAATGGTCAATTTATATCAAGGGTGTTCTACTAAACACAATCCTATCAACAGGAATGGGAAAAAAAAGTACAAAAAGCAGGCAGGTATCATTACACACAACATACAGGCAATGACGCAGAGGCAGGAAGAGAAAAGACCATCCCCAAATTCATGGAGAGGCTCTTTCTTTGGAAAGGGTACTTTGTTCTTCTTCCCTTAGGCCCCTACAAAGAACAGCTCAAGTCAAAAGCCACGTGTACAAAGCCAAACTCAAAGCCCACAGGCATACAGCACCACAGACATGATGCCTTTTGACTCACTCTGGGACCCTTAATGTTGTTCCCAGGCTCAGCAGAAGGGTTTGCATCAGCTTGAGCACACTGATAGTCTGGGGAACTATAGTCCTGGCCCTGCCTTTGCACCAAGTCAGTCAAAAGCAAGTATCAACCTTAGCTGATTCCTGCTTTGATTTTCCTGCTCATTGCAAAAAGCTAAAAGAAACTTTGATTGAAATATTGGCTTTTGCTTGTTTTCAAGTCTTCCAAGACATTACACAGATGCATCAGCTGTTACTGAAGAAGATTCACACCCACAGTAAGCCTTCATTTCTGCACATAAAACAATAAATAGGCAATGTCTTTTCTTCATTACCAATGCACACACGAGAGACTGTCCCAATGGATGGGCTCTCATCCTTGAAGTCACTGGAGCAGCTCCCATTGACTTCAGAGAAGATCATCAGCTTCTTCCTGGATTTACCCTCTTGTTTCCAACACTTTTTAAAGCTTTATATGAGCTTCCAAACAGTTCAGCCTGAACCAGACCAATTTTAAGTCTCTTCCCTAAGTAGTTTTTAAGGGCAACACTCTTCCTCATCACTGAAGCAAGCTTTAGCCTCATCCTGCAGTTAGGAAATGTCACAGCCTTCAAAGAGTGTTGAGATTCAACTTCGCGTGACATCTCAGAGGTTACGTGACGACTGCAGTTGAAGAAGCAAAGGCACTTCACAACACAGAACGAGCAGCATGTGTGAATGGTATAAATAGCATAGTGAAAAACATCCAACAGTCAACAGTAACACGCATAAGACCCTGATTTAGCCATCCATGCAAGAAGTTTCACCCTGAGCTCTCAACTCCAGTCCCAACCATGCTTGTGAATTAAGTGTCTGAGTAAGAACCTTTTTTTCTTCCAAGAAAGCCCAAGATAACATTTATTAGCTTTGACTCCCAGATTGCAACATTTTGATACTTCATACCATGAAACTTTTGTTTCCAAATTTTCCTCCTTACTCTACGTCCTAAAGCCCTGAAGAGGATAATGGAGTTTTAGTCGCAAAACCACTCTGCCTGAAAAAGGGTGAAATATAAACAGCTACCCCAAGCTTCACAAAGGACACACCACATACAGGTCCACACTGGACTATCAAAGAGTCTGTTCTGGTTTCAGCTGGGATAGAGTTAATTTTCTTCACAGTAGCTGGTATGGTGCTGTGTTTTGGATTTAGTATGAGAATAATGTTGATAACACACTGGTGTTTTAGTTGTTGCTAAGTAGTGCTTACAGTAGTCAAGCATTTTCAGCTTCCCATGCTCTGCCAGGTGCACAAGAAGCTGGGAGGGAGCATAGCCAGGACAGCTGACCCAGACTGGCCAAAGGGCTATTCCATACCATATGACATCATGCTCAGTATATAAACAGGGGAAGCTGGCCAGGGAGCAGCGATCGCTTCTCAGGGATGAACTGGGCATTGATTGGCGGGTGGTGAGCAATTGCGTAGTGTATCACTCGCTTTGTATACTATTATTGTATTATTATTTTTGCTACTACTATTACTACTATTCTATTTTATTTTATTTCAATTATTAAACTGTTCTTATCTCAACCCACGAGTTTTCTCACTTTTACCCTTTCAATTCTTTCCACCATCCCAGCAGGGAGGGGGGAGTGAGTGAGCAGCTGGGTGGTGCTTAGTTGCTGGTTGGGGTTAAACCATGACAAGAGTCAAAGATGGGGACAAAACTTGATACTAAAATGCAGTGCCTCAATTTCAGCATCCCTAGTCACCCTGCAAGTTCCCTCACAAACTCAAAGCCTTCTTCCTACCCTTTTATTTATTCTAGTAAAAAGAGTTATTTTGCCTGTTGAAAATAGATGGAGCATTTCTACATCTTCTGCTCTCCCAGAGAGCAGGGGAGCCCAAAATGGATGGATGACCATCGTGGACGACCATCCCACCTGGCAGCTGGAAGTATTTCTAAGCCTGACCTGGCAATAGAAGTATTGGCAGGGAAAGGCAGCTCACCAGCCCCATCTAGTACTGCATACAGAGACTGCGCCTGGTGTCCAGCCAGCACCAGCTTTGCCGGGGTCTCTCCCATTTCGTGCTGCGCATGCACAGTGCAGGCTGACTTTGCTCATTCCTTCTCATCACTTGCTCTTCCAAGCGCACCTTAGCAGGAGTTGCAAGAATCAGCACAGGAGAGGAGATGACCTGTGCGATACACAACCGCAGCCCCTGCAACATGGGATACAGGCATCGGCTGCTCAGGAAAGCAGCCCCATGTTTTCGGCAGGGAATTGGTAATGTGAATTTGTGTTATTCAGCCAAGATAACTTCAATACTTTTCCCACTCTTCTAAATTACAAGGCACTTCCACAAGTATGCCTTAGCCTTTAGCATGCTCTTGCTGTCACTCTTAGCATATGCTGTAGTTTTATCATTGAAAACTCCAGTTGACAAGACTGGGAGCAAGGGGGAAAGCATGGGAAGATGTGAAATACTCTCCCTGCAAGAGATTTTCCTAGAGCAGACAAATCCTTATTGCTGACAGACAGCAAAAGTTTGCTTTAAACTCTGAATCCTTCAACTTAAAGCAAGCAATTTGGGTTCCCTCACAGATACTATAAGTACTTCACCAAAACACTCAGAGCACCGTTTATCAACCTGCACTCCCACCACGTTATGCAGAAATAAGTGCACTTTTTGTAAAGTTCACAGGCCACAGGCAGAGATTCAGCAAGCAGTATCTGACCCACTGAAAAAAAGAAAAAATACATCATTAAAGGTAAATTTTATATTTTAAAGAGAGTCCAGCTTATGTTTGCTGCTCTTTTTCAAGGTAAATGGCTTACAAGAAGCAATATTTTATAGCCTAAGAAGCGAACCTGAGATTGGCCGTGCAATAATGTATGCATGTACTGTTTTAAAGAAAATAGTAAAGAATAACAGCAATGAATACAAACACAGAGCACTCTCTTATAGGGTTTTTTTTCCTACCTTTACTAATACCTTTGTAATTATACTAACCAACCCTCAAAAAATAAACATCTTCCATTGCATTTTGGAAATGCAGATATAGCAGGATTATATCTATGCATAAATACTATCATTATTATTATTATAGTTAAAATTCAGTCTTTTCGAACAAAAAATAATTTTAATTAATCTCAACTGACCCAAGAACTACATATATTTGTAAGATCAATTGTTAATCACACTCAGTGTCTAGAAGCTGTTGCATTAACACAGCTGTCTGTCCCCTATGCACAGAGATGGTTTGTATCCCCAACTACATTAACCCACCAGAAGTCCTTCCCATCACAGCTGACTTTGGTCCCACTTGACTGCAACAGCTCCAGAGGAAAGCAAAATCCTAGTAAATGCCTCTCACCTCTTCCAAAGCACCTGGCAGCCTTTCTGGATTAGGCCAGCACCAGATGGGGGGGACACACCGAGCTCAGACACAAGAGGTTTGTCTCCCCTTTCCCTCTCACTAAACATGGTCTCCTCAGTGGCCAACTGATAATCCCTCCCCCAAGGTGCTCAATACAAACTTACAAGCTTAAAATAATTTTAAATGTTCTTTAGCCTATTTTAAAAATCCCTTTATGAATTGCAGAGTGAGCGTGTGAAGTAGACAAAAACAACACACAGACTGTAAGTACAGCAGACAGGCAAACAGCTGATTTCTAAATCCAGCAATGGGATAACCAGATGCAGTCGTACCTTAATGCCGTCCAGATGATGCTTGAGATGTTGTATTAAATATCAGAACCTCCAGCTAGGGGTTTGGGGTTTTTTTGGCCTCTTCCACCTTAGCACAATCCTATACATCCAGAACAAGAGTCAAAATTACTTGCAGATCACCTTTCCCAACTTAACAACTGCTTTTTATAGTTAAAAGCAATAAGCTTTATTTCTGCCTTCCCATCACACTTCTAGCCAGTCCCACATGGCTCCATTTGTACTCAGAGACCCCACTGAGTGCCCACCCTGCACACCTACATCCCAGAAAAGCACCAGCTAAAGCTTCTTCTCCAGATCACGTTGCTCCCCAGAAAAAAACAGTCTCTGGCTGTTGGAGACAACACAAAGGAAGAGATGAACACTACTGTTCCCGTCAGAAGTAATTTCGAGAAATCAGGGCAAAATTCACTCTTTGAGCACTACCTTCTCCATCTGTAGAGCATCCCCAAGGAAATTAAAAGTCAAACTAAACCACAAAAGACAGCAACAAATAAAATCTGGGAAAGGACTACACTCTGAAAAGTGCAAAGTTTACTTTTACCATTTGTGGCTATAACTCAGCAGGGAACAAGCATGCTGGAAAACGAAAATAACTTTGAGTCAACAACTGAATGACTGATGACTTTGCAATGTACACACACATCCAGAGGGCATTGCCTGCTGGGTTTCAGAGCGTTCCTCCCTTCTTGCTGATCTCCCTGTGCTCGAGCCAAGGAATTTGTGCAAAAAAAAAAATTCAAAGTATAATTTCAAAAAACATTGATTGGGGTGATGTTGCAAGAGCAGAGTGAAGACTTTGGAATATAAACCCCTTGCCTCCATGCCCTCCCAGCTAGCCTCAGTTGCTCCTGGTTAAGCAGCTGCAAGGTGCATGCAGTGACCGTACCAAGGCAAAAGGAGAGATGTAGAACAAGACAAAAAAAACATGGAAAGAAGGAGTGTGCATGCTAGAGATCACAGGTACAAAGTAAGCAAAGCAAATCATTTAGGGCAACACATGCTCCTTTGAGCTGTCATCAAAGAGCCAGCAGACATTGCCCCAAAATTCGTACTTAGAAGTGTGCATGGACTAGGCATGAAATAAGATCAAAGAGCTGCAAAGAAATCTTCTATCCTCAGTATAACAATAAAGCAGGGAAGACAAGGGTGGAATACCTTTTGCAGACAACAATGCTACTCTCCCATCAAACTGAGAAGGCCTGGTTTCAACTTGCAAATGCTGCTAAGCACTTCATGTGTTGTCAGCTCTCAAGACAAGTGCTATATTTCACTCTTTAGAAAAACAAAATTAAATCAGATTTTGCTAAGGGAAGACAAGCACATCTCATTTTGTGAATTGAGGCTAGAATGCAGGAGGCAGGGAATCTGTGGTGCAATCTTGAGAAGCATTTGGCTTACCAAGCTTATCTCCAAGGCTGAAGTTGCACAAGTGGATAGGTCTGGAGACAGAAGGGGCAGCACCAAGGCACATGAGGCTGACCCACTGTTAGGTGAGCATGACCAGATCAGGTTACATCATTCTCTGAACAGCAGCTTTAGAGCCATTAAGTTCCTTTGGCTCTCAAAGAAAGTTAATGACAAGTTACAAAGCTGTTTCTACAAAATGTCATGTGCTGTCAACAATGAAGGACACACCAAACAGAGGTTGTGAAGCAGAAAAGTATTAGAGACCACAGGGAAGGAAATGCATTATTAAGTTCCTGATCTGGACAGAGTTCCTTTGACTTCCCAAGATGCCTGCACAGCGTGAAGCATTCCCACTTCCTTAGAAAACCCAGGATACAATGGTCAAAGGTCCATTTTCTGTCTCAGTGCCCCCACCGTTTTCAGCATTAACAAAATGCTCCTCTGGGAGGATGAATGAGGTGGGATGTGCACAGTTGACACTTTCAGAGGGAGTTTTGAAGGAAAATGTGCCTAGAAATCACTGAGTGTCATCTCATGGATACATCAGCCAGGCTAGAATGGTGACCAGCAAGTTGGGTCTGATAAACACATGGGGCTGACTTGAGGCCAGCAGAGCATTCGAGGCTGATCTGCTGCAACAATAGGACAGAAGTTACACATGCTCCGAGATGCGATTCAGAGAAGAAACATTGCCAGCTCAGGTCCAGAACAACATCACTTATGTTCCTTCTCCTACCACGTAACTTCTTCAGCGCGTAACACCGCACAGCTGGCCATGTATTATGGAAGAGCTGGCACATCCCTCCACATTAGCAGGCACACTCCTCACTGCAGCAGGCAGAATAGGGTATTGGATGGACATCAGTTTGGTCTTCTGCTGCCCTTTTGATGTTCTTCCTTATACGTGTCCACAAAAAAAATTTAAAAAAAATCCTACAAAGCCAAAAAGTCCACACAGACTGCATCACACTGGAATCTGTTAAGAACAACAGCCCAATAAGCAAAAACATTTTAATTAGGCATCCTTCCTCAGTGCACCCGACACACCCTCTAGATTCACATTTGACCAAGTTAGATGGGAGTTATTAAGCCAGAGAGCAAGGAATAATCCAATGTCACTGAGCAGACAGCCTCTGAGAAGGCTGCTGCATCGTCTGGAAGACTGGTGTGGAAATGGTGCTTTTTAAAAGTTTTTAAAGTTTGCAGCTGCTGAAGTATTTCTCCAGCTGCCACATATTACTCTGCAAGAAAATCCATTCTTCTGCTCGTAAATGGCCAAACATAATACATCAGAACTTTCAAGATGCTCTGCATGAATAGAACACCTTAAAGTGTCTTTCAAAGAGGTGTAATGCCAAGTTTTGCTGAGAAACTCCACGATCACACTTGGACTTGGCCAACACATGAAACTTTCAGAAGTATAAAGCACTTCAGGCTCCATGCTGACAAAGGCACATTATGCTACACAGGACCAAGGCTGTGCAAAGCTCACGAGGAAGAGCATCTCTGCAAGGTCAACACCACCTCACACCCACAAAAGGAATGGAAAGCCATTCCTTGGTGGATTAATTGCAGGCTCTGAACAGCAGACCTCATTCACACAGATATTAAAGTGCTGTTGCCTTCAGGTTCAAGATTTTCAGCAGGTTGCTCAATCTTCCTTTCCCAACCAGGAACGCAGAGAGGAAGAAGGTTAGAGTCCATGTCTGACAGTGACAAAATCTGAGCTCAGGCTCCTTCCCCCTTCCAGCTTCCTGTGGAAGTGATGCAGGGCTATGGATTCACAATCTTTGGCACATTTAGCCGCAGTGGTTTTTGTGGGTGTTTTCTTTTCGATTAGTTTTGTTTTGAATATTACCAGCTTTACCCGTCTCCATCTTTCTGTGCCTTGGTTCCCCAACCATATTCCACTCTCTGGGCACAAGGCAGAGAGCTTATGCATTTGTTACCCCACTAATGAGGACAGCCCACACTGGCACCATTGAGGCTTCATGGTTATCACACTTCACCTCTGAAAAAATAAATGTTAAAGCCTAAAACCCCCAAACCAGCATCACCCATCCATCACTCTTTCTCACCCATATTAGTGCCATGTTCTGCAGTTCAGATAGTGAGAAGTACTACTCAGCGGGACACTTTTCTTGTGAAAAATGACCAGACAGCTGGTTTTGGAATATCTGAAACAATCCAGTTTTAATATAAAGAAAAATGAAATGCTAAAGGCTAACTGCATAAAGCTGTGACTGGACAATAAATCTGTCAACAAAAGTACCTCCAAGCAATAAAAATGTGCACTATGGCTCAACTGCAACCTTCCCTAGTCTGATCTGCACCCAAAGCAGTTAGCAAATTTTCAGACATGCTGTTGTCTCATGGGAACAGGAGAGCATATGCAGGGCATTTCATATCATGTGTTTCAAATTAAACAGCTTTCAACAAGATCCTCAAAGGAACCATCCCACTGGGCTCCCACATGAACTCTGCAGCCATCAAGCTAATACAGAGCAAACGAGATCAAGAAGGGCAGAAGGCAAGCTCATGATTTTTGTTTCTCTAAGTGCCTGCAGAAGCAGGTACTCTGCAGCATGGGTGCTTCATGCTTGCTGAGAGATGGCATTAGAAGCTAGAACCAGCACAGTGTACATGCACAGGAATAAATTGTGTCTGAGGTGCTATTACATTCAAAACTGCCATGCCTGGAGCTAACAGACTTACTTAAACAAGCAGTGACTTCAGCCTGAAGGTACAATTAACCAAGTGTTACTTCTGGAGCAAATAAAACTGCCAATGTGTTAAAGTCTGGTCACCCACTCACCTCCTGCCCTGCAGAATTTTACCGCAGTCAACAATTTTCTGGCAATACAGGTCAAGTTAAATTTCACTAAAGTTGATAGCTTCAATGCTATCTTTCACTCCAGATATTTTTGAGACATCATTATGCTCCTGTATAGGTTCATGTAGCTGTAATACTAATTTTAGGCGTGTAGAAACAGAGGACATGTCTCCATCCAGAACACAAGGTTCTGCAATTTTGCGCAGGAATTTAAGCCTATGCATGGTTTTCAGCAGGGTTATGCACAGCGGTGATGGCACCCTATGTTATAAAAGCATCAGGCAATACTGTGCAGAGCTCAGAAACGGAGAAGAAAGTTCAGCCAGCCTGGAAACAGCCAAAACATGGTCCCAGTGCAACAACTGAAGAGGAACAATTGCTCAGTGCTAAAAGAATTGGAAGGAAGGAAAGCATTTTTGGCTATTTCCCCTTCTGCAAGGAAGTAGGATCTTTGTGCATATCCTGAAATATAGAAAATAAAAAAAAATAATAAAAAAAAAAATCAAAAGATACATGCCTTCACCTCCAGTTATCCTTGCAAGCAAAACAATCTGAAGGCTCCTAGACTATAGAAGCTTTCTTCTTTTTAAGCTAACAACTCTGGTTAAAAAACAAACGTAGCTTTATGGAAGGCCCGGCAGGTCAGACGCAACAAAAAGACATTCCAGCTTATCACAATCCAGTATGATACTTGGGAGCTTTTCACCATATGTATGTTAGCACAAATCAAAAGATTCT
The DNA here is from genome assembly GCF_047370975.1 of Nipponia nippon. NCBI lineage: Eukaryota > Metazoa > Chordata > Aves > Pelecaniformes > Threskiornithidae > Nipponia > Nipponia nippon. The sequence goes on along the minus strand of NW_028262291.1, from coordinate 21,138,265 downwards.
TCCCAAACTCTCCAAGCCAGGAAGACATTTATAGCAATACCAAATGAAGGTTGCTGGCATATGCCTCCCTGCTTTGTGATTTTGACAGCTTGAAAGATGTGGAAATCACAGGGCAGGGTGGGTTTGGGAACTTAGTCAAGTCTATTTTCTCCAAACAGAGAATCAAATGCACGAGCAGCTCTCCTCATCCTTGCTGGCCTTCCCTGTGGTGGATTCTTCATACCCAGTAAGTCTTCAAGTCATGCACCAACTTGAATTTAAACCTATGGGTCATCAGAACCTAGAGGAAAAACATCCTTCCCTCTCCTGATTCTCATGGATGTCTATGGCTGCCAAGGCAGCATCTGTAGAAGTGCTTCAGCCCAGCTCTTGGGTCTCTTGTCTCCTACGTGGCAATAGGGCAGCAGCTGTGCTCTCCTACCTCATTCTAGGTTCCCTCTTTTCAGTTTCACAGGAACTCATTTAAGTTTTGAGTCCTGATGCTGTTTAATAGGTCAAACTAAAATAAGCTTGGTTTGAGCTCCTCAAAGGTTTTCCAGTACAAAATGTCTTTGTATAAAGAGCCCTTGATTCATGGAAGAGGAAATGCACAGGCAGTAGCAGGTTCTTCTGAACATATCTGAGCTCAATATGGAAGGTCTGTCTATTTGTCTGCTGCTGATGCTGCTAACGAGGACTCCAAAACTCTTCCACAGGATTACCTGAATACCATGGGCACCTACAGACACTCAGCAGAGCACGTCATCAAGAGAGATTACGGCTACCACAAACATCAGTTTAACTTATATCAAAGACATGGAAGTGAAAAACTGCTTGTTTTCCCATAATCTCTCTCGTGTTCTGTATTTTACTAGACAGATGGGGTCCAAATACAGATATTTTCTGAAGCACTCTTGGATGCCTCTGTGCTTATCTCAGTCTTCAATTTTTGCTCAGCAGTACAGCAACAGAATATTGAAAAAACAAAGTTGAAACCTCTCTCTCAACTTGTAACACCTGAACTCGAATCAAAAGAAAGAGGTTATTCTTACTCCTCCCGAAGTTGTGACCTAAAAGCAGCAGCATAGACTGAACCCATTAGAAACTTCTGGCTACTGGTTTTATGCCAAAGATGCTCTGATCATGTAACAAGGAGAACAGTGAACTAGAAAAGCCAAAATACCAACAAGATCAGCCCACCCGGTCCAAAGATGAGCTCAGCATACACTAATTATCTAAGTCAAGAGACTGCCTGGGGGAGGTTGTCCAAGCACAGACAACAAAAACAAGGATAAGGACAAACATGTGAAAGCCACACTACAAGTAGTAACTCTTATTGCTCACTTCGATACACTGAATGGTGTTTTGAAGGCTTCGGCTCCAACATAATCCAATACAAACCTGTCTGATATCATTAGATTGCAGCAGAACACCATTACAGGTCAGCAGTGAACAGGTGGAACAGACTGTGATTGAATGAAATAAGATACAAAACAAAAGATATGCAAAGAATTAAATAATTCACACTTGAATTAATATGCATGGCCTGCCTACCAAACCCCACCTTTTGCTCCAAACCCAGTTTGCTGCTCGAGTCTCTGTAAGCCTGGAATGAGAAAAGGCTATAAATGCAGAAGAGCGAGGACCCAGGTAGCCAGCACCGAGGTACAACACTTCAACTTCATCCTTTGAAGCAAGTTTAGGATCCTCAGAACTAGACATCAGACAAACAAGTCCAACTTGCAGGCTGGAGAATCCCATCGGCTGGTTGTAAGGGCCTCCCAACCATAAACCCACCCCCACCCTCTCAGCTGCTCTTGCTCCTGTTAGAGACTGTTCAACTATTCACGAAGCAGCAGTAAATCACACCAGTAGACTACCTCAGTTTAGAGCCAGGTACACAAGGTGAACTGGCACCAGTTCCGCCTTCCTTGAAAGCTGCAATTTGTAGTAAACCCAGAACTGCCTCATAAGAAGCAGTCATCCATGAAGAAGGACGGGAAACTTGGAGTGGCATAATGCATGCTCTAGCATGAAAATTGTCAACTACTAGGAAGTGTATTTGCTTCTTAAAATCATCCAGAAGCCTGAAATTTTCCAAAGGAGATCAGAGAGAACTCCAGAGCTATCTTTTAAGTGATCACATGGGTCAGAGGACCAGCAGTCTCCTCTCCTCTTCAGGTTCCCTCTCTATTCTGGGTCAGTTTAGTAGAGAACAAGCATCTTCTCAGGACTTGAGGGAGAAGTGTCCTTTGTGGAAGGCTGTGGCCATCTCAGTAAGAAGCTGGAAGAGTAACTTCCCAAGTTGTCTCTGGTAAATCTAATCCCAATGCTTACTTCCAAAAGGCCAAATCTTAAAGAGGCAGAGAAACCTAGTTCCTCTAGCCTTAAAACATGGTTGGGCACAAGGTGCCCTGGCAAAGCAATATGAAGGAAGATTGCAACTGATGCCAGGTTTTCACCTTCTTCGTTAACAACTGGTGGACATCAGGCTTCAGCAGTGTGAAGCCACCAACTTTCAAACATAAACAAACAGCAAAAAGAAAGAACATTTCCACAGGATGTTGGGCACCAACCTTCAGCTCTTCCAGCTCTCCTCTGTAATTCCAAGGTTTACTTCCCCCCCCCCCCCCCCCGCAACCTCTGAAGCGCCTAAAAGAGGTACTTTGGCTTTTCATACAGAAATCTGTCTTTAGGCTTATAAAGACAAGAGCCAACAGAGCAAATCTCAATCTAGCAAGGATTAAGTCTTACAAAACCTGTCATGGTACTGAAAAAAGGTGCATTTGGTTTCAATGGAGAAAAGACTTGGTGTGCTCCACTTTATGGAAGAACCAGCTCCAACTGGGACACTGTGACAGTACCTCTCTGAGACCAGAAGCTGTGACCGAGCTGCATGTCTCATTATTTAGCATGGTTACCCTGTGCCTAAAGCTTTAATAAGCTTTAGTTATCACCAATGAAACATTTGCACAACCTGTTCTTGGCTACAGAACATTTATGTATTTAGCAAAAGCATGAGATAACCTGAAAACACAGCTCTAAGCCTGACAACATTGTATCAGACACCTTTTCATCAGCAGGAAGTACATAAATTATTATCCTAATGTCAGTAAGCATGAGGACTTTATAAGGCAGAGTGCAGATAATATTTAGGTGAACCACTATGGAGAAGAAGGGTTCTCCATCAGAAGAGGCTCTGCTCCAAGTCCAGGGTCCCAGTTCAGAGAGATGATGCCAGAGACAGACAGGGAGCATGAGCTTCAGCAGGGCAAGGAGACACCACCTCCCCTACCAGCTGCATCTCAAACAATGCAAGCACCCACAGGAGTGTTTAACAAAGCCATTATAACAGCTCACATTTTAAACTCACTAATTTTCCTGAGAGCCTAGCTGTAACTGAACAGTCAAGTACTTTTAGCATTCAGTGGAAGGATCTTCACGAGTTTCACGTGCAAGTGTAGAGAAATTAAAGGCTTCCTCTGCCCTAGAAAGCAGCGCTTCTGCCTCCACCAGCTTCCCAGCAAAATCCAGCTTCTGTCTCAGCACTCAGCTTCTTGGGCCTCTGAGCCACTTTACAGGAGGGCACTTTCACTCCAATTGCCTGAAACTGTATCGTGAGGTAAATCCACACAAGCAGATAATGGAGCAGAAAAAGAGCCCTGCAGTGAGGATTAGATGTTCACAGCATGGGTTGGGGTTTTTTGGGGCTGGTTTGGGGTTTGAAGCATGTATTTTAACTCCAGAAGGAACCTCTGCAGGTGTAATCTTACTGATTTCAATATGGTTCTGCAAACAAATTTGTCCCAAGACATGCAATAACCTAAGAGCTTATTTAGCAGAAGGGTTTGCAGTTTTTGGTCAACTCCCAGGGGACAGCTTGCCCGCTCCACAGTTTGCATTACAGCTGTTTCCACTTTCAGAGGGATCAAAGACCAAGTGGAGAACATACCACCCAGAAAGAACTGCTTGCTAATATTGCCAAAACTGGGGGGTGGGGGGGTGGGGGTGGAAGGCAACCAAAACCCACAAAACCCCCCACCTCACCAGCATTTTCTATTTATATTTTATTCTAAAACTCTCTTTCATTCAGATATTCTTTATGAGGATTGGTCATCAGCACTGGAAATCCACTTCTGTTACAGCTGTTTATTCACTGAATGGATTTCATTGCATCATCACATATCCAGCTTCTAGACATTACAAGATTTTCAAAGCCTAGAAATCCTTGCTCCCTTTGCAACGGACAGAAAAGCAACAAATCTATGAATACACCAGATCCGTTCAAAAGCTGTTTGCTAAATAGAAAACAAACCCAACTTCCGTGCTTTTGCTTTTCAAGTCAGCTGGTAACAAAAGCCATCTGCATTACAGCTCCATCCAGGCCACGTGCTTCTCAAAGTCAAGCAGCAAGTATCCCTGAAAAACATTATCAGCTGTTTCCATGTCAGCATATCTGCCTTAGGCAGCAATTCTTCAAGCACACAAAGCACATGTTTAACTTTGTATGTGAGAGTAAGTTTAGCAGAACTAGTGGAACCTGTGACCTGCATAAAATTAAATCATGTAACCACTGGCAGGCTCATGATATTGCATTCTCCTACTGGCTTCATGGCCCAAAATGTGCCCACTAGAGTAATGTATACCCCATATGTCGTCAGTGATGCATTTCAGCCACAGCACATGCCTACTCCAGCCATCTCCGAGATGGTCACTGCAGCCAGAACACATGGATCCTACCATATCTACAAGGCAAATATAAACTGTTCGCCATCCCTCGAAAAACACCGTCATAGATGAAGATACAATTGTTCTTGGTGTCAATTATCGCCTTGCTTCATGGCTCCAGGAAGAGTCAACACAGCTTTTGTAGGAGGAAATTATCTTTCATATCTAAAAATCTTTGAGGCTATTCATTACACATGGATTTGTATAAAGATTTTTGGTAATGGACCATTTCAAAGTTCTAATGCAAACTAAGATGCTGTTGGCTACAAAGAAAGGCTTTTGCATGGACTGATAACTGATTAGAATAGGAAACAGCAGAAAGAAGCCACAGGTTTTCATGAGGACAAGTGGCCACCAGTGAAGTTCCAGAGATCTGTGCTGGGGTGTCTGCTATTCAATGCACACAAAAGATTTGAAGAGAAAGGGAATGGTGAGAGGATATTAGCTTTTAACTGAACTGCCAGAGGGTCTCATGATACCAAGTGTCAGGGGATGATGTCTTTATCAAACACTACTGATCACTGTTGAAAACAACACTGTACTAGACAGACCTCTGCTTCTACCTCATGCAGATAGTCTCATGCACTTAAGGTCCACTAACATGGCGCAATAAGCTGACCAATGAACAAGTCCTACTGCTTTTATTGACCAAATGTCCACTGCACCATTTTTAATAAAGGCCCAGAAGCAGTGGTGTGGACATACAGTTCAGATGACAAAGGCCAGAAGCTCTTCTAGAAACATGGGAACCTACACACCATGCAAACTAAGTTTATTTTGCACCAGGTAGCTTGGCCAAAGTTATGACTTCCAGTTAGACATTAAAGAAGCTCTCTGCACTATTTTCACAGAATCATAGAATACAATCATAGAATCATTTAGGTTGGAAAAGACCTTTAAGATCATCAAGTCCAATTGTTAACCTAGCACTGCCAAGCCCACTACAGAATCACAGAATGGTTGAGATTGGAAGGGACCTCTGGAGGTCATCTGGTCCAATCCCCCTGCTCAAGCAGGGCCATCTATGGCCAGTTGCCCAGGACCATGTCCAGATAGGTTTTGAGTATCTCCAAGGATGGAGACTCCACAACCTTCCTGGGCAACCTGTTCCAGTTCTCAGTCACTCTCACAGTGTGGAGGTGTTTCCTGATGTTCAGAGGGAACCACAGGTGTTTTAGTTCGTGCCCATTGCCTCTGGTCCTGTCACTGAGCACCACTGAAAAGAGCACTCTCCCTTCAGGTATTTATATACATTGATAAGATCCCCCTGAGCCTTCTCTTCTCCAGGCTGAGCAGTCCCAGCTCTCTCAGCCTTCCCTCATAGAAGAGTTTCCCAGAACAGAAGTTATACCACCAATTCAAGAACAGCAGCTTCTACAAATGTAGAAATGAAGGACAGTTCATATAGACTGCACTAATGGCCACGTGATGTGGCTTAATGCACTGGCAGGAAGACCTGTTACCTTCAAGGGCGTATGCTCCATCTCACTATCAGGTGAGATATGGTCTTCGCTTACACTTCTTGTTCTTAAAGGAGCTCTGCATAGCAGTACCACATTGACACAATGCAGGAGCTGCTGCTCTTGTAAACGAGGCCATTTCCAGGCATGGAAAGCATCTGAGATACATCAGGCTTAGCAGTTCTACATCAGCCTAAGCAAATATTGTAAAGACACTACATCATCTGTATCACAAACCAAGGAAGATACCATGACTATCCCACAAAAGCCTCACTATAAAAAGGAACTGGAAAGATTAAATAGGTTTTGCACATTTTTTTAAGCTGTAGATAATCAGGATTCATTAACAAAAAGGACAAATGACAGAAGATGCTTGAGGAGGGAGCATGTTTGCTCTTTTCAAAGCTGGTCACAAGTGTTCACACTCAGACCATCTGGTCATGCACTTTCCAGCACTTTTCAGCATGCTCATGAATGAGACATTTTCCAAACAAAATTTTTTAAAAACATGAAACCTGGTTATAGAATGTTTTCTTTTAAAGGAGGGAAGCACATTGCTCCTTTTTTAAACCTCATCAGGTCAAAGAGTGTCAGAAACCCACATGAAGATTCACAGAAGTTGCTGTGAAATCCTAGTGACAACATCATCTTTTCAGATCAGCTAGGATACAAAGAGCTCTAGAAACAGGAAGAAATGATAACTTAAAAGAAAACTGGTCTCAGCAGGAAAAAACCCTTGACCAGCACAGCTAAGAAAGGCAGAAAAAAATAAGCAATACTTACTGTTTATTAAGCTAACAATTAGACTAACACCCATTTACTGCAGGTAGAGATCTAGGGAGTAAATGCTCTTTGCTTGGACATGGAGAATTTCAACTTATCACTGAGCATTTCTCACCCGTCAGAAACTCCCATCCTTAACCCCCTGTTTATCTTACGGCAAAAAAATTAGAGAGCTTCTTTTCCACCATGCTCTCCTTTTTTAATTAGGTATGGGAACTTAAGTCCAGATGCTACTGCCAGCAATGCTGATGATGTAAAGTTTCATCAAAAGGATGATGATGTAAAGGATCTTTGCTGACACAAATACACCAGCCCAATCTTTGCAATACCAGTCAGTTCATAGCACGACAGGGCATCAGTTCAAAAGAGCAGAGCGTAGGTAAGATAGACCAACCCTCCCTTATCTCACAGGGTAGAAAAAGAGGCATGAGAAGACTGAGCCATTTGTGTATAGCTATAGGGGGAACTGGTCAGAGCTGGAAATGAAAATTGAGTGTCTTGAAATCCAGCTTAGTGCATGAGCTACAAGACAGTCTACTTTTCCTGTGAAAGTATATATTTAGTACGAGTGTCATTAAGAGCACCTCAGGAACATCCAGAAATACCTGCTGTGGGGTTTGTCTTTTCTGAAGAAGAGGGGGAAGAGGGGTGTTCCTATAACATAAATCACATACAAATCAAAAATAGTCAATAGTAAGATTCAGGGGATGATGTACATTGAGAAATGAGGAAGTGAAGAGGTAGCACAAACACATGAAGTAGCCTCCTCTCCAATTAATGGCTTGCTTGATCTTAAATTGATCCCCAATATTTCCCTTCAACCAGTTTCCATTCATAACACTTCTATCTTTATTCCCTGTTCTTCAATTTATTCCTAGTTCATGAATAGGGATGAATTTTGGCCTCACCCGTCTGCACATGCTCAGTTCCTGCTGACTTCTACAAAATCTCCCTCTGCTAATGGACTTGTTTCACAGAAATTTCAAATCTGTCCAGAGGGAGAAAAAAAAAAAAAAAAATGAGTGTAGAAACTTACCAGGCAAACACTTGTAACTGTTTTCTGGCTGTCAGGAATTATTGTGCCTTTAGGGGAAGCAAAAGCCAATAAAAGCCTGGATACAGTAGGACTACAGCTGAAAGTATAGGGGAAAAAAAATGTGTAAAATACTATTGTATGCAACCAGAGAGCCACTTCTCTAAGATTGTCAAAGCATTTTCACAAAGAGATGGAAGAGTGGGAAGGTTTATCCTGCTTTTTAATACAGAGAAGCCAAACAAAGAAAGATAGAGAAGATGACTTGGCAAAAGAACATGCTTAATCCTATTAAAATTAATGAGATTTCATCCTGGTCTCCACACACAAGTTCTATTGGGAGTTTAACTTAAGTGGATTTAAACTCAAATTTAGTTAAAGTGTTGCAAAGTCTCCCAAAGCCAAACAAATATAAATCCAACACAAATATACATGCAAAATTCAACGCAAATTTCATCAAATCACTTTTTTTTTCCCCTCTTTTTTTTTTTTTATAAAACAAATCTAAAACCAGTGCACCTTCTCTATCTGAAGTATGCACTCAAGTGTTTTGCTGAACTATTGCATAAGCAGTTCTCCAGGCCTGGCACCAAGTCAGCAGGAGCTCAGGGGAGGCAATCCCAACACCTTCCTGGACAGTCAGAGGCAAGAGGGTCATCATTAGCAGAAGCAGTGATGATTGTGAAAAGGACTTGTTGAACGTCTCAATAAATAATAAAAAAAAAAATGGCCCTTGTACACAGACAACCTCCCCTTCCCTCTCTGTGTATTTAGGGAACATCGGAGGTAGCTATGGGGGCTTGGACTCTCCATAGCCATGTCTGCAGAGCACAATTCAGTTGTCCTGTAGGGGACACAGCTTAACTGAGACTCCCCAAACAAAGGTAACAGGAGCTGTGGCAATGTACAGAGATAATCCGGGCATGCAACTGCACCAACTATGCAGACCTAACTTCCTGCTCAAGTGGAGGACCCGGCTGGTTCCTCAAGCAGGTGCAAGGTGTACAGATGGACTGTGGGTCCTGCCACATGCATTGGGGGATGGTCCAGCTGGCTGCAAATAAACAAGTACCCATACCCCTGGCTCTCTGCCCTCTGTTCCTTTCTTCATACCATAGAATCATAGAATCGTTAAGGTTGGAAAAGACCCTTAAGATCATTGACTCCAACCATTAACCTAGCACTGCCAAGTCCACCACTAAACCATGTCCTTAAGCACCATATCTACCCGTCTTTTAAACACCTCCAGGGATGGAGACTCAACCACTTCCCTGGGCAGCCTGTTCCAGTGACTGACTACCCTTTCAGTGAAGAAGTTTTTCTAAATTCCAACCTAAACTTCCCCTGGCGCAGCTTGAGGCTGCTCCCTCTCGTCCTATCACTTGTTACTTGGGAGAAGAGACTGACCCCCACCTCACTACAACCTCCTTTCAGGTAGTTGTAGAGAGCAATAAGGTCTCCCCTCAGCCTCCTCTTCTCTAGACGAAACAACCCCAGCTCCCTCAGCCGCTCCTCATAAGACGTGTGCTCTAGACCCTTCACCAGCTTCGTTGCCCTTCTTTGGACATGCTCCAGCACCTCGATGTCCTTCTTGTAGTGAGGGGCCCAAAACTGAACACAGTACTCAAGGTGCGGCCTCACCAATGCCGAGTACAGGGGCACTATCACCTCCCTGGTCCTGCTGGCCACACTATTCCTGATACAAGCCAGGATGCCATTGGCCCTCTTGGCCACCTGAGCACACTGCTGGCTCATGTTCAAGCGGCTCTCAACCAACACCCCCAGGTCCTTTTCTGCCAGACAGCTCTCCAGCCACTCCTCCCCAAGCCTGTAGCGTTGCATGGGGTTGTTGTGACCCAAGTGCAGGACCCGGCACTTAGCCTTGTTGAATCTCATACAGTTGGCCCTGGCCCAACGATCCAGCCTGTCCAGGTGCCTCTGCAGGGCCTTCCTATCCTCCAGCAGATCGACACTTCCACCCAACTTGGTGTCATCTGCAGACTTACTGAGGGTGCACTCAATCCCCTCATCCAGATCATCAACGAAGATGTTGAACAGGACCAGCCCCAGTACTGAGCCCTGGGGAACACCACTCGTGACCGGCCGCCAACTGGATTTGACTCCATTTACCACCACTCTCTGGGCTCAGCCGTCCAGCCGGTTTTTAACCCAGCGCAGAGTGCACCCATCCAAGCCATGAGCAGCCAGCTTCTCCAGGAGAATGCTGTGGGAGACTGTGTCAAAGGCCTTACTAAAGTCCAAGTAGACAACATCCACAGCCTTCCCCTCATCCACTAAGTGGGTCACCTTGTCATAGAAGGAGACCAGGTTAGTGAAGCAAGACTTCCCTTTCATAAACTCATGCTGGCTGAGCCTGATGCCCCGGTTGTCCTGCACGTGCAGCGTAATGGCACTCAAGATGATCTGCTCCATGACCTTTCCTGGCACTGAGGTCAGGCTGACAGGCCTGTAGTTCCCCCGATCCTCCTTCTGACCCTTCTTGTAGAGGGGCATCACATTTGCTAACTTCCAGTCATCTGGAAGTCATACCACATTGCCCTACAAGGAAAAACAAACAAGCAATATCCCAATGTGCTTTCCAAATGGTTGACAAGTTATCATGTGAACTGGGAGAAAAGGATGTGATGGAAAATTCAGGCTTACACACTGTCATTCCAGAGATTTCACATTCTGTAAAGTGCATTTGAAGACTAGCTCTCCCACCACAGCGACGCAGCCATTGGGGACCACGTTTCAGTCCCGTCTTGTCCGACAACACTGCACAGCACCAACTTGGTGTCATTGCAGTAGCACCCCCACCTCTGAGCACTGAAACCCAAGACCTGATCCTTGAGGCCAAGCCCACAACGGCAAGGAAAAGCAAAGCCAGCAAAGGCAATGGAAGACTGCCAGAAGTTTTGGCGCCTATGCTAATTGACATTCAAAAATTGCCCAGAGGAAACCTCATTTCATTGATAATCACAATAATGGCACAGCACAGCCATCAGCTAAATGCAGGGTTTCCACAAATACACCTAAAGAACCAAAGTAATGAGGAAGCCAGACAGCACAACAGCAAGCAGATAAGTGCTGCTCTACACACCAGCGAGGCAAGCATATGATTCCACTGAGCTTTAAAACTCACTTCTGCAGTTCTTGCCACCTGCTTTTGTTGGATAAGTTGTTCACAGGAACATGCAGCAATGTCCATGCAGACATTCCTTCAAGAACAAGGATCATTGAGTCCAACTCCTGTCCCTGCATAGGACAACCCCAAAATTCACACCATGTGTCTGAGGGCACTGTCCAAATGCTTCTGGAATATTGTCAGGCTTGGCACCATCACTGCCTCCCGGGGGAGCCTGTTCCAGTGCTCCACCACCCTCTGGGTGAAGAACCTTTTCCTAATATCCAACCTAAACCTCCCCTGGCATATCTTCCTGCCGTTCCCTCGGGTCCTATCACTGGTCATCAGGGAGAAGAGATCAGCGCCTGCCCCTCCTCTTCCCCTCGTGAGGAAGCTGTAGACCGTGATGAGGTCTCCCCTCGGTCTCCTCCAGGCTGAACAGACCAAGTGACTTCAGCCGCTCCTCATACAGCTTCCCCTCTAAAACCTTCACCATCCTCATGGCTCTCCTCTGGACACTCCCCTAATAGCTTTGTATCTTTTTTGTACTGTGGGGTCCAGAACTGCACACAGTACTCAACATGAGGCTGCACCAGTGCAGAGTAGAGCGGGACAATCACCTCCCTCGACCGGCTAGCAACACAGTGCTTGATGCACCCCAGAACACGGTTGGCCCTCTTGGCTGCCACGGCACACTGTTGGCTCATGTTCAACTTGCCGTTGACCAGAACCCCCAGATCCCTCTCCGTGGGGCTGCTCTCCAGCCTCTCGTTCCCCAGTCTGTATGTACATCCAGGGTTGCCATGTCCCAGGTGCAAAATACGGCACTTGCCCTTGTTAAACTTCATACAGTTGACGATTGCCATCTCTCTAATTTGTCCAGATCTCTCTGCAGGGCCTCTCTGCTCTCGAGAGTGGCAACGGCTCCTCCCAACTTTGTGTCATCGGCAAACTTAGATAGTAGTCCTTCAAGTCCTGCATCCAAGTCATTTATGAAGACATTAAAGAGCACTGGCCCTAAGACGGATCCCTGCCGAACCCCGCTAGTGACTGGTCACCAGCCCGATGTAACCCCATTTACTACAACCCTTTGAGCCCGACCCGTCAGCCAATTGCTCACCCATTGCATTATGTGTTTATCCAGCTGCATGCTGGACATTTTGTTCAGGAGGATACTGTGAGAGACAGTATCAAAAGCTTTACTGAAATCCAAAAAGATTACATGGACTGGCTTCCCTCGGTCAACTGGGTGGGTAACCTTGCCACAGAAAGAAATTCAGTTTGTTAAGCAGGACTTTCCCCTCGTGAACCCGTGCTGGCTGGGACCAATGACTGCATTGTCTTTCAGGTGTTTTTTCAATAACTCCCAGAATAACTCTCCATAATTTTGCCAGGCACAGAGGTGAGACTGACAGGCCTGTAGTTACCAGGGTCATCCCTGTTGCCCTCCTTGAAGACTGGGACAACATTTGCCAGCTTCCAGTCAACTGGGACCTCTCCAGATTTCCAAGAGCATTGAAAAAGCATTGAGAGAGGTCTCGCTATGGCATCAGCCAGCTCTTTAAGTACCCTCAGAAGAAGGGGGTCCCCATCCCACGACATAGATACGTTGTCCTTTCCTGGATGAATTGCTGCACCACAGGCACCCTCGGTGCCTTACCTGCATGGTGACCTCCTTGGATTGCCGGCAGACAAAATCTGGAGGATCTGCAAACAACATTTCCAAAGTGCACAACCAGCTCCTGCCTGCACTCATTTTTCAGCATCACTACTATCCCTGCAGTGCCAGCAGCATCCTTACACCCCAGCTGTCAACTCACAAGCCCCATTGACTTCTCCAAGTCTAAATTGTAGAAAGGGAACCATGACTTCAGTCCAAGGGAGCAGAATTGACAGGAGGAATGAACACATTCAGTGCTTTCTACAGTCCAGAGAGAAAGGGTTCAATTGCAGTTTACTTCACAAGACTTCTTGGCTTCCCAGTCAACAAAGTCAATAGCCCTTTGGGAGTCCTTCCCAGACCCAAACAGGCTGGGTATCATTGACAGCTGGGGTACGAAGAAGGGTTACACCTGCAGGACAAGCTCGAAGACAGGAAGGGAAGCAACCTTGCTGAGCCAGAGCACACAGTGTCAGATGGCATCCAGCAACAGCACACACAGTAGAGATATTGCCCTCCCAGTCCTTTTAAGGGTAGGAGGAAAAAAGCCACAAAAATAATCTAGTTTGGCTCCTGGTACAGCATAAACCATGGAGTTTCATCCAGCAATTACTGTGCCCAGGGAGGGGGGAGGCGGGAAGGGTATCTCATCTACCACACAAATTAACTTTGTACCAGCTCTCTGTCCATAGGGGTGAACACCTCCTTCAGAAACGCAAATGGCCAGCTGGTATGGATTGTCATTCCTTTGCAAGGGAGCCATAGCAACGTACAGCAGCTGAGGATCTACACGCAAGTGCCAGTGAAGTGACTGTTTTTCCTCCAGCTTTCCAAGTGTGTAAGTGCTCTTGCTATTAGAAGTTTGTATCAAACACAGAGCAACAATTAAAGTGCAAGGATAAATCTAAGACATTAGCAGTGCCTGAACATGCTTATATGTGGGGTCCAGTGATGAGAGCAGAAACAAGTCAGAGCAGATGGATCTGAGCATGGTTGTTCAGCACACATATGCAGGCAACGTAGATCTCTACATGGAGATGAGGGCTGAGAGAAAATTCATGTACATGACGCCCAGCCATCTGCGCGACTGCTCTGAGCCATAAGCCCAGCATCACTCAGAACATGCATGTCAGCCAGGATGAAGCAGCCGCTGCAATACACCTGGTTTGTGGGTACGCAGCAGAGCAGCAAGTTCATTCCTCCTACATCCAGGTCCCCCATAATTTTTCACTGCAAATACGCTGGCATAAACTCTTGCTGGACCTGCTTTACAGAGCTTTCAGTTTATAAAACTGTGTTCAAGCGAGGATGACGATACCTAGAATGTGCTCACTTAACACTATGTGTCAGAGCACAGGGAGACATCAGAAGAACTGTATACTAAAAGCTTCATGGAGAAAAGTTTTATCCATGCCTTTAAAAAAAGGCAAAAAGAGGTAAGAAACTCTAAACCAAGCAAATCAGTTCTTCATGGTTTCTTCAAGAAAAGTTTTGGACATTTCCAGCATGCACTACTCTAAACAAATATCTCCAGTCCTTAATGTCCCTGCGACATGTTCCCTTGAAAATTTAGTCAGTCACATACAACTGAAAAAGTCAGCTACGACATTTAAAAGTAACTACGTTACCTAACCCTGTAATCCAGGCTGTGCAGCCAGACATTTTAAACACATTATCAGGCCTTCAGCATGGATGTTTTTCACCACTGAAGCTTGAAATTTCGTTTGCAAATTACTCCCATCGCCTTTGAAAAGTCTGTGCCAGGAGACTTCCCTTAGAAGGCAGAGGCTGCAGGTTGCATCGATGTGCCAATTAGAATTTCAATAGCAGATAACCAGATGCAAAGTCTGTTTTCTGGCAGATGGGTTTACAAACCCAGCAGGGAATTTGCAATTAAAACAAAAAATGAAGATGTCTACATCAACGTGTTAAGAGGCATGTAGTCTACAATTATCCCCAGAAAAGTACTAAAACAATACATGTGTGTATACATATATCATATACATACATGTAAAAACTAGAACCAAGCAGCAAACATGCACAGCAAGTGCATTAATCTACTACAGACATGAAAGCTAATAAAAATGGATAGATTCCTTCTAAACTTTCCATTACCATGTAATGAATTGCATTAACGTATATAGTAGTGGATGATTATGGTAGATAAGTAAGATTAATACAGAAATACATGCACTTTTGAGAGACACTGCATCAACATGCATCGTAATAGCGTAGTTTTCAAAGCTACTGATCAGCCACGCAACCCTCTGAGGTCTAAAGGGCAACAAATACTCACTATCAGCAAGTTTACCTCATTAGCAAGACTGCAACTTAGCTCAAGGCAGGGAGGATTAGTATTTCTATGGGTTTGTTCCTCCAGTAAGCAGTCGGTCAACTCGCTTTATCAGGAAACAGGAGTGCATGACCAAGCCTGGTAGGGATTCAGTCAGATAACATGTAGGACATCAAGGCACCTTACTTGACAGGATCCTGAGACAGGATTTTTCTTTGTCAATCCTAGAAGACAAAGTTTGGGAGACAGCAGGGGCGAAAGTTAAGGGATTCACTGAATCCACCAGAACAAGATCCACTGCAATAGCATGTCCTCACAGGATGCTGTATTTGAGAGCTTGGTCCAGGAACGGTATTTGTTCTTCCTACCATTTACTGGATTCCAGCTGACACCTTACTAACATTGCCCAGGGTACAGTTAAAACTACTGAACACCTTTACTTAAGGTATGATAAGATGAAAGATTTCAGTAAGGTACCACACAAAGCAGGATTCCATTTACAAAGGTTATCTCAATCGTACACGCTTGACATTATTTATTCAGACACAAGATATTTTTACATATCTGTGATGCCATGCGTAAGGGTGATCTGCTACAGACACCGTATTTTTGAGGTTGTCCATAGGGCCTAAAAATGTTACATTTCAGGCAGTGAATGACTTGCTGAGTCAATCAGCTCTCTTCCTCGCAATGAAACTGACTTTCCCCCGCTCCCACCTCCCCAGGAACAAAATCATCTACGAGCACGCACACATTGCATTGCCGGGGAGCAACGGGCCAGCGCGAAGCCATCGCTCCCACGATTGCTACGGAGGGGCTGCAACTTATTTGCAAATTTATTTGCAACTTATGTGGCAGTTTATGGGAACGGCTGCCGAGCCCCTGCTCCCCCGCCAGGCCGCAGCCACCCGTCCCCGTCCCGCCCGCTGTCCGCAGCGGTTCGAACCCACACCCGCTCCGCGGCCCCAGCCCCGCCCCGGAGACCCCCGGCACCGCCGCTCCCGAGGCACGGCATCTGCCCCGTCCCCGCTCCCCCGGGCCCAGGACGAGCCACCGCGCCCGCACTCACGACGTAGCAGAGCCCGGCGGAGGGCACGGCCCCAGGACGGCGGGGCGGAAGAGACGCTCACCCCGGCGGAGGCGGCCGCACGCCAGGCGCCGGCGCGGCCCCCGCGGGCAACGAGAAGAGCCCGGCCGCCCACCGCCCCGCCACATGCCACGGCCTCGCCCCGCCCCGGACACGCCCTCTCCTCCTCTCATTGGCCTGTCCGCCCACTGGCCCGCCTCCTCCCGTCCCGGCCGCACCTGCTTCCCTCCCGCCCCGCCCCCTCCGCCCGCGCCAGGGGCGGAGCGTCCCCGCGCGCAGGCGGCGCGCTTCACCCCGGAAACACCGAGGCGCTGGGGGCAGAGGGCGGAGGGGTAGCTGCCTGCCCGTGGAAGTGACGTATGCCACGGGGGCGGGGCCTGGGCCTGGGCCAGGGCGTAGGGGCGGGAGTGGCCCGGGGGCACCGGTGGTAGCGGCGGGGGGGTCGGGCGGGTGCCGCAGCCCGCCCCTGGGGTGCGACAGGCAGGCGCGTGTGGCGGCCCGAGCCGGCCCGCTGGCCCCGCTTGGTGCAAGTGCGAGCTCGACACCAGCCCACCGCGGCTGCCGAGACCCGGCCTGGGCGGCCCGCACCCCCGCCGTCTCGTCAGAGCTTTGCTGCCTCGCTGCGGCCCCGCGGGCCCCTTGCGTGGCTCCGAGCGGCAGCGCTGGCCGTGCTGTCGTTTCTCTGGAGTTGCACTAAGCCGCAAACGACCCTGGCTGTTGTTGTTATGCATAAATTATCCTAAATGTGCACCACGTCTTAAGAGCCGCGTTTTTTAGAGTTTGGTCTAGGATACGCTGGTGAGAAGCGATAGTCAGGTGAGGTATTTTCATTCTCCTCCTGAATTTTCATAACACGAACTCAAGCATTCACCATCTTCTGCAAGTTGTGGCGCAGCAGCGGGAGTGTCTTTTTGGCAAAGCTCAGTTTAATACCAACGCGTTTTGCCCATGTTTTCTGCAAGTAAACATCACTGGATTTTTTGTGATGAGTAGAGGAACAATGGCTGGATTAGTTGGGTCCAAACTTTCATAATTGCCACCAAGGAGGAAAAATTACAAAAAAATGTACAGGCTATGAAAACCACAGATATTCCACCATAATCTAGGCATAACACTTCTCATATAATCCCTAAACTAGGCAAGTCTCTGGTTTACTAGACATGATAGTCCACTGGCAACAGCATTGTTTAAGTAGAGAATGCTGCTGAATTAAATGTTGAATCAAATAGCAGAAATCAGCTCCTTGTTGATTGATTTGCTATTTTTAGTGCTGCTGCCTATGCCAAAAGTTCGCACATCAGCAGCCCACAGCTGCTTGGGGCAAACCCTAGCAACAGTGGAGCTTTGAAGCTTTTATATACCACGTTATGTACACATATATGCAGACTCATATATATGTCTGAGCCGCGTTCTGAAGCATGGAGCCAGCTCCATGAAACAGCAGAAGGTGCAGGACTTCCTTTAAGCCATGGGTGCCCATTTTAGAGCAAGCACACTATCTCCCGAATTCAGCTCTTTTGGGTTATTTACAGATTGGCCAAAGAAGAGTCATCAAAAGAAGGTGCAGAAAACAGCATTGTGCACACACAGGCACCGTCCATATTGTGAGATGCTTTACATAGTGATTGTGGCATTGAACAAGTGAAGGAGCCCGTGCTACCTCAAATTATGTGAGGATTTCAGCTGCTACTGCTAATCTGGCCATAGATGAAAGTGATGTTGAAATCATTCATACATCCCAATGCAATTTTAGAACACACAAATCTATTTTCAAATGAGCAATGAGGAGGAATTGATACCCTGGTCCATCAGTTAATTAAAAGTAGACAAAATGCAGAGCTGTCCAGCACTCCACATTAAGGACTCAATTTAAAGCATGTGTGTCTGGGTATATTTTATAGATAGATCATTCCATCATTCATGTAGGATACCGACATCTACTGAAATATTCCCTCCCCTCCTTTCAGAGAAGGAGGAAGGGAGAAGGAAGCTCTGCAATTTAAGCGAATTAGAAGAGACAGTTGAAGGGGGGAGGAGGACTGTCTGTTGTAGAACAGATTATCTGGCAGGACCAAGCACAACGATGGAGGAAATAATGTGAAGCTGTTGAGCAAAGCAGGAGGGCACATGGCCCTTAGGGTTGGTGTAGTGGGGAACAAGCACATTTCTGGGAAAAACAGTCTCAGGAGAAAAAAAAATGCACATGGAGAAGCCCATATGAGGAATGGGGAAATACAGGCACTGAAAAAAAAGCTGTGATCATGCAAACAAAGAGAACGGGATGTCATGAATGTGCCCTCGCTCACCTCTCTCCCTGTGATGCAGGGGGAATGTCAGTCGGTCAGGATGTTTCCTTTGAGAATCCCAGAGGACATCATTTTGAAGTGTTTAGAGATCTTTGCAACTTTACATGCCTCATGTGAAAAGCTGGGGTGCTAAGACATACTTGCAATAGCAGGTTTTCATAGAATATAAATGAGGGCTAAGCCACCATTGAGCTTTCACTTGGTTTGTATTTATTCCAGATTGTCAGGAGAGCAGAGATTATGGGACATAATGAAATGCTGTCAAAGGGGATTGGGCTGGAGGTGCAGGAAAGGAGATTTTAGGATATTAGTTTAAACAGAAATGGCTCCAATATAGCCAAGCTATGTCCCAGATATTAACCCATTCAGGGATTTTGCACTGACAAAAGAGACAAAAAGGCAGGTCTGCCTTTAAGAAATAACACATTTCTGTTTTAAGAACAGATGGTGATTGGGATAGGGAATATTTGCTCTTCTGGACTGTTCAGATAAACTTAGCCAGTTGATGCCATGCAAAGAACAGTCACACATCTCCTATTATGTCTAAGAAAGGGTGGAACTACATCCCTTAAAACACATGGAAGGCTGAACCTCCCTATCCTGCATTGTAATGGCCCTTTTCATCCAGTGCCAAGAGAGGTTCCCAGCCTGCTTGGGAGAGCTGTCCCCCTAGCAGCATCATCCCTCCAACTACTGCATGTGGTAGGTACAAGCTCCTGTAACAGAGTTTTAACTTGGTGGGGGCCAGATTCACCTCTGGTATAACTCCAGTCTAATTAAGCCAAGAACTTATTTAGCCTGAAATAATTTTTTTCCATAACCATCTTTTCACAGAGAACGTGCCTCTGCCAACTCTCAGACTGCGATTAGGGAAGAGTCTGGATAGAACTGTTGACAATATCTTTGCAGAGTACTAAATACCATTGAATATGATCTGTAAATATTTACACTCGGAGGAAGAGATTTGCTCTTTGCATAGTTTGCATGCTGGCATCTGCTAGGCTGAATAAATTACTAATAAAAATCACATTGTGAAAAAAATAGTCCATGCTGATTCTTTGGAGCTATTTTATTAAAGACAATGGTGTGATAAGGAAATGCATTCCTTGGGAATTACATTCTCTCCAAAATTTCAATCCTGGAATAGGCACTATTGGTCTGTGGAACTGAGGCAGCACACATTGCAGGAGTGCAGCTTTTCCTAGCGAGGAACCCTAGGCTGACACAGGGGACATTTTAGTTGGGGAAGGAGAGTCCTTCTCCAGCAGCACTAGTACCTGCAGCCAACTGTAGAATGGTTCGCTTTGGCATGACAGTCTTGAAGGGTTTTGGCCACGGTTCCCTTCTGGTCTTGCATCTTTCCCAGCCCTGAATTCAGTCCCACCAAATCATGAGTCTGCCCAGCTCTTGTAATTTTGAGTCTTTTCTGAGCATTCTAGCTTCCTCAATCAAGATCCTGCATGACAATCTTGACTATTATTTTAAAATGCCTTTGGTGTATGTGAGAAAATGTCTGGAAATGTGAAACAAGTGCCCTTCAAAGTGGAAAAATGGATAAGCATATCTCAATTTCAGTGAGCTGAACTCCTCATATTTGAGCACAGGTGTTCCCATGCACTGACAGTAGTCACTTAAAAGTCAAATTTCATAATTAAAATTCTAAATGCTCCTTATAAACTTATTTTAAAGCCAATATCTTGGCAACTAGCAATGTGCACCAAATTAAAGAATTGGTCACAGGAACAGAGCATCAAATTGACTGCATTTTGAATTATTATAAAGAATTAAATGCATGCAAACAGCTAAAAATTGTCTTCTCTGTGCATTCACAGAACATTACAACTACAGATATATCATTACTCAGGACCCATCAGGATGCTCCAGTTATGTTCAGGCTCCTAGAGTTGTCCCACTGGCATCATGTTACTGCAGCTTCATCATGAAAAATGGATATCATGCTCTGCTAGAAAGCCTGCCTCTCTGAAGCCATGGGAATCTCTGAAGCACAAGTTAAAGCATACATTAACTCCTCACAGCTAAGAAGCAGCATGAAAGATATTTCTAGCAGTGCATTATCAGACCTGTATTGTACCTGACATCATGGCACAATGTGTTGCAATGTCCTGTGCTTAACTATCTTTCTCTTTACTGGCTAGCATTGCCTGCTGGTGCGGCTCCTTGCCAGGCTCGTCATCCTTGATGGAGTAGAAGAGAAAGTACAGGCTGAGAGCAGAGGGAACCTGGAACCGAAGAGAGCCACAGACTATGCAAGAGGTAGGGCAGAAACGGGGTGCCAGCAAACTGTTAAAATTGCCTTAGGGCCACGGCACAAGGCAGAAAGCAGCCCTTGAGAAGTTTCTAACCACAGTCCCACCGTGTTACCCTGCTACCACACTGCAACCTGGAAAATCTCTTAGCTGAGTATAAATGCTTGGTTCATCCATAGCAGATGTTGTGCCACGTGAAGACTGGGTGGGAGTGCTGTCATCTCTGGGCTGCAGTTGGCAACTACACTCCACTGATGTGGCCTGGTGTACACTCCAGTAGGCAATGGTGCCATCATGTACCATAGGGATATATAATAAAACCAGAACTGAAGCTTACAATATAAATTAATTCCAATTGCCAAGGGTTCAAATTCGAGCTTCTTGGCTGTTCTAGCATTTGGATTTCTCGTAGCACAGCGACTGCAATATTGCCACAAGGGGGGAGCATATGGTGTTTTCTACTTCTGGTTTGTAATGTTCTTGCTGAACAGATGTGGAATGTGTCTGATGGGTGCTGTACAGACACACACAACAAGAGCTGGTCCTCACTGCTAAAACGCCAGCCTGAAGAAGAGCATACAGGCTTTGTCTTCACTAATGGGGGTGGAAAAGGAGAAGGGACATGTTTCCAGTGCGTTAACTGATGAATTTTTCCTAAGGGAAAGTGAAACATGCTTTGATTGGTCAATACAACCTGCCTTGTCCACACAGAGATTTTAAGCACGCCTCTCCTTCTGGCATAGGTGTGGCAATACAGGGAAGTAGAAGGGTTGGGAGAGAGACAGATCAGAAGTGCCAAGCCAGGGATATAGCGAAATTCTCATGAGAGCTACTGTTGACCTGGTTTCTGCTCTGCTGTGTTTAGCTCATCCATAAGGATTTCTGATGCACGCCAGAATGCTTTGCACTGGCTGCTTCCCTTTTTGAAGGACAGCCCAAGCTGATGCAAAGGATGTATTTAGGAACAAGAGGCAATCCCTTCAGAAAGTAAAGCTGGAAAAGCAACATAAGCAAGAATCCAAACAGTGGAAAAAATGGGTTGCTGAGTGGGGTGGCAGAGAACAGGCAACCGCTATTCAGAAAAGAAAACAAAAGTCATGAGAGTAGTCACCAAATCCCATCTTTGCCTAGAGCTATGCTGGGACAATTTTTACCTTGAGGGATTAAAGACTGCTTAAAAATAATAACCTGGAACTTGAGCCTGCATCCTTTAAGCTGAAAGCAGGGTTTGTCCTGCTTGAAGAGATCAGCCACGATAAGGAATCAAGCTCAAATGCTACTTTCCCAATCAAATAGGCGGCAGACTTTGCATGACACCTGATTTTGAGTGCAACATATTCAAGTCAAATACAGGGCTTCCTGCTTCAGTCCTCCTCCCTCCCTCCTCACACCACAAACCAGGACCTTGATCCTATGTCAAGAACACCTGAAGATTACATGCAGCTGAAGTCAGAGCCGACTGAATGCTCTGCAAATGTTGCTGTTGATTTTTTGCTTTTTCCAACCTGTGTGTGTGCAAGCAATGGATTTGCCAATGAATTTTGCATTGTTTTCTCTCTACTCGCTGCCTTAACAGCAGCATCCATTGAACCACCAGCCGTCTGGCCTTCGACAGGCACAGAAGGAAGAGGCTGTAGCTACTTGCATAACTCAAAGAAACAAAGATCGTTACAGCAATGCCTGGCAGTGTTGCTGTCAGCCTCATGTTTGGTGGCATTTCTGCAAGACACCATTCTGCCCACCCCCTTTCCACTCCAGGGTTTATAGCTTCAATATTAAAATAAAATATGAGGTGAACAGAAGCCTGCACAAGTGAACTCAGTGTGGAGCAGATGTGGTTTTGGTTTGTTGTGCTAGGAAAAAAAAAGGCTAGTTATTTTAAAATAAAGCCTTTTGACTGGATTCAGACAAGCTGAGGCATCCCTGCATAGAAAGAGGCACTGTATTATTAACAAGCCATCACAGTCTGTACTTGTAGATTTAAAAAAAAAAAAAAGAAAAATCAACCCAAACAAATCACACAGCAGTCTAAACAGTAGAAGCCCTGATGGAAGAACAGGGTAGCTGCTCTAATGATATAGCACATGCACAAACACCTAAATCTTTTTAAACAGGGGTCCATGCAGTGTCCACAGAAGCTGGAAGACAGCAGTGCATGGTGCCATTCTCCTCCTGAGATCAGGTACAACCAGGACAAGAGAGGGCAGTTAATCAGTAACATACTTTCTGTTGCTTAGTTTCCTAAATGACAATCTGTTTAACATTAACTGAGCTGATTACGGATTTTTCCCCTTCCATGTGGGGGACATATCCCAGCCAAGGGATTCAGAAACTTCCCCAGGGCTGGCAGGGGAAAGAGCAGCAGGAGGCAGCAGTTATGGGGGGGACACTCCAGGTGCCATATGAGAGTTTCCTCTCCAGCCTTCCTAGGACACTGTGGGTTTCCCAGCTTCCACCCAGAAAACCCCAGGACTGCCAAAAGCCTCACAGAAGGAGTGGGGTGGTGGAAGGAGATTGCCTGAACACCAGTGGGGAGTTGAACTGACTGGAAAGGAGTTGCATGCACACGTCGAAGGCTGCTTAGGGACTGAGTCCC
Source organism: Nipponia nippon (assembly GCF_047370975.1). Taxonomy (NCBI): domain Eukaryota; kingdom Metazoa; phylum Chordata; class Aves; order Pelecaniformes; family Threskiornithidae; genus Nipponia; species Nipponia nippon. The sequence continues at coordinate 21,114,946 of NW_028262291.1, read as the reverse complement.
CTTTCCAGAGCCTGCGAGGAAGCAGAGAAGGGTTAAAGCTTCTTTTCCTCACTGCTTTTTCTGCTTGATTAGCCTATTGCCATCCTGTCAGCCAAAATTAATGTCTTTGATATAAGCCCACCCTCATGCCACTTTGGCGACACAGCTGAAGTCACTCTGTAAAGCACCAAGACCAGCACTCAGCCAGCACTAGCACCCCTAAGGATTTTTTTGACCTTCTCTTCTGGGCTTGGCCCCATCCCAGAAGCAGAGCAACCACGTTCCATTCATACACGTGCCACCCCACACTCCACAAGCACCACTCAGCAGCTGGATAAGGAGCGTTTGCCTTCACTGCATCTGCTGGCGGGGAACATGCCCCACTGCCAGGCAGTAAAGCTGCAGTGCTCCGTGTGCTCCAGGCTGGGGTTGAGCCTCCCAAACACATGCACACACACATACACACGCACACAGGCGGGAAGGTGTGCGCTGGCTGCAGGTAGAAATAAGGAGCACAGAGGATGGAGAGGGACTCCGCACCACCACCGCCTCCTCCTGCTGCACCAGGTCTCCTGCGCATCTCAGCAAAGCAGCTGCTAATAAACATGAGGCTGTCCAAGGGGACAGCATAACGTGGGAGCATGCTGGCAGGGGAACCTTGCTCATTGCCCCACAAGCACTTGCACGTTTCTGAGACAAACTAACTGGGAGGTCTTGTACATGTCCTGCCCCCACTCTGCAACATGGTTGCAAAGTGATCTGAGTTTCATACTGCAACCTGGGCTGTTTGTGAGGTTCCCCAGACTGCTGGTGTCATGGCAAATGGACCTCCTGTGATATCTACACCCCCCAAAGACCACTTCACACAAACAGTGCAGAGCAACAGACTGTCGCCAGCTGTTGGTTGTATCCATTACCTTTCCTTCAGCTCTGGTACGTCCTTGCCCCTGTGCTCCATGGTGATGCCTTCAGAACTAGCAAAGTGCTTTTCAGTGGACTTCAAAGCGCTCTTCAAAGTACTTGATCTTACAGCTGCACTACGATCTCTGATCATAGCAGCGTCTCTTCTGCCCCTTTCAGACTGGCAGAAGGTGTGCATTGCCTCCATCCTTACAACTAGATCATTTAACTCTGAAACCTAATGATAATCACTTTAAAATGTTAGTTTTTTAGAGGTGGCATCCAGCTGCTCAAACCTGAAGAGACACTACTCTTCTCTTATCCTGTAACCACACACCTAGATAATGGTAGGAAAAATAGAAATGTCTCCAAAAAATATCGACACAAAAATACATCCATGTCCCTAAATCATCAGTAGACAGATATTTGCTTTTCTTGGCTTCACATGCTTTATTTTCATTAAGATGACAGAGTGAATGTGAATGCAGAAGACTGCCTAACACAACAGTAAACTACAAGTATGCAAATGTCCATATTAATGGGGCAAAATATCTGTTGCCCTTTATATACAGCCTAAGTGTTGGTCTCTAAATGGTACTAAAATGTATGTTCTTATACTGGAAAACACTCCTACATACACATTCACTATACCAGAGATCACCATCTGTCAGCGTCCATGTTCAGGACTTCAGAGGATCACTTTCAAAACAGAAAACAACCGCTTGGCAAACATTGACTCATGCCGACCCTTGGAGTTCTGATTGTCCACAGGGCAAATAATAGCCTCTAGCATGTGTATATGGAGAAACCAGATCATCAAAAGTCTCTCCCTGGTCATCTCTTTTTCCTGTGGCCCTCCTGTCTCTGAGGTCTTTCTGTCATAGTCAAGTTTAAAGTACACTTGCAATGGCTGGTCCTATTCGCTCCTTGGGCTGCAAATGTAAAGCTAAGACCTACATGGAAGGAGAGGTGTGTTGTGGTAATGTAGATCAGTGCTCTCCAAACTTTTTGATTGCATACCCCTATCAGGAAGAAAATTTTGAGCACACATACCCAATAGGTGTATATTTATTTAGTTATACATTATATACATGTACTACTGAAGTTATAGTATTTTCTTCCTGCACCCCATGGGGTGCATGCACCCCACTTTGGAGACCACTGATCTAGCCAACAGCTAAACCCTCCTGCTTGTTGCTCTGGGCTGACCCCTTTTGTAATCTCTATTTCCTAAATCAGAAGTGTAGAAACTCCTTTGGTCCAGGCTCGCTCTTCAGCAATGCCAATTGGCTTGCTAGAGGAGAGAGGGAAACCACTAGAGGGAGAAGTAAGAGTTTTCCATTATGGGAGGGGAAAGAAGAGTTTGAGCAGGAGCTGTTGAATGGGTCCCTAAGAAATACTCTTACACCAAAGTCCACCAGGTCTCATGGGTACATTGTGGTGCTCAAACTAAATCTGTTTTGTTGTAAGAAGGAAGAGGATAGAGAGGGAAGAAAAGGATGCAAATAATAATCATCACACTGTACTGCCTGACAACTGTGCCTAAGGGCAGCACACTACTTCCAGCTGGTTCAACTCCTGCAAAAATCCTTACAGGCTACAGGGGAGTATCTACCACCATCAGTCATGTGGCATGGGCTGCATTACTTGGCCATGGGCCCATTCAATCAAAGTACTTTTTAATACATCCATGTTGAAGGACAAACACCAAGAAATAAAAGAGTTTCATCCCAAGCCGACAAGAGGTGGTGCGGAGGAGAGGTACAGGCTGCATCTTGGACAGGGACATGGTGAATGTGGTAAAACACAAGCTGAATACAGACATATGGAGCCTTGCAAAAGACTTAGCAAAAACAGCTAATACAACTTTGGGGTGAGTTAACAGGAGCTCTCTGTTGGTATAGAGGAAAAACTCTATTTTATTGGGTACTAAGAATTAGCTTCGGGCTGGCAGAAGCCATGTAGATTGATCACTCTCGAGGGAAGAGGAGACAGGACACAAAGCAGACAATTCAAACAAAGCTTCTTTTCTTGCCTTTTATTCTCATGAATGTTCCTCTCTTGGAGGGGGAAACAATACAGCTAAGTGACTGGCCTCTCTATTGCCCTAGCTCCTTTCTTTGTGGATAATAACCCAGTTCAGCAGCTGTTAGGTCCTTCGGGCCAGTAACCTTAGCCAGACATTTCATGCCAGGAGAGAAAGAGCAGCAGGTGAGGAGGGAGCAGGTGGCTTGGGAGCTCATATCAAAGATCTGTGTATCCTAAAGAGCTTTATATAGGGGGAGCACAGGAGAAACAACCTGGGAATTATTCAGGGCTGGCAACTGGCAATCAGATTTGGAGTTGTGAGTCATATCTGTATGTTAGGCACCTCTTTGGTACTTTACAAGTATTCCATCAACAGTGAGAAATAAGAGGGGACTCAACATCCTTGATACTGCAAAAGCATAGAAAGCCAATGCATAATCACATCAGGAAAGAAAAACCCTTAAGCAAAAAAATATGCTTGCAGGCTTTTTTTTTTCTATCAGTATGAAGCAATATGGTCACATGCCACTTCTCTGCTCATTTGGTCATCAGAAAGAACCCAACTAGAGCAAGTTTCATCACTTCTGTCCAGAAAAAATGTTCACATCTGTTGGCATAGAAAACGATGCAAACAAACCACTGACACTGCATGAGGTCCCTAGTTCCACTTGATCTGAGGCTGGCACCATGCTATTTGAATTAATAAGGTAGTGGGTGCAGTCCTTCTAAACCCTGAGTGGTTGCACAATGCATTGAGCAACAACGTAACACATTGAAAAAATCTGTCATTGCTGGCATATGACCTGAATGAGTGAGATATATGGCTCTCCATTCATTAATGTGTGGCAACTGTTTTTCACTATGTCGCTCAAGCCACGTCAAACCTTCAGCAGACCAAGCAAGTTAGACAATACTTCACAGGGTTCACACAGTTATCCAAAATACTAGACAAAATTCCCTAGATTTTTAGTAGATCACAAACCATTTTTAACAGTTTTTAACTTACCTACAGTAACAGATAATCTCTGGTTTAATAGACTAAAGAGGAGAAGGGGAAGTGAAAGCTGGAGTTCCTGCAAGAGAGGGCTAGCACCCTTCAAAGAAATAACTCAATTTCAGACATCATATTCATGGATTGCAACCATGGCTTGCAGCCTTCCCTTTGAAAGGGCTAAAGCCTCTAAAAGAGCCAGGGAAGGCACTTGCTCACTGGGTATCTTCCACAAAGAAAGCTCAGCTCTCGTGCTTACTGCAGTGATGTACCTCCCCTTTGGTGTTTGCAGGAGCAGCAGGTGGGCTTCAGAGATTATCTCAGTTCAGAAGCTCAACCAGCTGCTGAAAACTGATCGGGGAAATGGTATAGTTTGTACCCACTACAACAGTTCAGGACCTGCCAAGACCAGTTCCACAGCTGCCCACCCACAGAGTAACAGAAGGGGTCAGCTATTATCGTTAGGCATCTCAGGAGGCTGCTGCCTGCTTTCAGCCTCCAGAATGATCACCTGCTGATGTCACTGCAAAACACAGGATTATTCAACATCCTTCGTGACTTCTGCTAGCTTGATGTTGACTGCTTGCTAGGTGCCAGGAGACATTACTCATCACATAAGAATTAAAATTGTTATTGGCCATGTTTTTTGCAGCTGGGCTTTCAAACTGGTTTCATTTTGCCAAGGGTTTGTGTTGCCAAGCTGCTTTTTTCTTTTTGATTCATGTTAACTTTCATTTGAGCTGACTGTCACTGCATGCACTGAGGGTTACTTGTCTGAATATGGAGGTGCATGTGTGCCATTGGAGCTTGTCCCTGTGGACATACTGGTAATGTTGCTTCTCACATATCTCCATTTTGCCTGCATGCATTGCTGCAGGTCATGTACCCAGTATGAATGATCATATACACATACCATTTATTCCCAGCCCAGGAGGTGGGCTGCAGTCTTGAAGTTGGTGGTAGAGCCCAGAGGCAAGAAGGCCTTGGGATCATGGGCTCCCAGCACAGTTTTGGGGAGCTGAGAGGAGCAGCAGCACTGTCTGTACAAGTGTGTGTCCTGGTTTTGGCTGGGATAGAGTTAATTTTCTTCATACCAGCTAGTATGGGGCTATGTTTTGGATTTCTGCTGAAAAGAGTGTTGATAATATAGAGACATTTTCATTATTGCTAAGCAGTGCTTACACAGAGTCAAGGCCTTTTCTACATCTCACACCATCCCACCAGCGAGTAGGCTGGGGGTGCGTAAGAAGTTGGGAGGGGACACAGCTGGGACAGTTGACCCCAGCTGACCAAAGGGCTATTCCATACCATATGATATCATGCTCAGCATATAAAGCTGGAGGGAAGAAGAAGGAAGGGGGGGACGTTTGGAGTGATGGCGTTTGCCTTCCCAGGTAACCGTTACGCATGATGGAGCCCTGCTTTCCTGGAGATGGCTGAACACCTGCCTGCCAATGGGAAGTAGTGAATGAATTCCTTATTTTGCTTTGCTTGTGTGTGCAGCTTTTGCTTTACCTACTAAACTGTCTTTATCTCAACCCATGAGTTTTCTCACTTTTACTCTTCCGATTCTCTCCCCCATCCCACCGCGGGGGAGTGAGTGAGCAGCTGTGTGATGCTTAATTACTGGCTGGGGTTAAACCACAACGCGTCAGGAGGGCATTAAGAGAAGCTGTGGCTGGTCAGACTAGCTCCTGCCAGCAAGATGCAGGAAGACAGAGCACGGTTGCATTAGCAGTGGTCCAAGGGTTTGTTCAGGGGAAGAGGAGACTCCTAGGCTAGATCTGTGGGTGAGAAGATGGGCTGATCTTCTGAAGGGAAAGCAACACTGTCATTTTATCCACACTGAGAACCTGTGTTACTGCCTCTACCAGCACTGAAACATCTAAACAATATAAATAGAGAATAGGAGAGTGAGCTTATCAGGGCATCATTTTGTCTCATAGGATATCATGCATCTTAAATAAATTACCATGACAATAGCATTTAGACCATGTCTGCTAATGCCAGGCCTCTCCACGCATCTTGTGCCTCCCTGGTAAAGCAGCCACAGACCTGACACAGAAGAGCTTCCCTTTCCAAGCACTTCTTTTTAATCCTCAACTACATATTTGTTGCTCTGGCTTCCCCATGAAGTGAAGTTTATAGTCCTACCCTCCAGTACAGCTGGGGCCCATGGGACAGAAAGGTTGTGTTCTCTGATGCTGAGCTCCTACGAGCTGAAACAATAAGGAGGAAGAATCGTGGCAGTACCCCCATTGAGGAAGAGGAGGCACGAAGCCTTTATCAATTATGAGACAGGAGGGAAGCCACACAAGATGCCTGTTGCTCCAGGAGTCACCAGAACCAGCCCTCCTACCTAGCCTTGCTTCTGCCTCATCACAGCACTGCCAGGATAAATACAAACCTCAGGGGAAAACAGCATTTGTTGCTTTATTGAACTGTCTCTAGGGATTGCTGCTGATTTTACCTTCTCACACGGCTTTCCATCATTAATCAAGATCACCCCCATCAGAGCAGCCAGAAGCCTTTAGGAGGAGGAATTGCAGGAGAGGAACCTTTGGAAATTAACTCAGATGCTTTGGGCCTGACTTACCTGCAGCATTGTCAACTCTGGCTATTTTGCAGTCATGCAATAGGGCTTTGGGGCTGTGGGTTTCCAGCTTCTGAATAGTGACTTAGATACCTGAGCTTTCACCCACCAGCAATAATACAGATTTATAATCCTTAGGATTAGAGAAAAAAGTCTAAGAACAAGTGCACCCTGTAGCCTACAGTAACCAGCAAAGCACTATGTTTTTAGGGAAAAAAAAAAACAAAACACCTTAATATTTCAGGATGCTTAACACTGAACTAGCACATATGATGCTTATGATCACTCTCTCCAGCCCCCAGTTTCACTTCCCTTTGAGGCATCCGAAGCTTAATGTCACCTCTTGAATCTCCAGTCAGACTCTCACCGGGCTAGTAGAACACCTCCTTCCAGCCTAGTTGTCCCACTGCCACTGCCTTAGAGCACCAGTCTTTCTTCACCATCAAGTGACAGCTGAGCTAAGCCTTTTATTGCTTTCTTTGCATCCAACAACTGTCACAGGCGGAGCAGAACAGAGTGAATTGATCTGTAGTTAACCCTCTCTTGGTCATCCAAGACCTACATTAGAAAAAGTTGGTAGCCACCCCAATCCTTGGCAATTCCTGGACTCACAGTGTCATAGCAGGGCTAAAAGCCCCAAATCCAACAGTGATATACAAATTTTGTTGTGTTCTCAGAAAGAATTATTCTGTCCTTGCAGCTTGTGTCCTGATGGCTCTGATGGTCCCTGCAGGTGCCCCTGGGGTCTAGGTTGTGTGGCCTCGCCTTGCTGAGGGAAGCTAAACCCTTGCTGAAAGCTGGCAGGAGAAGTGACCATTTTACCATAGGAAGCTAGGTCACCTGAGAGGACAGCCCTCCCTCCTCCTCATGGGTTTTGTTTCTGATCCAACGGAAGTCAGTACATATTTCATCAAAACATGGTGCTTCTTTTTGCAGTTGTTTCTTCCTGATGCTGGCAATCTTCATGCATGGCCATGCATTTCAGATGCGTAATGCAGCATGTCTGTATGCCCTGGAGGCTGCTGGTTCCTGCCAATGCGAATCCATATGGGGTTATTCAAGTGTAAAAGAGTCCAAGATTTGACCCTTAGCCTACGAACATTTCTGTTTCCAAGTGAACTTTTCAAGTATTTCTTCTGATTTGGGGTGACAGATGGTCTGCCCCCATGCTCTGACTCCCCAGACATCTAAGAAAGCATTAGCAGGTAGATGAAGTTCAGAATTCACCCTTGTAAAACAGCTGAGTCATCATCAATGCAATAAACCGACAATGCAATAAACCCACATTCCAGCTCAGCTAGCAAGGTCTCTCCCTCAGGGCTGGATCGCAGTGGCTGCCAAAGGAAAACAGAAGGGCTTGAAGGGCTCCAACAACACTGTCAAACTTCAGAGCAAGGGCATGGGCAGATCCGTGGGCGTCCTGACTTGACCCTTTGCCAGCCAACCTCGTCCCTCTTTGCTGTTCACTAATGTAGATTTAGCATCAGCTGGCAGAAAATATGCGCAGTCTATACAAAGTCAGAGATTCCTTTATTTCTCATGATCTCAGGCCTGCAGAGTTTTCTCAGGCTTCATCATTTGCTAGTGGAACCGTTGCACCTAGTACCATGTTACAGATGATGACACTCCCTTTTAAGCTGAAAGTTTTCATTAATGGCAATAGCCACAAATAATAGACAACTTTCTGGACAGCCTGGGTTGCACCATTAGCTTCTGGGGTTATGAAGGACAACTGACTCCTGGAAATGTCTACCTAAACAGAGAGGTACCTCATGGGGGAATCATATGCAGAGTAACATGCAGGTTTTTTTCACTGCAGACTGGTCTGTATTCACACATGAGATCTAGGTGGAAAGTTGGCTCCCTGCCCCCTAGAAAACAATCTGGACCTCCAAACCTGCATCATACTCTCATTTTCTAACTACTACAGTCAATGGCAAAATGTCTTCTCTCCCCTTTAAATGCAATCACTTGCTGGGAAATGAGAAATAAAACCTTAGCTGGTGTTTGTATAGATTAAAAATTACCCAGCAAATTCACTTCTTACACTTGAGTTTGCAGGCCAGTCGTCCATCTGTGTCAGTCTGACACTAATTCATTGCTGCAGGACCCCACTGGTGGAATTGCAAGCCCTGTAGCTGAATGAATCAGACCTTTCCCTTTCCACTGCATACCAGTGTAGGTTTGTACAGCTCAACGTACCAGGCAGCTGCAAATAAAGCCTAGGGTGTGCTGCAGATAGAAAGGGTCCAGCTGCCACCATCAGGAGTGCTGGGGTAGGATAGGTGAGCGCAGATCCGCTCAGACCTCAGTCAAACTAGGAACAGGGAAATCTCTGCCAGGGGCGCAGGATAGAGGAAATAAATGAGTTCACAAGATTTTAGAGACTGTTAGATGGAAATGAGAGGTAGAACAGGAAAAATGCCAAGCCTTACATAAGAGTGGTGGCTTGCAAACTGCTGTGGGAGAAGAGGTCTCCAGGAGGATGCGCTAAGTTTTGCTTTCCTGGGATCGGGGAGAGACAGGAGGTATTTCTGTCCAACAAAACCCTGTAAAGGCAGGGATCACTTGGCTGCAAACAAAAAAGGAAGGGTAAGGCAGGAGAGGGCGCCACTGGTTTGCTGGCATTTCCCACCTCATCTGGGAGGCTTTGCTGATCCCTGCTGACATAAGTCCAATCCAAAGCTGATTGAACTGTTCCCACCAAGTGCAGTGGACTCCGGATAAAGTGTACAGCAGAGAGATGTGAGCAAGACATGCTGAAACTTCCCTTCAAGGAGGTAACAGGCGGGGTGGTAACAGCTCTTGTGGGGTGTTACCCCAAGGATGCATTTCTCCTGATGCACACCCCAGTACCAGACTGGCTTCATCCCAGAGCAATCACATAAAACATGCTCATGGCCCATGAAGCATGGAGCAGCTGTGGCTCTGTGAGTCTCCCAGTGTGTTGGGTCACTACCTGCTTGCTGCTTGGTCACATGCTGCGGAGCAATATGTCCCCTCTGCATCCCTCTCTCTCCACCTTGCTCCTGCCACTGATGGTAGAGGGATCACTGCAGGAAGAAGCCACAGCCTGGGTGTGAAGGGAGCGAGGCGGCAGGATGGCGGACAGACATGTATGGGCTGCGAGTGCATTTGTGCTGCCACTTCCCGCTCGCCTTGTGACAGCTCAGCTCAAAGCTCCGTCACGCTGATGCAGCTCCCCAGCGTTACAGGCAGAGGAGGAGAAGGACATGCTGCTGAGGTATCTGCAGTGTGTCCTCTCCTGTCCTGCAGGGACACGGCTGTGCCCAGCAGAGCAGCCATCACTCTGTGCATGGGAGGAGCAGTGGAGGCTGCCACTGGGGAGGGAGAGAAGCACAGAGGGGTGGAAAGCCCTCATTTGCAAACATGATGTATGGCTGCTTTTCCTTACTTGGGGTACACTGAAGAGCTCACTGGCCTCACAACACACTGGCTCCACTCACGTGTCAGTGAACAGAAGCAAACGGGAGTATTTGAGAACAAGAACTAGAGTGATGTGGAAGGAGAGGGCACTGCAAGTGATCCCTGAGCCTCCTTGCAAAACATCACGGACCGTTGAGAGCCTGCACTCGCACTCTTGCAAATGCACAGCTGGAGGGTAGTGCTACAAGGGGTGGGGGTGTGGGGAAGGAAGGGATGGGGTCCAACGAGGAGCTATGCCTAGCAACTGGGGCTGAGGATGGCACAAAGCCCAGCAGACAGCCAAGCCAGAGGAGTAAAATAGGAAAAGGTCTGCAATGGCACAAGAGCAAATTCTCCTGAGTCCCCAGGGATTTTCCTGCTCCCCGAAGCAAGGCAGAGGGCCTGGCAGAGGCCTTGGGATCAGACAGAGCTCTGGAAAGGACTGAAGGTTCCAGTTACTGGAGGGGGCTTTGGGGGAGAGAACAGAGGGGCTTTCTTCTAAGGAACCGTGCCCCCACCTGCCCACTTTGTAGAATCATAGAATGCTTTGGCATAAAGGGACCTTTAAAGGTCATCTAGTCCATCCCCCCTGCAATTGGCAGGGACATCTACAACTAGATCAGGGTGCTCAGAGCCCCATCCAGCCTGTCCTTCAATGTTTCCAAGGATGGGGCATCTACCACCTCTCTGGGCAACCCGTTCCAGTGTTTCACTACCCTCATTGTAAAAAATTTCTTCCTTATATCTAGTCTGAAACTACACTCTTTGAGTTTAAAACCATTACCTGTGCAGGACCTTGCACTTGGCCTTGTTGAACCTCATGAGGTTCACACAGGCCCATTTCTCCAGCTTGTCCAGGTCCCTCTGGATGGCATCCCATCCCTCAGGTGTGTCAACTGTACCAGTCAGCTTGGTGTCATCTGCAAACTTGCTGAGCATGCACTCGATCCCCCTATGTCATTGATGAAGATATTGAACAGCACTGGCCCCAGTACAGATCCCTGAGGGACACCACTCGTCACTGTTCTCCATCTGGACACCGAGACATTGACCACTATCCTCTGGATGCGACCATGCAGCCAATTCCTTATCCACTGAGCATTCCACCCATCAAATCCATATCCTTCCAATTTAGAGAGAAGGATATTGTGGAGGACTGTGTCAAAGGCCTTACAGAAGTCCAAATAGATGACATCCGTAGCTCTTCCCTTGTCCACTGATGTAGTTACTGCATCAGAGAAAGCCACTAGGTTGGTCAGGCAGGACTTGCCCTTGGTGAAGCCATGCTGGCTGTTTCGAATCACCTCCCTGTCCTCCATGTGCCTTAGCATAGCTTCTAGGAGGATCTGTTCCATGATCTTCCCAGGCACAGAGTTGAGGCTGAGAGGTTGGTAGTTCCCAGGGTCCTCCTTTTTACCCTTTTTAAAAATGGCTGCAATATTGCCCTTTTTCCAGTCACCTGACCGCCATGACTTTTCAAATGTCATGGAGACTGGCTTAGCAACTAAATCAGCCAATTCCCTCAGGACTCTGGGATGCATCTCATCAGGACACATAGACTTATGAATACTCAGGTTCCTCAGGTGGTCGCAAACCTGATCTTCTTTTACAGTGGGAGGACCTCTGCCCCCCTGATCCCCATCAAATGGCCCATTGACTCGGGAGGTGTGAGGAGGGACGTTGCCAGTGAAGACAACTTCTCCTCACCCACCACAGGCTGCTGGTGGTCCTCACCATCCGTAGGGCATTCAGAGGCCATCTTCAAAGGATGGCTTCTTTGGTTTGCACTCAGTACCAGTCTGACCCTCTAGGAACAATGATGTTGCTGCCTCTGAGAGCAGAGGATGACTCCAGGTGAGAAAAAAAACAGTGTGACTACAACATGGCTGTTTCAGAAAGGATACCCAGCCCTGGCATTGCTTCCCCTTGGCAGGAAGTGCATCAGCATCTCCCAGCTCCTCTCTGCTGTCTCTCCTCAATACTTGCAAATGCTGCATGCTTTTGATGATGCATTTTTTTCCTTGCTGCTTGGTACCACCTTCACTTCTTTTCCTCCTACCAACCATTCTTCCAAGAGTGAGGGCATCCAGGCAGCACCTGGGTGTGTCCCAACCTACACACGCTCTTCCAGATCACTGGCACAACAGTGGAGTGGGAGATCCAGCGGTGCAGGGGTTTAGTGGTTCTGCTCTGGCTGTCTGGGTCTCTCCCCTCCCGTCTTCTCCTGTGAAATAATCAGTGGGTTTTAGCCTTGCAGGCATGCAGAAGATGTCCAGCTGCTCTTGTGCAGGCAGTAGTATCCTCTAAGCTGCTGGGGACTAGCTGTCTGAAGGAATCATTTCCAGGGACATGTTCAGAGTTGAAGGGTAAAATTGAAAGAAAAAACAAGCAGAGAAGTGCAGCTTATTCCAGCGACATTTAACACAGAGGCCAAGGTCTCAGTGTTTGTATCTCCCAGTATTTTAGGGAGAGGAAGGATTGTTTTCCAGAGGCCCTGACTTAAAAAAAACCCACAAACATATAAAGAAATACTCATCTTTGTGGAGGAGAGAAGAGCACAGCTGAATGTCACTCCCTGTCTCAAACTGAATTTCTACAGACTGGCTCAGGAGATGGGTGGCAGGTAAGAACATGGACAGATTTTTCTGTGCATTTTTCAGCATCAGGTCACAGCAAGCAATGAGATGCAATGGGATTTGATCTGCCTAGCTGGCCTGGCAACCAGCCAGGCCAGGATAAGGCAAGAGAGGCCATGGTTTCATAGCACTGGTAGCTTTCTTTTGTCTGAAAGAATCTAGCAGTTGTGAGACTAGAGAGAAGCATCTGCCTGGGTACTTGCATCTCTTTCCCTCTATGCCATCAAGTTACCAAAATCAGCTCATTCAAAGGAAGAAAGAGGACACAGAGTTTGCTACCAATCCACTGCATTTTTGCTGACATGTTAGAGCACACAGAGTTTGCAGCCTTCAGCCATTCTGTGCCCATTAACGTGAAATCAGTGGTTCAGATGGAATGGAAGAAATTAGTGGAGGTAACTAACCTCTGCCTCCTCTGATACAAAAGCTCAGAGGGCTCAAATGAGGGCAAGAGGTGGCAGATTCAAAACGTTCAGGAGGAGGAGGCTTTTCACGTGATGTGTAGTGATGCCGCAAAACTGCCCACAGCAGGATGTGGTGAATGCTGGACAGGAAAGACCAGACAAGTTCAGGGAAGACAAATCCACCAGGACACAGAAGCCATACTTGGCTCAGGCAGTACCTAAACCATACATTGGTGGAGGCTGCGAAAACCATCAGAAGTTTGACTCTGGGCTTGCTCTGTTCTTAGGCTCTTCTTCAGATGCCTGCAATTGCCCACTGCCAGACACAGGAGAGGAAGCAAGGTGACTTGGAGGCTCTCACTGTACCCAGGAGTCATTCACAACTTTTACAACTGCTCATTTGCAGCTCTGTGTCAGGGCCCTGAGGACATCCATAGGCCTTAATTAACCCAACCACCCTCACCTGGGACCCCAAGCCACAATCTCTGCCCATGGGCCCAGGAGCCCCATTTAAGTTCATCCCTGGCCCTTCTGGTCCTGGCCTGATATATGTTGTAGGCATACTTGGTCCCACACCTCTTCCTGGGGTGTTTGGATTTCCTGGCTTGACCTCAGACCTGACTTGCATCCTTATTTCTACTTGACTGTCACAAGACCGTTGATGGGACCCATTGCCATTACCATCCCTGCGCCCCTCACCCAGCTCAGATGCTGTGTGACTGTGCACTGTCCATGAGGGTGCTACAGCCCTGTGTACACTTGGGACTTAAAACTGGCTGTAATGGGGGTATTACAAGCTGGTGCTAGAGGACTAGTTTCTGTGTCCTCTCTTAGCTTGGCTGGAGGAGGGTACTGCTAGCTTGCAGCAAGGCTGTGTTACTGGAGTGGACAGAAGGCTGTAAAACAACCAGTGAGTGTCAGACTTTCACCATAAAGCACAGGATACAATGGCAAAGCCAGGGTGGTTTATGAGGGCAACAGGCCTCTGAGAAGGAGGAGAGCCCCAAAGCTGAATCTACAGCAGGATGTGGTCCATCAGTCAGAAATGAGATACTCTATAGGAGAAGGACTGGGCACTAGGGGCCCACGCTAGTTCTGTATTGGTTAGGGACACTTCACGAAAGCTGGATTGCTTTAGTTAGATTGTTCAGCCAGGCAAGAGGATGAAATTGTATTTCTCCTATAGGGACAGTGTTTACCAGAAGCAGCAAACTGCTTTTTGTTTTGAGTTCAGCTGATAACTGCATCCACAGGTGCTGTTTTATCACCAGAAGGTCCCTGCATGTTTTAGACTGGCCTCAGAGCCTCTAATCTTGCCAGAGGTATCTGCTGCACACAAGTAGGCTGCTGGAACAGCCCAGCTTGGGGAGTGTTTCAGCTGACTCCTTTAGCTTCACCAGGGCCTCGCTGAGACTGGCAGCCTCAGATGTCTCCGCCTGGGAGCGATCTCCAGTTTTACAGCTCCACTGTTTAACCCTCCCCTCCAAGGAGACTTGGCAGACCATGAGGAAGGCCAGCTGGTGATAGCCTCAGGCTCTTCCTTACCTGCCTGTCCACTTTGCTGCATTCACTTCTCTCCTCACTGCATTATTTCAGTTACAAGTAATTGATGTTTTTGATGAGCAATCGATGAGTTGCTGTGACTCTTCTCCATACTGTCCCCGGGCCTCCGTTTATGCTCTCCCAGTGCTTTTCTGGGGGCTAGTGATCAGCTGCATGGACATCCTCACCCTCAGGTGAAACACCCTGCTTTGTTTTGCCACAGCAGCACTGATTGCTGTTGTGTAATGCAGTCCTGGAGCTTGTCTTTTCTGCCTGAGCTACACAAAGTGCTAGGTTCACAGAGTGGCTCAGATTTTCTTCTCAGGAATGAAGCCTCTCCCCTGTTTCTGTCTCGTGTTGCTTGCAGATACCCAGGGAACCAGTGGCAGAATTTCCTTCAGGTCTTTTCTGCTTCTTCTAGGGTGTTTCAGACTTGCTGTAGCTTTT